>NC_067197.1:14649058-15312808 GCF_000699445.3 Schistosoma haematobium | reverse complement strand
GATGATGATGATGATGATGATGATGATGATGATGATGATGATGATGATGATGATGATGATGATGATGATGATGATGATGATGATGATGATGATGATGATGATGATGATGATGATGATGATGATGATGATGATGATGATGATGATGATGATGATGATGATGATGATGATGATGATGATGATGATGATGATGATGATGATGATGATGATGATGATGATGATGATGATGATGATGATGATGATGATGATGATGATGATGATGATGATGATGATGATGATGATGATGATGATGATGATGATGATGATGATGATGATGATGATGATGATGATGATGATGATGATGATGATGATGATGATGATGATGATGATGATGATGATGATGATGATGATGATGATGATGATGATGATGATGATGATGATGATGATGATGATGATGATGATGATGATGATGATGATGATGATGATGATGATGATGATGATGATGATGATGATGATGATGATGATGATGATGATGATGATGATGATGATGATGATGATGATGATGATGATGATGATGATGATGATGATGATGATGATGATGATGATGATGATGATGATGATGATGATGATGATGATGATGATGATGATGATGATGATGATGATGATGATGATGATGATGATGATGATGATGATGATGATGATGATGATGATGATGATGATGATGATTTTCGTTAGAACTATTTTGGGATTCCGTGATCTGACTGATCACTTTAACATTCTATGTACATGCTGTGATATTTATTTATTTATTTCCTGCATATTTTATGATGATAAATGTAAGTGCTTCATAACTGTGGATAACCGAATGTATTTGATCACCAAATCACAGAACATGTTACTAAAAATCTGAAATACTCTATTTGCTAAATGTCAATCAATTGTCTCAAACTTGACAGTTTCTTCATTTTCGCAGCAATCATTCACTGTTCTCGTTCTCTTTCTTCGACCTCCTCAACCTTCTGCTGCCAGAATTTCCACTTTCGATTGATGATACCTACTACTTGTATCTATCGACATCAATAACACACGCCACAGTATGATTTATTGAAGGTTTATTTTTTCTGTCTTGTCTCTCTATTTGTAATTATTATTATATATATTATGTTTCATAATGATTTGTATCAAACTTGTTTTGTCGGAATACATTATGAATTATGTGACTATCATTGTTCCCAATTCATTGTTGCTGATTATGTATTGGTTTTGTCTAATTGTCAAATGATAATATTCCACCAACATGATTATTTTATCTAAGATAATGTTTTTCAAGTGTATACAAATATCCATTAAAACTATTGACAATAAAACATATTGCTTAGTAAACAATAGGAGAATGATATTTATACGTGCTTTATCAGTGAATACAACTCCGCCTGCAACCCCTCTGCGATTACTGCCGGTCCCATGCCCGGATAAATGAGGAGGGTTGGGCATGGAGTTACTGACCCCATCCCGTGGAAAACTAACTCGCTAAAAATACGCTAACCAGAAAAAATCCAAATCATTTAAACTCTACACTGAGAATTAGAAGATCATTTGGAAGAGTTATGACGCCTCATGATGAAAACCGAGTTCATTCGGAAATTACGAGTCTGATGTTCTTTCTGACAACCAGAGCAACCATTAACTTAGGTACATGGAATACTCGTAGAATGTGGAAAACTGGGAGAGTAATGCAAATCGCTAACTGTGAATACGGTTTAAAGTTTTTCATTTTGTTTTTCAGATATTTTGAAATAATTTCAGGAATCTAATAGTTGATAGGAACTTATGAAACGTCGTGGATAAATTGACTAATAATCATTATATAACGCATCTATGGAAAACATGAGAAAGGATACTATTTGTGAAGAAATAAATGATTAATATTAGATAAGTTCAAAACTGTTCAGGATCAAAGTCGTGTATTTTTCAAAGAAACCTATTGAAATGATTAAATATGAAGTTAGAGCATAGTTGTTCACACATGAAATATAATGTGTTTGGATTTCTGGTATTGTCAGTTTTTGAAACACAGTTTTAAAAGTTCTATCAAATTTGTTCTAGCTATTGTTAAACTTGCAGTGAATCAAATGAGATTTGAATAGGGTACTCTATATGTTTTGATTTCATATGGAATGTACAATGTTAATGTAAAGATAGTTGACTACGATTACCAACCTGAATTCCATCATGACATAATTAAACTCACACAGATGTATTACGAATAAATATTAATATAAAGCAACATTTCTATGTGATTAATAAACCTTAGACTGATTTAATTGAAAAAATCCTGTGAATCTTGTTACTTTCCACGCACCCACTGGTACTCCAAAATTATCTAATGATGATTGCTTATTCATGAATAGTTTATATTTCTGTGAAAAGGTAAATAATCCCGTTTTCAGGAATCATTAAAATGCATCAGTTTAAAACTTGCAAAATTAGCCCGTATTTATTATGAATAAATTAAGGATTGTTTTATTACATCTGATACAGTGGTACACTTTTCTACCTAATGCATTATGCGTCTTTTTTAATCAAAGTTTGAATCACGATAGTGAATAACTTCTGATTAATTGTGTTTTGTGGCACGAAATCTGACTCCCATAATATCGTGTGAATGATTATTATTGAAATACGCATATCGTCAATCCTCGTATATTATCATCGACTTAACTCACGTTAGTGAATAATGGGATTTACTAAGCCAAACACGAGAATGAATTTGGAATATGTATATTTCATGCACTCATTGATTTGATTAGGCAATAAGGGAATGAATCGAAGAGAAGAGAGCGAAGCGAAATGACGCGCAGTGGAGAAGGCATGTGAGCCAACTCCATTTAACCAAGCGTTAATCAATATTCGTAGTCACACAAAATCAAGCTACAGACATGTGATGAATGGGATAAGAAGTGCACACACATATGCGCTCATATAAAAACAGTCAAGATTGATAAGCGAATAATTAACATGGTCAAAACGTGACTCTGAATTACTGTATGATATGAAATCGTTTAGTCCCTTAATTGAACCAGATATCCAAATTAAAGTTTCATCATTATGGATACGTTTTCATTAAGTTTTAATTTGAGAAAGGCATGTTATAATTTCCCAATGAAAATTTACTTTATCACTGCTTACGCATCACATTCTAATATTCTTGTTCAACATGTTGACATACTTTATTCAAGAAATCTTCAAATCAATCATATAAGCCTCTACTTTACGTTTGCAATAATTCTGGAAATTGGTAGTGATGTGTGAGCAAGAATGATAATGATTGGTTGTCTGCTTATTCAGACATTCAGAGATAGTCAGATAGGTGTCAGATGAGTTATATATTCCCTATTCTTATTATTAATTATTATTATTGATTGGCTGTTCATTGTTGTCGGATTGTGTCGGGTTTTTGGTGTGAAAATATAGTTGCGTTCTGGTCAGGCTAATCACGTGTTCTTGATCTGAGTTGTGTCGAATTCCTGCAGGATAGACACTGGGAGGAAATTTAGTGTAGATGTTCGTCTTAGGTAAATGAACGTCCCATACGTGTAAACGTCAAAAACCCAACCGTTTAAACATTAGACGAAGTAAAACTGAGCGTTAAAACAGGTAGTTTTTTGACTATTTTGCCCAACGACAGTATGATGCATTATGGTGTATGCAGTATTGTTTTCGTGCATGCAGAAAATGTAAGTGATTGCGTGAAAACATGCAAAATGTGAAGAGCGATATATCAAACTATTAACAAAATTTGACTATCCAGTCATTGTGAACAAAATTAAATTTGATAAGTTTTAATCAAGATGCAGTGTCATATATAATGAATCTTACCGTAACAGCAACTCAGAACGAAAAGGATTGACACTATATCAAATGAAATTATGTTTGTCAACTTCAAGAAATCCTACCATATTTCGAAATTCTTCCTGCTAGAAAGCCTCCAAACGAAGGTGACATCACTTTATGGATAATGCAAGGGATATGTTTTCAGTACGTTTGTTCTTTTCGTATGATCGACTTCGTGTTTTCAGATATATATATATATATATATATATATATATATATATATATATATATATATATATATATATATATATTAGGTCAAAGATTGTTGGTTTGTGGAAAATGGTTATCAGTAGACTGTTGATATTTCCGCTCATTGTTTAAAAACTATTTTCTCTGTCACATTGAAATAACTTTGTTCTAATGAACAAGAAAGATGAGATATGAGTTCATAATTAACTGTTGGAAATTCAACTCTTTAGAAGTTTATCATTCCAGACAAAAATGACTTTGTCTGTATTTTAAAACAACAAAATGTTGGTTTTGCGTGATCATTGAGAATTTGGCTGAATGTCTTAACTAATTCTTGTATTATTCAAATAATTTCTAAAAACCTAGGAGGTTTTTATTACTTCTAATTCTTTAGAGTAATTTCGTAACTTGGGACTAAGATCTTGTATTAGTTGAAGGAAATGAGAAGTTCCTAGTTTTGAACACATAACAGTAACATGAAAGATACTTACATCAAGTCAGTATGAGATTTATGAAGGTACCTTGAATAAGGTTACAATTACTATAGTTAGCAAATTTGTACTGAAATCTGAATTTCTTCTGCGTCTTTTGGTAAGAGTAAGATATATTTGTAGAAAAGTCCTATCTGTCTTGTCCATTTTCGAACTTATATAATCATTTTATTATGATTATCACATTTTGATCTAAACACATGCATACATTGATGAGATCATTACTCCGTTCTGTGGGTTAAACATGATGATGTTCTGTATTACTGAGTGTGTTCATATAAGTTCAAGTAAGCATAAATCACGAGATCACGTACAAATAATTTGTAAATGATAACAACTAATTGTACAAAGAAACCTGATTTGACATTGCTCCGAATTCCAGGTCCCCTGTTTTTGGCTTTGCAAATATTGATTTAAATTGGGTTTTTTTCAATATTTTGACTGACGAACTAAATTGAGCCTGATCATCCTATAAAATTACTGCCGGTCCCAATCCTCATTTGGCTGTTAGGTTAGGAACACCACTCAGTAATAAAGAACTCAACGATAAAAGTGCTAGTCAGAAACATTCATCTAAATCATTTAATCTCTAACCTGGAAGTCGAAGACCATTCATATAGGAGTGTTATGACGCCTCATGGTGAAAGCTGATATTATTTAGAAGTGTTAAAAAGAATGCTCTTTCAGACAACCAGAGCAAAATCTGATTGAAGTTTATGGAACGTTCTGACAGTGTGAGAGATAGGGAGGGTCGTTGAAATGGCTGACGAAGTGAGCAGATACAACCTGACTGTGCTCAGAATTAGTGTAACCCATTGTAGACAAGCTGAACAGAAAAGTATGGCTTCATAAATGCTGTTCCTTCATTCAAGTCACAAATAAGGAAGAGACCTACACACGATGTTTACGCTGATACCGTCCAAAGAATCACAGTAGGCACTTATAGAATGGTAGAAAGACAGGTTAAAAACCATCAGTTCAACCCTTAGAGGAAGAAGTAATGGACTACAATGAATTTCATCTGTAGTGGCTTAGCTTCGTTACTCGATCACTTCGATATCCGTTATAATATAAATCTCAACGGTTTTTAAAATCAGAAGACGATGAGAAGCTGCAACTAGAGTTTATTAGTGGATAATAGTTTAGGTCACAAAGCTATAAACACATCAAGCGAATTTAAATCTGAGAGGCGAATAAATATGTACGAGCAATTAAATAACCAAATTTATAGTCAGCAAGGCAAAGCGAACGCTAATAATAGGATCTGAGTACATGCATACATGGGGAGGAGGATGAATCACTGAGTGATATTTAGGCAATCAACATTTTAGCTAGAGTCTGTCATGTGACCTAATGATCATAACGATACAAAATAATGTGTGAATTGTTATTGTTCTAATAACTGTCTGTTAAATAATTTAATCAAAGGGCTTAACGAAAATTAACCCTAATCGAAATTGGTTGTATGATTGTTGCTATACATCTAGCGACACACGCAAATCAATGCTGGAAGTGACGATAATAAGCACCAGTTATAAGAGAGGCTGCTGTCCATCCTTGTGAGATGTCTTGGTAACGATCTGATCATTTTGGTGACGATCAGAACGTTCAAATTGGGATGCACTCCATCAGGTATGAAGACATGATTGGACAATGCAGACTTATAGAAAAGAATGAAGATAATCAGATGCATTATGGATCTTAATGTTTCGAACAAAATGGTTATAGGCGACAGCATTTTCTCTCACAAGTGGATATATGAAGCCAGATTGCTTGTATCGAACCGAAATGTGGAAAACCACATCGACCATATCTATCTGAATGAAAGTTGCAAAAAGTTTATAAAGGACGAAAGAATAACGAGGGTAGCTGACAATGACCGAGATAGACAACTGATGAAGACCTTGTTAAAAAAGAAGCTAAAAGGACTAGAAAATATTTGAACGGACAGCATTACGAAGTTTAGTCCATCCTTCATTCTAGATGCAAACAAGCTCAAAAAATTCAAGATAGCTTACAGTAGTAAGTTTCAGGCCTGATAAAACGCACTAGGAGAGGAGTGTTCTTCTTATGGGGAACAATCGGAAAGGAATTTGTTGAGGTGATCCAAAAAACTTCTCGCAAAAGACCAGAAGGGCTCAAGAAAACACCAAGAAGCATTTTATCCAATCAGCGTTCACTAGAAGTTTAGCCAGAAACATCATGAAACTGAAAAGTCATATTTAGAGTTTCTGATTGGTTGATTACTATACTGCTACTATGTTTAGTAGCATTCCAGAATTCCTTGGCAACTCAGGGACATCAAAAATACTATAAATACCCTATATTTTCTGTACTAGAACGAACCCTTGGGGTAAAGTGGTTCTCGCATATTTTACGCCTTTTCTTTCGTGTTCAGGTCACTGTGTAGTTCTAGCTTGGAGGTTACGAGAATAGCTTAGGAACCGAATATAGCGTTCAATTAGCAAGACTTATCAGGATTCAGGAAGTAGTAACATTAACATGTCGGAAGAAAACGGCTCACAAGTAGCACCAGCATAATGAATGGATCTCTGTAGATGTCTTCGGCATAATTCAATAATGGAAAAGCAAGAAGACAGGAGTTATCAACAACGAAGCAAGAGTAGACAATGTCAAGGCCCTGGATGAGTATGCTGAGAGGAGCAAACGAGTTAAGAAGAGTATTAGAAGCGATAGATAGCATATCTAATGAAGGTACTGATAATGAGGAGATAATAACAATTGTACTAGAGTATTGTTGTATTAATAATAATACAAACAAAGAAAGTTTAGTCTTAGTTCTTTTAGGTTGTCATGCGAAGATTCTGTCTGTTCTTTCTTCACCATTTTGTAGGTATCAGTATTTCACTAATTAGATGGTTCGTTTAATAGACAAACATATTTCACAATAATATTGTACACTTTTATTATTCCGTAATATTCCGTTGTAATGGTGAGATATTTTCTTGATTCATGAATTGTCCTTTAAATTGAAGATGACACATGTACTCGGAGTTTGACAACGCTTGAACCAGTAACACCTAATATGAATCGTACCCATCAAGTGAAATCAAAAGACAGAAGCGAGGGAGTTCGAAGATATATTTGATATGCTATCAATATATCGAGGATCGTCTGATCTAATCTGGCTAGCGATTGCAGTAGATGTTGAGCCCGCCGTTCCCACTCGTGATCTGGTGCGGATGCATGACCGAGCGCCTTCAGCTAGGTGAGTGCATTAAACTAATGTGGTCAGCATCCAATTTCGAAGACTTACAGAGATATTTATTTTGGGGATTTATTCACCGCTATAGATCACTCCCCCCTTAGTGGGGTAGTGATAACCCTAAGACGTGGCCAGCCAGAAGTTTAAACCCAACGAGTTTGTAGTTGGTAAACACTCTTCTGATAGCTTGCTAGGTTTAGGAGCGTCTGGTCGTCCTTACTCACTATGAGAGACCATGAAGTACAATATAGTAAAAAAAAGTACAACGGAAATTTTGGTTCCTCGTAAACCTCATCGTTCTTTTTATCGTCTTTTACAGCCGTCCCGGAAAAGAAAAAAGAATATGTAAGTGCATGTCGAAATGAAGTCGTACGCGCTTCAAGACACAAAACGGGCGAAAAAGTGTTAATAACGTAAAAGCTAATTTTACAAAAATTTTTATTTTTCAAAAAAGATTTTTTATAATATATAATATATATAAATATAAGCATATAAAAATTGATTATTTTATATTATATTTAATGCAATGGAAAATCAAGATGAAGCAAAATGTTAACTGGTGTCTTACGTGCAATAGTAGATTAAATGTTCTGGAAATCTTACTCTTCTTCCAAAACGCGTTGTTCTAGGCCTATTTTCAGATACTGTCGAAGTATCATCGTGCGTGTTGGCTGTCGGATGGGGTGTTATAAATGTAGGAGCCGTGTCGTTCGATTAGACAGAAGGAAAATCGAAGTGGAAGTATTTCCTTCTAAATACGCTGTTTTGAGGCGACCGATGCTAATGCTATCGATGGTTCCGTTCTTATCGATTATATAGTACTTAAATTCGTGATGAAGAGCTTTGAAAGGTCCTTCGTATGCTGATTCGAAAGGTCGTTGATGCGAGTCTCGACATACGAAGACGTGTGTACTATATCGTAAGTCAGATTGAACGAAAACATCAGTTGATTGCAGTGGAGTGGAAACAGGTTTAACCGAACGCATTGCGTCTGTAAGCCTGTTCGTGTAGGACGTTAGATCCATGTTTATTTAAGAAGATGAAAGATCCACGAATTCTCGTGGAAGTCGGAGTGTCGAAGTGCCTAAGGGACATTTTTTGTGTCTTAGATTTTTGGCAGCTTACACAGGAGCGTGCCCACTATCTCATGTCTTTATTCATACCAGGCCAGCAAAACCGTTCTGCTATTAGCTTGATGGTTTCACGAACATCTGGATGAGAAAGTTTGTGCAACGTATTGAAGACGTTGCGTCGATAATGCCTCGGCATGATTGGGCGATCCCTACCTGTAGATGTGTCACAAAGTAAGGTTTCCTTACCTGTTTCCATCCGTTTGATAAGCAGCTTGAGGGTTGTAGACGATAACTCGTACTGAAGCTCAGTGTCTTTTTTTTAAGCTGGGAGAATTTAAGGAGGTCGATTTCTCGGAAACTGTTCAAGGAAGCCATGCGAGTACATTATTTGTTCCAGAGATTTGTTGAATGTCTGAAGTAAACTGTTAATGTAGTCCAGTTGTCGAGACTCACTAGGTGAGTATTTGTCCGAAGAAGAGCTTAAAGAGAAGGTAAGCGGTTAATGGTCAGTTAAAAGGGTGAATTCACGGCCTTCGATATAGTGTTGAAAATGTCGTACAGCACAATACATAGCTAGGAGTTCCCTACCGAATGTGCTGTACCTTGATTCGGTGTCTAGCAACCTTCTAGAGAAAAATGCCAAGGGTTGCCAAGAGTTCTTAACCCATTGTTGTAAGGCTCCTCCGATTGCCGAGTCGGATGCGTCTACTGCGATACTAATGGGTGCTTCCGCGTCCTGATGAGCAAGTATTGTTGCTTTAGCGATAATTTCTTTAACTGTGGAGAATGCTTTTCGTGCGGTGTCGTCCAGCTTGATAGGTTTCGCACTTCCACGAGGTTGGTTGGTTAGCGGTTTGATAAGTGATGCGCATTTGGGTATAAATCGTCTATAGAAACTTACAAGGCCGTTAAACGTACGTAACTGATTGATGGTGGTCGGTTCTGAGCAATCCAGAATGGCCGCCACTTTGGTTCTAAGGGGTCGGATACCTTGAGCATCGATAGTGTGTCCCAGAAAGTCTAATGAGTCAGTTCCAATTTGGCATTTCTGAATGTTTCCAGTAATGCCATGTTTTTGTAGTCGGTCGAAAACGAGGTCTAGATGCTGGAGATGCGAATTTCTGTTCGGATGTGCTATTAGACAGTCGTCAACATACGCGTGTACGAAGTTGAGACATCGAAAAACGTCGTCTATGAACCTTTCGAAGGTTTATGCAGCATTTTTTAGACCGAGAGGCATTCGCAAAAATTCGTAAAGTCCTAAGGAAGTTATGATAGCTGTTTTAGGAATATCGTCAGTGGCCACAGGGATTTGGTTATACGCTTTAACTAAGTCGATTTTCGAAAAGACAGTTGTACCTTTCAAGGTAGCTGTCAAATCGTGAATGTGAGGCAACGGGTAACGATCGGGAATGGTCTTCGCATTCAATCGCCGACAGTCACCAGTTGGACGCCAGTTGTTCCTGTCCTTTTTAGGGACCATGTGCAACGGAGATGCCCATGGGCTGTTTGACGATCTTATGATACCTTAGTCTATCATGTGGCCGAATTCATTTTTCACCAACCTTAACTTCTCGAGTGCCAGTAGGTGTGCTTTAGAGAATACAGGTGGTCCTGTAGTCGTGATGTGATGTGTAACATTGCTGGTTGCACACGGCAATTTCGGTTGCGATTGGTATATCCCAGAATACTTATCGAGTAGAGGTTGATAAAATGTGTCTATCGTGTGCCTGATTGTGACTGGAGATAATCTGCAACCAGAAAAAGAAGTTACGCAAGCAGATAAATTAATGTTTCCGTCTACCAGCCTCCGTTTTAGCGTATCGATGATTAAATTATGGTGTTGTAGAAGGTCCATATCAATGATTGGCATAGAAACATCTGCAACAACGAAAATCCAGTGTATGGGTTTGCGTAAACCCTCGTTAAGGTAAACGTACCTTTTACCGTATGTGGCGGTAGGCTTTCCGTTCGTGAAGCTGGTCGTTAGAATTCTCTGGGAGAACGATAACTTCTGCGCCAGTGTTGACGAGGGAGCGAACTCTCGTTATCACATCTGTGACATATAACAGATGGCTATGTTTGCCCACTACGGTTGCCGTTAACGCGTGCCGGCTTGGAAGTTTCCCGAATTACTTTTCGTGTCGGTCGATTTTGAGTTGGGAAAAGTGCAGGATTTTCTGCAATTTCTGGAAGACGTTCCATACTGGTTATGATACCAGCACCAGTCGGAGTTTTCAGTCTCTCGTGGCCTAGAGACAGATCGCTTACGTGAAATGCTTCTTCGAGATGTGTGTGTGGTCGTTCACGGTTGTTACGAAATTTAAGATAACGTGTAAGTGTATGACATAACTTTGTTACGTCATTCTGAGTCGTTTGAAGCTTTTCTTTGAATTAAAAAACCTCGGCATCAGAAGACTCCGTGATTTCGAAGATGCGGTCGGCAGATGCACATAGCTCGTCTAAGGCGTCGTTTTGAAACGAGACCAGCACAGCTTGCACGTTTTGAGGGAGCTTGGATAAGAAAATTTGTTTGAATAGGTCATCATCGAGGGTTCTTTGGCCGATAACCTCTCTCATTCTTTGAAACATGTCTGTCACAGAACCGTGTTGCAGGTCGATGTTATTAAGGAGTTGGTCTAACCTTTGTCTATCGGTTGGGTCTCCGCGTTTAAAGATAGATCGCTTCAGTGTTTCGTAGGGTTCAGAAACATCAATAGTAAACATACAAGGTATTACATACCTTGACTAGTTCGGGAATTGTGCACGTGTGTCGTTCATGCCGTGCTCGTAGAAGTCGTCTTCTGCGTATCAGAACCAGGCTTCGGTGTTGTCTGACCAGAAGGGCATCAGTTGGAACGAAGGTGTGGACATAGTCTTTAACTTAAGTACCTTTGGTGTCTGTTCAGTCATTGTGAAATATCAAGTACGAAAATGAACGAGTGATATATATATATATATATATATATATATATATATATATATCGAAAAACACGGAACAGATTCACAGTTTGCAATAAGATAAAAGAACGTAAAATACATCAGTGATAAAAATGAATTGAAAAATAACATTTTTACTCTAATACTGTTCACTATTTGTATTACTTCATGAAATATAAAGATTTAGTATTAGACAGTATAATATTTACTGTAGCATCTCAGTATATCATCACAAATAAAATACACTCATCAAAATAAAGATGAAAAATATCGCATGGAATTGCCTCATAAAGATTGTTCATTTCCGTTCAACATATAGATGCTTTAATTTAGTCTTATGTGGTGGTTTATTAATTACAGTGATACGATTCTTCAAAAACTTCATTCATTCTTTTCTTTTAACTCATAGAAATACAAGTATCTTGTAGTGAATGACCAAGACAGTTACTGTACAGTTAAACATTTTATGTTATGTTTAAACCGATCATAATAGTACAATACAATTTCATGCTGCTTACATGGAAATAGAGTTATTGATTTAAGTTCTAGATTTATTACAACGTATCTGCTTTTCCATTAAGCGCTTGTCTCGTGATGCAGTTTGACGATTTCCTCAATGTGTGTCCTATCCACTTCCAACGTCTCTTCCTAATTTACACTTCAGATGAAAGCTGGTTTGTTCTCTCCAACACTAGGCCGTAGCTGATGCTTTCCGGTCAACAGACATTAAGTATCTTGAGTAGACAACTGTTTATAAATACTTGCAGCTTTTTGATGACGGCTGTAGTGATTCTCCACATTTCAGCTCCGTACAGTAGAACTGTCTCGAAGTTTTTATTGACGATTCTCATTTTGATATTCGTTGACAGCTGATTTGAGTTCTCCAATTGTAGGAATGCGGACCTTGATTTGCTTTGCTAATCCTCGCCTGTACGTCTTCATCCGATCATTCACGTTAATCGGGGATGCTACCCAGCTACGTGAAAGATTCCTCATCTTCCAGATCTACTCGATTAAGTGTGACTGGGTTGGTGTTCTCCGTGTTTTATTTGAGAACCTTGATTTATCCCTTGTGTATGTTGAGGCCTACTGATGCTGAGGCTGCGTGACTGGGTTGGTTTTCTTTGTGTTTTATGTATGTATCAGTAGATAAGTCGCAAAGTAAGATACTAGAAACGAAATACGTAATATATAACAACAATCAGAAGTGGAAGGGAAACAGAAAGCAATTGTAATAACAACGGAATTAAAAGAATCATGACGCATTTGAAGGACAATTGAAGGAAGATGTGGAAATAATGCATTTAATGTATGGTATTCATATTTTAAGAGAACACTCTGTAATTTTCCACTAAACAACAAGTTGCTTATTCACCATTGAATCTTCAGTCACCACAATATCACATATCCGTCCTCTACACTTTATATTCACATCTATATCAAGCTGTTCATTTCTACAAACTCGCACGGATTCTGTGATTATTATTTTCATAGTACATATTTACTATTAGATTTAAGTCTACATTATATCAATAAGGCTACCAAAATCATTAGGCCAACAGCGATCTCGAGGCATACTTAGGATATGAATTCGTTGCTAGCATCTTACTTTGCGATTTCTCTTTTGATACATACCAAAATCCTTTTACACTTCTACAGAAGAGAGGAATACTATATGCTTCTAAACTCTGGGCAAAGTTGAATCTAATTAATAAACCGAATAAAAACTGGCTTCAAATAATACGTTTGCTGAATTGTTTTGAAAGACACTTTATGTACCGGTGTCCATATGGTTTTAGATTTCATGGAAATACGGGAGCCAAATACTTTTCTATTACCAACGGTTATAACAGCTCATTATTTCGGGCGTAAACGTTTTCTTCTGGTTGTGGCTGTTTCGCAAAACCTTTACATTTTAAGAATACAGAAGGTTTTTGGAAGATGAAAATTGAAAAGGGTTTTTGGTGTATTCATAAGCGATTTTTGTATTACTCAACCATGCAGCCAACTACTTAAACATTTTGTATCCCGAAAGTTGTAATTAAATCCCTCTTTAAATTCTTTAAACCAGAAGATTAGCTTTGACTAAATATCCATCGAATTGACCTTGGTGATTAGACAAGCATGAGTAATTTTACTAAGGACTTTCCATTGTATTATTGTTCACGCTCACATTATCCTATTACCTTTGCAATTATGAGTATTGGTGCAAGGATAACTCAAGGTCACGAGATCAGTGAAACCTTAACTGGAGATACGCTGTCCTGTCACGAATGAGTCGATTGTTCAGAGATAGTTAGTGACCAGGTGGCTTTATTCAATGATAGTAGTTGATCCAAAGTAATCTGAGTGTAAACGTCTTTTAATTCTACTCCAGCATCCGAGAAGTGCTTAAGAATATCTTCAACGTCAAAAGTGCTCGCTTGATTCAACTTAAATGAATTTAGTTTCAGTCTATAATCGTTGGAAATTCTTAGCATTTTAATCACAGGATTTGACATTTGTAACAATATGAGTACTTCAAAATGAGGACTGGTTTAGCTAATAGAGTATGATATGCATTTAAAAATTACGATAACTCTGCATTTGAACATATGTAGACTGAATATTCATTGCAATATCTTGTTTAGAAAACAAATTGATCAAACCTCCAAACAAACAGTCAAGAGAATTTTTACATGTTAACTAGTAATGTTCTTCGTCGATTATCTTTAACAGTTATAAGCCATTCTTTGATTTTCTAGGTTCATTTATCAGAAATCCACAATTCTCATAATTGGAGATACTTCGTCTGATATATTCAAGTCACACCATCTATCAATTACGAGGTAATTTCCATACAGGCTGAAAATCGGAAATGCAGTGTTTTCCCTCACTCAAACTAATCAAATCAAATGACTTCAAATGTTTAACTGCAATAATGAAATTTGTGACCATGTCCCATTGTGCTAATTATTCTCAAATAACTAAGCAGTAAAATATAATATGTTGGTGAATAGTCATTGTGTATCTTTTATGTTGTTAGTGGCGCATGAATAATATCATGAAAAATGTTATCTGGCAATTTTTCATGATTTCTGTCGAATTTATTTTCTCTGAAGATAGTTATTATTGAGAGAATTTAAAATTAGTACCTACGTACTACTGACATTTATTAATTAGTAGGAAGACTAATTTTACTACAAAAACATCAAAAATATTTCATGAAAGGAATTTGTACACGTGAAAACAGGGTGAAAATCATGTTGATATACTTAAGTATAAATCGGGAAGGGATGAATTTATTTAACCTGATGAGATTTGATTTTATTCATAATAAAAAACGTTTGGATGACCTTTTTAAAAGGTAACGGAAAATATTATTAATAATCTGATTTTATAGTAGGTCCATTGTATTCACTCTATTGAAGTTTCATTTTTCGTCGAGGTGCGCTTACTTAGATACTTGATAGACCAATTCACGAACTACTCAATAATCAATCATGTCAGTCAGTTTGCTTGTACGTGCTTAGGCTTATACATTGGAAGTTGAGAAGAAAATGTAAGCCTCCCCACCTTTGAACTTATTCCTGTTTATCGGAAACGGAAAGCATATCATGATTTTCGGAATGCTATTTTACATCAATGGATAGTGGTCTTGATACTGACATTTTAAGGTCATCGAAGATAATCAATAGATAAATGGTGCTGCACTAATCACAGTTGTTGCTTATAAAATCTAAACTAAATTACTGCTTCTAGAAAGACAAAGCTATCACTCATCCCATGACATGATAATGTTTGTTTGAGATGTCTGTGAAGTAATCTCACTTTCCGTAAAGATAATTACAGTCCATGTCAAGTTTGCACTTGATAGTTTCTAATAATTATTAGGATTGAGGGTTTGTGGACATTGTAGTGATTTTAATAGATGAGTTCATGAGACGATGTAGGCAAGACCACCATCGAATACCCGGAAGCACTGGATGGCCGTGTAGTCCAATCTGTCTCGGGTGGAAACAGGTATCTATCTCAGACATTGGATGAATGGTTGCGCGAGACCATTGATCGAAACTAGACATCAACACCGTTTGATCCCGGTTCATTAGTCTAGAGGTTAGGCGTTCACGCGTGAGTCCGAAGGTTAAGAACCGGTTTACTTCTACACAAAATCATGCCTACACGTTAGATTGTGTCGACTGTGATGCATTCTATATTGGAGAGTCTTCCCGTGAGTCCTTGATTCGTGCCAGAGAACACTTAGGTCACACAAAAAGCCTCCCAACAATCTTGTAGAATTGTAAATTTTACAGATTAAATCAGCAATAACAGTGCATGCTATTTTCAATAATCACCAAATTGATATTAAAAATGTCAAAATAATTCAGAAAAGTCTTTCTAACCACAATGAGAGAAGAGTATCCAAAATGTTCCACAAATGCTAAATCACTCTGCCCTCAATAGGAAAGGAGCCATGAATATTCATCCAACCTGAACTTTTATCCAAACAACCGCATACAAACTAATTTATTTCTCACACGACAAAGCCCATAAGTTGTAACCAAGGGAAGTACAACTTCCAAATTATGTGTATCAAAATGACTTGAACCTTAGTCAGTTTTGGGGTAAATTCGGCAGTGATGTTTTCAGTTGGCAGCAGGTTTGCTCGACTGCTTATACTGATGATTTGCATGCATGATTGTGTCGGTGAACCTCCAATTAGACTGACAAGGTTTTAAGATATTTACTGAATGAGCAACAGATAGAGATACATACTGTGATGATCTTCATAGGAGAATGAAGATAACGAGAAAACAACACCATTTAATGATAATTACAAGTCAATTTGTTGACCGATTTTGTTATTAGTTTCATCAATTTTATCAATCATATTACGTGATGTTCAAGTCATGACAATGCTTTATGATGATATCCTGAAACTTATATGAATAACTAGTTGTAGTGTTGATTGAGGATTAACCAGTTGGAAGTAGTCATTGTTTTAGGTGATTCTGTAATATTAGAAGTTCGTAGCATTGACGGATCCGAGCTGCTCTATTATATCATCATTCGCAATCCAGAAATATTTGTTCACTATGTGTTAATTTTAATAGTAAGCTCTGGAGTTTATTTTGAATGCTAGATTGACTAACAACTACGTGATAGTTTAGTAATTATACTAGTGTAGTACGCTACCTTAGTAAGGTGACTTTATTACCTTACCTATGTTAAACGCCTTTTCAGACCAAAACACGTATAGCTATAATGACTATGATGGGTTTATTGGAAAACCTTGAAGGCGGTTCAAATAATTACTAAATTCAAATGACATAGAGAAGATACAATAGAACGCATGTACACTGTTGACCTTGGCCTCCATTCGTTCTTGTGTATGGGACAGATGAGTCAGGTCGTCTGAGTAGTCCAACTCTTCTAATATATTACGACCTGTCCATCTTATTCCATGACTCCACCCACATGTAGAGATCTACATAGTCCAGACAAACACCAGGAGAATGAGAAAGTGAGAGTAAGCTGCCTTGTCTGTCTCTGATACTCACGTGTCAGCCATCCTTCATGCACCACTTTGCAATGCAATCTGTCGTATGATTTACGGATGATGTTGATGATCTCTACAGGTACTCCATAGTGTAGAAGGATCTTCCATAGTGTCCTCCTGTGTACACCGTCAAGTGCTTTCTCATAATCAAGGAAGTTGATGTACACTGACGGATTCCGTTCAACTGATTGTTCAACAATCATCCATAGTGTCGCGATTAGGTTTGTGCACGACCGATACTCACAAAATCCGATCTGTTGATCAAGGAGTTTGGTGTCTACGGAGTCTTTCATTCAGTTCAGCAACACTATGTTGAAGACCTTTCCTGATACTGACAGTAGTGTAATGCCTCTGTAGCTCCCACATTTGCTCAGATCTGCTCTCTTTCTTATCTTGATGAAGTGTCCGTTTTTCCATTCTGTCGTCACTTGTTCTTCCTCTCATATCTTCCTGAACAGAGCATGGAGCATGTTTCCAGTCACTTCTATGTGTGACTCGATTGCTTCAGCTAGTATATGGTCAAGTGCTTCTGCTTTCCCATTCTTCATTTGTATGACGGCTTCCTGTATTCTTCGATCGTTTGTGGAGTGACATCTATAGAAATCTCTTTGTGTGCTACTTCAATATCCGGTGGAATTTCAGTCACATCAGACCGTGAACACACCACCTTTGAAGCCGTGCATATAATTACTGCAAAGACTTGTATTCAACAGTTGGCACGAAGAGGAGATTAACAATAGAGAACTCCTGAAAATCAATTCAATCCAATTCAGTCGAATGACTCGGCCTTGCAGATATGGTTGTTTTTGTTTGACTTATTTCTTTCTTTCATATTGGAAATATATTGTTCTATCTCCAGCCCAAATGTGTTCTCCAGAAGTGGGACGAGTCATTGTAGACAATGATGTGACATCCACATAAGATCTTATAGATTAGGTAGTCACATCATGACAAATCGACAATTTTACGATTAAGTCTATTATTATCACTATACTTATAACGAAGTAGAGCATAATTCTACATTGATCAGCCCGACTAAAGAAACGCAGCCTATTAATAATTCTCATTTTCACTTTAACATTCTCGATCGATCTTTACTTATGTTAACCCATTATTTTATGAGTCCTTTGAATAATGCTCACGTATATTATCGTATTGTAATTTTGATTAGTATTCATAGCTTATTATCGCTATCGATACTAATAATTGTTCATCTACATTAATTATTAGCTACGATGGTTCATTAACAGGTTTAAATAACATTTACATGATTCAGCGAAATAAACTTGCTAAAACATCAAGCTCTAGCAAATATGGCATTTTAATGACGTAAATGCACATTGGCTAGCAACATGAACAAGGACTGAATGGCTATCTGAACCTAATTCATCATATTTTTTCTTCCCCTAACGTTTCACTCTGTTGTAATCTATGGACTATCCTGAAATATCTTTTCTTCCAACCACTGCCTGACTAATTTCCAATTTTCCAGTTCCTTTGCCAAACAACGAAGACAATACTCCAGAAAATAGCGATGAGTTTGAGCTATAAAGTTTCTGCAATTTCGATATCATTTCAAATTGTTTATACGTTGAAAACCAAGTACTTATTCAGACTGTTGAGTTTTTAATAAATCAACCAAATGACAAAGTCAGTAGCATCAAACAACAGGGAACTGGTTGGAATACTGCCTGTGTTCAATCAGGTTGCTTTTGAATCATTACTACTTGTATATAATCCGTCATATTCCTAAATGAAGTTCCATAAGTAGTCTTAACTTCAAAATTATTTCTCTGGCCAAGTTTATTATTTCCACACTTTTATATATCTTACCAACCTGCATGTTAACCTGTCCTGTACATGCGTTGTATTGTATCTTCTCTATGTCATTTGAATTTAGTAATTATTTGAACCGCCTTCAAGGTTTTCCAATAAACCCATCATAGTCATTATAGCTATACGTGTTTTGGTCTGAAAAGGCGTTTAACATAGGTAAGGTAATAAAGTCACCTTACTAAGGTAGCGTACTACACTAGTATAATTACTAAACTATCACGTAGTTGTTAGTCAATCTAGCATTCAAAATAAACTCCAGAGCTTACTATTAAAATTAACACATAGTGAACAAATATTTCTGGATTGCGAATGATGATATAATAGAGCAGCTCGGATCCGTCAATGCTACGAACTTCTAATATTACAGAATCACCTAAAACAATGACTACTTCCAACTGGTTAATCCTCAATCAACACTACAACTAGTTATTCATATAAGTTTCAGGATATCATCATAAAGCATTGTCATGACTTGAACATCACGTAATATGATTGATAAAATTGATGAAACTAATAACAAAATCGGTCAACAAATTGACTTGTAATTATCATTAAATGGTGTTGTTTTCTCGTTATCTTCATTCTCCTATGAAGATCATCACAGTATGTATCTCTATCTGTTGCTCATTCAGTAAATATCTTAAAACCTTGTCAGTCTAATTGGAGGTTCACCGACACAATCATGCATGCAAATCATCAGTATAAGCAGTCGAGCAAACCTGCTGCCAACTGAAAACATCACTGCCGAATTTACCCCAAAACTGACTAAGGTTCAAGTCATTTTGATACACATAATTTGGAAGTTGTACTTCCCTTGGTTACAACTTATGGGCTTTGTCGTGTGAGAAATAAATTAGTTTGTATGCGGTTGTTTGGATAAAAAGTTCAGGTTGGATGAATATTCATGGCTCCTTTCCTATTGAGGGCAGAGTGATTTAGCATTTGTGGAACATTTTGGATACTCTTCTCTCATTGTGGTTAGAAAGACTTTTCTGAATTATTTTGACATTTTTAATATCAATTTGGTGATTATTGAAAATAGCATGCACTGTTATTGCTGATTTAATCTGTAAAATTTACAATTCTACAAGATTGTTGGGAGGCTTTTGTGTGACCTAAGTGTTCTCTGGCACGAATCAAGGACTCACGGGAAGACTCTCCAATATAGAATGCATCACAGTCGACACAATCTAACGTGTAGGCATGATTTTGTGTAGAAGTAAACCGGTTCTTAACCTTCGGACTCACGCGTGAACGCCTAACCTCTAGACTAATGAACCGGGATCAAACGGTGTTGATGTCTAGTTTCGATCAATGGTCTCGCGCAACCATTCATCCAATGTCTGAGATAGATACCTGTTTCCACCCGAGACAGATTGGACTACACGGCCATCCAGTGCTTCCGGGTATTCGATGGTGGTCTTGCCTACATCGTCTCATGAACTCATCTATTAAAATCACTACAATGTCCACAAACCCTCAATCCTAATAATTATTAGAAACTATCAAGTGCAAACTTGACATGGACTGTAATTATCTTTACGGAAAGTGAGATTACTTCACAGACATCTCAAACAAACATTATCATGTCATGGGATGAGTGATAGCTTTGTCTTTCTAGAAGCAGTAATTTAGTTTAGATTTTATAAGCAACAACTGTGATTAGTGCAGCACCATTTATCTATTGATTATCTTCGATGACCTTAAAATGTCAGTATCAAGACCACTATCCATTGATGTAAAATAGCATTCCGAAAATCATGATATGCTTTCCGTTTCCGATAAACAGGAATAAGTTCAAAGGTGGGGAGGCTTACATTTTCTTCTCAACTTCCAATGTATAAGCCTAAGCACGTACAAGCAAACTGACTGACATGATTGATTATTGAGTAGTTCGTGAATTGGTCTATCAAGTATCTAAGTAAGCGCACCTCGACGAAAAATGAAACTTCAATAGAGTGAATACAATGGACCTACTATAAAATCAGATTATTAATAATATTTTCCGTTACCTTTTAAAAAGGTCATCCAAACGTTTTTTATTATGAATAAAATCAAATCTCATCAGGTTAAATAAATTCATCCCTTCCCGATTTATACTTAAGTATATCAACATGATTTTCACCCTGTTTTCACGTGTACAAATTCCTTTCATGAAATATTTTTGATGTTTTTGTAGTAAAATTAGTCTTCCTACTAATTAATAAATGTCAGTAGTACGTAGGTACTAATTTTAAATTCTCTCAATAATAACTATCTTCAGAGAAAATAAATTCGACAGAAATCATGAAAAATTGCCAGATAACATTTTTTCATGATATTATTCATGCGCCACTAACAACATAAAAGATACACAATGACTATTCACCAACATATTATATTTTACTGCTTAGTTATTTGAGAATAATTAGCACAATGGGACATGGTCACAAATTTCATTATTGCAGTTAAACATTTGAAGTCATTTGATTTGATTAGTTTGAGTGAGGGAAAACACTGCATTTCCGATTTTCAGCCTGTATGGAAATTACCTCGTAATTGATAGATGGTGTGACTTGAATATATCAGACGAAGTATCTCCAATTATGAGAATTGTGGATTTCTGATAAATGAACCTAGAAAATCAAAGAATGGCTTATAACTGTTAAAGATAATCGACGAAGAACATTACTAGTTAACATGTAAAAATTCTCTTGACTGTTTGTTTGGAGGTTTGATCAATTTGTTTTCTAAACAAGATATTGCAATGAATATTCAGTCTACATATGTTCAAATGCAGAGTTATCGTAATTTTTAAATGCATATCATACTCTATTAGCTAAACCAGTCCTCATTTTGAAGTACTCATATTGTTACAAATGTCAAATCCTGTGATTAAAATGCTAAGAATTTCCAACGATTATAGACTGAAACTAAATTCATTTAAGTTGAATCAAGCGAGCACTTTTGACGTTGAAGATATTCTTAAGCACTTCTCGGATGCTGGAGTAGAATTAAAAGACGTTTACACTCAGATTACTTTGGATCAACTACTATCATTGAATAAAGCCACCTGGTCACTAACTATCTCTGAACAATCGACTCATTCGTGACAGGACAGCGTATCTCCAGTTAAGGTTTCACTGATCTCGTGACCTTGAGTTATCCTTGCACCAATACTCATAATTGCAAAGGTAATAGGATAATGTGAGCGTGAACAATAATACAATGGAAAGTCCTTAGTAAAATTACTCATGCTTGTCTAATCACCAAGGTCAATTCGATGGATATTTAGTCAAAGCTAATCTTCTGGTTTAAAGAATTTAAAGAGGGATTTAATTACAACTTTCGGGATACAAAATGTTTAAGTAGTTGGCTGCATGGTTGAGTAATACAAAAATCGCTTATGAATACACCAAAAACCCTTTTCAATTTTCATCTTCCAAAAACCTTCTGTATTCTTAAAATGTAAAGGTTTTGCGAAACAGCCACAACCAGAAGAAAACGTTTACGCCCGAAATAATGAGCTGTTATAACCGTTGGTAATAGAAAAGTATTTGGCTCCCGTATTTCCATGAAATCTAAAACCATATGGACACCGGTACATAAAGTGTCTTTCAAAACAATTCAGCAAACGTATTATTTGAAGCCAGTTTTTATTCGGTTTATTAATTAGATTCAACTTTGCCCAGAGTTTAGAAGCATATAGTATTCCTCTCTTCTGTAGAAGTGTAAAAGGATTTTGGTATGTATCAAAAGAGAAATCGCAAAGTAAGATGCTAGCAACGAATTCATATCCTAAGTATGCCTCGAGATCGCTGTTGGCCTAATGATTTTGGTAGCCTTATTGATATAATGTAGACTTAAATCTAATAGTAAATATGTACTATGAAAATAATAATCACAGAATCCGTGCGAGTTTGTAGAAATGAACAGCTTGATATAGATGTGAATATAAAGTGTAGAGGACGGATATGTGATATTGTGGTGACTGAAGATTCAATGGTGAATAAGCAACTTGTTGTTTAGTGGAAAATTACAGAGTGTTCTCTTAAAATATGAATACCATACATTAAATGCATTATTTCCACATCTTCCTTCAATTGTCCTTCAAATGCGTCATGATTCTTTTAATTCCGTTGTTATTACAATTGCTTTCTGTTTCCCTTCCACTTCTGATTGTTGTTATATATTACGTATTTCGTTTCTAGTATCTTACTTTGCGACTTATCTACTGATACATACATAAAACACAAAGAAAACCAACCCAGTCACGCAGCCTCAGCATCAGTAGGCCTCAACATACACAAGGGATAAATCAAGGTTCTCAAATAAAACACGGAGAACACCAACCCAGTCACACTTAATCGAGTAGATCTGGAAGATGAGGAATCTTTCACGTAGCTGGGTAGCATCCCCGATTAACGTGAATGATCGGATGAAGACGTACAGGCGAGGATTAGCAAAGCAAATCAAGGTCCGCATTCCTACAATTGGAGAACTCAAATCAGCTGTC
This sequence comes from Schistosoma haematobium, assembly GCF_000699445.3. Taxonomy (NCBI): domain Eukaryota; kingdom Metazoa; phylum Platyhelminthes; class Trematoda; order Strigeidida; family Schistosomatidae; genus Schistosoma; species Schistosoma haematobium. The sequence goes on along the minus strand of NC_067197.1, from coordinate 15,289,149 downwards.
AACGAATATCAAAATGAGAATCGTCAATAAAAACTTCGAGACAGTTCTACTGTACGGAGCTGAAATGTGGAGAATCACTACAGCCGTCATCAAAAAGCTGCAAGTATTTATAAACAGTTGTCTACTCAAGATACTTAATGTCTGTTGACCGGAAAGCATCAGCTACGGCCTAGTGTTGGAGAGAACAAACCAGCTTTCATCTGAAGTGTAAATTAGGAAGAGACGTTGGAAGTGGATAGGACACACATTGAGGAAATCGTCAAACTGCATCACGAGACAAGCGCTTAATGGAAAAGCAGATACGTTGTAATAAATCTAGAACTTAAATCAATAACTCTATTTCCATGTAAGCAGCATGAAATTGTATTGTACTATTATGATCGGTTTAAACATAACATAAAATGTTTAACTGTACAGTAACTGTCTTGGTCATTCACTACAAGATACTTGTATTTCTATGAGTTAAAAGAAAAGAATGAATGAAGTTTTTGAAGAATCGTATCACTGTAATTAATAAACCACCACATAAGACTAAATTAAAGCATCTATATGTTGAACGGAAATGAACAATCTTTATGAGGCAATTCCATGCGATATTTTTCATCTTTATTTTGATGAGTGTATTTTATTTGTGATGATATACTGAGATGCTACAGTAAATATTATACTGTCTAATACTAAATCTTTATATTTCATGAAGTAATACAAATAGTGAACAGTATTAGAGTAAAAATGTTATTTTTCAATTCATTTTTATCACTGATGTATTTTACGTTCTTTTATCTTATTGCAAACTGTGAATCTGTTCCGTGTTTTTCGATATATATATATATATATATATATATATATATATATATATCACTCGTTCATTTTCGTACTTGATATTTCACAATGACTGAACAGACACCAAAGGTACTTAAGTTAAAGACTATGTCCACACCTTCGTTCCAACTGATGCCCTTCTGGTCAGACAACACCGAAGCCTGGTTCTGATACGCAGAAGACGACTTCTACGAGCACGGCATGAACGACACACGTGCACAATTCCCCGAACTAGTCAAGGTATGTAATACCTTGTATGTTTACTATTGATGTTTCTGAACCCTACGAAACACTGAAGCGATCTATCTTTAAACGCGGAGACCCAACCGATAGACAAAGGTTAGACCAACTCCTTAATAACATCGACCTGCAACACGGTTCTGTGACAGACATGTTTCAAAGAATGAGAGAGGTTATCGGCCAAAGAACCCTCGATGATGACCTATTCAAACAAATTTTCTTATCCAAGCTCCCTCAAAACGTGCAAGCTATGCAGAATTCATAATCTTTTCTTATAATCAGGAGGCCTGGATGATTGAGAATAGCATGCGTCTAGTATTTTACCGTACATCCATAATTACTTGTTTAGTCCGTCTTCCTTATTTTATATATTAACTATCCAATTTAATCACATATTTATAGTTATTCGTACGCCCCACGGTCGAATTATGCGTGTTTTTAAAATGATTTCTAAAGCAGGTGAGTAGTAACCCTTCATTAAAACACCTAGGGGTTTTGTAGGTTAGGTAGTTTTACACATCAAATGAACTAAAAATGTATTTGAAAGAAATAGTACCCGAGCGCACTGCTAGATTTTTTAGTATCTTGAAGTCGCTTAAAATTCTATCTAACCAGTAGATAAAGTGACATGTGGTGCATGTTTGACGCAAACCTGCAAACCTGCTAGCATATTGCAACTTAGAAGTTTATAATTGGCTGGATTGGCGAAGCCTAATATCTGATCGGCAAAAACTTCATGCAAAAGTAATGTATTTGAACTTCCCCACTTATGACAAATATATTCACTGGTACAAAAGTATGATCACGATGACATTAACAACTGTCTGAACAACAATAAAATGAATAAATGTCGTTGTCCTTTGTTGAATATTTCCTCTAATTCTGTAATCCAGTCACGAACTGCGAATCAAACACAACACAACCAAGAACAGTAACAATATGATGATACTGGCTCTAGAAGACGGAATACTGGAGTGACCAAACGAGATAGACAGTTCAACATCTTGTCTCGCTTGACACTCCCTTTTCACTAGTTGAACGGTATCACTTTGTTATCGTTAAACTGATAGCTTTGTTATCCTGCTACCATTGGGAACGTGGCTGTAAACACAGACAAGGCAAAGCAATTACGAGCAAACGTCACACAGAAAAACAACTTTATACGGAAACCACTCGCGTTTGTCACCCCTCTCTTCACAGATACGACCTGACAGCTGCAATAAATGGTACTAATACTTATCTGAAGTATTCGAACTGCTCCATATATGACTCTCAGCTTTTCCTGTCGAACTCGGTCTTGGTTGGTTATTGTTGACCTTTAACCTGTCATTGTCTACTTCTCTATTTTTACTTTGTCACCCGTTGAGTTGATTCTCGATCCTATATTTGCCCATCGTTTTTCTGATTGATTGATATATTGGGTTAGTTTCAATGTGTTTGTTGATTGCTCATTGACCTGTGTACCAAGCTTCTAAAATTTATCTGGTGCATCTATCATTCCCTATATCCAAGATCTCAACACCTTTTCAGTCGAATGTGCGTTCGCAGTCGTTCATATCCAATGATATTAGCGAGGGTAAGTCGCAGCGTTCGGCCGCTAACTGGAGTTTGTGCAGGCAACGATGAAGAGTGTGTCCACTGTGTCCGACGTAATGATTCTCTTGGTCGAATCAACTTATTTTGTAGATGGCATTGGGTTTTTTGTCACTTCGTCTTTTGGTTTACATAGGACTGATTGAATTGAATTTGCTGGTTTTTGTGCTACGACTTCGATTGTCTGTTTGTGATTTCTTTTATATATGGTATAAGGATCCGTTTGTTGACTACTGTACTTGGTTTTGTCTCTGCTGATGCGTTGGGTTGATATTCTTGGATGAGGTTGGTTGGGTAGCAGTTCTTTTGAACGATGGTCTCTAGATACTTTTCTTTATTTTTCCGCGTTGCAACTGTGTTGCAATGTGTTCTTGCCCTCTTGAATAAGCTTTGTACGCAGTTAATTTGTGAGTTCCTGGGTTGTTGCTACTCTGATTGAAGATTCGACCAGTGTAAATCGGCTTCCAATGTACTTGAGTCTCTGGTTTCCCAGAGTTAGTTCTGGTGATAAGTACATCCATAAATGATAGTTTGTTGTTAGACTCCTGTTCTATTGTGAACTTTGTGCAATAGAATACGTTGCTGATAACATCGTAATTGTTTATTGGAAACATTCAAAATGATTCCTTAGAAGATATACTTGTTCCATCAGATGATATCATCCTAAGCATGCGTGAGATTTATATGCATATATATATATATATATATATATATATAGGCAGTTTGGATCCTTGGACGCTACAAACCTCCGATATTTCCGAATCACCTCAAATGGCAATATCTATTTCTCACCACATAACCCTCGATCAATGCGAAAACTAGTTACTCATAAAGGTTTCTGCATGTCGTCGTAAAACGTTGTCATATCTTGGATGTTACGTAGTTTGATCGATAAAATTGATGAAACTTAACAAACCTGGTCGATAAACTGACTTTTAGTTATCACTAAATAGTGCTGGTTTTTCGTGTCTATCTATAAGAGACGATTTCAGTAGGTTTCTTTGTCAGTTGCCTATTAAGTAGACATCGTACAAACTAGTCAGTCTAGTTGGAGGTTTAGCGACACAATCATTCATGAAAATCATCGGTAAAGGCAGTTGAGCAAATTTCCTGCTAACTGAAAACACCATTGTTGAATTTACCTCAACTCTGAAAAAGGTTCATGCCATTATCATAGATATAAGTTGTGTTTGTACTCCCTTTGGCTACAACTTATGCTCTCCTTGATACCAATATGAACAGCACTCACTGTTTATCATCTTGTAAATCTATAGTACTCAATATGACGGCTGTTAATCAGTTAACTACTGTGATTTCCTCTTATAAAAATGCGATAGGTATTGATAGTCATCGCTTGTGTACCTGAGTGAAAGCTATTGTCAAGCTATAAGTGAAACCTTATTCGGGAGTTAGATTTTTGGGTACGGAGTCCCAGCGAATATTTCAAATGATAAAGGAGCTCAACTCAAGAGTCATCTCTCCCAGTAAATCACAGAGCTTCTTAGAATCAAATGTATTCACACAGAATCCTATCATATCATTTCCAATAGTGTGGAAGTTTAGTGACACGAAATCTAACTCCAGGTAGATCGTTTCTGACTGTTATCGAATGATTGCTGTCAAAATATATAAAATGGCTACCCTCGCATATAACTATCGACTTAACTCACGTTAATGAATAAAGGAATTAAATAAGTCAAATACGAGAATAGATTTTGAATACGTGTGTTTCATACAATCGTTGATTTGAAAGTGAAATGAAACAAAATAACGCGCGGTGAAGGAGGCTAGTGAGCCAACTCGACCTAACCAAGCGTGAATAGATATTTATAGTCACATAAAAATAAGTTACAGACATTTAATGAGTAAAATAAAACATGCACACACACGTAGAAAATCTTGTGTAACGCTCAAAGCAATATCTAGGTGACTTGAAAAATTTCCCGAAGATTACAGCAAAGACGAATATGCACGCCACTACTAATGAAGAAATTCATTAGCCCCGCGGCAATTTTTTTTAAAAAAAACGCCCTACCCACCCTTTATAAAAATGTTTTTTCAACACAAAATTGCAATATTTTTCATCCCGTTTCGTCCAATGAAATGGCTAGTTTTAAAATTCGTTTTATTTGGTTAGTTATGTTTTGTCGAATTGTTATAAATTATCAGCACTTGTCGACGAAGCACAATTTCAATCGTCATTATGGAGCAGAGTAGCGTGCCGAGTACAATCGCTGCTGTTTCTCACGTAACAGAAATGGAGGAAGTCTTTTTGACTACATTGTTTCTCGTTGCGTTCCCATCGGTTGAAGCGTTGAAGTCCGCTATCACAAATTATGAAGGATGAACTTACAGTCATTATGTAGTGAGAGATTCGCATATTGGCAGAGATCAAAAATCGTACATTAAATTTGTGTGTTGGCGAAATGGGCGTATAAGATCTAGCGGTTCATCACAACGTATTAGACGGAGGAGGTAATTTGGTAAATCGTTTTATAATTTTTTTAACGAAGGGCTTCTATGAACACCCAATGTCCGGCCTTTATGTTTTGTAAGATTATAGACGGCTATTGGACTGTTGTACGTGGGAATGTACATCACAACCAAGAGTGCAATTCCCTGAGGTACCAAGGTAATTCATGGGTGCACAGGTTAACGGATGGGGAGTTTGAAACTGTGAGACCGCTGCCGATTTCCGGTACCGCTGCATTCCACATAAAAAATTTTGCTTACCAATCTTATGGGAAACGTCTGACTGATCAAGATGTCTGTAATATGCGGTACAAAGTGTTCTCACACGCGAACCTTCCTGGTACGCAATTTGCCAATTTATAATGTACACTACAGGTGATTACGGGAAATTGAAAGCTCACATAACATCCTTGGGTGGGCTTTGCGAATACGAATTGGACGATGAGAACTGTCTATCGTATTTCTTCTCCATGACTGCTGAGCAATTGAATTTGGCCGGTCACTTTTGTGACGTAATTGGTTTTGACGCGACGTACAAAACGAATAACGAGAACGTCCATTTATATGAAGTCGTTGCCCTGGATATGAATTTTAAGGCAATACCCATGTGCATTGCCTTTTTAAGTCGCGAAACGTCAACATTCATTTCTGCATTCCTGCGTTTTTTCCAACGGTGTACCAACAGTCGACAGCTGGTAGGCATTGTGACCGATGATTCACCTGCAATAGCTCCTGCCATCATGCAGGTGTATCCCAATGCTCACCATATCTTGTGTCGCATCCATCTTGTTCGCAATGTTATAAAGACGGTAAGTGTTTCGTTCATTAACATTAACCCAGTAACCTTAATTGTATAGGGTACGATCAGAAGTGATACAACTATTTTTCCGCCTGATGTATACTCAAACGATTGAAAGGTAAATCAAAAGCAACAAAACATTATTTTCTAGTTTTAACAACGTACTTTCGTTAATCGAAATGTCGGACGGAACGTTTGGCAGATACGTCAGAGACCACCTTCTACCACGGAAGCACAAATGGTCCACTGCTTTTCGACCGCCATCCACTCTCTTTGAACTGAACAACACGAACTTCGTCGAGACCAGTCACCGAGTCTTGAAGATGTATCACCTTAATCGAAAAACACCGGTTCTCAGATCCATTTTCAATGTGCTGCTTCGTACTGGATATTGGATGGAAGCAAGATTACATAAATATTCAATGGATTGTCGGGGAAAGCCGATATTGGTGCGTAGCCGGAAGTACGTCGACTTCAGGAACGACTGACACCAGTTGCCTGTCAACTACTGAAGTGACACCTTCGCATTCCTATAACGCAGTCTGCATTGTCGGAAGATTTATTCACCGCTATGGACGCCACGGGGACGTACTACGTACACGTCGATACTAGCCCGTGCTCGTGTCCATTCTTCATTGAAAACGGATTACCATGCCGTCACATATTGGCTTACTGCACACACAGTAACACCGATGTGAACGTACAGTCAGTTTGTGACAGGTGGTTACACTATGATGGTTGTCTGACTCATATTGCAGTTGAAAATTATTTCCCAATGCAATTGAGTCAGCCAAGCATGAAGAATGCAGTGATAGCGTTAGTCAGGCAAATGTCAGAGGAACAATGCAGTTCACTTCATGAATTCATAGTTCACGGTAGACTACCAACAACGCCAGTAAACTTGCATGGAGAACAGCATTCGTACACCCTTTCAAGAACCTCGACTAACGTAGCAGTGCCGTTTATACAACGAGGAACTGTTGATTTGGATGAAACGCTCAGTAACGATGAGGAGGAAGTAATTTCTATTAACTCCGAAGAGTTAACTGAACGGGACATCCAAAATGAAGAAGAGGATGACGAGAATCGACTCTGCGACATCTGTAATCTTGCGCAGCCTCCGTGTGAAACCGGTGATGCGGTTGGTTGGGTTTTCTGTAGATGTGAAGCAATGTTTCATACCTTCTGTGCCTACGACCCATCGCCGAATGTACGAGCAGTGCACTGTCCTATCTGCGGCGCCATTACAATTTATTAGTGACGACGTCCGACCGCGAGAACGAGCAAAGGCCCTTTTCAGGGCCACCCACAATTTGATTTCCATTATTTTGTATCCACTACTTTTCCGCGGCAAAGGTCAAGTGATTAAGCACTTATTAATGTCTCATGAATTTAGATATTCCTTAGAGATTAATAATGGAAAAGCGATTATCGCTCATGTATTCGTGAACTTGTTTCTAACGTTTATTAGATATAAAGGTTAAGAAAACTTAGACAAGATTTTGTCATCTAATGAAGACTAATCTAGTAATTTTATATTGAAAATAATGTGATTAATGTTCATGTTTTAGTAACACTTTTGTGAACTATCTAATAATAGTACATTTTAGTCAATTTCAATAGGAATATTGCAATATAGTGAAAATTCTAATTTGCTCGTTAGGTCAATAAGTTTATGAGAACATTTATTAGTGAATATTATTACAAAGATGAATGTGAATAAAGCTCATAGAGAAGTAAACACAATGAAGAAAATTAACTTATTTATGAATAAAATAATGACATTATAAAACAAGTTGAAGCCGTCATCATTGAAATTAGTAATCCGATTAAAAGGTCATATAGTAAGTGTTAAAAGAAATAAGAATATTATCCGTTTCATGAATACAAAATGCAAGAATTTCATATTCCAGTTTTATATTAATAGTACCTGAAACCAGAACTAAGCGTACGTATGAATTAAGTCCGATCGTCAACTAAGCCTTCATTGTTATTCATAACCACTGATTATATCAACGTATTCATTTGCAAACCCATATAACTATTAATTAATGGTATAATCACACTATACAGTTATTAGTCCATAATTTTATTATTTTATAAAGTCCAAAAATAAGGCATGACATTTATGAATTTGACAATGTAATGTGTTAACAATGGTTAACGTTTACATCTGTTACGATATATATATTTATATATATACTTACAAATTGTAATATTTTTTAATTAGAAAGGTCATTCAATAAAGGTCTGGATTATTTGCAGTAAACTGTTCAGTCACAATAAGTGGGAGAGCATTATAGGAAAATTTAAAATGCAAAAATTTTGTGTCAATGAAATGCATAGTATGACAATTGAATCTTGTCAATTGACATAATAATAATAATAATAATAATAATAATAATAATAATAATAATAATAATGATCATAAGGAAAATAAATAATAATAGCATTGTAAATGTTCATTGATACAGTTGACCTTATTCATATTTACACGTTTAATGTCGATAGATATTTGTTGAGTCAGTCAGACGACGTAGGCTTGTTCATTGACACTTCATGAAACTGATATTTCCAATGCTTGTCAAAAATGGTTTCATTCATAATGTCTAGATAATTCAGGTTTCATATTACGGCGGTTAACAATATTCACACATGACTGATTAAACACACTAGTATTTATAAAGACCAAAAATTAATTTTAAAATACAGAACTACAAATAATTTACAAGTGCAAACAATAAACCGTGTTTCAATGGATTTTTAAAATTAACCACATTTAAATCTAACGTTGACATTAAGTGACCGACCATTATGATTCCCTACCACCCATTTTAAAAAAATTGTGATGTGAACGAAAAATTTAGGTATCGTTGATTGGTGGACATTTTTTGCAAGTGTGTGCTCAAGTGATAATGAACAAACATTTTGTCACCTTTAATAATTTTGTAATTGGTCGTAAACTGTTCATCTTTGTAATCTGATTAGTTGAAATCGAAATCGCATCTAGAGCTGTGATTGGATGTCATAATTTTCATTTTTTACATTTGAAATTTAACGATTATGAATAAATCTTTTTGTGTAATCTTAGTCTTGAAAAAATTTAGACTTTTGAAGAAAAAGACACCAACTTAATTGCATTACCGTGCAATCCTATTGTTAGTGAATGTGTATTGGGATAAATTTTTGTTTTCCGATCAAGTATACCTTGAACTGAAGTCGTTAGTTATCTTGCCACGAATAATTATATGTATCTCAGTAAAAGAAAGTTTTTGGAAAAAAGCAACTGAAAACCGGTTTGAATATTTGATAATAGTGATTACTGAATGAGGTCGGTAGTCAAATCTTTAATACCAAATTAATAAACAAATTATCACTAAATTGTATGCATAGGTTTTTGGTAACACATGGTCTGTTAGTTCGAGAAACAAATCAACATATTAATAAATCATCATGATAACTTACTGGTTGCAATATTTATAATTCAGGTGAAGCAACCATAGACCATCATTTAATGAACTGACTTTGACAGTATATGAAAGTAGTAATAAATATTCCGAAATAGACACTTAATATTTAGTAAACTTTTTTTTGTAAATGTTCATTCTTAATGAGAATTAGAAAACGTTAGATTTAAATGTGGTTAATTTTAAAAATCCATTGAAACACGGTTTATTGTTTGCACTTGTAAATTATTTGTAGTTCTGTATTTTAAAATTAATTTTTGGTCTTTATAAATACTAGTGTGTTTAATCAGTCATGTGTGAATATTGTTAACCGCCGTAATATGAAACCTGAATTATCTAGACATTATGAATGAAACCATTTTTGACAAGCATTGGAAATATCAGTTTCATGAAGTGTCAATGAACAAGCCTACGTCGTCTGACTGACTCAACAAATATCTATCGACATTAAACGTGTAAATATGAATAAGGTCAACTGTATCAATGAACATTTACAATGCTATTATTATTTATTTTCCTTATGATCATTATTATTATTATTATTATTATTATTATTATTATTATGTCAATTGACAAGATTCAATTGTCATACTATGCATTTCATTGACACAAAATTTTTGCATTTTAAATTTTCCTATAATGCTCTCCCACTTATTGTGACTGAACAGTTTACTGCAAATAATCCAGACCTTTATTGAATGACCTTTCTAATTAGAAAATATTACAATTTGTAAGTATATATATAAATATATATATCGTAACAGATGTAAACGTTAACCATTGTTAACACATTACATTGTCAAATTCATTAATGCCATGCCTTATTTTTGGACTTTATAAAATATTAAAATTATGGACTTATAACTGTATAGTGTGATTATACCATTAATTAATAGTTATATGGGTTTGCAAATGAATACGTTGATATAATCAGTGGTTATGAATAACAATGAAGGCTTAGTTGACGATCGGACTTAATTCATACGTACGCTTAGTTCTGGTTTCAGGTACTTTTAATATAAAACCGGAATATGAAATTCTTGCATTTTGTATTCATGAAACGGATAATATTCTTATTTCTTTTAACACTTACTATATGACCTTTTAATCGGATTACTAATTTCAATGATGACGGCTTCAACTTGTTTTATAATGTCAGTATCTTATTCATAAGGAAGATATTTTTCTCAATTTTGTTTACTTCTCTATGAGCTTTAATCACATTCATCTTTGTAACTATCTTATTATATTCACTACTAAATTTATTCACCTAACGACAAAATAACGATTTTCACTATATTAAAATATTCCTATTAAAATATACTAGTAATAGATAGTTTACAAATATGTTACTAAGACATGAACGGTAATCACATTATTTTACATCTAAAATTATTAGATAAGTGTTCATAAAATGACAAAATCTTGTCTGCTTTCTTAACCTTTATATGTATTATACATTAGAAACAAGTTTACGAATACATGAGCGATAATCGCTTATCGATTATTAATATCTAAGGTATATCGAAATGCATTCGACATTAAAAAGTGCTTAATCACTTGACCTTTGCCAAAGACAAAAACAATTTGTGGGTGGCCCTGAAAAAGGCCTTTAATCGTTCTTGCGGTGGGACGTCCAAACTATTAGTTGGTAGTGGTGCCACACATCGGACAGTGTACTGCTCGTACGTTCGGTGATGGGTCATAAGCACAGAATCTATGAAACATAGCTTCACAAGGACAGAAAACCCAACCCACTTCATCACCAGTTTCATAGGGCGGCTGTGCAAGATTACAGATGTCACACAAACGGTTCTCTTCATCTTCTTCATTTTGGATGTCCCGTTCTGTTAACTCTTCTGAGTTTATAGAAACTACGTCATCCTCGTCGTTACTTAACGTTTCATCCAAATCGACATTTCCTCGATGCATCAACGGCGTTGTAAAGTTAGTCGACATGCTTGTTCCACTGTACAACTGCGGTTCAGCCTGTAAGTTCAACGGCGTTGGTGGTAGTCTACCGTGAAGTTCTTGATAAAACTGGCTATAAAGTGAACTGCATTGTTCCTCAGACAGTCGCCTGATTAACGCAATCACTGTATTCTTCATGGTCGGCTGGTTCAATTGCATTGGGAAATAATTCTCAACTGCAATACGAGTCAGATAAGTATCAGAGTGTAACCACCTATCACAAATTGACTGTAAGTTCACATCAGTCATACTGTGTGTACAGTAAGCCAATATGTGCCGACATGGCAAACCGTTTTCAATGGAAAATGTACAGGAGCAGCGCATGGAATCACGGTGTACATTGTACATTGTACAACAGTCCAGTAGCCGTCGATAATCTTACAATACATGAAGGCCGGACATTCAGTGTTCATGGAAGCCCTTCATGACAAAAAATGTTAATAACATTTATAAAATTACCTCCTCCGTCTAATCCGCTGTGACGAACCGCTAGATGTTATACGGCCATGTCTCCAGCACACAAATTTAATGTACGAGTTTTCATTTCTGCACAAATGCGAATCTCGAACTACATAATGACAGTAAGTTGATCTTTCATAATTTGTGATAGCGGACTTCAACGCTTCAATCGATGGGAACGCAACGAGAAACAACGTTGTCAAAAAGACTTCCTCTATTTCTGTTACGTGAGAAACAACAGCGCTTGTACTAGGCACGTTACTGTCCTCCATAATGATGATTAAAATGTGCTTCGTCGACAAGTACTGATGTTTTATAGCAATCCGACAAAACATAACTAACAAATTAAAAACGAACTTCAAAACTAGCCATTTCATTGGACGAAACGGGATGAAAAATATTGCAATTTTGGGTTGAAAAACATTTTTAAAAAGGGTGGGTGGGGGTTTTTAAAAAAAATTGCCGTGGGGCAAATGAATTTCTAGTTTGGGGGTGAAAAATTTTTTTTAATGGGGTGGGGTATTTTTTTTAAAAAAATGGCCGGTCGGACAATATTATTCTATACATGTCGTAATCAATAAATTATCAGGATGGTTTATTAATATGTTGATTTCTTTTTCCCATTAACAGACCATGTGTTCCAAAAAAATTATGCACAAACTTTCGTGATAATTTCATTATTACTTTGGTACTCAACATTTGACTACCGACCTAATTCAGTAAGCACTATTATCAAATATTCAAACCGGTTTTCACTTTCGTTTTCTCAAAACTGGCTTTTTTATGTGATACATATAAGTATTCGTGGCAAGATAGCTAACGACTTCAATTGAAGGTTGGCATTAAATCATTTAATCGGAAATCAAAAATTTATCTCACTATACACATTCACTAACAGTAGGATTGCACTTAAGTTGTTGTTTTTTTTCTATAAATGTCTAAATTTCTTACAAGACTTACATTACACAAAAAGGTTTATTCATTATTGTTAAATTTCAAATGTAAAAATCAAAATTCAGACATCCAATCACAGCACTTGATGCTATTTCGATTTCAACTAATCAGATTACAAAGATGAACAGTTTACGACCAATTACAAAATTATTAAAGGTGACAAAATGTTTGTTCATTATCACTTAAGTACAAACTCGCAAAACAAGTACACCAATCACCGATCAATAAATTTTTCTTTGACACCATACAATTTTTTAGAAATGGGTGGTAGGGAATGTTAATTGCCGTGGTCTTAATGTCAACCGCATCCCTAACACTAAGATTTTCTTTGTGTGTGGTTTATGATCTATAAAGTTGGATAGAGCTCAGTTTGTTATGTTTGCACTTTTAAGTGAAGGGATGTAATGGCGAACACTTGAGTATGTAAATCATATTTGTCCAGAGTCATTATTAGTTCTTATAGTACGACAACAAATGAAATTGAAAAAGGGCAAATAATTGTGTATGGCACAAATTCAGCTGTATCTGATAAATGAAATCTGGAGGCCTAAGACAGGTTCGGAGTAATTTTATGAAAACATAAATCTGAATCAAGTTGGTGACTAGTTTCGACTAAATACGTTATAACAAATAGTCTTATTTTTCTCTTCTATCATTTGGTCAACCATAATAACTGTGAAATATCTCTAAATATTTCATTGGTCACACATTATTGCTTTCTTTAAAATAGTTACTATTGTATCTATAAAGATTGCAACTATTGATTTATCAAGTTTAATAATAATAATAAGCAAGTTCCAATTTACCCATCTTCTCCAATATGACTTTATATATTTTTTTAACGTTAATCTACTTCATTAGACTTCAATCTTACAAAATTCTAGTCCATATGATCTACGTTTTTGGTTTCCTTTCACTTTTAAATGTCACGTCTTCTTTATTATTACTTTTATGCATTATATTATAATACAATTAGTTCAGTTATGTTGCTTCATTCCTATTTTCATTGACTGTTTCTGTACATTATACTATGAACTACTCTCTGAAACTCAGTAACTTACAACCTAATCAATCGTTTTCTAATGTGCAACAAAACACCTCTTGGTTGTAATGTGTAATGTTTATAGGAATACGCCTTAATTTCTGATGTATAATCTATCTTACATTTGTAACTGTGTTTTGTTACTGCCCGTAGTAATTTTTTCTTGATAGTTTAATCGGCTTTCATTTTGTTGTCTCACGGTTTGTTATTCCATACTACTAACAATTTTGAGACTATTACATATTGTTTCTTAACCAATCCTACATTTTAACATATTATTCTTATATGTAGTTCTCCATTCATGGTGTCACGTAAGTTTAAAAAGATAATAAATATCACATGAATCGAGGTTTGTAAACACTGTTGTTTACACTGTCCTTGACATTTGACACTGTTATTGTGCGTAACTCGATTGCTCAATCGGGACTCTCGACAGATTCAGTAGTACCAGATATTAGTATAAACGCACTGTTATTGCGCGAAGCTGTAGAATACAGTACAAGAGATAATGATATGCTAGTTTGTAAAATAGGGCATTGGAAAACAAAAAAATCGTGATATGATTCAACGTGTAACACCGTTCATAAATGTATGTTGAATGAAGGTGATGAATATTATATAGAGAAAACTAAATGGCAGGACATTGAATTTTTTTATCGTTATTTCCTCTTTAGGAAAAGGGTCTTCAAGATTCTTAATGAACGCGCATGTTTTTGAAGATAGTATTGCTATGAGGTTTAATCCTAATGAATTTGTTTCAAGAGAAATCAGAAAACAATCATTTTAGAAGTGTGGTAAATGAGCTCAAATTTTGTTATAGCTATATAGATGACACTTCATTATGTTATAATTGAAATTAAGTTGGATGTCTGGTAACAGTAATGGAGTAATTTGATTGGATGAAACTATCGAATATAAACTAAAACGTATCCCTGGTCTACTGGATAGGAAGTGGTTATTCATTAAAATTCTTTAACAAACAGATTTATTCAACTGAAAATAATGTGGAATTATTCAGTGTAGAAAAACTATCACTGTTCTTAAAACTACAGTTTAAATGTAACAGAACCAACACAAGTCTGATGCGACTTGTGAGATACGTCCTAGAATATTATTCAGTGCAGTAAGCCCATGAACTTCATTCTACGTCTACCCAATAGTGAACTCTCAAATTAAAGGTAACCTGCCTAGTTCTTCCAAGTCATTGTGAACTCAGCAGTCCAAATGTTCTTGATGCACCAGTTATCTCGGACATCCACCTAGTCATAATGTTTTTGAATGTCTTTTCTGATAGTTGACCGAAGGATAAAAACAGCAATAAGAAGCTCAGTTCTGGCACACGTAGCTGATCGTAGACAGTTACCTTTGAAAATTGTGTATAAAATTCTATTACAACTGCCTTATTCTTCCAAGTTTCATTTGTTGCATAGAGATAAATTCAGAGGAATACGTTAAAGTAAACTTAACTTCTGTATAGAGACAATGTTTCGAAACCCAATTATTCACCCTGACTTTCCATTGAATTTCATAGTCATGCGTATCGTCATGTCTCACTATTGCTTCATTGTAATTTGGACGTATATTCTCACGTTCTCCTCAACAATTTGTCTATCTAATTTTCATGGTACTCACTTTATGAAAAACTCACTATTTCTACAAGTAGCACTCAACTTTTATATGCTAATGAGTTTACATCGCACTACTGGGGAGTTCAATACTAGGACCAATCTGCCATTCAGTGCTTTCAGGTTTTTAACAGTGGTCTAACATTGATTGAATTATTATCTCAATCAGAACTCAAAACAACTTCTCATTAAAGTTTTAAAATTTATAAAAGGGATTATTCTTCCTGAATTCACATTTGTAAATCAACTGATTTCTGAAATAAAACAAATGAACTTCACCCCACAGTCTCTATGTACCGTGAAAAACATCAATAATACATCAGATTCATGTCTTAGATAACACGAAATTTAGCGTTCCTGAAACACTCAAATGACAATCACACAGTGTATGATATGGGGTTGTAAATCAAACATAATATGCAGAATTATAATTGAATTATATGCACTAAACATTAAAAAGGTTAAATGAATAATAAGCTTAAAAATATAGAACAGTATAAAAGTAAAATAAACTGTTGACACCATCATATTAATGGTTTCATTGTTTTATTTAGACTTCTTTACTCCTATATAATATACCATTGGGAGTATAAACTATTAAAATTAATTTTAGTGGTAATAACGAATAATGAAGCCATAATCTGTTGTTGGGCAATCCAACATGATATATACATGAATCTTAAACATTACAGAAGGGTCATCAATTCAGTGATTGAATAATATTTGCTTTAGAAGCAGATAAAATCGGATTATTATCATCAGCTTTTAGACTATATGAAACTTCCTAAATCTTCCGGAAATCATAGAATAGCTGCAGAAAAAGTGATCCAAACAATTACAACAACCTTACTAAGCGTACTCTTTCGAAAAAAAATAGAATATTACACAACATTGCTTTCAAAAGAAATATGCATAACATAAACATCTTAATACACGGACAACTCTTTAATTTTGGTCACGTTGCCATAACACCCATAAGAATTAGCAAACGTATTCACAGAGTCCACGAATTATGATTATACGTACTCCATAGGCTTTAGCAATTCATCTATTTAAGTCTAAACTCTAAGAACTAACGCTTTAGAGACAACTTCTCATTTTATCATGCCTACATCCCTCAAATATGTTTTGGTTTAAATTTGTTCAGTAAACAGTTGTTATTAACCTCTTCCAATTTTTTATAACCAATATTAAAACAATTAGTTCCTTTGATAAATCTCGTTAGTGTAATAAGAAGATGTTGATTATCAGAACTATGTGATATATTAGCACAATACATTACGAACAATCTGATCACACATATTATACTTGATTAGCACATTTATATATAAAAAATAAAATGTCAAATGGACTGGAAACAGAGGGTAGGAGGAGACAAAGATAATAAAGTAATAATCGTGAAAACAAGTTGAACCCTCATCACTCGTATAATAAGCAAATATCACTAGAGTAGGTTTGAGGCGAGGACAAACTGTGTTTGAATACACAGAGGGGTTTTAGATTTTCTTATGGCTAGAGATTCAGTAAACCTTGGTATACGGCCTTTTACAATTTTGTACAACACCACCAAAGCCGAGTTAAGATAAATCTTACGACCTGTTTCAGTTATGTGCTTGCCAATAGACGTTGATAGATGTTTATCCCCTACTCTTATTTGTTATTTCCTTGATAATGACCGTCGCTTCACAATATGTCTTGTTAATGACTGATTTAAGCCTTTGTTTCAATACAAGGCTATTTAAATCACCTCTAAATGGTAAGGTGACGTAGACGCGCTTTTTTTCTGCCAAAGCTATAGTACGTCTCACTGTACCATAAACTCTCCATATATTTATGAATTTAAAGGTATAGTCATTTTCCATTAATGTTTTATTTAACAACCTGACATCATCATCAATGGCGTCGTTTGTACAAATACGATCAAACTTGTTAAATAGGCACCTTATCAAGCCCAGTTTGTATTGGACGGGGCATGAACTATAATAACTAAGTTATTGACCTGTCCACGTTGGTTTTCTAAAAATGGATCATTCGATTGAGCCATCTTCTCGTCTACTTAGAAATATAATTAGGGAGGGAAACTGGTCGTCCTTCTCCTCTTTGCATGAGAGTCTGTTGTGTTTTTGGAGAGTGTTAAATTTATTCAATAAACAGTACATATCCTCCTTTATTTCACAGACAACTAAGATATGCCCACATACCTCTCATAAAGTGACATGTTTTCGATTAGGTCCTCAACCAGACCTTTTATTTTTATATATAAATGTTCTTAACAAGTATATGTGTGATCAGATTGTTCGTAATATAATGCGCTAATATATCACATAGTTCTGATAATCTTTGTCATCTTATTACACTATCGGGACAAATATTAAGTTATTATTCGATAACATCATAACCTTCTGTTTCTCTTCACTAATTTGAAGTGAATAATTATCTCACTACTAGTCTGCAAGTTATTTTCATACCTTGAATTGTTTTCGTAAAACTTTTTAGTTATCCTTCAAGTATCTGAATACTGTTTGTTATAATCTCTTTTCTATTTTATCATAAACTGATATATTGAATAGATGCAAATGTACAGTCTCATGGAAAAAGAATTTTTCGTGAAGGAGCTTTTTTGTATTTCTTCTTCTTCTTCTTCTTCTTCTTCAGTAAACACTATTTACTGAGAAGCAAATGTTAAGTGATTACGTACACTGTAACTTTGTTTATTGTATTAACAAATCACTTTAAAGATTTATAATAATTGGTTAAAAAAGTACTTTACTTTCATGATAAAAGAAATCGTTAGACCTTTTGAAATCATTGTTATCACTTACAGAGGTTATGTTAACGGAATTAAATAAACGAGTTATACAATATGGAGTACTTATTATAAGTTTATTGGTGATAATATCTGGAGGTTCAGTCCTTATCTATTTTGTCTTAACTAATAAACAAGGTGAGATATTTCTTAAACAACTTTTGCTATATAAACATTTTGATAATTTCATTGTACACAATCAAATTCATTATTATCTCGGACGACATAATTCAAAACATTGATGTATATAATCATATGTGATAATAATAACTTCTAACGTATTATTTATGTCAACAGTAGAAGTTAATCACTAAGATTTATAAGTCGTTTTCACAAATTATATACTATTTCTTCAAACACAACAAACCCTAGTGTTATTTGTGTTTATATAAGACAAATAAGGTAATACATTTACTGTTATGACAGGTCTGAACAAGAATTCATGATTATTATGTATAGAGTCAGTGATAGCAACGCTCTGCTTAAAACCTGACAACATACTAAAATGTTAGACAATATCGATGAAGCTATATATAAACATTCATAGTTGACTGTTTAGAGAAATAATGAACGTTCCTAGGTCAAATAAGAAATTTATATGGAACATTTTCAAATCACACTGGCAATTTAACTAACTTATAAATATAGCTAATTTGGGAGTGAAATTGAAATTCAGACATTCACTTTGGCTTATTGTAAAGAATAATGTCACGTGCTGCGAAAATGATAGTACTCACATTCCAGTAGGACATATATTCAGAGTTTCTGATAATTAACTCGGTTAGTTAACTCGGTTCAAAGAAGAACACATTTAACCGCTTATGTTATTGTAAAATCTGATTTACCAGTTTCAATCACTTTTACTTGTGTACATTACTTAGTATATTAGAAAAACAGAGTGTTTGACGTTCCTATTAGCTTGCATTTTGTTTAACAATTTTGTTTGATCTGTAAACAAAGCAAGTTGTTTTATATATATCTATAACACTGCAAAATCCTGTTCATCTGTTAGTCATAAGAGAAGAAAAATCAGATTTAAAAAAACTCTAGTTATGTACCGCCTAAACAGCTGTAAAATCTTTATGAGTAGTAACCATCAGAGTTCGTTTGTTAATGGGTAGTACACATTTATTTTAATGTTAGTTACCATCAAGATAGTAAGAAAAATTATAATGAAGTCCACTTACTTGCTCAATACAGTCAATAACATTTTAGAGTTAAATTTTTTGTAGCGCCAAAGAATTTGGCAATTTATCTTCCGAACGACACTAGCAACTCAACTATCTCAGATGCTTGTCATGATTTTTACCAGTTTGCTTGTGGAGAATGGGAAAACCAAAATCCTTTGATTAGTCAAGACGCTAGTTTGAATGCATTTGTTAAAATGGAAATAATGATCGATCACTACTTCTGGAAAATAATTGGTAAATTATACTGTAATAGTATTATTATATTAAAATGTTATTTAACTCGTATCAATTCACCATAACGAAGTATTTTATAAAATCCAAATAATTTAACACCTACCACTTTCATAACACTAAATGCAGATACGAGTTTTTGCTTAATAAAAATGTAATAAGCAGTATTATGAAATAAATCTTTATCAGTTGTGAATGACTAGTCATGTTCTATATCAGAATATCAGTGATTGAAGTTATTCTCAATGCGAATAGATTATTTTAAAGTGAAAAGTTCAGGAAAATAGTTAATAGGGGATTATGCAGTAAAAGACAATAGTTTTTTCAATCAGATACTTTGTTTAATCAAATGAAATTTGTTTGTTCAATCTACATTATTTTATGATAACAACGGGTATGTTGAAGCTGATGAGTCCTACGACATAGAAGATTCACATCTACAGAATGCTCGAAATTTTTACAAATCTTGCGTATTCACTCGTAACTGGAAAACAGCTCAATTAGCTTATCAATCATTAATACGTGATCTATTTGGTGGATGGGAACTAATACCGTCAATTTCAACAGACACTAAAAAAATGAGTCTAACTGATCTATTTCTACCAATGATAAGTCAAACTGGTAGTTCACTTTTATTTTCAATAAATATAAAGCACGATATATTCGCCATAAATGTAAGTGTTTCTTTCATAAATCTGATTTTAAAAATTGTTAAAACTCATTAGCTTGAAATGTATCAAAACCCCTAATAATGCATCAAAATATTTAGTGTTAGTCGTTATGGCGTTTTGAATGGGATATCGATTGTCTTACAGCATCTGAAATTCCTGATGTATGGGCGAGAATGATAATGATTGGTTGTTTGTGTTTAACTTCAACTAATCCACGAAATTGAGCGACACATTCACCATTGTCTTCAGTGACTTACTATCTCACAACGGACCTGATTGAACTCCACTGGTCACTACTTCTCACTAGAACTCCAGAATATAGCTGTCGAAGACAGTCACTAGTGAGCATATGTTGATTAATATCAGATGGGTTTTGCGGAGATTGTAGTAATTGTAGTAGCTAGACCACCAGCTTCAACTGAATTATGATCTTAGCCATTGAAATTACTACAATTTCCACAAAACCCATCTGATATTAAACAATTCATTTTCTTATCATTTGTATTATTCTAGCCATTAATAATTTATTTCTCTCTCATAAATCCACTAAATTATATTTTATTATACTACAATAATCAGATTTCACCAGGTCGGATAGGATTAAATCCTGCTTCAATACAGGTAAATGTTACATTTATTTAAAACTTTGGTAGTTTTTAAGTAATTTAAAGATAACTTCAATTCACTATCTTTTATAGTTATGCTGTTAAAACATCAAATTAAAATTAACCAATAAGACATTGTTGCTTTATTTAATAGAATGATTAAATACTCATTTCATCTGGTTTATAGAATCCATATGATTGATATCGATAGTTGTTCTTCGCTATCAAGCTAATTTATATCATTTTGAGATAGTTGTCAACTAATAAGAGATCAAGATAATGCTAGTTTTAACACAGATACTGATAACCAATTGTTGTACAAAACAGAAAATAATCCAGAAATATATCAGCATACAAAGTGATGTGATAATATGCATTATAAACAATATAACATTAATACCATTATAAACAACTCAGGATGATAAAATACTTTCAAACTATATTGATATCATATCTGAAGTTATATAAGTGTTCACACTTACAATGTGAAATAACTACCATTTTTCGTAAATATTTGTCCCTTTTCATCTTAATAAAAATCCCATTTATACTAATGCTAAATTTTCTAATAAAATAAGAAATTTTAAGTTTGAACTGTCACAGTAGAAACTTAGATGTCTTTAATTAAGAAGTTCGGTATTTATCACGATATAACCTAATCTAACACATGGTAGAATAATTAATGAATCATCATTTCCAACCAGAACAATCGACAAGTGTTAAGTCACAATAGAAGAGATATTTGTACATCTTGAATAACGATCATAAATATTTCACGGATAAATTCCGTCTTATATCAATGTGCATTTCAATGTCTCATCCACTCAGTTTTACATTTATATTTCATTTTGAGTAAAAGACATTCCAAATTTCATTTGACAGACTGATACGGATAAATCCGAAGACGATTACTACAAGCTTGCATTTGGAATAGGAGTACCTTATTTCGAGCAATCACAGTTAACAATTGCTTTTCAAATGTTGGTCGATTTAAGCAATGTGAGTTTTGTTATAAATAAATTTGTCGATATTGAAAGCACGGACTGACCTTAGCCAAACAACCATTGAAAGCCTGTAAGCACTAAATTGGCGTCTCGTTCTAATATGGGACTCCACAGCAGTGCAAATCCACAACTTTCCATTCGAATATCGAACTCAGAACCATAGGGCTTACGCACGAGTGCTTTACACCTCGCGGCATCTGACGGTGCCAATGTCTAACTTTACTAAATCCATGACCTTGGGAAACCGTCCATCTACCGCTGAGGTGGATAATTGACTTACATCAAGCACATATTGAACACTACTGGCCACGTCTAGTCACTAGATCCCCAAGAGTTACGACTTGAAGCTAGTCATTAGTGAACATATAGTTCCACACCATGTTAAAACGGCCGCTCAGTGCTTACAAGTTTTCAATAGTAGTCTAGCTAAGATCAGTTTTTGACTTCAACAGTGAAAATACCATAAAATCTTCAAATGCCAAATAAATTTGTATCAGAGGGGGTTTTGTGGAGATTGTAGTAATTCCAACAGTTGAGATCATGAGTCAATTGAGGCTAAACCACCATGGAAAACCTGGAAACACTGGACGGCCGTTTCGTCTTATTGTGGGACTCCTTAGCAGTATGCATCCACAACCCCGCCTCGCGGGATTCGAACCCAGGACCTGTCAGCTTCGCGCCAGGCGCTTAACCAACTGGACCACTGAGCCGGCCGGCATCCAACGGTTTCAATTCCTCATTACTTATTTTCACAAATCAGATCTGCTGTAACTAGATGAAACACAAAAATGTAGTTAGAGTTTGTTATGAAATATTTCCATAATAAGAGATAAACTAACACACAAAGAACCACTCAGTATGAGCATGTAATTGCATCACATGAAATATTATATATATTTATACCGAAGAAGAATGTTTCATCAAATTCACCGAAACATAACTAAATAACAGAGTGATTTAATAGTTGTTATTCCTTAAATATCAAAAGAAGTAACGAAAATAGTCATCGTTACTTCAACACACAATCTAGGTATATATATATATATATATATATATATATATATATATATATAAGTACGAAGATGAGTGTGAAGGGGTTTTATGAGGAATTTCTGTAATATTTTAATATTCCAAGTAGCAATCATTATAAAAACATTCACCCATATGCACGTTTTCATGACTTCTCTCATCTTTACCCTACTCCAATATGTAGTTAAAATTAAGGAATTACCCATGACTTTGATAAATGAAATTTCTTTATGATGAATTTTCAGGAGATATCAATTACACAAGGACTTCATGTGAGCGAATTCAATGAAATTATTTCAATGAAAGAACTGAAATCCATTTGTCCTCAGGTAAATTTTATTTCAAAACTTTCCTGAATAATATCATTAATATCGTAATACAGTTTAAGTGAGAATAACAATTACTCACATGTGTTATGAGATAGATACTTATTTTCATTGACTACATCATAAACTAACCATATCTAGAAATCCTTAAAATGGTGAACAGCTCTTTTAACTGAGAATCGGCCACAGCAATGCGCGTCTACGGCACCTTGACGGTAAAATGCAGATCTCAAGACAAGTATTTATTCTTTAGCCTAATGAACCACTAAATATGGATTGGACAGATGTCCTATACTCTAAGGAAACAGCTTTTCAGAACCACATGATTTTTCGATTGTTATATAACTGAGATTATTTGGAAATGTAATCTACGAAATCTAACAGTCCCCACAAACTTCTTATATGGTGAAACGTTGTTTATTTCCAAAACATCCAAATAATGAGTAGAGATCATAAACAGAAATTCACTTGCATCATACTTATTCGTCAAAACTCTTTTACTTTGAGTCACTTTGGAATCATTGTTACATTTCCTTTCGTAATTATATATATGTCACCTTCATTTTATTTTAATTTACATGTATAGATCGATTGGAGTTATTTATTGAAAGAATTACTGAAACAAACTGGATATGAAAAATCCAAGCAGCTATCAATCATTGTAGAAGGACGATATCAGCTTAAACATCGTTGTGAATTATATGGTGATGTAATGAAAACAAAAAATGATAAAAGGTGAAACGTACTTCATTTTCTTAATGACTAACAACAAATATAACAGTTTAACTTTAAGTATATTGAAAAGGAATACCAGCATAATCCTGGGTAACTATGTCTGTATCATCATGTGAAAACTGCTTATTCTAAGCTGAATTTTTATATTTAAACTAATCGCATTAAAAGCATTGAAGTTATGTTATCAAATACTATGTTGTTAGGTTTACCATAGGAAGAGGTCCATTGACATCTATATAAGGCTTATTGCCATTTATAATCAACGGGTTTCCGTTTACATCGAAGTGACACGTTGATATGATACATGTCGTGAATATTATGTACTAAAAACTGTTTATCAGTCATTCTGAATACCTTCGATGTACATCTTTTAACTAAGCAGAGCACAAAAATTTCCAAAATTTATTTAAGTAAACAAACTGGCCACTGTTTGTTTTATTTGAGTAGAGCTAAGAAAAAGAGTTGTTAATTTCACATTAGATTATCATTAGGAAGAATATCAACGATCAACTTGTGTGCTTTTTCAGTCGATCCTGAGAACCTGGATAGCTTGGTTAAGTCGGCAATATCATGTTGGACAACTTCTTCAGAGACTGGGAATAATAATTTCAGTCTTCACTACACAATGTAAGTGATAACGGAGATTTATGTAAACAAAGACTATGAAACAGATAATATCCGGCTACACTTCGTATCCAATGTTCTGGGACTTATCACAACCCGAAAATAACACACGCTTACTCTGCTAACGAACATCTACCGAATACAACACTGTTTCGATACATGTTCTGTGGTAGGTTTCCAATATCTAATAAAAGGATTTTACAAAAATGTTGAAACTCAAATTATTTAATCTATATTTCCTCATTGGTATCGTACATGACAAATGTCATTTGACTATTCCATCTGTACTTAGTTATTGATAAGGATCTATAAAGCTGAATTATGAGCCGTATTTTATTTGCTGCTCTTACTAAATTATTGGGGTAAAATCCAGTAGGTATATCTATAATCTCACACTTCATACGCTTGTTTGGCACAAAAATGTTGTAGATAACCGGCTCCACGCTCCAAAACTACAATGTAGACTTATTGATACTGATCGGTGTAAAATTACAGGGGGGCGCTTCTTATTATCTATTCACAATACTAGTTACATTAAAGCTTTTCTTTAACTTGACGTCTTTTTTTACAGTGCATTTCGTACAATCATTATTATGGATTTTTTGATTAATCAATTGTTGCAATCCATGAACCTCAGTCCCACTGGAACAGACAATAATTCGTATTCATGTTAGTATAAAATTGATGTATTTATTTGCTTAGCTCTGAAATTCAATTAACAAACTATTCGGCTTGTATTAAACGACTAAAATTTATGTGATCCGGTGGTTGCCTGAATATACACAAATTCAAATGTATTTTAAGTGGTCTGCCAAATGCTTGACTACATTTTCCGAATACATATACGGTATTTAAAATCATGATTTGATGCAAGCGAAGTTTCTGACGGTAAAAATGGTAGACCTATTTAGGATGGTCACTGTAGTTGTGTAGCATTACTATGTGGAGAATAAGTCCATTGTTAAAGATTTATTTCTCAACAATTAATGTATAATTTTTAAATAAGATATACATCTCGAATATTTAATATATTTCTATATTAAAGTTAAGTAATTAAGTAATGATCAACTCTCAGACAATATTAACTTTCAAGTAATTATCATACACGTTATTCTAAATTTTATTTTATGGTAACATATTGACTAAAACTTACCATAATATATAAAGATATTTTTGTACACGTAAAGATATTTTGAACGGAAATTCATAAGGATCGGATAAAAGACCACATTATTGGTGAATATTTAATGTCAGAAGGGGTTTTATGGAGAATTTGGTAATTTCAATCGTTGAAATCATGAGTCAGTTGAAGCTAGATCACCATGCAAAACCTGGAAGCCGTGGATGGCTTGTTCGTCTCAACATGGGACTCCCCAGCACTGCACATCCACGATCCCGCCACCCGCGAGATTCGAACACAGGACCCATCAGACATTGACACTGTTGAATGTCGGCTCAGTGGTCTAATGATTAAGCGCACCAGAGCGAGACTTATAGGTCCTGGGTTCGAATCTCTCAGGGGGCAGGCTCGTGGATGCGCACAGCTGAGGAGTCCCATACTGGGAGGAAACGGCCGTCCAGTGCTTCCAGGTTTTCCATGGTGGTCTAGCTTCATTTGACGCATTATTTCAACTATCGGAACTTTTAATGATTATGAATGAAATAATTAACATAGGGATTTCGAATCAGATTTTAACCGCATATCACTTCATAAGTATTACCGTAATAACAAGAGCGGTTTATGTAGATCAGCACTGAACAAATTTTCGATGATCATTTCAAATGACGTTTTAATATGCCAAGTATTGATGCGTTCTATTTGTAGAAAACCACAAATGACAGTCGAATTCTTATTTTGGAACACATAGTTTTATCATATGAATAAAGTTAACGTCAAACACTTGATAATCACTGGCTACAAAATCAATAAATATACTAATAACTAGTATAAAATTGTTATTCATCAATAGAAACCACATAAATAAACAAGGCAATAGTTACTAATCGAAACAAAACTTCCTATTGTATTCTGCCTGCATAATTCTACAGAAGACATATTCATATATGAACAAATCCAGTATACTCTGCAAACCCCATCAGCGTAATCCATTATCCCTGAAACAATGCAGATTTATCAATCATTGCCATTTTCAGTCATATTGATAGAAGTGGAATGACTTGAAATAGTAATTATCTAAAGTATACTTTGAAGCACGTCCTGATATTCAAAGCAATGTAGTGGACGTAAACAGCTAATTGATTTAACATTATTTTGAATATATTCTTTCTCCACTTAGTGTTGAAGCAAGTATACGATGATTGAGTATACAAGTAGTCATGAACACTAGATCTGTAAACACTGATTTGAACGATAGTGTCATTTGTTTCATGAGGATGAGCTTTATATTTGTTGACACACTCACTGATTCCGTTCTTCCCTTATATAAAGTCATTTGATCCTCTCACAACAAAACATTATTTCACTTTATTTAAAATAGCTTCACAGCCACATTTTGATGAGCAATGTATAAATCGGTTGAAGGATGCATTTCCATGGACTCTTGAAAGACATTATATCCGTTCGCATGTAAACGAAACACACAAAACAGAGGTTGGTTCATGTCATATTTCACTTATCTACAATGTTTGAACGGTAGACCCACCTAGCAATAATATGAAATCGTTTCATGATGAAATGAGCCAATGTAAATAGGTTTCTACCAACAACTAATTCATTGATTGAAGAATTCCTCATATAGTCAAAGGGCTACAGTATAATTATCACATTCAAATGAAACCTATCCATTTTAAGTGGATTACACACTTGAGTAAAATGGAAATATCATAGATTACTCTGTTGGGAAATTCGAGTAACGTACATAGAAGATGATTTCAATTGATCTTTATATCATTTTTCTGGATACAGTCTGTGAACTTCATAGATCCCATTAAAGCAGTTCTGGTAAACTCAGTCCAACCATCAATTCTATCAGCTTTTATTGAACGACTGACAATACAAATCAAAACACTTTATTTCAATTAAGTATAGACGAGTTATATTGAACAGCATTCTATTTCAGAGTAAATTAATCCTGAGTGATAAGCAATTTGCTGCTCATTTCTCGTCAGATCATTATAGATTGTATGTTTGTAATGCGCATTTAACTGACAATTTTATAAAATCATAGCGTTTATCACATTGTTACAGTAGGCTTTGAGTTTTAATTCCGAATTTCCGGTTTATTCTAGAAATCATCATCCATCATGATACAAATGATCATGAAAATCGGGTGTATATTATAGTTTGTTTTCTAGTCTGTAAACCAGAATGCAGTTATTGATGATGGTTTGTGGTATAGTTTACTTACCATAATGAAAAACCGTTCAATTCTTGACAATGGATATTTGTACACACAGTGTTTTATTTCATGATAGGCTAGTAGAAACACTACAGTGAACAAACATCTTTGTATTAGAGTGATGGTAAATGAAGTCGGATATAAGATATATTTAGAAAATTACTCTTAATTTATTATCTTGTATGAGCTTGTAATCGATGGCAGAGTTTAACTGTCCACAAATGGATAAAGGAACTCAATTTGGTGATTACCATTTCAACACTATGGATGACGTCATCCAAGTTCGTTCTACTGCTATTAATATGTGAACGCTAATGTATGAACATCCAATCATTTTACTAATCTAGACGGTTAAACACCATGATTACTCATCTTCGTATAGATAATCAGTGTCTCCAGAGATAGAAACCTAGTTAATTGTTGGAAAAGTCTTATTTTTTCATTCTAAACATCAATTATATTAAAAGTAATATTTGTAGATATTATTGTGGTCGAATCTGAATAGCTCGTAAACTTTTTCAATAGTATGGTTTGAGAATAATCGAAATTAAAATTATTTTATTGAAATACTGTCAGAAACAACTATTTACTCAACATACGGCCATTTATACTTATTTTCATCTGTTACCTTTCGTCGAGGAACATAGGCCACTCACCAGTATTCTTCATCCAACTCTGCCTTGACCATCCTTTCAAGTTGTTTCCAGTTGGTATTCATTCTTTTCATGTCTCCTTCCAATTCCCAACGCGTAGCCGTCTTTGGCTTCCCTCTTTTCCATTACACTTCAAAACTCCAAGTAAGCGCTTGATTCGTGATGCAGTTTGGCGATTTCCTTAATTTCTGTCCTATTCACTTCAAAAGTTTTTTTAAAATTCCTACTCAGACGGGAGTTAGTTTATTCTCTCATACAGTAGGCTGTTGCTGATACTTTCCATTCAACAGATACTCAATATCTTGTGTAGATAATTGTTTACAAATACTTGTACATTTTCGGTGATGGTCTTCACGTTTGTATTGAAGATTCTGACTTTGATATTGGTTGACATTTGTTTTGAATTCCATATGATCTTTAATTGTAGGAATGCGGTTCCTACTTTGCAACACTGTTGAAAACGTTTCCTGATATTGAAAGTAGTGTAATGCCTCCGTTGTTCTCACATTTTCTCAGACCTCCTTTCTTTGGTAATTTGATAAAGTGTCCGTCTTTTCAGTCTGTCTGCACCTGTTCATCCTCCCAAATCTTTCTGAATAGAGTGTGGAGCATGTTTGAAGTTACTTATGAGTCTGACTTTAGTTCTTCGATTGGTATATTTTCAAGTGCTGCCTCCCCAATCTTGATTTGTCCGATGGCCATCATGATTTCTTTGATCGTTGGTGGAGTGACATCTATAGGAATTTCTGTGTGCTGCTTTGATATCCGATGGATTTAATGGGGTTGGTGTATTTAAGAGTTCTTATAAGTGTTCCATCGATCTGTCCCACTGTTCGTGAATTTCAGTGATCAGCTTACCTTCTTTGTAATAACCGGTTTCTCTATTTTACTATATATTTCCCTATCAGTTTCTTCGTCGTATCATATAGTTGTTTCATGTTTCCTTCACTTGTAGATTTTGCTGCTGTCTTTGCTAACTATTTCACGTATTTCTGCTTGTCAGCTCTAATGCTCTTCTTCATTTGCTTGTTTGCTTCTGTGTGTTCAACTTGTGCCTAGACTTCTGTTCTTGTTCGGCTGTTCTTAATTGCTATCTTCTTGTCCTTCCTTTCTTTAATCTTGTCCAGGGTTTTGACAGAGATCCATTCCTTATGATGATGCTTGTTATGGCCCATAACCTCCTGATACGTTTTAGTGCTTTTTGATCTCTTTCCAGTTGTCCTTCATCGTAACTTCTTCCTTCAGTAGATCCTGTATGGCTTGGAACCTGTTGTTCAGAGTTATCATGAATTCAATGAGTAAGTCAGCGTCTCAAAGGAAGGCTGTATTGAACCTTTGTTGTGCTGTATGTCCAGTTGTCTGATCCTTCTTTAGCTTCAGTCCCCTCTTGACAACCACCAGGTAGATGATGATCTGAAGCTATGTCAGCTCGTCTCCTGGTTCTCACGTCTTCCATTGACCTTATGAATTTTTCCTGATGCAAATATGATCTATCCGGTTCTTTGTGGTGTGGTCTGGTAGGACTAATATAGCTTTGTGTATGCATTTGTGTGGGAATATTGTGCCACTTAGGACTAATTCGATTTGCAAATCACTAACTCTTATTTTTACTTTCTCCTAGTCCATGTCACCTCATTATATCTTCATAACTGTTGTTGTCTATGACAACTCTGGCATTTAGATCCCTCATAAGAATAGTCAGGTCCTTTTCTGGACACTTCGCTATGGTCGACTGCAGCCTCGAATAGGACTGATGTTTATCATTGTCATTGCTATAATTGGTGGGTGTATAACATTGAATATCATCTATTGTAATTCCCACCTTCTTTGTTTTGAAGGATGCCTTGATGATCCTGTATCGATGAAATTCCTACACTACATGTTCATTTCGTGCTTCTTTGGACATCACCAAATCAGCTGCTTGAATGTGTGAATCATTTCCCTCTTCTTGACTGGAGAACAGCGTACCTAAAATTTTCTGTCTGGCTTGTGTCCTGTGGGTTTCACTGATTCCGAGTACTAACAAGTTGCATCTCCTCGTTTCTGTTCCTATATTTTTAGTTCGGTCGGTCTCCTACATTGTCTCGATATTCAATGTACCTTTAAAATTGTTGCTCTGGTTGTTTCAGGGTGCATCGATATCATAACTTCCGAAGAATCTCGGCCTTCATCATGAGATGTAATAATTCTTCCTTCAACTTCCAGGGCAGAATTTAAGTGGTTTAAATTGTTTATTCTGGTTAGCGCTCTTACCAAGGCTGTGTTCTACGGTTTGGGGTTGCCGGCTCCATGGATAATCCTTCTCCTTTGTGTGGGCTTGAGACAGACTGTAGCCCTAGAAGTGCCACAGGCGGAGTTCAAGAGGTTACCACGCTTTTCGATTTGAATTACACAAACGTAAATAAATATCGCCAAATAGCACAATTTAGAACACACTCCACACCAAATGACTTATATTCACACAAAGTGATAATCAGCATATTAACTTAATAAAGGCTCAGCTTAAAAATGTTTTCTAACGGTACTCGTGCTAAACAACATTGACTTTGGTTACTCTTCGAATTGACAAACTTTATGATGCGGAAATTAGGGTTACTTTGATGGTAATTCATGAGAATTTCCAAAACACTTTCATACTTTCGCCATCACCTACAAACCTGTTCCTCAACAGTTGTGAAATTATTCTTTTGATTTCGGATATACGTTCCTACATGAATTACATCAAATGATCAACATCGTTCCAATATCGACCTAGTTTCGGTCAGACAGTCAACTCAAACCACTTTTCTCGAAACACAGTTTCGGCGGAAATCTGCTGATTGTTTTTCAAATAATCTTCAGAATCCCTACGAATTGTGATCACTGGTGTGGTCTCTTTTGAGATCTAGGGGTTACACTGTGCAATAATCATTCGAACAATATGGGATGAGACTTTATTATTGTAAACATTACATTACATTGTCAAGATTAGGTGTAACACAATACAATTTAGTAAGAGTAGGCAACTAACTATGATGTTAGTTAAACGCTCGTAACCATTCAAAATGTTTTTATCACCTGTATACCATGTTTCTCACCAAATCCATATAAAACACAGATTCTAATATCCATCCAAATGATCTTATTAAGCTACTCTTCTAGACTGTATATTGGTACACAATTTAAATATCAAAAACATATTCTTGATGAACAGAGAACAATGGTCAAATTGAAAAACCGAAATCCATCATACTGTAGTGGCATAGCATGTTCATCAATCACTCTCGTAACCATTATCATATAAATATCAACGTTGTTTGAAATCAGAAGGCAATGAGAAGCGGTAACTACGGTTTATTAGCGGATAGCGCAGATCACAATGCTATAAGTATATCAAACGAATTTGAAGCAGAGAAGTGAATATGTTTATGCGAGCAAATACAGAGGCAAATTTATGGTCAAATCGAATAAGTGCACAGCACGGCAAAGCAAGGACTAATAATAGGATTTGAGTACATGCATACATGGGGAGTAGGATGAATCATCGAGTGACATTCAAGATATTCACACTTTAGCTAGAGTCTGTCATTTGATCTAGTGATCATAACGGTACAGTGAGATATGCAAATTGTTAATATTCAAATAACATTGTCTGTTAAGTAAGTCAATAAAAGAGCATAACCAAAATTAACCATAATCGAAATTGGTTGTAGGACAGTTGCTATAGGACAACCACTTGCCGTGAACTTATAACTAAGTTGCTTGGCTCAGGCCTAAGATGTGCTCATGTTTAAATCCCACAACCTCTCTCTTGTAACTTGTTCGTAATGATTTTCAAACATGACATACACTTTCTCAGTGTGGTTAATTTTAACTGAATTACAGGTGATCAATATGTTTAACGAAATTAAACTCACTGTAATTGACTCAATATTACAACTCAACTGGTTGGGTGAGACAGAAAAGCGATTTTTGCAAGACAAGGTTTCAGAAATGGGTATATTTGCCTTGTACTCCAATCAAAATGCTTCTCAACAAAAAGAAAATCTCTCAACAGTATTCCAAGTAAGTTAACTACACTTATTTCACTATTGAAAAATAAATTATTTTACATGTCCATTTGATACAACTAATGATTATTTGATTGAAAACTGGTTATGATATCTATCATCGTATATAATAATAAGATATTTCTACACAAAATAACTCCGGTTATCACCGAGGAGATATGTGAAACTTACAAGACACCGTTGTTCCTAGAACTCACCATTGATAACACTTAGTGTAAGAAAAGCATATTTCACATTTCCAAACAACATTGGTTTGCCTCAATCATTACGTGGCAGAGAAACCTCAACTCACTGGTCTTTATTCTGCAGTTCGGAAACTCAGAGGTTAAACCCTAAATGGTTCAAATATATCGGTCAATTTATGGACCAATCTGCTGGTCATCAAAAACTATACATCAATCTCACCATAATTCAACTACTTGGATGCGTGTACGAAATCATCACCTATAATCTCGTAATAGTACAAGTGAGAAAATTTATAATCACACGAGGACTATTCGCACAATTTTATGCATTAGTCAAATCATTTCAGTATTTCGGCGTTACAAATTGAGGAAAGTCAATTTATGTGACAATGATTAGTTTGACAATGAAAATCTGAAATGTTCCTTCAATGACACTGCATTTTCCCAAAACCCTTGATTCAGAAATACTTACTCAATAAACTGGAAAACAGAATGTGTCGAACGTGCTTTAAGCATCTTTTAAATGATCTCTGTCAATGTTTTTTCACACAAATAATATTTAGTACCCTATTCGAGAGGACAATTATTACACAAATGAATTCTATATCCGTAAAGCGAAATATATTGACACTTTGAAAGCCCAGTTACACAAATATAACCCGTAAGTTGTCATGATATCTCTGATATAAAAACAATACAAGTTATCACAAATTGTTAATTTTATTATTTAACTGCAAAGATTTGAATATACTTTAATCGAAATTATCTTATGGATTGATGCCTTCTACTGAATAGAACCAACATTACCATGAAATCAAATTGATTTCGTGGACTGATTTAGTGTGTGTTTGGTTCGTATTTGGACATCTTCCCTCTAAATCTTGTAACGAATATGCTAATTAAAATCTTAGAAAACAGAAGGATGTACAAATCATTTTCCTTAAGCAAACTTTCTGTGCCTTCATTACATTATTCAAGGTGGTAATAAAGTTAGAAGATTTCATTCATTTTATAACCCAAACGACAAAAGCTAATTGTCCATTATTACTATTATTATTACAACTACTATTATATCACATAGCATCTTTATATTTTCGTCTTTAGGAGATTTGACACTACTTACTAATGTGAACCCAAATAACAGACTAAAATCTATGTAAAATAATCACTAATGATCTAAATCTTTCAAATGACAATCCGTCTGCTCCTTTCACTTTTACTTATTATTTTTCAAATAAGTATTTTTTCGTGATTTCAGATCGTTTATTTAAACCAGGTCAGTAATTTAATGATATTCCATCTGTATATCAGAATCTATATTACCATCAGATAACAAAATAACTAAACCATTTTCTATTATTTACACCTATTGTTTGAACTGACATCATTTATTCAACATGATTGTTGTATGAATGTAAACCATTTCACTTAACAATTCGCTAAATGATTTCAAAGTGCATATGAGTCAAAACTGAAACCTGTATGTTTTCGTGATCACGTAAATGAAACAAAATTTACCCAAAAAATTGTTAACCCGGTGATTATTTGTTCCCATTCCCTATACTTCTGTTACAACTCTCCTACAATCAATTTTGTTGATGTATATTGACGAATATTCATAGAAACTCAGAGTTGTTTATAAAATAAAATGAAACTTTTTAATGCTGAAACGATTAATATGCAGTGTCAACTTCAACATGTCCCCTGTATCAAATGAAATTGCAAGGTTAATGACTAAAATGAAAATATATAATATATGTTGAGCACAATAATAATGTGATACATATAGCCGAACAGTATTGTTTTCATTTGGATCTTCATCAAACTTCAATTGAATATACATGGATGTATGAGTTAATCAAAACATTAAACTAATCAAAGCAATTTGTGAGTCAATAGTCATAATGAAATAAATTGTACAACTACACATTAGAAAGTACAGATCAATAAGGAGAATAAAGGTGTACTAGTAGTGGTAAAAAAAGAAATGACAAAAGTTCTAGTCAATAGTTAGACAGTAAAAGTAGGTCAAGCTTAGATAAATGGACTTTAAAATTGCAATCAACAAACAATTAAAATTGTGTAGTAGAGAGTGTGTAATTATATACATAGTGAAGAAAATAGACGGAAGGAGGTGAAAAGTGATAAACGGATACAGGATGCAAAAAAATCAATGAGATCGTATATTTAGTGATAACTGGCCAATGATGTGAAAGTGGTGTCACTAAATACTTCTGAACACTTAAAATAGTGTTATACGTTGGAATCACTAAAGATTTTGCTATTTGTAGTAGACGTGGTAGAAGCCCATTAGAAACTGATGAAGGTTCACGATAGATCACTGAAATCGATTAAGATTTATCTACCACACGACTACTGCGAAGACAGAGCTGTGCATTATCTTCGTCTGGCAATTTCCAGACCAAGCTAAGGTATGTTCACTCATATGTCGGTTGCCTGATTGTACGCCGAATATAGCAGAAACAGCTGAATTTGTAGACTCCTTCAAAGCTATACAATCAATTATCTTGTCCTCTGTGTGATAAGATAATATAATTACGCATTAGATCCAGATATTTAGTGTTAGATATGAAATCAGTAAGAAATAACAAGGTGGGTTCAATGTTTTGAAGGTAAATGATTATGTTTAAATTGGTGTTAATAACAATGCGAAAAATTATGAACAGAAATCACAATGACAATATTTCACTTGACGAAGTTCAGACCAGACCATGGAGTAAGACGTTGGATTTATTGTAACTCCAGTCTCGGAGTGTATTACAAATATAATATTCTTTCAGAAATATTTCACTTAAGTTATGAAAATAGAGTGATTATTATTGTTAATAGTTGTATTATTATTAGTGTTAGTAACAGCAGTAGTAGTAGTTATTGTTGTTGTTACCTATGAAGATGAACATGTAATTTGGTACCTAGAACTTTGATTATTTTTTTCTCAGCATCCGTTCATGTCACTCAATAGAACACACAGGTAGTGTTAAACAGCGAAAATAAGTCATTCTAAAATGATAGAACCATATTTACTTTTGAAGGCACATGGAAACTGAATGTAAACTAGATACTTTTCATATAAATAACTATTTTATAAGAGTATTGATAAATGTTGCTCAATAACATCAAATGGTTCATTGAGTAGAAGATCTAATCTTAGGTAAAAACTACATTTCATATCTGACTATCAATACATTCAAAAACTCTGCAATAAAACTGTCACAGTTTTTATTATACGTTATTCATAATTAAACAGTTGTCCTCTAAGTTGAAAAATCTATCAAATATTCAGTGAGAGATGACGACATAATTAATCAAGATTATTATTTTTATGTGAATAGATCTCCTTTAGAATTACCGATATTTACAACTCGAGCTTACTACAATATGAATGCAAACCGTGTTTATGTGAATGCTGGAGTGTTGCAACCTCCACTTTATTATGAAAATGGTAGTTTAGCTTCGAAATTTGGAGCACTTGGTTGGATTATAAGTCATGAGATTATGCACGGAATAGGTATCCAAGGTTTGTTCAATCAGTATACTGAATTTTCAGTTTCTTAAAAGTAATATTAATTAACTTGTATAAAATTATTACTTTCGGTATAATATTGTTCATAAAACCACAATATCATTGTCTCATGAATTCATAGAGAAATTTACTATTTGACTAATTATTAAGGTGTATTCATCAGAATCATTTGTTCTACTGATCAACAAAATGTCAACATCCTGAGTTTGACGATCTCAGTTTGTTGCTCATTTGTTAAAAGTCATCTTATGGACAAACATCACGTAATATCCGAATAATATTTTGTCATCGTGTACAATCTCCACATGTCAGTATTAAGCGTTTTACGATTACGGAATCACAAAATACCACCTGTGTCCTGTATCGATACATTCTCGAAATCAGCACATCACTGAAAGGAGGGCGATCTCACGACAATTCACTATAATATGAATAGAAAGAATCCATTAATCAATCGTCACAATATTTAAATATTCAAATATAATAACAGGTGGAAGTTCCAGTTTAGTTCAGTAATGTATAAATCACTTTGCTTGTGATACCATGCAGCGATTTGTAGATTGGCTTCAACTAGTCTAGTCTAGTCTAGTTGTACTTCGAACGAAATATTAAGTCTTTTCAGCTTGACTATCAAATACTTGACCACATCCATGTCAGCTTAGTTCATACTCATATCGGTGACTTGTAATAACTGAATAAAAAGCTCGTTTGTGTCATCGATCCACGTCTCACGAGAGTACACTCACTATCAATTGAAGATACATTCAGGTAGTGGAAACTTTAATTAGAAATCGATGAATTATGTGATTCATAATTTGGTTTTCATTAGTTTCCTTGTTTTTAATCTTTCGAACTTCACAAAACCATTTTATTCTATAAATCACCGACTAATGGATACTGAGTATTACCCTTTTACCATACATTGAATATCAGACTCGTTTTCGCATACAACATTAGACTGCTGTTGTCCTGATAATAATTTCATTTTAATACTGGTTGTTTGAATCTTCTCATTGATGTTTAGGACTGCAATGTATTGGTTTCTTATTGGCATATGTGCATTTTGTGAGGATCGGCTTGATATTGTCTTAGGTCATAAGCATTATAAGCAGAGCTAGGATGTAGGTTCATCTAACTGATGAGTCCCAAATAAAACGAAACGAGTATTCTGGATTCCACTGCTAGACACCATCCATCTTTTATAGTGACTGTTGTATTAGTTTCTGACAAATTCATTGTTTTAGCCTTTCATTCCGATCGATGTAAAAACTGGTGATTATCAAACAAATATGCACTGATTTCTGTTTACCCTTCCTTCTACTATTTATTTGTCAACTGTTTACTGAATACGGAAACTATTAATTATGTTGAAAATGATATGTTAAAAATAATTATCATTTTAATCAATAATAATCCATTAATTTTGTTGAATTTCAAGGTGTACTGTTTGATTCAGCTGGTACTAGTCTAACTGGTTTGGCTGGTCTTATGTTATCTTCTGTGATAGAAACTAAAGCTTCATGTATTAGTGATCAATATAGACTTTATGAATTTACCGATTACAAAGTAAGTTTAATAAATTATAGGTATTAGCATACGAAAGTATACCTATATTTTTGTGCAGTCATTGAGCACTTAGAAGTTCGATAATTTAGTATAAAAAGAAAAACACAACAACCTTCATGTGAATTGTATTTAACTTAAAACATTTTGAGATTGTCAAGGAATATACATTACACGAAACACCGGTTTACTTATTTTGTTAAACTCACGCCAATCCATTTCCAGCCTAGTTGACTTTAATCAATGTTCTTAACAAGCATATTATGTGTGATCAGATTGTTCGTAATGTGTTGCGCTAATATATCACATCGTTCTGATAGTATTCGTCTTTTTATTACACTAACGAAATTTATCAAAGGGACTAATTGCTTTAAATATATGAACCGAAAAAATATTTATGTTACATAATTCACCTTTATCGTGAAAATCAAATGTTACGGGACTCACTATTAATGTAATGTGTGTAGTTAACATTATTTATAATGAATATACACTGTCCAATTAGATGTTTACTATGTACATTGAAAGCCTTTTTTTCTTTTAGTTATTTTGCTTAGCTACCATTTTACCCCATAATGGTTTTTGAAAACAATCCAATATCATCTACTCTAACCCTGAATTTCATATAACCTATATGAGTTCACATTAGAACATTCATCTAATACCAAATCATTAGGTAGATTTATTAATCTTAAAATTTCAATCAATTTTATGATGAAAGGGATAACGTAAGTAAGAACTGACTACAAGTTCCTTACAAAGTGATTTATAATTTTGCTGATGTCTTCATTATGTCAGAGATGATCGACTATTATAGACAATGCAGACTAACTTATAAAATTTATGACATGAAGTTACATGGAGCATTTCAATGTAAAATCAGAATTATACAAAATGCTTAATTTCAATGTTCACAACATCACATAACACGTTTTTGAATTACTTAATTGATCTAGGCCCTTCAAACCGATACACGAGATGAAATTTTAGCCGATATTGGAGGTTTAAAAGCGTCTTACTATGTAAGTACATTTATGCAACTTATAGGAAATGTTTATTAACATGGAACCTTTGAAGTAAAATACCAAACATTTGGATTACTTAAATAGAAACACAAAACTACAGTACATAGTTTGTCAGTTGAAAGATTAATGCATAAAATTCTGTTTAGTCAGCAAAATATCATAAACGGATTAACATTAAATCGAGGATAAAATGTATCCTCAATTATTCCTCTGAATAAATCATAAACTTTATGAGGTAGACATATCGATTCATAATGTAATTCAATAGCCCTTTTGGCTTTTTGTGAAGCCGGGTGATGATTATTCAGATCTGCCAGAAGTACCACTACCCTCAAGATTACAGGAACATTTCGTCGACTTGTAGAAAATAGAACGGTCAAACAGGGTTTCCTGTATTCTAAATATAACACTTTACATCATAACATAGGGGATCCGACATTGAGTCACTTAGACTAGTAGCCACATAGCAACGTGATCGATAGAATTCGATCAGCAGTAAGATAAAAATTAAATACTTGACATTAATCACTATCCAGTGATCAAGCAATTGTGAGAAAACACTATTAAACACATTAGCTATATTGTAACGATGAGTTCGGTTAAGCGATTCTTCTGATTTCAGAAGACTTTTAGATGCCTAAAACCGGTTGCTGAGACAGAACGAACAACTGAGTTAGACATGGCACAACTATTTATTGAAGAACAATAATTGGCGACCAACTCCAAATAAATATTGTACAACTAGTTAAGTGAATAATAACACCAAACATCGAGTCAGATAAAAATTCACAACATCAAATTGTCGATATATTGATTGCACTTTTATATTTGTTTCAGCGCTTTAAAAAATTGGTCACCTCTTAATCAGACTAAAGTTACAGAGATTGAACAAACGGATTTAAAAAGGATATGGCTCAACTATATCAGTGCAAAAACTCCATTAACAATACGTGTTTCAAATGACTGGATTTTGAGTTAGGTCGTCTGCTATTTGAAGTCAGACGTTCCTTTTTTACAGTCAGTGGTTGTTATTCTGAATACAAAAAACAATAGACAAAAACTGGTTTTACAATCTTCTATACGGCTAATGATATTGTATTGTCTATCAAGTTTGTAAAGTTCACTGTTATTTTGAAGTGTGAAGATCAATCGTATGATAAAACAAAAAAGAAGTTTTATCTGTTTCAAAATAACTCATCAGTCAGAAAAATGGATTTGATTGTATCATAGAGTATGTGAATTAATTACTATTTAGAGTAAATATTCAATATCTATTCATTGAGTAGAATAGTAGACAACTCAGACCATGAACCTGTCCATTATATAAATATATGTCGAAACCTTTCCCTAAATTCTCATTCAACATCGACAAACAATATGAAACAATCTGTGTATGTGTTTTGATTGTTCATAGTAAAAAAAACTAAGCTATCAATAATCTTTGAGATAAGTATTCTCCATTTAAACCATGTATACATTTATAAAATATTCCATTATAACAATAATGCAACCATATTTTAGAAAGACATTAACTCATTTATAATAATCATTGTATTATATAAATTTATTTACATTTCTTAGACGTACAGGCGTTTATATGAGAAGTATTCGAATAGTGTTAATCAAAATTATAATCTCTCTCTTATATCTGATCAGTTGTTCTTTCTCTCATTTGCACAAGCAAGTCACAGTTTCTTTCATGTTATAAATCACTATGTTTTATCAAAATGTCTAGAGATATTTACTTTTATATTATACTATTTGTTGTATTTGGAATCTAGTTTACATTTCATACACATTAGTAATATACACAAGTAATGACGAAATTCCATAGAAAGTTAAGTTACGTATAAGGAACCAGTGCTCATCGTATATTTCGTTAATTTACGATTATTCTGTTACTAAATTTTTACCTGGAGATTTAATTCACCAACATATTTCAAAGCTGGCATTATTATTTTAGTAGACATACACAGTAAACAATAAAAAAATAGTTTCTTTAGTGTAAATGAAGGTGTACGATGGCTAGCAGTGGAATGCAGGAAGTGCGATTCAACCAATTTAGGACTCTTCAGCTGGATGTACCTGTGCCCCATAGTTGATGTTCACTCTGGGACCAATCGCCATAAATACTTTCACGTTATGTACTTAGCTACTGATAGCTTCTTCAACGGTTATAAATATTTTTCCACATTGACTCAAACTACCGAATTCTTTTCCGATTTATTCTATTTACAATCTATCAGATAGGATATAAACCCCATAACAACATTATTAAGCCTTGGAGACTTATCAATTCACTCCATTTTCAATAAAGCGTCAAAATCAAACGTATTTGTGAATCATTCACTCGCATATGAATTATCATGAAATTCATTTTGAAATTTAGTAGAAGAAAATTCCAACTTGGCAAAATTTCCATCCAGTCTAGTGAAATCAATTAAACAATAGGAACTAACAAATCAATCAAGTTGAAAATGTAGACCAATAAATAAATTGGTAAAGCGACAATTACCAGCTGACTCAAATATATTCATTTGAAAACTTCTTGAATTTGATCAAATATCTTAAATATTTATATCATTTTTATACGCGTCCAAAGCCATAAGCTATATGGCTATGTAGGGCTGAAGGTCTAATATGAGACTGGAAGTTCGCCATTGGTATTGTGGATGGTTCGGCATTGCTTTGGCAAGTTTTGCTGACTGTTCATGCCCCAAATTGGTTTGCTGGTTAACCGATTTCATTCATACTGGTGGTTGGCTTTCAGTGTTCTCAAGGGCCATTGTGAGGCATGTCGCCATTGCTAACATTAATGAGTTTGACTGTGGTGTATGTGGAATAGGTCGACTTTGGCCTGTTCGTGATGTGCATAATTGGTTCACGCGATCATTGATCGGAATAACTACACAGGTGATGTGAATGTGTATATGAATGATGTGAATGGTTCACAAGGGTGCTTAGAACCTGTGTGGTTGCGCCACAGGATTGAGCTATACTATTCAGATTGTAGCGTTAAAGCCTATACGGTGTCTGGTTCTCCTGAGGCGGGATTGAGCTGTACTGCTCGGTTTATAAAATTTAAGCCTGGGCGGTGTCTGTCTCTTCTGTTAAACGGGATTGAGCTGTACTGCTTGGGTTGTCACGTGAAGGTCTGGGTGGTATCCGGTTCTCCTGAAAACCAATGTAAAAATACCCTGGCCCACAAGGGTATATTATATAACTATGAACTATGTATGCCAAAAGTATGATAGGAATGGTGTTTGCTTAAGGATAACTGTATGATTTTGGGTTCTTGTTGAAATTATAATTAGCAATTTATTAAATCTCCCTTTTTAATTACTTTCCAAGTCTCTTTGTGGACATCATAGTGGAACTTCTCTTTTAATACATTCAATAGTTGTTCCACATGTAATGGAAAGATACAGGTGAGCATTGACAGAAATTGAAATTGCATATGAAATGAGTAAATGTTTCATTCATATTATCGTAAAAATATCTAATTAAATGTGTGTAGCAATTATATTTTGATGACATACATAACACAATACGTTCAGTGAATTCTAAGAAACTAATACCCAACG
The DNA here is from genome assembly GCF_000699445.3 of Schistosoma haematobium. NCBI lineage: Eukaryota > Metazoa > Platyhelminthes > Trematoda > Strigeidida > Schistosomatidae > Schistosoma > Schistosoma haematobium. The sequence continues at coordinate 15,246,522 of NC_067197.1, read as the reverse complement.
TTGCCATTTTTGAAAGAAAACTATTTATTGGGAATAATGCAGTATATAACGAAGGTTCACAGATATTTAGCATTGGATTTTCTAGATGAAATCAACCTCATTTTCTTTGAATGCTGTACTCATGTTACTAAGCCCACAATACAAATGGCTATAAAGCTCATGTAGTAATGAATTCTGATGGTCTACAACCCCCCTAATTTACCTTGAATCTTACTAACTTTTCAGAATCTTTTTCAGAAAACAGTAATTTCAGTTTGCAAACTTTATAGTTCTTCTGTATTTAGTTTACGAATCTACAAACTAACGGAATAATTTTGTCTTTTCTACATTCTAAGAGTATTCGGGGCGTTGGTTAATAGCAAAGAATTCGCACATGCATATGGATGTCCAGTTGGTTCACCAATGAATCCTGATACAAAATGCGATATATGGTGAAAGTAATGTGAATTACATATTCGCCGCCCTAAAGTTGATTTGCGACGCTAAAACTTTTGAGTAATTTTTTTGCATCTTCTGAAATAAATCTTTAAAATACACAATTCTCATCTTCGGTTTTATTTTATGATTCTATTCAATATTCATGTTAAATACCTATTTATCGGTCACAAAACTTCATATCAGCATAAAAACCTCAGAATTATGAAAATGTTGGATGAGAAAATCTTTGAATGAATTTAACTGATCTACATGTCCGCTCTATTTACCAACAACCGCACGTTCTCGTGAAACAAGAATATATTGTTAGTGTTATGAGAACAATGAATGGTAACTTTTGGGATCCATTTATGGACCAATACTAAACGTATATTTTTATCGTACAATTGTTAAGTAACTAAACTATTCATATTCATGTCTCTCTTATTATCAGCTTCGTTTTGACCTATGAACTGTTATTATACGATTTGCCATTCTTGAGTTATACCCAGTCTATCAACTACTATCTCCCATATTCACAGCCACTTTGGGCTAGATCTCGTGCAAATGTTGTTTCGTATTTTATGGTACGATGTGGTCTGTTTGGTTGGTATATAAACCCAGTATGTTTGAAATAAATGATTCATATTTTAAAGGCTGAGATTAGTGTTCTGGACTTAACTGGCTGGGAAGCACGACCGATAAGGACTGTAGACTGCTCGTACTTGTTTTACGCGTCATTTGTCTAGTCGATAATTCACTGTTCTCTAATTGGCGGTATCACTACGTTATACATTAATAGGACACAGGTCACAAGTTATAACAGTTAGCATGACGGGTTTTCGAGACAGTAAAATTTTCTTAGTACGGATAGCGGACTGGCCGTAGTCAAAGAATAATTAAAACGAAGAAGTAGTGAATAGCTGTCTGGTCTTAGTAGGGAGTCCTGAGCATTGAAAATCCATTATCTCGCCAGATGTCAAACGTGGGGGCTTAAGTATCGTGCATCAATGCTCAACTTCTGGACAGCGAGATAAGCACTTAATTTCGACTATATTGGGAGGTGGATAAATGAGGTCATAACATAAACAATCGACATAGTGAATTTCCAGACAATAAAACACATGCTCACTAGTGACTGTCTTCGAGGGGTATATTCTGGAGTTCTAGTGAGAAGTAGTGACCAGTGGAGGTCAACCAGGTCCATTGTGAGATAGTAACTCACTAAAGACAATGTGGATGTGTCGCTCAATTTCGTGGATTAGTTGAAGTAAAACATTAACACCGTTGGATGCCGGCCAGTTCAATGGTCTAGTGGTTAAGTGATCGCACGCGAAACCAGTAGGTCGTGCGTTCGAGTCTCGCAGGGGGCGGGGTCATAGACGCGCACTGATGAGGAGCCCTACGATAGGACGAAACGGCCGTCCAGTGCTTCCAGGTTTTCCATGGTGGCCTGGCTTCGAATGACTCATGATCTTAACCATTGAAATTACTATAATATCCACAAAACTCATCTGAAAATAAATTTGATATTGTATTAAAAAAGATAAAAAGTGACATAATATAGATAACTTTGGCTATTTAGGAAAATACAACATGTATCTCATCACATTTGGTTACATCTTTTGCATTCTGACATTAAATATACGTTGAGGATTGTTATCTACAGTATTACTCATACATGTGTATTCACAAGCTCAAAAGAATTGAAGCTTTAGGTATCCAAAATTTAATATTTCTGTTATCATATACACTATTTATGGATTTGCAAATGTAGAACCTGAAGAAGTTATCAAAAAATATTGTTCATTCTAATATTCTTTGTTTCTTAACTACTCTACAGGAGTCTTTTAACTACCGTAAACGATTGAGGTATACAGTAGTTTGCTGTGATAAATACGACGCAAGTTAACAGGGTATTGAAAAGTTTACAAAAATGTAATAAAATAAGAATAATCATGTTTATAAGGTTTTCCAGTGAATTGCAATAATGCAACACAATTTCCAAAAAATAAAAATAGATCGGCAAACAATGCCTGAGCAAATGGAAGCTAATCAGTTTATAAATGTAAAATTAAATATTAAATGGTTGTATGTAAGCAAAATATTTTTAAAATCACGTCTTATTATAAGAGATAATTTAAAGATGTGCGTTAAATGTGATTACAGATAATTCACTATAACTTCTGCAGATCTAATTGTCATTTGTTAGTATTAATTGAAAACTATATTCTGCAAAAATCCATCTTTAAAACTTTCTGTTTAACTGTACTATAATGGTATGGACTCGAACCCAATATCTTCGATCTCCATTGGAGTTCAACCGTATCTGTTGTGAGATAGTAATTCACTGAAGACAATGGTGGACGGTGGCGCAATATAGCGAATTGGTTGAAGTTAGTGTTCGCGCGCGAGACCGAATGCCCTGGGTTCGAATCCCAACGGCGGGATCATGGGTGCGCACCGCTGGGGGGTCCCATACTAGGAGGAAACGGCCATCCAGTGCTTCCAGGACTCTCATGGTCCTTTAGCCTTAATCGACACATGAATTCAAATATTAAAAAATGTCAAGACAAAATAAATTCATAATCTTATGTTGATTTATGACTTTATTACGATCTATATCGAGAAATAGATGTGACCCTAACAAAACACAGTAATAATACTTCATATTTATAAGATATTCGATATGACGGGATTAAAAAGGCACAATTGCATTTCTTCAATTATTATGCTTCCTGTTCAGCATTACTTTCGTTTCCGATTCAACGTGATATAATTACTCAGTGTAGTATTTGTTTTGTTTCTAAGTGCGATAATTTATTCGGTATATCATTAATCTATTTGAATGTGATGTTTTATTCAAGACAAGATATTCTTGTAGTAAATCAGCAAGAGCTATCCTCAGCAATGACATGCTGCATGTGATTAGTTATAACTCTGAGTATTTTTCATATATGTGATTTTATCGCAATTATTAATCGAAATATTACACAATCCATATATATGTGGTTTATGCTACATATGTCGACAGATATAAGTACTATGTAAACCAATCAAAAGTTGAATGGCTGGCAGCAGAATGCTCAGAAGATCGAATTGAAAAAAGGAAAGTAGAAAGGAATAGTGAATTGGATGAACCATACAAAATGTAAAGGACAATTGATGAAAGATATACAAATGCAGAATTTGATCTATGGTTTTCATATTTTAAGAAGATATTCTGCAGTTTTGTATGAATTAATAAATTGGTTGTTTTCACTTGAGTTTTCGTTGACTACATTCAAATTAGTGTATTTTCGACTAGAGTCGGCGTGTTTTTGAGCTGATAAATCTTCATTCGTACCAGTCTTGATGTTCTTATTTCACATCGTGTGAATTACAGTGTTTCTATGTTTTTCAATTATAAGTTATCAGTGGCGCGGATATAAAAATGTTGAGGTCAGACAATTATTACTCTTTCAAAACAATACCTAGAGCAGTTATCAATTATATCACGAAAAAATCTAAAATTTTGAGCTACGTTTATTTTGCTCGAGATACAACTAATAGCTGGCAAGAAGTTCTCTACTTAGATTCTACGATTATTATACATAACATACACAAACATACTCTGGAGAAGTGGCTTGCATCATGTCACGAAACGTCAGAAATATCATTTTTCCACAAAAATTTGTCTATTATTATAAAGGCATTGTTTAGTGTATAGTTTTCATTCTAGTTATGCAGCAGCCAGACATTATTCACTATAAATTCCAAAAGCATAGGCTCATAGTGAAATACGCTATTCAACTGGTAAAATATTGTGGATTAAAGCATCGTTACCTCTTACAAATTTATAGTTCTTTAACAACCTGATTTGACAGCTACTTGTATTAGAAATTAGCTGCATTATATCGAATGTCGTTAACTATTTATAATCCTTGATGATCTTTAGTAAAACTGTTCGAAAGGAAACCTTTTACAATAATTAGTGAACATCTATACCTGCTAATCTAATTAATTTTGTGGAGTTAGCAAAATCCATTTACTTATGCTTGCTTGAAATCGCCAATGCTGATCTCTGACTGATTCAACACAGTCCAATAATGTTTTCAATGTTCCTTACACTCTTTATTCCTTTGATAAACATTATTTCATAAGATGTAAATTGATACAGAGGGGTTGGTTATCATACATTTACAGGAATTGTATTGCAGAAATAATGTGGTAGGATTATTTTCTTAAATCATTATCCAGTTTAAATGAAATATCTAGGTCGGGAGGAACTGGTTTAACTCTAATTCCACATTCCTGGTGTACAAGATGAATGAAACATCCATAGATAACCTAAATGAAGGTACAAGAGACTCTTAATGAAATAATAGTTTGTCATGATAGAATAATATAACAGTTAGATTACTAGTTCAATTATCACACATTAAATGTTTCGATACACTTGATTTAGTTCAACATTTAAAATTCGAATTCCACAAACCTTTGCCACGTCTTTTTAAGGAAAGTGTTTTATCAATTTTCCTAAGGAAGAAAGCGTTGTAGTAAGTACAAGGTTTATGTACACACTTAATTCAACCTACTGTTTCATTGCTTCATAGTACGCATATTGGCTTCTTACATATGTATATATATACCTTTCATTTCTGATATACTATTCTTGATGAGCTTAGAATTAATTCACAAACGCTGATGTTAAATAAAAATCGTGTTAAGCACTAAGTAGAAAATAATACTTTTAAAAAATCTCAGTCACTGAAATCAAAGTAAATCCAATCTCTCACACTGTGGTGTGGTCCAAGTTTATAAAGGGTATTTCTCAAACATCAACATTATTGAATACAAATCCATACTTCCTACATTAGCGGTGTACTGGAGAAATCATTCCATTATGATAGTAATCAGCAATGTTTTACATCAACCTAGCATCCAACTTTATTCATTTATTTAAACACATAAACATTGGTAGAAGGAGGCAACAAATAGATATGCGCTACATAAATCATTCGATTTGTGTGAGAGCTGGGATACTGCCTGGGTGTCCAAACCGAAGTAGGTGGTTTTCTTATGCGGCCACACTCAGAGCCTTCGACCTAAAGGTCTGATCCACAAGGCAGTGAAGCAACGTAAGGAGATACAGTTCCGCGATAACCAGTGACCAACGATTGGTTTATATGTCATTTGTTCCTTCAAAATACTGGAGCCCATGTGCACCACTGGTTTGGAATCAGGGTTTTTCAACTTCCCTAGATGAACACTCCGTGTCCGCCAACCCAGTTACAGCGTGAGGCATTCGCTATGAAACTTATCGTTCAAACTTAAGACAAAAGTTCTAGACATATTTATCATCTCAAAATTCTACATAGAGTAAATGCATAAAACAAGATTCACTAATGAGCTAACCATTTTAAAACCATGTTTCCAAATAAATTTTATGCTTGTTGTAAAGATCTATCGTAAACAAATTAAGTTATTTAGATGGTTTTTCTAAATCAATACAATACCATACAATTATTCTATTGATTATTTATGTTGTAAATTAATAATGATAAGATATGGTATTTATCAGTATATTTTTAACTAACCTTACGACAAATGAGAAGTATTCGTTCTGTCTATGATTAAACTTCATATAAATTTCATTATGTTATTCATTAAATATTATGTAATTGTCTTAGTTGAAAAGATTATCGTACGATAATTGATATAATAATACATTAGATGTTTTTGTTATTATTATTTTGATTGAGATCATGAACTGATTGATGTTAGACCACCATTGAAAACCTGGAAGCACTGGACGGCCGTTTCGTCCTATTGTTGGACTCCTCGACAGTGCGCATCCACGATTCCGCTCGCGGGATTCCAGCTCAGGGCCTGCAGTCTCACACGCGAACGCATAACCTACTGGACCACTGAGCCGGCATCCAATGGTGTAAATGTCTAACCTCAACCAATCCACGAAGTTGCGTGACCATCTTCCATTGTACTGAGGTAGACATCTGTTTCTACTCGACAAGGATTAGCTCCACTGGTCACGGCTTCTCACCAGATGTTGTCTTGATCACCAGTTATGTAGCCTGTGGAATTCACTTTTACTACATAACAAATTATAAATTTACTTTTTTAAAATAAATCTTGGAATAATAAAATCTAATTCTGATACACAAATTTCATGTATGAAAATTTAATTTAGTAGTCTATGTAATACGTAAAATTAAAATATAATTAACTAACAGATTGAAACTTAGTTAAGTGGCAAAAGAAAAGAATAGACGATTAAAACTAATAATAAATATAGTTTTTTGCTATATCAGAATAAGTAGAAAATTGAATTCCTGACACATCGTGATTTAATATAAGCAACTTCTTTAAAATAAATCAATAAATACTTACTCACTTACTTAAATTTGTTACCTCTCAAGAAGGAGCATAAGTTGCTCAAAAAGATTTTCTATCCAACTCTGTCCTGGGAATTCCTTTCCAATTGTTCCCAGTTGATATTGATACTTTTCATGTCTACTTCCAATTCCTGTTGTAGTGTGTTCGTTCGCAATCCAATTTTCCGTTTCCCAACAGGATTTCAACTTAGGGCATACCTCGTGATGCGGTTTGATGATTTCCTCAATGTGTGTCCTATCCACTTCCAACGTCTCTTCCTAATTTACACTTCAGATGAAAGCTGGTTTGTTCTTTCCACAGTAAGCTGTTGCTGATAATTTCCGGTCAACAGACATTGAGTATCTTAAGTAGACAACTGCGTATAAATACTTGCAGCTCTTTGATGACGGCTGTAGTGGTTCTCCACGTTTCAGCTCCGTACAGTAGAACTGTCTCGAAGTTTGTATTGAGGATTCTGACTTTGATATTCGTTGACAGTTGATTTCAGTTCTTCAATTGTAAGAATGCGGACCTTGCTTTGCTTTACTTACTTACTTACTTACGCCTGTTACTCCCAATGGAGCATAGGCCGCTGACCAGCATTCTACAACTCACTCTGTCCTGAACCTTCTTTTCTAGTTCCATCCAATTCTTGTTCATTTTTCTCATGCCTATTTTCATTTCTCGGCGTAGTGTGTTCTTTGGTCCTCCTCTTCTCCTCCATTGGCCTTGAGGATTCAATGTGAGGGCTTGTCTTGTGACGCAATTGGGTGATTCCCTCAATGTGTGTCCTATCCACTTCCAGCGCCTCTTCCTGATTTCTTCCTCCGTTGGGATCTGTTTTGTTCTCTCCCACAGTACGTTGTTGCTAATAGTGTCCGGCCAATGGATCTGAAGTATTTTGCGTAGACAATTGTTGATAAACACCTGTATTTTCTGGATGATGGCTTTCGTAGTTCTCCAGGTTTCCGCCCCATACAGAAGAACTGTCTTGACATTTGTATTGAAAATCCTGACCTTTGTGCTGGTTGACAGTTGTTTTGAGTTCCAGATATCCTTCAGTTGTAAATATATTGCTCTTGTTTTTCCGATCCGCGCTTTCACATCCGCATCAGATCCACCATGTTCATCAATGATACTGCCGAAATATGTAAAGGTTTTTACATCTTCCAAATCTTCTCCGTCAATTGTGATTGGATTGGTGCATTCTGTGTTGTATCAGAGAATCCTGCTTTTCCCTTTGTGTATATTGAGACCTATTGCTGCTGAGGCTGCTGCCACACTGTTCGTCTTCTCCTGCATCTGTTGTAGCGTTTGGGATAGAAGGGCCAGATCATCTGCGAAGTCTAGATCATCCAACTGCATCTTAGATGTCCATTGTATCCCGCGCTTCCCTTCAGACGTTGACGTCTTCATGATCCAGTCGATCACCAGGAGAAAGAGAAAGCGTGAAAGTAAGCAACCTTGCCTAACACCGGTCTTCACTTCGAACGACTTTGTCAACTGTCCTCCATGCACAATTTTGCAGTGTAATCCATCATATGAACTCTGTATGATATTGACTATCTTCTGAGGCACGCTGTAGTTTCGAAGAAGTTTTCATAGTGTTGTTCTGTCCACGCTATCAAATGCCTTTTCGTAGTCAATGAAGTTGATGTAGAGTGATGAATTCCATTCAATTGATTGTACCACAATGATCCGTAGAGTTGCGATTTGGTCTGTACACGATCTATCCTTACGGAATCCTGCCTGTTGGTCACGAAGTTGGGCGTCTACGCAGTCCTTCATCCTGTTTAACAATACCCTGTTGAAGACTTTTCCCGGTATTGAGAGAAGAGGGATGCGCCTGTAGTTATCACAGTTGCTGAGATCGCCTTTCTTCGGTATTTTGATCAGAAGTCCTTCTTTCCAGTCTTTTGGTACTTGTTCCTCATCCCAAATCTTATTGAAGAGAATGTGGAGTATCCTTGCAGTTGCCGCTACGTCTGTTTTTAGTGCCTCTGCCGGGATGTTGTCTGATCCTGCTGCTTTGCCACTCTTGATTTGCCATGCATCCGATCATTCACGTTAATCGGGGATGCTACCCAGCTACGTGAAAGATTCCTCATCTTCCAGATCTACTTGATTAAGTGTGACTGGGTTGGTGTTCTCCGTGTCTTATTTGAGAATCTTGCCTTATCCCTTGCGTATGTTGAGGCCTACTGATGCAGAATCTGCTGTTACACCATTTGCCTTGACCTCCATTTGTTCTTGTGTATGGGATAGATGAGCTAGGTCGTCTGAGTAGTCCAACTCTTCTAATAGATTACGACCTGTCCATTTTATTCCATGACTCCCCTCACATGTAGAGATCTACATAGTCCGGACAACCACCAGGAGAAAGAGAAAGTGAGAGTAAGCTGCCTTGTCTTCCTCTGATACTCATGTGCAATGAGCCACTTTGCACTGCGATCCGTCGTATGAATTACGGATGATGTTGACGATCTACTCAGATACTTCATAGTGTAGAAGGATTTCGCATAGTGTCATCCTGTGTACACCGTCAAATGCTTTCTCATAATCAAGGAAGTTGATGTACACTGACGGGTTCCGTTCAACTGATTGTCCAACAATCATCCATAGAGTCGCGATTAGCTCTGTGCACAAAATCTGATCTGTTGATCTCGAAGTTCAGCGTCTATAAAGTTTTTCATTCGGTTGACCTTTCCTGATACTGACAGTAGTGTAATGCCTCTGTAGTTCCCACATTTGCTCAGATCTGCTCTCTTTCTTATTTTGATGAAGTGTTCGTTTTTCCATTCTGTCGTTACTTGTTCTTCCTCCCATATCTTCCTGAACAGAGCATGGAGCATGTTTCCAGTTACTTCTATGTGTGACTCGATTGCTTCAGCTAGTATATATTCAAGTGCTTCTGATTTCCTATTCTTCATTTGTATGACGGCTTCCTGTATTCTTCGATCGTTTGTGGAGTGACATCTATAGAAATTTCTTTGTGTGCTACTTCGATATCCGGTAGAATTTTAGTCACATTAGACCGTAACCACACCACCTTTGAAGCCGTGCATATAATTACTGAAAAGACTTGTATTCAACAGTTGGCACGAAGAGGAGATTAACAATAGAGAACTCCTGAAAATCAATTCAATCCAATTCAGTCGAATGACACGGCCTTGCAGATATGGTTGTTTTTGTTTGACTTATTTCTTTCTTTCATATTGGAAATATATTGTTCTATCTCCAGCCCAAATGTGTTCTCCAGAAGTGGGACGAGTCATTGTAGACAATGATGTGACTTCCACATAAGATCTTATAGATTAGGTAGTCACATCATGACAAATCGACAATTTTACGATTAAGTCTATTATTATCACTATACTTATAACGAAGTAGAGCATAATTCTACATTGATCAGCCCGACTAAAGAAACGCAGCCTATTAATAATTCTCATTTTCACTTTAATATTCTTGATCGATTTTCAGTTATGTTAACCCATTATTTTATGAGTCCTTTGAATAATGCTCACGTATATTATCGTATTGTAATTTTGATTAGTATTCATAGCTTATTATCGCTATCGATACTAATAATTGTTCATCTACATTAATTATTAGCTACGATGGTTCATTAACAGGTTTAAATAACATTTACATGATTCAGCGAAATAAACTTGCTAAAACATCAAGCTCTAGCAAATATGGCATTTTAATGACGTAAATGCACATTGGCTAGCAACATGAACAAGGACTGAATGGCTATCTGAACCTAATTCATCATATTTTTTCTTCCCCTAACGTTTCACTCTGTTGTAAGCTATGGACTATCCTGAAATATATTTTCTTCCAACCACTGCCTGACTAATTTCCAATTTTCGACTTCCATTGCCAAAGAACGAAGACAATACTCCAGAAAATAACGATGAGTTTGAGCTATAAAGTTCCTGCAATTCTAATATTGCTTCAAATTGTTTATACGTTGAAACCAAGTATTTATTCAAACTATTGTGTTTCTACTAAATCAACCAAGTGACAAACTCAGTAGCATCAAACACCTGGAAACTGGTTGGAATATCGCCTGTTCAATCAGGTTGCTTTTGAATCATTAGTATTTGTTACAACTGGTGTTATATATGTCAAATCTATTGAAAAATCTAGAGTCCGAAAATAATTAAGGTGAGTTAAAGTACTTTGCTGGATGGTTTACTGTTTTTCTACCGAACATGTGAATATTTTCACATCACACTAGCCGTATATATTTTATACAAACGATTCCCACAACGTTTTTGGTATAAGATACATTTAATAGCTGTATACTACAACATGCTACTATGAAAAAGTGTAATGTTTGCAGACGAAGAATATTAGATTCAAAAAATTATTCGGCATTTAGTTCCGATCGCCTTTACCACATATTTGTAAATGTCACTAGGCTAACTACAGTAACTTCTTATGGAAAGTTTATGATCAGTCATATTCCTAAACGAATTTCCATTAGTAGTCTTAACTTTAAAATTATTTCTCTGGTCAAGTTTATTATTTCTACATTTTTATATAACTTATCAACCTGCATGTTAACGTGTCCTTTACATCCGTTGTATTATATCTTCTCTATGTCATTTGAATTTAGTAATTGTTTGAACCGCCTTCAAGGTTTTCCAATAAACCCATCATAGTCATTATTAGTATAAGTGTTTTGGTCTGAAAAGGCGTTTAACATAGGTAAGGTAATAAAGTCACCTTACTAAGGTAGCGTACTACACTAGTATAATCACTAAACTATCACGTAGTTGTCAGTCAAACTAGCATTCAAAATAAACTCCAGAGCTTACTATTAAAATTAACACATAGTGAACAAATATTTCTGGATTGCGAATGATGATATAATAGAGCAGCTCGGATCCGTCAATGCTACGAACTTCTAATATTACAGAATCACCTAAAACAATGACTACTTTCAACTGGTTAATCCTCAATCAACACTACAACTAGTTATTCATATAAGTTTCAGGATATCATCATAAAGCATTGTCATGACTTGAACATCACGTAATATGATTGATAAAATTGATGAAACTAATAACAAAATCGGTCAACAAATTGACTTGTAATTATCATTAAATAGTGTTGTTTTCTCGTTATCTTCATCCTCCTATGAAGATCATCACAGTATGTATCTCTATCTGTTGCTCATTCAGTAAATATCTTGAAAGCTTATCAGTCTAATTGGAGGTTCACGGACACAACCATGCATGCAACTCATCAGTATAAGCAGTCGAGCAAACCTGCTTCCAAATTAAAACATCACTGCCGAATTCACCTCAAAACTGACTAAGGTTCAAGCCATTATGATACACATGATTTGGGAGTTGTACTTCTCATGGTTACAACTTATGTTCCTCCTGATAATCACATGAGTATCACTCACTTTATCCTCTTGTAAAGATTTATTTAGCATAAAGCATTGCGTAATTCCACATCACCAGTGTTTGTGGTAAATGGGCTTTGTCGTGTGTGAAATAAATTAGGTTGTATGCGGTTGTTTGGATAAAAAGTTCAGGTTGGATGAATATTCATGGCTCCTTTCCTATTGAGGGCAGAGTGATTTAGCATTTGTGGAACATTTTGGATACTCTTCTCTCATTGTGGTTAGAAAGACTTTTCTGAATTATTTTGACATTTTTAATATCAATTTGGTGATTATTGAAAATAGCATGCACTGTTATTGCTGATTTAATCTGTAAAATTTACAATTCTACAAGATTGTTGGGAGGCTTTTTGTGTGACCTAAGTGTTCTCTGGCACGAATCAAGGACTCACGGGAAGACTCTCCAATATAGAATGCATCACAGTCGACACAACCTAGCGTGTAGACATGATTTTGTGTAGAAGTAAACCGGTTCTTAACCTTCGGACTCACGCGTGAACGCCTAACCTCTAGACTAATGAACCGGGATCAAACGGTGTTGATGTCTAGTTTCGATCAGTGGTCTCGCGCAACCATTCATCCAATGTCTGAGATAGATACCTGTTTCCACCCGAGACAGATTGGACTACACGGCCATCCAGTGCTTCCGGGTATTCGATGGTGGTCTTGCCTACATCGTCTCATGAACTCATCTATTAAAATCACTACAATGTCCACAAACCCTCAATCCTAATAATTATTAGAAACTATCAAGTGCAAACTTGACATGGACTGTAATTATCTTTACGGAAAGTGAGATTACTTCACAGACATCTCAAACAAACATTATCATGTCATGGGATGAGTGATAGCTTTGTCTTTCTAGAAGCAGTAATTTAGTTTAGATTTTATAAGCAACAACTGTGATTAGTGCAGCACCATTTATCTATTGATTATCTTCGATGACCTTAAAATGTCAGTATCAAGACCACTATCCATTGATGTAAAATAGCATTCCGAAAATCATGATATGCTTTCCGTTTCCGATAAACAGGAATAAGTTCAAAGGTGGGGAGGCTTACATTTTCTTCTCAACTTCCAATGTATAAGCTTAAGCACGTACAAGCAAACTGACTGACATAATTGATTATTGAGTAGTTCGTGAATTGGTCTATCAAATATGTAAGTAAGCCCACCTCGACGACAAATGAAACTTCAATAGAGTGAATACAATGGACCTACTATAAAATCAGATTATTAGAAATCCTTTCCCTTACCTATTAGAAACGTCATCCAAAAGTTTATTGTAATGATCAAAATAACATCTCAATAAATTGGATAAATTCATCCCTTCCTGATTTATATTCAAGTATATCAACATGATTTTCACCCTGTTTTCACGTGTACAAATTCCTTTCATGAAATATTTTTGATGTTTTTGTAGTAAAATTAGTCTTCCTACTAATTAATAAATGTCAGTAGTACGTAGGTACTAATTTTAAATTCTCTCAATAATAACTATCTTCAGAGAAAATAAATTCGACAGAAATCATGAAAAATTGCCAGATAACATTTTTTCATGATATTATTCATGCGCCACTAACAACATAAAAGATACACAATGACTATTCACCAACATATTATATTTTACTGCTTAGTTATTTGAGAATAATTAGCACAATGGGACATGGTCACAAATTTCATTATTGCAGTTAAACATTTGAAGTCATTTGATTTGATTAGTTTGAGTGAGGGAAAACACTGCATTTCCGATTTTCAGCCTGTATGGAAATTACCTCGTAATTGATAGATGGTGTGACTTGAATATCAGACGAAGTATCTCCAATTATGAGAATTGTGGATTTCTGATAAATGAACCTAGAAAATCAAAGAATGGCTTATAACTGTTAAAGATAATCGACGAAGAACATTACTAGTTAACATGTAAAAATTCTCTTGACTGTTTGTTTGGAGGTTTGATCAATTTGTTTTCTAAACAAGATATTGCAATGAATATTCAGTCTACATATGTTCAAATGCAGAGTTATCGTAATTTTTAAATGCATATCATACTCTATTAGCTAAACCAGTCCTCGTTTTGAAGTACTCATATTGTTACAAATGTCAAATCCTGTGATTAAAATGCTAAGAATTTCCAACGATTATAGACTGAAACTAAATTCATTTAAGTTGAATCAAGTGAGCACTTTTGACGTTGAAGATATTCTTAAGCACTTCTCGGATGCTGGAGTAGAATTAAAAGACGTTTACACTCAGATTACTTTGGATCAGGTACCATCACTGAATAAAAATACCTGGTCGCTAACTATCTCTGATCAATCGACTCATTCGTGACAGGACAGCCTATCTCCAGTTAAGGTTTCACTGATCTCGTGACCTTGAGTTATCCTTGCACCAATATTCATAATTGCAAAGGTAATAGCATAATGTAGGTGTGAACAATACAGTGGAAAGCGCTTAATAAAGTTACTCGTGCTTGTCTTATCACCAAGGTCAGTTCGATGGATATTTAGTCAAAGCTACTACTCTGGTTTAAAGAATTTAAAGAGGGATTTAATTACAACTTTCGGGATACAAAATGTTCAAGTAGTTGGCTGCATGGTTGAGTAATAGAAAAATCGCTTCTGAATACACCAAAAACCCTTCTCAGTTTTCATCTTCCAAAAACCTTCTGTATTCTTGAAATGTGAAGCTTTTGCGAAACAGCCACAACCAGAAGAAAACGTTTACGCTCGAAATAATGAGCTGTTATAACCGTTGGTAATAGAAAAGTATTTGGCTCCCGTATTTCCATGAAATCTAAAAGCATATGGCTACCGGTAAATAAAGTGTCTTTCAAAACAATTCAGCAAACGTACTATTTGAAGCCAATTTTTATTCAGTTTATTAATTAGATTTAACTTTGCTCAGAGTAAGAAGCATATAGTTTTCCTCTTTTCTTTAGAAGTGTAAGAAGATTTTGGTATGTATCAAAAGATAATTCGCAAAGTAAGATGCTAGCAACGAATTCATATCCTAGGTATGCCTGGAGATCGCTGTTGGCCTAATGATTTTGGTAGCCTTATTGATATAATGTAGACTTAAATCTAATACTAAATATGTACTATGAAAATAATAATCACAGAATCCGTGCGAGTTTGTGGAAATGATCAGCTTGATATAAATACTAATATAAAGTGTAGAGGACAGATATATGATACTGTGTGAATGAAGATTCAATGGTGATAAGCAACTTGTTGTTTAGTGGAAAATTACAGAGTGTTCCCTTAAAATATGAAAACCATACATTAAATACATTATTTCCACATCTTCCTTCAATTGTCTTTCAATTGCGTCATGATTCTTTTAATTCCGTTGCTATTACAATTGCTTTCTGTTCCCCTTCCACTTCTGATTGTTGTTATTTACTACTGTGGTGCGTGCTACTCATTTTGATATAAGTAGTATATGACGCGAGTCAGCAATGTAATGTCTGGCAGCAGAAGATTGGGAAGATCAATAAAAGCAAGAGTGGGAATAGAAAGCGATTAGTATGGAAATGCAAGGACAACGATGTTCGAGACAATTATTGGACATTTTGAGATTTATGTATTATAGTATGGATTTTCTATTTTGCCAAGTAACTAGGTAATAGTGTGCTATATATCATTCGGTCGTCCTCACCTGTGTTCTCCTTCACTACGCTACATATTTCTGTAAATATAAGTAGGACACACCACGATATTAGACAGTTTGAAGTTTTCTAGTTCAGAAACTGTTCAGTTAGTATATTTTTCACACGTATTACAGTGATGAAAGCTATAAGCCATGAACATTTAACTCTTTTTAAATGTACATGCTGTTGATTTATGGACGGTGAATAAAGTTTATTATCTGCGTCATAACGAAATGGTTATAATCAACCACAACTCGAGGAAATGAAAGGGGGTTATAAAGCACGGAATAACAAAAGCAATAATTTCCACGACAGGTGAAGATACGACAGGAGGGAGATCTGAGCAAATGTAGGAACTACAGAGGCATTACACTACTGTCAGTATCAGGAAAGGTCTTCAACAAAGTGTTGTTCAACCGAATGAAAGACTCCGTAGACTCCAAACTCCTAGATCAACAGATCGGATTTTGTGAGGATAGGTCATGCACAGACCTAATCGCGACTCTATGGATGATTGTTGGACAATCAGTTGAACGGAACCCGTCAGTGTACATCAACTTCCTTGATTATGAGAAAGCATTTGACGGTGTACACAGGATGACACTATGCGAAATCCTTCTACACTATGAAGTATCTGAGTAGATCGTCAACATCATCCGTAATTCATACAACGTATTACAGTGCAAAGTGGTGCATGAAGGACGGCTGACAGACGCATTCCATGTGAGTATCAGAGGCAGACAAGGCAGCTTACTCTCACTTTCTCTTTCTCCTGGTGGTTGTCCGGACTATGTAGATCTCTACATGTGAGGGGAGTCATGGAATAAAATGGACAGGTCGTAATCTATTAGAAGAGTTGGACTACTCAGACGACCTAGCTCATCTATCCCATACACAAGAACAAATGGAGGTCAAGGCAAATGGTGTAACAGCAGATTCTGCATCAGTAGGCCTCAACATACGCAAGGGATAAGGCAAGATTCTCAAATAAGACACGGAGAACACCAACCCAGTCACACTTAATCAAGTAGATATGGACTTACTTACTTACGCCTGTTACTCCTCGTGAATGAGCATTGGCCGCTCACCAGCATTCTCCATCCAACCCTGTCCTGGGCAATCCTTTCCAGCTCCTTCCAGTTGTTCTTCATCTTTTTCATAACTGCTCCTATTATCTGACGTAATGTGTTCTTAGGCCTTCCACTCTCCCGCTTCCCTTCAGGATTCCAAGTAAGGGCTTGTCTTGTGATGCAGTTTGACGATTTGCGTAATGTATGTCCCATCCATTTCCATCGTCTTTTCCTAATCTCTTCTTCAGCTGGAAGCTGATTTGTTCTCTCTCACAAAAGGCTGTTGCTGATGGTATCCGGCCAATCGATGTTGAGTATCTTTTGTAGACAGCTATTTATAAATACTTGTACCTTCTTGATGGTGGTTGTTGTAGTTCTCCAAGTTTCGGCTCCGTACAGTGGAAATGCCTTGACGTTGGTATTGAAGATTCTCACTTTGATATTGGTTGAAAGTTGTTTTGAGTTACATATGTTCTTCAGTTGTAGGAATGCGGCCCTTGCTTTGCCGATCCTCGCATTTACGTCTGCATCGGATCCTCCTTGTTCATCGATGATGCTTCCCAGGAATGTGAAGGATTCTTTATCTTCCAGAGTTTCGCCATCAAGAGTGATTGGATTGCTGTTCTTCGTTTTGATTTGAGGACCTTGGTTTTCCCTTTGTGTATGCTGAGGCCTCCTGATGCAGAGACTGCTTATACACTGGCTGTCTGTGTCTGCATCTGTTCGTGTGTATGCGATAGGAGGGCTAGGTCATCTGCGAAGTCCAAATCGTCTAATTGATTCTGGGCTGTCCATTGTATTCCGTGTTGTCCCTCAGATGTCGAGGTCCTCATAATCCAGTCGACCACTAGAAGAAAAAGGAAGGGAGGGAGTAAACAGCCTTGTCTGACTCCGGTCCTTGCTTGGAATGCATCTGTCAGCTGTCCTCCATACACGACCTTGCACTGCAGTCCGTCGTATGAGTTCCGGATAATATTGACAATCTTCTCAGGAACTTCGTAGTGCCGAATAAGTTTCCATAATGTCCTCCTATCCACATTGTCAAATGCCTTTTCATAATCAATGAAGTTGGTGTATAGTGACGAGTTCCACTCAACTGATTGTTCGACGATGATCCGTAGTGTTGCAATTTGGTCTGTGCACGACCGATCATTTCGGAATCCAGCTTGTTGATCTCGAAGTTTGGCTGATGTCGAAGTTGGGCATCTACTGCATCTTTCATCCGGCTCAGCAACACTCTGTTGAAGACCTTCCTTGGTATTGACAGTAGTGTGATGCCTCTGTAGTTCTCACATTTGCTCAGATCTCCTTTCATTGGAATCTTTATGAGGTGTCCTTCTTTCCAGTCCATCGGCACTTGTTCCTCCTCCAAAATCTTTTTGAATAGAAGGTAAAGCATGTTTGTAGTTACTTCGATGTCTGACTTCATTCGTTGGTGGGTTGGGGTCTATGGGAAAATTTATGTGTGCTGCTTCGATGCCTATTTAGGAGTTACTCCAAGTATTCTACCCATCTGTTTCGCTGTTGTTGAATTTCAGTGATTAGCCTGCCTTCTTTGTCTTTGACCGGTCTCTCTGGTTTACTATATTTCCCTGCTGGTTTCTTCGTTGTATCGTAAAGCTGTTTCATATTTCCTTCTCTTGCAGCATTTACACCGTCGTTGCTATTTCTTCCACGTATTTCTTCCTATCGATTCCAATACTCTACTTCACTTGTTCGTTTGCTTCTATGTACTCAGCTTATGCTTGGACTTTCTCTGCTCGTGTTTGGCTGTTGTTAATTGCTACCTTCTTGTTCTTCCTTTCTTTGATCTTGTCCAGTGTTTCTGTAGAGATCCATTCCTTATGATGATGTTTCTTTAGGCCCAGAACCTCTTGACAAATTGAAGTTGATACTTCCTTGATACCTTCCCAGTTGTCCTCCATAGTAGTTTCTTCTTCTTTCAGTAGATCCTGTAAGGCTTGGAACCTGTTGTTGAGAGTTATCTTGAATTCGTTGATTTTGTTGGTATCTCGAAGGAAGGCTGTATTGAACCTTTGTATTGCTGTTTGTCCACTTGTCCAGTTCTTCTTTAGCTTCAGTTTTAAATTGGCTACAACTAGGTGGTGATCTGAAGTTATGTCAGCTTCTCTCCTGGTTCTCACATCTTCCATTGTCTTTCGGAATTTTTTAGTGATGCAAATATGATCTATCTGGTTCTCTGTAGTGTGGTCCGGTGAGATCCATGTAGCTTTGTGTATACGTTTGTGTGGAAGTATTGTGCCGCCTATGACCAATTTGTTGAATGCACACAAATTTGCAAATCTTTCTCCATTTTCGTTTCTTTCTCCCAGTCTATGTCGTCCGATAATATCTTCATATCCGGTGTTGTCTATTCCGACTTTGGCATTTAGGTCTCCCATCAGAATGATGAGGTCCCCTCTTGGGCATTTCTCAATGATTGACTGTAGCCGCTCGTAGAACTGATCTTTAATGTCGTCGTTGCTATCATTGGTGGGTACATAACATTGGATAATATTCATGGTGAGATTCCCATCCTACAAGTGTATTTCGTGCTACTTTGGACAGCATTAGAGCAACTCCCTGAGTGTGTGGAGCATTTTTCTCGTCGTGACTGGAGTATAGTAGCATCTCTCCCGTATCTAGCCTATGTTGTCCAGCTTTGGTCCAATGGGTTTCGCTGATTCCCAGTACTGCCAAGTTGTATCTCCTCATTTGCGTTGATATTTGACTGGTCTTCCCAGTCTCCCACATTGTTTGGACGTTCCATGTACGTATAAAAACTTTTGTTCTGGTTGTAAGAAGGGGCATCGGCCTCGTGGCTTCCGAAGGAACTCGGCTTTCATCATGAAGCGCCATAATTCTTCTAAATGAAGACCTTCTAACTCTCAGGGCAAAGTTTAAATGGTTTGAATTATTTTTTCTGGTAAGCGTTTTTTTAGCGAGTTAGTTTTCCACGGGATGGAGAAGCTAACCCCATGACCAACCCTCCTCCTTTACCCGGGCGTGGGACCGGCAGTAACTCCAGAAGAGCTACAGGCGGAGTTAAGTAGATACGGAAGATGCGGAATATTTCACGTAAATAAATTGATTCATTCCTGATTTATATTTAAGTATATCAACATGACTTTCATCCTATTTTCACGTGTGCAAATTCCTTTCATGAAATATTTTTGATGTTTTTGTAGTAAAATTAGTCTTCCTACTAATTAATAAATGTCAGTAGTACGTAGGTACTAATTTTAAATTCTCTCAATAATAACTATCTTCAGAGAAAATAAATTCGACAGAAATCATGAAAAATTGCCAGATAACATTTTTTCATGATATTATTCATGCGCCACTAACAACATAAAAGATACACAATGACTATTCACCAACATATTATATTTTACTGCTTAGTTATTTGAGAATAATTAGCACAATGGGACATGGTCACAAATTTCATTATTTCATTTAACGTTTTCACGTAGGCGTCAAAATACCAGTGGGATAAGGCAAGATTCTCAAATAAAACACGGTGAACACCAACCCAGTGACACCTAATCTAGTAGATCTGGAAGATGCGGAATCTTTCACGTAGCTGGGTAATATCCTGGATTAATTTGAGGGATCGGTTGCAGACGTACATATGAGGATTAGGAATGCGACGGCCTTATTCGTACAATAGAAGAACTCAAATCAACTGTCAACGAATATAAAAATCAGAATCCTCAATTCAATGGTCAAGACTTTTCTACTGTACGCAGCTGAAACGTGGAGAACCACTACAGCCGTCATCAAAGAGCTGCAAGTATTTATACGCAGTTGTCTACTTAAGATACTCAATGTCTGTTGACCGGAAATTATCAGCAACAGCTTACTGTGGAAAGAACAAACCAGCTTTCATCTGAAGTGTAAATTAGGAAGAGACGTTGGAAGTGGATAGGACATACATTGAGGAAATCAGCAAACCGCATCACAAGACAAGCGCTTAATGGAAAAGCAAATACGTTATAAAGAGCACAACTGATACAAATGTACTTATAGTAAATCTTCAATTCGACCTAGGAGCCTAGCAATAAGTAAAACAATCATCAATTAGCACAAACATCGCAAAATATATTATATAAGTGGCAGATAAGAATAAGCAGCAAAATGTAGATCAGTGCTATTCTGCCTAATTTATTGTTCGTTGTATTTTCAATTTATTAAAGAGAATTATCTATCCAAAACTATGAATAAACTTTTAAAATTCGCTAATGATTTTCATCTGATTCACTGGTTTGCTAAAATCTTTAGTCGAAAGTTAATGCTAGGAGGAATACAAATTGAAAGATAGTTTCCCAGTCTTTTTCACTCTTGATAATTAAATTTTAATTAAAGTAGAAAATAAAGAAAAACACGAATAAAATCATATCCATTGAGCTCTCTTTTAATAGCTTAAGGGAAAATGTACATGGTCTATTAAATATATAACATATTCTTGAACTTAATGAAACAGAAATTACGATTGCTAACAAAGTTTTAACACTAATAAGAAATCTTAATCAGTTTTGCATATCATCCATGACTTAATGCATGTAGAAATGTTACCATATGAAACTTATTTACTTATAACTGTTTATCAGTTTGTATCAGCCTGATACTTCTTGTTAAATTGCATGCACTCTATGCTTAGTTGCACAACATATTGCTTATTTTCTAGATTAATTTACAACGTGATATTAGTATTATATGAAAAGGTGTATGAATAACTTGGTATGCTATGTACGACTAATCTCAATTCATAAGGTTTCGAAAGATCGAACACAAAAGACATTCAAAGACGAGAATTGTTGTCATTGGTGTTATGTTTTGTCCCAGAAGGGGAAAGTCACGTACGCTATCAAAACGTTGGGAGTAATGACTCATATGCACCATGCTTATAAGTAGACTGAACGCTTTACCGAGACCCACAACTAATGATAAACGCCTGCTGAGTCATTAATTTGAAGAGTATGTTTACCAACACCACATTCTAAAAATTAATTTATTGATAACAATCAGATAATGCTTTCGGAACAACATCTTGATATTTTGACTAAAAACAGCTTAAAAATGAAATAGTCAAGGATATAACGTGATATCATAGGCTCACAACGTCCATAACACTTTCTCTCCTTACATTTCGACCGGACTATACTTTAATATTTCTCCATTTTCGAGATGGTTGCCGAATGTGCATTGAACAAATTTTTTCAACCTACACTGTATCTACGTTCAAGGGAATAATGTTTTGTATTGAAAACTATGGATTATCTAGTTATTAAGTCAGATGGTTGATTCTGTTGTAACATCGGTCAACTCAGATGGAGTTATTGTATTCTTCATTTTGTAGACGAAATTCGAAGCTCAGTTTCATTTGTACAGGTTAGTCGGTAATTTAATAACTTCTTGTTATAGATAAATCATAGTTCCTTCGTCAACTTAACATGAACGTCAGTCAAATATGTAAAAAGTTAAGAGAATAATTTTAAGTTAGTTCAAGTGAGCTTGTTTGACGGATAAAAATGTTATTATTGTTAGCTTATATCTAGATTCGTAGTTAAGTCGCATCATTGTGTTTGTCTGAACAACTTTGAATATATAAGAATTTAAAACATCAAAACGAAATAAAAGTAATCTCAATAAATCTAGATTTTAAATCAATAACTGTATTTCCATGTAAGCAGTATGAAATTGTATTGTACTATTATGATTGACTTTGTGGTGGACCAGACAAATATGAACGCAAAAAGTATAAACAAAGTTACTAAAGATAAATAGTAATATTAATATATATACAGTTAACTGTTACAAATACAATAAAAATTAGGGACGTTACTTAAATTGTCCAAACGTTGCGTGTTCTGATTAGGTCTAGTAATGTAAATCCACAATTATAAATGCTTGATGACTCTGAGCAGGTTGGCGAACTCTCTAGCGATATAGTCCAACGTAGGGTGTGATATATCCCGATTACAGACTATAAATGTAGATAGTATTTGATTTAGACTTCCGTTAACTCAATCACAAATGGAAATAGAACGAGGAATGCGAGAGTAGTAATGTATTTGTTAGTCGGCAAGCATATATCTCGCTATGTAGTAGCTCAACGGAAAGTGTCTTCAAGGTCATTTTCTCAAACAACAGGTACAATCATTTAATGATAAATGTACATGCAGTGAGAAATTGACAAAATAAATACAAATAATATTAAAAACTATTTATCCACATAGCTCCCCCCAGAGTGTCCGGAGGTAACACTGGTTATAATAACAACAAAAATGTGAGAATATGATATATATGTATATAAAAAAAAAAATATTTACAGTTATAACCAACAAAGATGTGGGGATGCGTATGATATGTATATTAGTGAGATATACCGTGTGTTATCGAGTGAAAAAAAATAACAGTGATGTCACAGAATAACAAACACAAAAAAAAGTGAATATACTGTCATTTAATGTCTTGATTAGCTAACAATGATAATGTGTAAAACTGTTAATGATACACACACACACAAAAAAAAATTGAACTGTTTATTTTTGTGTATAATGAATAAATAATTAAATAGAGTTTACCCGTTTATTATTGTAACAAAATTTTTTTTTGAAAAAAAAAGTGACAAAACGAATAAATGTGGGAAAATGTGATGAATTATATACACTGTTAAAAAAAATTTTTTTAGATGGGATTGATAGTGTAGGTCCTCGATAATTGTTTGCTTTGATTGTTTTAGTTTTTTTTATATGGCAAAATGTACGTAACGCTTTGGTTTTTTTATAAGTCTCCCAGAACGTGTTAAACAAGAGGGTGTAGTGCTAAGTTTTTCCTCTTCCTCTTGTGTCTTAGCAATAGATGGGAGTGATTGTTTGTTCGCAGTATTGTCTTCTGTGTCATGAGGAACTTCGTAGAAAGCTGGTTTTATTCGGTCTATAGAAATTGTCTCATGGTTCCCATTTTTGTTGATAATGAAATATTTGACAGTGCGTTTTATTACTTTATAAGGGCCTTCATATGGTGGTATCAGTGGCTTTTTCACCGCGTCTACTCGAACAAAAACAAATTTGCACGTTTCTAAATGTTTATCGAGATGGACTCGGTTGTCGTATTCTCGAGGTGGTATTGCTCTGATGCTCATCATTTGTAGTAATCTGCTTACAAAGCGAGAAGGGTCTCCTGGTGTTGTGGGTTCATTCTTGACCAGTTGTCCTGGTAACGTTAATGTCGTGCCATAGACTAGTTCAGCGGCCGTGCATCCGATGTCTTCCTTTACAGACGAGCGAATCCCAAGGAGAACGAGCGGTAAAGCATCGCTCCATTTTGAAGGGTCCGGTTGTGCCATCAGAGAGCTTTTTAGTTGGCGATGGAATCTTTCAACCATGCCATTAGCTGCCGGATGATAAGCTGTCGTTTTAACATGATTTACTCCAAGAAGTTTAGTGAACTCGTTAAACAGAACGGATTGGAATTGGGGACCGCGATCTGTTGTGATTGTTGATGGTACGCCAAAGTTGAATATCCAGCGGTCGAGGAAAACTGAAGCCACTGTCTCTGCCGATGTGTCTTTAATGGGTCATGCTATGGCCCATCTTGTGAACCTATCTATTGCGGTGAGGATATGTGTGAAAGAGTTTGATGGTGGCAGAGGCCCAACTAAATCTAAATGCATGTGCTGGAAGCGTTTGTCAGGGATAGGGAACTTCCCAATTGGACCGTAGGTGTGTTTTTGCGTCTTACTGCGTTGGCACTGGAGACAGTTACGTGTCCAACGTTTAACATCCGAGTTGATTTTAGGCCACACAAAACGTTCGGTAATTAGCTTTGTTGTTGCTCTGATGCCTGGATGTGAAAGACCATGCAAATGCTGGAATATTTTTCGTCGGCAAGCATGTGGGACAAACGGACGATTGTTGCCTGTTGAAGTGTCGCACATGATGAATTCGTCTGAAAGGGGAATAGGTACAGGTTTGAGGTCTAAGCTAGACTTTTCTTTGCAGACTTTTAATTCTGCATCGTCTGCTTGTAATTTAGCCAAGGTTTCAAGGCTGATGTCATGATTGAGTACCATCGTATTGATATCCCTCCTAGATAGTGCATCTGCAACAATGTTCGTGTGACCTTTGATAAACCTGATGTCTGTGGTAAATTGTGAGATATAATCAAGTTGTCTTGCTTCTCGTGGGGAGTGTTTGTCATACGATGTGCTAAAAGAATGGCAAAGGGGTTTATGATCTGTCATAATGATGAAATCACGACCCTGTAGCAAAAAGTTGAAATGTTTTACTGCTAAATACATAGCTAAGAGTTCGCGTCCAAAAGTACTATAACGTTCTTGTGCTGGCGATAATCTCTTGGAGAAAAAGGCAATGGGGGTAATCGTGTTGTTTACCCGCTGTTGTAATACTGCCCCTACGGCTTTTTATGAAGCATCCGTGCATAGGATCAACAGTGTTGTGGGGTCAGTATTTAGGTGTTGGAGCATGGTAGCATTAGCAATCATGGATTTAGCTTTTCAAATGCTACTTTGGCATCGGAAGGTAACTTGAATATTTGGTTCTTTTCTTTCTTGGTACCTGATTTATCGTTTTTCAGTAAATCTGTCAATGGCTGTAGTACATCGGCACAATTTGGTAGAAATCGTCGATAAAAATTACATGTTCCAAGGAAACGGCGTGGTGATTTTACTGAGGTTGGTTCTGGATAGCTGGAGATGGCTTTGACTTTCTCTTCAAGCGGTTTAATTCCTTGGGAATCAATGTGGTGTCCCAGGAATTCCAGAGATGAAGCGCCAAATATACACTTCGAAGGGTTGATTACAACACCATAACTTTTGAAACGTTCAAAAAGCGTGTGTAGGTGTTGAACATGTTCGTCAATGGAAGAACTAGCGATTAAAACATCGTCGATATAGACAAATACGAAATCCAGACCTCTAGTTACTTCGTCCATAAATCTCTGGAAGGTTTGAGCGGCGTTTTTTAGTCCGAAAGGCATCCTCAAGAATTCAAACAAGCCAAAAGGTGTGATTACAGCTGTTTTCTCGATATCCTCAGGTGCCATCGGTATTTGATGGTATGCTCGGACTAGATCTAACTTTGAAAAAATCTGTTTTCCATGTAGATTTAAAGAAAAATCATGCAGGTGAGGGATCGGATACCGGTCTGGGATAGTCTGGTTATTCAATCGGCGATAATCTCCACATGGGCGCCAGTCTTGATCTTTCTTGGGAACCATATGCAGCGGCGAGGCCCAAGGACTGTTAGATTGTCTGATTATCCCAAGTTGCATCATATGTTCGAATTCTCTCTTAGCGAACTGCAACTTGTTTGGAGGGAGTCTTCTCGCCCTGGCGCGAATAGGTGGTCCTGTAGTAGTAATACTGTGTTGGACATGATGTGTGGAGCATTCGTTTTGGTAATCAGCTCTGGTTATACTTTCATACTTCGACAGGATATCGGTGAAAATCTTGTTTTCAGGTCTTAACATACGGACTCCATGAATTTCATAACTGGAGATAGTTGTGCCACTGACCTGTAAGCTTGTGTTTTTGTCGATTAGTTTCTTTTTTGCCATATCTACAAGTAGGTTGTAAGCACCGAGAAAATCGGCCCCGATAATGGGTTGTTTGATTTCGGCTACGATGAAAACCCATGTGAAACGTCTCTGGAGACCGAGATCTAAAATAAGTGATTGTTCGCCATAAGTTTTAATGACTGTGTTATTGGCTGCGACTAGAGACAATTTAGTACTCTGAGGGTGCCGTCATTGAGAGAGGTGTAATGGGATAATGCTGATTTCGGCTCCCGTATCGACCAAAAAATCTGAGCCCGAAATTCGATCCCTGACATGAAATAGACGGCTCGGGTAGTGGCCAGAAGCAGGCGCCGCCATCACTGTCTGGCCGGGTCGTTTCCCTGATTTTCTGTGTCAGACGCAGAAAATGTGCACGGTCGTGTGCAACGCCGTGCTTTGGTGCCGTATTTTTGGTGGTACCAACAAACATCAGATGTTCGCTTCGGTGACCGAGACCGTTGTCTAGAAAAAGATCTTCGTCTGGAGGGGGATCTCGATTGTCTAGCTTGGATGGTTGCTATGGTCGATTGCAGTGACGCCAGCTGGCTCGTTAATTGTGTTAACTGCTTTTGAAAGGAGGCTAAACAGCTAATATCTGTTGGTCCAGGTGGTTGCAATGAGTTCACACAGTGATTGTCGTGGTATACTTCCATCATTTTATCTGCCATGTCGGCTAAGTCATCAAGTGCGACGGATTTCCCTGAAACACTGAGAATTTGTCGAACGCTGTGTGGTAATCTTTGAAACCACATTTGCTTTAGGAGGGCTTCGTCTAGCTTGTATGGACCGGCGAGTTGTTTCATGTGGCGGAGAAGTTGCGAGGGTCTTTTATCACCCAAGTCACAAGATGTTAACAATTGTTGTAGCCTTTTCTCATCTGAGACCGTGGTGCGTTGAATAACTGCTGCTTTTATCTTATCATATGGTTCAGATTCTGGCACGTGATCGATTAAATCACCAACTTCAGCGGCAATCTCAATAGGAAGTGCGCCGACTACGTATGCATACTTTGATGCCTGGGATCTTATGCCTCTAGCCATGAATAAAGCTTCAATTTGAGCAAACCAGACTCTGGGATTATTAATACAGTACGTTGGTAATCTTAACTCTGAGATAGCGTTGATCGAGTTTAAAGCATTATCCTCTGGTTGTGGAGAGTTTAGAAGGTTGGTCGGTGAACTATCTATATCGATAAGTTTACCCGGAGAGTTCATAATGACATAAGCAAAAAAAAATGGTGTCGTGCCAAGTAATAATAATAATAATAATAATAATATGTGAATATATATAGTAAATGTCTATAAAAAAACCGAGGCTCACCAAATAATTGTGGTGGACCAGACAAATATGAACGCAAAAAGTATAAACAAAGTTACTAAAGATAAATAGTAATATTGATATATATACAGTTAACTGTTACAAATACAATAAAAATTAGGGACGTTACTTAAATTGTCCAAACGTTGCGTGTTCTGATTAGGTCCAGTAATGTAAATCCACAATTATAAATGCTTGATGACTCTGAGCAGGTTGGCGAACTCTCTAGCGATATAGTCCAACGTAGGGTGTGATATATCCCGATTACAGACTATAAATGTAGATAGTATTTGATTTAGACTTCCGTTAACTCAATCACAAATGGAAATAGAACGAGGAATGCGAGAGTAGTAATGTATTTGTTAGTCGGCAAGCATATATCTCGCTATGTAGTAGCTCAACGGAAAGTGTCTTCAAGGTCATTTTCTCAAACAACAGGTACAATCATTTAATGATAAATGTACATGAAGTGAGAAATTGACAAAATAAATACAAATAATATTAAAAACTATTTACAAAATAAGCTTGTTAGAGTTATTTCCACAACTTAAACATAACATAAAATGTTTAACTGTACAGTAACTGTCTTGGTTATTCACTGCAAGATACTATGAATTACAAGAAAAGAAGGAAAGAAGCTTTTGAAGAATCGTATCGCTGTAATTAATAAACCATCACATAAGACTAAATTAAAGCATCTATATTTTGAACGGAAATGAACAATCTCTATGAGGCAATTCCATGCGATATTTTTCATCTTTATTTTGATGAGTGCATTTTATTTGTGATGATATATTGAGATGCTACAGTCTAATACTAAATCTTTATATTTTTTATGAAGTAATACAAATAGTGAACAATATTAGAGTAAAAATGTTATTTTTCAATTCATCCTTATCACTGACGTATTTTACGTTCTTTATCTTATCTACAATATTATCGTTATCAAAAATTTGATTTTATAAAAATGAATGTCGGTCAAACTCATTAAATAATAAAAGTTTGATTAAGTTAAGGAACTTATTTAATACTGTAAAAGAAAACAATGAAATTAAATACCATTATTAATCAGTAATAATCTAAATAGAAATAACGACACTGAACATAATTATGAAATCTTATAGACTTTGATGAACGAAAGAATACTAAGATTTTTTAGCGGTGAATAAATCCTCAAAATAAATAGCTCTGTAAGTTTTCGACATAGGGTGCTGACCACATTAGTTTAATGCACTCACCTAGCTGAAGGCGCTCGGTCATGCATCCGCAACAGATCACGAGTGGGAACGCCGTGCTCAACAACCCCTGCAATCGCTAGCCAGATTAGATCAGACGATCCTCGATATATTGATAGCCTGTCAAATATATCTTCGAACCTCCTTGCTTGTGTCTTTTGATTTCACTTGGTGGGTACGATTCATATTAGAAGGTGTTACTGGTTCAAGCGTTGTCAAACTCCGAGTACATGTGTCATCTTCAATTTAAAGGACAATTCATGAATCAAGAAAATATCTCACCATTACAACGGAATATTACGGAATAATAAAAGTGTACAATATTATTGTGAAATATGTTTGTCTATTAAACGAACCATCTAATTAGTGAAATACTGATACCTACAAAATGGTGAAGAAAGATCAGACAGGATCTTCTCATGACAACCTAAAAGAACTAAGACTAAACTCTCTTCGTTTGTATTATTAATAATACAACAATACTCTAATACAATTGTTATTATCTCCTCATTATCAGTACCTTCATTAGATATGCTATCGATCGCTTCTAATACTGTCTTCTTGCTTTTCCATTATTGAATTATGCCGAAGACATCTACAGAGATCCATTCATTATGCTGGTGCTTCTTGTGAGCCGTCTTCTTCTGACATGTTAGTTACTGCTTCCTGAATCCGGATAAGTCTTGCTAATTGGACGATATATTCGGTTCCTAAGCTATTCTCGTAACCCCCAAGCTAGAACTACACAGCGACCTGAACACGAAAGAAAAGGCGTAAAATATGTGAGAACCACTTTACTCCAAAGGTTCGTTTTAATACAAAAAATATAGAGTTCTCATAGTATTTTAGATGTCCCTGGGTTTCCGGGAATTCTGGAATGCTACTGAACATAGTAGCAGTATAGTAATCAACCAATCAGAAACTCTACATATAACTTTCCAGTTTCTTGATGTTTCTGGCTAAACTTCTAGTGAACGCTGATTGGATAAAATGCTTCTTAGTGTTTTCCTTAGCCTTTCTTGTCTCTTGCGAGAAGTTTTCTGGATCACCTCAACAAATTCCTTTCCGATTGTTCCCCATAAGAAGAATACTCCTCTCCTAGTGCGTTTTATCAGGCCTGAAACTTACTAATGTTAGCTATCTTGAATTTTTTGAGCTTGTTTGCATCTAGAAGGAAGGATGGATTAAACTCCGTAATGCTGTCCGTTCAAATATTTTCTACTCCTTTTAGCTTCATTTTTAACAAGGTCCTCATCAGTTGTTTATCTCGGTCATTGTCAGCTACCCTCATTATTCTTTCGTTCTTTATAAACTTTTTGCAACTTTCATTCAGATAGATACGGTCGATATGGTTTTCCACATTTCGGTTCGATACAAGCAATCTGGCTTCATATATCCACTTGCGAGAGAAAATGCTGTCGCCTATAACCATTTTGTTCGAAACATGAAGATCCATAATGCATCTGATTATCTCCATTCTTTTCTATAAGTCTGCATTGTCCAATCATGTCTTCATACTTGATGGAGTGCATCCCGATTTGAACGTTCTGATCCTCACAAAAGTGATCAGATCGTTACCAAGACATCTCACAAGGATGGACAACAGCCTCTCTTATAACTGGTGCTTATTATCGTCACTTCTGGCATTGATTTGCGTGTCAGTGGATGTATAGCAACAATCATACAACCAATTTCGATTATGGTTAATTTTCGTTAAGCCCTTTGATTAACTTATTTAACAGACAGTTATTAGAACAACAACGATTCACACATTATTTTGTACCGTTATGATCACTAGATCACATGACAGACTCTAGCTAAAATGTTGATTGCCTAAATATCACTCAGTGATTCATCCTCCTCCCCATGTATGCATGTATTCAGATCCTATTATTAGCGTTCGCTTTGCCTTGCTGACTATAAATTTGGTTATTTAATTGCTCGTACATATTTATTCGCCTCTCAGCTTCAAATTCGCTTGATGTGTTTATAGTTTTGTGAGCTGAGCTATTATCCACTAATAAACTCTAGTTTCAGCTTCTCATCGCCTTCTGATTTTAAACACAGTTGAGATTTATATTATAACGGATATCGAAGTGATCGAGTAACGAAGCTAAGCCACTACAGATGAAATTCATTGTAGTCCATTACTTCTTCCTCTAAGGGTTGAACTGATGGTTTTTAACCTGTCTTTCTACCATTCTATAAGTGCCTAATGTGGTTCTTTGGACGGTATCAGCGTAAACATCGTGTGTAGGTCTCTTCCTTATTTGTGACTTGAATGAAGGAACAGCATTTATGAAGCCATACTTTTCTGTTCAGCTTGTCTACAATGGGTTACACTAATTCTGAGCACAGTCAGGTTGTATCTGCTCACTTCGTCAGCCATTTCAACGACCCTCCCTATCTCTCACACTGTCAGAACGTTCCATAAACTTCAATCAGATTTTGTTCTGGTTGTCTGAAAGAGCATTCTTTTTAACACTTCTAAATAATATCAGCTTTCACCATGAGTCGTCATAACACTCCTATATGAATGGTCTTCGACTTCCAGGTTAGAGATTAAATCATTTAGATTATTGTTTCTGACTAGCACTTTTATCGTTGAGTTCTTTATTACTGAGTGGTGTTCCTAACCTAAAAGCTAACTGAGGATTGGGACCGGCAGTAATTTTAGAGGATCATCACGCTTAATTTAGTTCGTCAGTCAAAATATTGAAAAAAAACAATTTACAACATGGGACCTGGAATTAGGAGTAATGTCAAATCAGGTTTCTTTGTACAACTAGTTGCTATTATTTGCATATTATTTGTACGTGATCTCGTGATTTATGCTTACTTGAACATATATGAACACACTCAGTAACACAAAACATCATCATGTTTAACCCACAGAATGGAGTAATGATCTCATCAATGTATGTATGTGTTTAGATCAAAATGTGATAATCATAATAAAATGATCATATAAGTTCGAAAATGGACGAGATATATAGCACTTTTCTATAAATATATCTTACTCTTACCAAAAGACGCAGAAGAAATTTAGATTTCAGTACACACTTGTTAACTATAGTAATTGTAACCTTATTCAAGGTACCTTCATAAATGTCATAGCGACTTGATGTAAGTATCTTTCATGTTATATGTACATGTTAAAAACTAGGAACTTCTCATTTCCTTCAACTAATACAAGATCTTAGTTCCAAGTTACGATACGAAGTAATAAACACTTTCTGAGTTTTTACAAATTATTTAATTACCCAAAGAATAAGTTAAGAAATTCAACCACATTTTCAATGATCACACACGACCAAAATTTTTTTGTTGTAAAATACAGACAATGTCATTTTTGTCTGGACTAATAAGTTTCTAAAGAGTTGAATCTCCAACAGTTAATTATAAATTCATATCTCATTTTTCTTGTTCAATAGATCAAACTTATTTCAAAGTGACAGAGAAAATAGTTTGTAAAAAATGAGAGCAAATATTTGCAGTCTTCCGATAAAAAGTTGCACAAACCAACAATCATTGACCTCATATATATGTATATATATATCTGAAAACACGAAGTCGATCATGCGAAAAGAACAAACGTACTGAAAACATACTTTGCATTACCCTCAAAGTGATGTCATCTTTGTTTGAAGGCTTTCTAGCAGGAAGAATTTCGAAATATGGTAGGATTTCTTGAAGTTGACAAACATAATTTCATTTGATATAGTGGCAATCCTTTTCGTTCTGAGTTGCTGTTACGGTAAGATTCAATATATATGACACTGCATCTTGATTAAAATTTATCAAGTTTAATTTTGTTCACAATGACTGGATATTCAAATTTTGTTAATAGTTTGATATATCGCTCTTCACATTTTGCATGTTTTCACGCAATCATTTACATTTTCTGCATGCATGAAAACAATACTGCATACACCATAATGCATCATACTGTCGTTGGGCAAAATAGTCAAAAAACTACCTGTTTTAACGCTCAGTTTTACTTCGTCTAATGTTATAACGGTTGGGTTTTTGACGTTTACACGTATGGGACGTTCATTTACCTAAGACGAACATCTACACTAAATTTCCTCCCAGTGTCTATCCTGCAGGAATTCGACACAACTCAGATCAAGAACACGTGATTAGCCTGACCAGAACGCAACTATATTTTCACACCAAAAACCCGACACAATCCGACAACAATGAACAGCCAATCAATAATAATAATTAATAATAAGAATAGGGGGATATATAACTCATCTGACACCTATCTGACTATCTCTGCATGTCTGAATAAGCAGACAACCAATTATTATCATTCTCGCTCGCACATCACTACCAATTTCCAGAATTATTGCAAACGTAAAGTAGAGGCTTATATGATTGATTTGAAGATTTCTTGAATAAAGTATGTCAACATGTTGAACAAGAATATTAGAATGTGATGCATAAGCAGTGATAAAGTGAATTTTCATTGGGAAATTATAACATGCCTTTCTCAAATTAAAACTTAGTGAAAACGTATCCATAATGATGAAACTTTAATTTGGATATCTGGTTCAACTAAGGGTCTAAACGATTTCATATCATACAGTTAATCGGAGTCACGTTTTGACCATGTTAACTATTTTTTCTTATCAATCCTGGTTGTTTTTATGAGAGCGCATATGTGTATGCACTTCTTATCCCATTCATCACATGTCTGCAGCTTGATTTTGTGTGACTAAAAATATTGATTAACGCTTGGTTAAATGGAGTTGGCTCACATGCCTTCTCCACTGCGCGTCATTTCGCTTCGCTCTCTTCTCTTCGATTCATTCCCTTATTGCCTATTCAAATCAATGAGTGCATGAAATATACATATTCCAAATTCATTCTCGTGTTTGGCTTAGTAAATCCCATTATTCACTAACGTGAGTTAAGTCGATGATAATATACGAGGATTGACGATATGCGTATTTCAATAATAATCATTCACACGATATTATGGGAGTCAGATTTCGTGCCACAAAAACACAATTAATCAGAAGTTATTCACTATCGTGATTCAAACTTTGATTAAAAAAGACGCATAATGCATTAGGTAGAAAAGTGTATCACTGTATCAGATGTAATAAAACAATTCTTAATTTATTCACAATAAACATGAGCTAATTTTGCAAGTTTTAAACTGATGCATTTTAATGATTCCTGAAGAGGGGATTATTTACCTTTTCATAGAAATATAAACTATTCATGAATAAGCAATCATCATTAGATAATTTTGGAGTACCAGTGGGTGCGTGGAAAGTAACAAGATTCACAGGATTTTTTCAATTAAATCAGTCTAAGGTTTATGAATCACATAGAAATGTTGCTTTATATTAATATTTATTCGTAATACATCTGTGTGAGTTTAATTATGTCATGATGGAATTCAGGTTGGTAATCGTAGTCAACTATCTTTACATTAACATTGTACATTCCATATGAAATCAAAACATATAGAGTACCCTATTCAAATCTCATTTGATTCACTGCAAGTTTAACAATAGCTGGAACAAATTTGATCGAATTTGTAAAAGCTGTGTTTCAAAAACTGACAATACCAGAAATCCAAACACATCATATTTCATGTGTGAACAACTATGCTCTAACCTCATATTTAACCATTTCAATAGGTTTCTTTGAAAAATACATGACTTAGATGCTGAACAGTTTTGAACGTATCTAATATTATTCATTTATTTCTTCGCAAATAGTTTTCTTTCTCATGTTTTCCATAGATGCGTTATATAATGATTATTAGTCAATTTATCCACGACGTTTCATAAGTTCCTATCAACTATTAGATTCCTGAAATTATTTCAAAATATCTGAAAAACAAAATGAAAAACTTTAAACCGTATTCACAGTTAGCGATTTGCATTACTCTCCCAGTTTTCCACATTCTACGAGTATTCCATGTACCTAAGTTAATGGTTGCTCTGGTTGTCAGAAAGGGCATCAGACTCGTAATTTCCGAATGAACTCGGTTTTCATCATGAGGCGTCATAACTCTTCCAAATGATCTTCTAATTCTCAGTGTAGAGTTTAAATGATTTGGATTTTTCTGGTTAGCGTATTTTTAGCGAGTTAGTTTTCCACGGGATGGGGTCAGTAACTCCATGCCCAACCCTCCTCATTTATCCGGGCATGGGACCGGCAGTAATCGCAGAGGGGTTGCAGGCGGAGTTGTATTCACTGATAAAGCACGTATAAATATCATTCTCCTATTGTTTACTAAGCAATATGTTTTATTGTCAATAGTTTTAATGGATATTTGTATACACTTGAAAAACATTATCTTAGATAAAATAATCATGTTGGTGGAATATTATCATTTGACAATTAGACAAAACCAATACATAATCAGCAACAATGAATTGGGAACAATGATAGTCACATAATTCATAATGTATTCCGACAAAACAAGTTTGATACAAATCATTATGAAACATAATATATATAATAATAATTACAAATAGAGAGACAAGATAGAAAAAATAAACTTTCAATAAATCATACTGTGGCGTGTGCTATTGTTGTCGATAGATATAAGTAGTAAGTATCAGCAATCAAAAGTGGAATTTCTGGCAGCAGAAGGTTGAGGAGGTCGAAGAAAAGAGAACGAGAACAGTGAATGATTGCTGCGAAAATGAAGAAACAGTCGAGTTTGGGACAATTGATTAACATTTAGCAAATAGAGTATTTCAGATTTCTAGTAACATGTTCCGTATTTTGTGTTCAAATACATTCGATTGTCTCCAGTTATGAAACACTTACATTTATCATCATAAAATATGCAGGAAATAAATAAATAAATATCACAGTATGTTCATAGAGTGTTATATTGATCAGTCTGATCACGGAATCCCAAAATAGTTCTAACGAAAATCATCATCATCTCTTTTCCGGTCTGATATTCGATCAGTTTGAGAAATCACAGTATCATTAACCGTCTTGTGTAATTCAATGTTTATTGATTGTCTTAATAGTATGTAATTTTGATGTCATCAGGAATTTTCCATGGTCAACATATACTTAGATTTATGATGATAGAGCTTCTCAGTGTCTTACTTTGTGTCATTTCAGAATTCATTGGAACAGATGAAACCACACGGATTACGGGAACACCTGACACTGGTTAGTCAATTTTTGTTTATTTGACAAAATGAATAGTAAGACGATCGAAATAATCTATTAATTATGATAATCAAAAAAGTAGGCATGAATGGATGCTTTAGTTCAGAATCAAGAGGAAGATAAAGAGCGAATGTAGCCTTCACACTGTAACTGTTTTTGAATCATGTCACATCAAAATACCCAAACGTCTGTTCATCAAGCATTTAGAATGAAGTATCGCGGAGTACTAAATCACCTCATAAACTATCTTTCTTTGAATACCTTCAATGTCATAATGAACATCACCGTGTCCATACTTCCACATTGCTGTAGGTCGATAAATTTGTAGCAGTAATCCACTGTTCTAACGGAGATATCCGAGGATGGAAAGTAAATCGATTAAATAAATACGTGCGATGCCATAAGCTGTAGGAAATAGATCAATGTGAGAGTTATCTCCTTAGTGGATCAGTCTCACTTATTTATAATAACATCCAATTTAATTAAAAAACTAGGGTCTTATTCCCCACAACAGTAATGGTCAAATGTTTAAAGCAACTACCTTACACTTAATCGTTCTGAAATTGTCTGTCTTATGTATTCCTCAAATCCTCGTTTCAGTAGTTAGTTTTATTGCTTACACATTTTTATGCAGCAACAAACACATTGGAAGAGACTATGCAGAATAATACCGATAACTCACGTTTCTCGAATCATTGTATTGATTTTTACGAAACTGCATGTGGAGAGTGGGAAAAACAGAACCCTTTGTCGGGTGATAGTGCTAGTTCAAGCGTTATGCAACAGATGGGAATGAACGTTGATAACTACTTCTGGGAGATAATTGGTAAGTCATAGTAAAATAATGTTATCATAATATAATTTGTGCTGATTTCGATATAATAAATATTTCCCTACAATTAAAACATCATATAAAGAGTATCGAATTGTTTAGAGTTAAAGCTTAAATTTTGTTGCAGAATCCATGCAAGTAGGCAGACAGCCATGCTTCAACCAAACCGAAGGATCTGTAAACTAACAAACAAAGTTTCAGTCACTTAAAATATAGGTAATATCACTTCTTGAATAAATAACTATTGTTTTTGAAAGAGGTCCACCTATTTATTTCCCTTTACTGAATGCGATACACGAAATTATTTTCAAGAAGTTACAATGTAACTTCTAGTTAAAAGCAAGTGATATGTATGCTTTTGGAGTAAGGTCCAATCGTATATCTAGCTGAAAGTTCATAAGCCAGGCTACATACCATTTGACACTTATCAGCGAAGTATATTTAGAATCTACTTGAAAATGATGGTTTACATGAGATGCGAAAACTTTGGACCATGTTAGATAGTAAGCGACATCACGCTGAAGCTATTCGGATGAATTATGGCCTTTAGTAAGAATAAGATATGAATAATATCGAACCACACTGTTTTACATAATTCTATCCAGCTTTTGTCACGAAAGCTGACTTGTGATTCTGCTAAGATGAAATGTGGTTACCAGTACAAATGACTCTACATCGAATTCCTTGAAGTACATCAGTCCTTCAAAGTAGGATTCACGCAATGTTGGTGAGTAACTGCAAAGGCTTTCTGTAATCTTCCTCCATTTACCTAACATCAGAATTCCGTAGTCTCTTTTGAGTTTCAAATTTACAATAATTTATTGAACGAATTCGTTAAGATTACGGTCAATATTTATTCTCCATAATTTGATGTCAATAATTAACAATGCTTTCAAGCTAACGATTCATACTATAAAGAAGATTGGCGCTTACAATCAGCTCGAGCATTTTACAAATCTTGTGTAAATAGTCGAAATTCAGACACAACGCGTGAAAGTCGTCATCACTTGATAGATATATATTTTGGCGGATGGCAACTAATACCATCACTTTCGACGAAGATAAATAATACAAATGGGCGAAATCAAAGTCAAATGAATAACAGTCTTACCGATCTATTTCTACCAATATTAACTCAAACTGGACGTTCACCTTTATTTTCAATGAACATCGCAGAGGATATTTTTGCAGTCCTAGTAAGAACTTCAATTATAAATCCTATATCAATCTTCTTTTATTGTATTGATTGTTTTTGAATCTATTTAAATCATTGTTAATACACATTAGAACTTGACGTTGAAATACTCATATCAAGTAAACTTACTGTGCTCAATTTATAGTAAACTAAAAATGATTGGCCACTTCTAGTTATGACCTATAACCCAAACCAGAGTAAGAAATCATAATGAAGTGTGTTTTAAAAAAATCCGTATGTAATATACGCTATTTAATTAAAACTAGATTCTAGTATGATAAATATTTATATAATGTGTACATGGAGCAATAGTTTAGTGGCCCGTGGATCTGACTCCTATTTAGATCGTACGAATGTTTGTTATCGCCTATTCTCGTATATAATCGTCGACTTAAATCACGTTCGCCAATAACGGAATTAAATGAGTCAAATAACGAGAATGGGGTTTTGAATACATATATTTTGTATATGAGATGAATGGAATAGAAGGAAGAGAAGAAACGCAGAGTGGAGATGGCTGGTAAGCCAACTCATTTTTAGCCAGGCGTTAATCAATATTTATAGTCAGACAAAAATAAGCTACAGACATGTGATGAATGGGATGGGAAGTGTACACACATATGCGCTCATATAAAAACAATGAAGACTGGTAAGCGAATAACTAACATGGTCAACATATGACTCAAGTAGAATGAATAGATTGGTTTGTCCGAAAACTAGAATAAGGTATATGGGCTTAAAACAATAACTGACCCTGTGGTGTGATTTCGATGAATTCGTTGCAATATTCTGCTGCAAATTTTAATAAACTAATAAGTAATTTTCACTGTCGTAGCTAGAGATTCTACGATGTACACACGTGAATAAAAAATGTATTTAGACTTTGATAAGAAAGTCTGGTAATTCAAATACTTTTTTGAATACAACGACGACTAAATATATGATCTACTGCATTACTAAGAAAAAGCATTTCATTGATGTTACCTACCAAAAACTAAAATTTTACTGTGACGACAGATTAACCCATTTCGGTTATACTTAACGAAGACTACTTAAGTCATATTTGTAGAACTAAAGCCATGACACATCATACTAATTTAAATTCTTTTTTATTGTTGTTTGACCTTTCATGTGGCATGTAAACTGATCATAGTGAATAAAACAATTTTGATAAACCGCTCGCATAACCATCAAAAATTGACTGCTATCATTTAAGAAAACTTCGACTTCTGAGTAGTCAAGGATACTGAACCACTCATGTTAAAGATGGTTCCATCTCGTAACACGGTACATAACTTAAAGCACTATCAAGTAACATTCGCTTGATATTGTTTACTTCAATCTTCCCATTAGGGTTTACGATCAGTCTCTGATTGGCATACGTGCATACTGTACGTATCGCCTCTAAATTCCCTTCATTCACAAGCATTCTAGACAAAGATAGGTGGTGGTTATCAGTGGAATAGAGGACGCGCTCTTCGTCCTACTTGGGACTCGTCAGCTGGATATACTTGGATCTGAGAGTGGAGACTGATCAATTTCAGTCCTAAACATCAATGGGAAGATTCAAGTAAACAATACAGAGTGAATTCAAACTTCACTCCATTGCACAAACTAGTGGCTATCAGGAGTCAGTAGCTATGTGGATCACGCGATGGTGTTTGAAGCGAACTGTACTGAGTTCGTGTCTCACAGTGAACATCAACTCTGAGATACAGGTACATCCAGCTGACGTGTCCAAAATAAGACGAAACGCGCGTCCTGGATTCCACTGCTAGCCACTATCAATCTTTACTAAGAAGAAGAGTATGTAGACAAAATTTAGAGTTTTATACACAACTATAGTAGGTTTGAGTAAATTACGGTCAATGAGGTTAATGTTGACAAAGTTCAGATTTTGTAAGGGCTGTTCTATTGCTTAAGGATATTGACTATGGTTAGTTATTATTTTCGGTACGGTCACTTCAGAAACACATCTCTCCTGTTGGGCGAATCTTCTTTTCGATATCGGTGTTCTGAAACACTGTCTAAAAACACACTCCTTTAAGGCACCTTCAATGTCCGGTTTAGATCTAACAATGAATTGTGGATATGAACTAATGGGTAAGCAAAGAGTTCCCTACTGGACCCTCTTCTAATGTATAACTTAATGGTCAAGCTCAAGTATATGATACTTATACAAAAGATGCACTGATCACACGTGTATCATCTATAACAAAAATATCATCTCCATCATCATCCTGAACAAATTCAATAATTGTCATCGTGCAATTACATTTACGTTGGAAGCTAAGGTGACTATGAAATTTCGCTCCCTTTATTTCCTGTTAAAATGTCCCCAGATGGTCCATCACAAGGATTCAAACACATTAAATAGAATGATCAATACTTGAATTCTGTATTCAGTCTCACTGAATAGTTCAGTAATTAACCTCAAGGGCCAGGAGGATATATTTCAAAAACACAATAAAAATAAATTACTCGGACCCAGACAAAAACTTATTAAGATTGATTATCAGTCTAAGCTCACAGCTAACAACCTGTGATGGGGACATAAATCTGAATGACCAATAATTGTTCGAAAAACTTTGTTCATCAGCACTGAGTTTCACGGTGGAAGCTCTGAAAAATCGAGTTACAAAATCCTAGAGAAAATGATTTTAAGCGACCAGGCTTTGCATCGTCTACAAACAGCTAGTCAGTCATGGAAGTGACAAAAATAGACTACTTGCTCTGACGGAGCAGGTCAAATTAACCATACAAAAATCAATACTTTCTGAAAGTGTCTCAAAACATCATCCGGTGTGTATTGTCAAGGGAAAATCGAAAACAATTGGCAAACTAAAACAGAAATAGCCCATCAATTCTGGTCACAATGTCCCACTAGTATGATCCTTCAAATCCATCTATACAGATATACAAATGAAGGTCCTATCAAAAACTGCATTACTCGTGAGTCTTCATCAGTTTACAGATTCAAACCAAAAACAGCACATATGATCTATAACACTTCCATGGGTCTTTCACCGCTTCCAGCATATTTTCTATTA
Source organism: Schistosoma haematobium (assembly GCF_000699445.3). Taxonomy (NCBI): domain Eukaryota; kingdom Metazoa; phylum Platyhelminthes; class Trematoda; order Strigeidida; family Schistosomatidae; genus Schistosoma; species Schistosoma haematobium. The sequence continues at coordinate 15,205,211 of NC_067197.1, read as the reverse complement.
TTATACTTTACTTCTTTAATCAATAGCCAATAATAATGACCTTCGTACAACTTTCCAGAATTATTATTCCATTGTCATTATCACCTTGATGGGTTTAAGTTTTCCTTCATGTCTATCAGGTTAAAAATAATCTCTCCATTTCTGACCTGAAAATAACTTTCATGTTCCTAATCTTCATTAACGCCTAGATCACTACCTAACCTTCCTTTGATACTTGATTTCACCGAATACCTAGACATAATTTCTTAATATAATTCTACAAACTCATTCATTTATTAAATCTCTATAGATGCCATTGTAAGGTTTTGGCAAAGGATAACGTCAGGAAGAAATTTACATCACTGTGTTGTCGTTTTTGACTTATGGAACTTAATTACGACCATTTTCTCACATAAAATACATAAATGGTGTTACTGAAATCCTCTTACCAATTACATTTCTAAATTACAATTTCAAGTAGTGAATACACGTAATAAATCATTGTAAATCAATGTGTCATTTCATGTAATGGTAATATTTATAGAAATAATATACTCTCAATATATCTCATAAACAAGAAATTGTATCAAACTAAGCAAATACATTTCACATACATATTGTCGGTGAAAACAGGTTGAATAAAATTCAGATTGGTATTACATGTTTTATACAGTATGTACTTTGTTTAACAAACCACTGCAATGTATTTTGTAATTCTAATCTCTCATCAGATTTCACCTGGTCAGTTCGCTTTTCAAACAGATTTACAGAAGGTAACTTTTAAATTTGTCTAGAACTTATTTATTTAATAGGTAATTCAATGAAAGCTTCTGACTTCTATCTCATATTGATTTGAATAAAATGTCGGAAAAGTCTTAAATATCGACGTGCAAACGTTTCATTCAGCCGAATGATTAGTACCACGTATTTACTTAAATTATTCTTTGGTATCAAAATTAATGCATTTGGACTAACTGACGCTCTATGTATCACGTCACTGAGTTTAGTTTAGAGGTTTTTGTGATATTACAAAATCAGCTCTTCAATATGATGTTTATTCGTGGCATCTAAAGAAAGCTGTCAAATTATGGTAGCAGCCGAATTTTCGGGAATTCGGTAAAAGATTAACAGACTGCTACTCACCAGGCCATATTTGAACATTCCATTTATATGCGTTTACATTATATCACAAATCCGCTTTCAATATCGTCTCCAATCCTGTATTTCTAATGCATTTCTGTAATTACGAAAGATAAGTTGACTGACACTTTGACACAGTATTTAATGCCTGAAATTACACTTAGATGATACTTCAAACAATTATCTTCATAACAGTATTTTGTGAGAAAACATGATTTCATAGATCAAATTTTAAGATTATGTAATAAGTACATATGCTTAGATGTACAGCATACGTCGGATTGCTAATAAGTAATCATTGTATGTTTATCAAAAGATATGTCTAATAAAAACTCAAGTTTTATGCAAAATTAAGGAATACGTCAGCTGAAAGAGTATGATGAGAATGTGAGTCACCAACTGCATTGATATATTTGTAAATAATGACGAAAGAAGACATCATATTGTCATATCGCATTTGTAATTCCAAAAGGTATTTAAATAGGTTTACTAATATTTCCATATAAAGTTAAAATTGAAAAAATGGATGACAAAATCTCACCAGAATTTTTTAAAGGTACATAAATGAAGTACACTCTTACCAGTTCATTGACAAGGTGAACTCACTCTCCGATAATACAAATGTTTTGTTCGCATAGATATAAATCCTGTCTTTCGTAGTACATTGCTTTCCTATGTATTACGAATGCCAAGTGTGAGATGCCAGGGTGGGAACATATGTGTCATCAATATGGAAGTTCGATACTCATAATAATATGACTTAATCTAATACATTGTAGAATAACTAATGAATCATCATTCTCAACCAGAACAGTCGACAAATATTGAGTCACAATAGAAAAACACAAAACTATTTGTATATTTCGGAGATATCTGTACATCTTAAATAACGATCATAAATATTTCACAAATAAATTCCGTCTTATATCAATGTGCATTTCAATGACTCACCCACTCAGTTTTACATGTATATTTCAGTTTGAGTAAAAGATGTTCCAAATTTTATTTGACAGACTGATATGGATAAATCCGAAGAGGATTACTACAAGCTTGCATTTGAAACTGGGGTACCTCAGTCTCAAATACTACAACTAACGGATGCTTTCCGAAAAATGATTCGATTAGGCAGAGTGAGTTTATTTAAGAATTTGTATGTTTCCAAGTCAAAAATAGGATAATATTGTTTTACGCTACTAAAATTGATCGATTTTCTCTGCACATAATAATCTGTTCCACGTACAAATTTTGATGTACATTCCCCTCATTTATGAAAAAAACGGACGAAATATACGGATAAGCATTTACGTGAATTCTATGGATTATAGCATCACAATAAGTTGTTAACCGTTAATAAATGCATAAGAGAATGTCATATAGCTATTATGTATCTTTGATTCACGGAAACAGATTGGTGATCAACTGCATTAACAACAACTGGGAAATGTAACTCCAAAGTTTGAGCAGATTGCCTATTTCTGTAGGTCTTCTGATTGATAAAAATGAATAATAGAAAAACCACTCGAATTACCGAAACAGATTTCAGACAAATATCATGGTAACATGCTTTCCTCGTAGTTCTCACCTAATTAGAAATGGCTATTACACGCTTTTCAACCGAAAACTCTCCTTTCGTTCCTGTAAACTCGACTACAAGATCATTGTTGGCAGTAAGATTTCATCGTTACAATCGGTGAACTATGTCTCTTAAAATCCTTATATCGTATAACTGGAGTGTACAATTGTCAGACCATGACTGTAACTGATTTTCACCCAAGAGTCTCCTTTTGTGATATCCAATTGAAATTAAGATACAACTGTCATTTTGATTCTTGTTATGTTTTACGCTCAATCGCCAAAAGAGGTCGAACCCAAAGAAACAACACTTGAAAGAATTTGTGACGAAAGACGAACTACAATCCATTTGTCCACAGGTAAATATTATCCTATGACTTGCTCCAACTATATTTTTTTTAAAATATAAAGCAGTTTAACTGAGACTCCTTAACAAAAATTGTAGTTGATAACTGTCAGTGTATGCTACAAAATGTAGGTTACTTGGCACAGAATAGTGAGACATTATTTGTAGTGAACAGATGAAAGTCAGCATTCGAAATCTTCATTTTATAGAATACTTGTAAGCTAAGTTTTCTAGGAATCTATATTTATTTGGAATTTCAATAATCAGTATTAGATTACTGAACTGTTTTGCCTAGTAATACACAGGTGGTCATCTCCATGAAAAAGGCTGTTATATGTGACGTGAAAGTCACTGAAAATATTATTTCATTCCATCTCGAAAAACCATATTATAAGCTCATTGTAACTTATTTTACTTGTGTAGATCGATTGGAGTTATATACTTGACAAAGTATTACAAGAAACTGGATATGTTAAATACCACAAACTACCAATCATTATCGAACGGAGAAATGAACTCCGTCAACGTTGCGCAGAATACCGTGAAATATTGACGGAAATAGATGGTGGAAGGTAAAGCATAATTTATTTTCTTTATGGTCGGCAACAAACATAGGATTTATCAGTCGATAAGTTTGTAAAAATAAGCACCTGCATCTCTCAACAACGAATTATATTAGTGCAAAGGACTTGTGGAGACTGTAGAAATTGGACTTTTAAATCATGAGTTGACCTCAGTAACACTACCACTGAAAACCTAGGAGCACTTGATGGTTTCTTTGACCTCGTATGAGATGCCCAATCTGTGTGTATCCACAATGGTTACCCACCACAGGCAATAGATGAGGGTTGCACAATATCGTCAGTTGAAATTAAACCTTTACACCGTTGGATACTAACTCAATAATCTAAAAACTTAACGTTCATGTGTGAGACTGAGGAGCTTGACTTCGATTCCTGGATGCGGGTTCGTGGACATGCACCACTGAGGAGTCGCATACTAGTAAGAAACAGCCGTTCAATGTTTCCCGGTTTTCACAGGGAGTCTAACTAAGATCAATTCATGATTTAAAACTGTGAAAATAATTAGGTGAGATCGAAATGGAATCTAATAGCTGTACGTAAGTTTAGTAATTACATTTGGATAATAAAACTATTTACTTTCTGCATGAAAGCATTTCATTGTTACACTTGTCACAAAGAAAGAGACTGTTATAATTTACAGAGTTCAACACAGATTCTGATCATCTGGTTTCAATCTATGCCAGAAAGACACTAATATGAAATATTTAATCAATTTTATTCGTCAGTAGCTGTTTATTGATCAATATTACTACCTTTCATTCCTACCTAGTAGTTGAGCAAAATGTTAAGTTTTTCACACTTTAATCAAGTAAATAAAAACATAGTTTTTGATTGCTTTGTCTCAAACATATGAAACATATCATTGTTTAAAATGAAACATATCAATGATTGACTAATGTGTTGACTTATTTGTTTCTAAGAAACTGGACAGATTGTTGTTTAGGTTAGTTCGGTCAACTTGGATCGTCTTCTTTGAAATTTCACAATTTCTAGATGGACTAATTTCAATCTTAACTACATTCTTCAACTTGTATTTGGATTATGCACTGACGAAGCTTTATAAGATAATAATAAGCTATTTTCACTTTTCACAAATCAGATTATGCAATCCACATTATCTGTTTAGGATCACTCGGAACTAAAAACATTTGAATAGTCCAATTTTATTTTATTCTCATGAACATTTGTAACAAATGCATAACATTTATTGTTTTACTTATTTGATTCAGATAAAATAGAGATTAAGCACATTTTAGAATTCGTATTTCAGACTTGTAGGTCGTTCTAGAAACTTACAAATGATGAGAATAAAGCTCTCGAACAGTTATTGGAATTTGGAACCATTTGTCAGTGTTATTTGTTAATTCAGTATGTCGTTTTACTGATGCTGTTTCATTATTACTATCATTACCCTAGCTTTATTGAAGAGCTTTGTTGACCTAACTTTTTTCCCTTCATTAGTACTCTACGCACAATAGCTATTATGGATTTTTTACGAGAACAACAAAAGAATACACTAAACGTCCATACATTTGAAACGAATGATAACTTCAATTCATGTTAGTTATATATTCAACAATGTATTTATTTACTTAGTACTGAAATTATACAATAGAATTACTTTATTTGTAGTTAATAACTAAAACGTATGGAATATTTAGGTCATGAAATTTTTCACTACACACGGATATATTAATTCAGATATAGTTTTACCCGTTTTCATTATATTGCATCCCGTTTTGAAGAAACATATTCTGTTAACTAGATGGGAATTGGATTTAAGTGAAATTTTCGGCAAAAATTCATGAAGTGATTATTCGTAATAGACAATCTTGATGACTGACATTAATTTATAAGACATATATTCATTTCCAAACTGTTAAATAGAGAATGTCACTTGGCAATAATATACTGATTTAATTACTCGTTTCTGTGAAATATCCATCTTAAAGTCAATGATGACACTGTGAAGCGGCTATTCATGTGACATTGAGTTTCTAACCACGTCTCTGTATGTAATTCAACGATTTTATTGCATTGAACTGTTTATAAGAACGACTGGAATAACGACATTTAATATCACTTATCGACCCTAAAATATATACTAGTGGACAGTAATTTTCGTTTGATAATGTATTTATTCACCATTACTATAATACATAATTATACTTCTGAACAGGTCAATGTATAATAAAGTGGAGTTTGGTGCGGATTGAATTGAAAACTGTTTTTCCGCTCTGATGCTAAACGACTGAACTACTAACTCACTTATTCATGTTTTAGTTCTTCAAGAATAATGTACGGAGAAAAATGTGTATCCTTAGGAAACAAACATCTTTTCACAAGTCATCACAACCCTTACAATGCTTTGAAAATGAAAATACTGAGCTTAATTTCTTATACACTGTGATTAAAAGGTACAGTATATCAGTTTATAACCGTTGTCAGAGTAACAACAAAGAGATAGGTTGATCGGTAGCGAACAAATTTTGTATGTCGATGGTCTTCATGACTAGAAACGCTCCGACCACTGTTCATGTGTTGCAAATTTATATACTTAATAAGTATGATATTCTTAATTTATATGATCTAAGATCACCAGTGATGTCGAAATCATTGAGCATATGAATAAAGTTAACGTCAAACAACTGACAATCACTGGCTACTAACATCAATAAATATACTAATAACCAGTATAATATTGTTATTCATCAATAGAAACCACATAAATAAACAAGGCAATAGTTACTAGTCAGAACAAAACTTCCTATCGTATTCTGCCTGCATAATTCAACAGTAGACATATTCATATATGAACAAATCCAGTATACTCTGCAAATCCCATCAACGTAATACATCATCCCTGAACCAATATACATTTATTCATCACTGTCATTTTCAGTCATATTGATAGAAGTGGAATAACTTGAAATAGTAATTATCTAAAGTATACTTTGAAGCACGTCCTGATATTCAAATTAATGTAGTGGACGTAAACAGCTATTTAGTTAAACATTATTTTGAATATATTCTTTCTCCACTTAGTGTTGAAGCAAGTATACGATGATTGAGTACACAAGTAGTCATGAACACTAGATCTGTAAGCACTGATTTGAACGATAGTGTCATTTGTTTCATGAGGATGAGCTTTTTATTTGTTGACATACTGACTGATTCTGTTCTTCCCTTATATAAAGTCATTTGATCCTCTCACAACAAAACATTATTTCACTTTATTTTAAATAGCTTCACAGCCACATTTTGATGAGCAATGTATAAAACGGTTGAAGGATGCATTTCCATGGACTCTTGAAAGACATTATATCCGTTCGCATGTAAACGAAACACACAAAACAGAGGTTGGTTCATGTCATATTTCACTTATCTACAATGTTTGAACGGTAAACACGCTTAGCGATAATATGAAATCGTTACATGATGAAATGAGACAATGCAAATAGATTCCTAGTAACAATTAATTCACTGATTGAAGAATACCTTATATATCCAAGGATCTACAACTTAATTATGACATTCAAATGAAACCTATCCATTTTAAGTGGATTACACACCTGAGTAAAATGGAAATATCATAGATTACTATTTTACAAAATTTGAGTAACATACATAACTGGTGATCTTAACATCATCTTTCTGGATACAGTCTGTGAACTTCATAGATCCCATTAAAGCAATTCTGGTAAACTCAGTCCAACCATCAATTCTATCAGCTTTTATTGAACGGCTGACAATACAAATCAAAACACTTTATTTCAATTAAGTATAGACGAGTTATATTGAACAGCATTCGATTTCAGAGTAATTTAACCTGAGTGATAGACAATTTGTTGCTCAATTCTCGTTAGATCATTATAGATTGTATGTTTGTAATGCGCATCTAACTGACAATTTTATAAAATCATAGCATTTAACCCATTGTTACAGTCGGCTTTGTGTTTTAATTCGAATTTCCGGTTTATTCTAGAAATCATCATCCATCATGATACAAGTGATCATGAAAAACGGGTGTATATTATAGTTTGTTTTCTAGTCTGTAAACCAGAATGCAGTTATTGATGATGGTTTGTGGTATAGTTTACTTACTATAACGAAAAACCGTTCAATTCTTGACAATGGACAGTTGTACACACAGTGTTTTATTTCATGATAGGCTAGTAGAAACACTACAGTGAACAAACATCGTTGTATTAGAGTGATGGTAAATGAAGTCTGATATAAGATATATTTAGAAAATTACTCTTAATTTATTATTTTGAATGGGCTTGTAATTCATGACAGAGTTTAACTGTCCACAAATGGATAAATGGAACTCAATATGGTGATTACCAGTTCAATCGAAGTTCGTCCTACTGCTATTAATATGTGAACGCTAATGTATGAACATTCAATCATTTTACTTATCCAAATGGTGAAACACCATGATTACTCATCTTGGTATAAGTAATCAGTGTCTCCAGAGATAGAAACCCAGTTAGTTATTGGAAAAGTCTTATTTTTCATTCTAAACATCAAGTATATTAAAAGAAATATTTGTAGACATTATTGTGGTCGAATTTGAATAGCTCGTAAATTTTTTTCAGTGGTATGGTTTGAGAATAATCGAAATTAACGTAAATTTACTGGAATATTGACAGAAACCCCTATATACCCAACAGTCGACCATTCATATTCGAAGGTTAAAATTATTTAAATCAAGAGGATACTACACTTTTTGACTTAAATTACATAAACATAAACAAATATCTCCGAATAGCACAATTTAGAGCACACCTCACAAAAAATGATATTCAACATCTTAACATAATAAGCGTTCAGCACAAAATATTTCCTAACTGTATTTGTGTTAAATAAAATTGTCTTTGGTTACATTTCATACTGACAAACTTTATGATGCGAAAATTAGGGTTACTTTGATGTTAATTCATGAGAATTTCCAAAACACTTTCATACTTTCGCCATCACCTACAAACCTGTTCCTCAACAGTTTTGAAATTATTCTTTCGATTTCGGATATACGTTCCTACATGAATTACATCAAACGGCCAACATCGTTCCAATATCGACCTGGTTTCGGTAAGACAATCAACTCAAACCACTTTTCTCGAAAAAAGCAGTTTCAGTGAAAATCTGCTGATTGTTTTTCAAATAATCTTCAGAATCCCTACGAATTGTGATCACTGGTGTGTTCTCTTTTGAAATCTAGGAGTTACACTGTGCAATAATCATTCGAACAATATGGGACGAGACTTCATTATTGTAAACATTACATTACATTGCCAAGATTAAGTGTAACACAATACAATTTAGTAGGAGTAGGCAACTAACCACTCAAAATGATTTTATCACCTGTATATCATGTTTCGCACCAAATCCATTTGAAATACAGATTCTAATATCCATCCAAATGATCTTATTAAGCTGCTTTGTTAGACTGTATATTGGTACACAATTTAAATATCAAAAACATATCCTTGATGAACAGAAATCAACGGTCGGTTTGAGAAACCAAAATCCATCATACTGTAGCGACATAGCCTGTTCATCAATCACCTTCGTAACCGTTATTAAATGAACCTCAACGATGTTTGAAATCAGAAGGCAACCACTTTTACGTGCAGCTAAAGAAAAACAAACAAAAGCAAAAAGGAATGGAGAAGGTGAAAAATGCCGAAAGGGAAAAAACTTCAAGTAGCTCCTTCAAAACAAAAAGCTAACAAGATTATTTAAAAGGCTGCTACTAGAATTGGTGAAAAGCGGTAATGCATTTGTGACAAGCTTATTATTTTGTGGAACAATCATTTTCAAACATGACATACACTTTCTCAATTCGATTAATTTTCACTCTATTACAGGTGATCAATATGTTTAACGAAATTAAACTCACTATCACTAACTCAATACCAAAAATCAAGTCGTTGAATGAAGAAGAGAAAAATTTCATGAAATACAAGGTTTGTTTAAGTTTTAGTAAGATAACTGATTGTTGTGAAAAATTGTAGATTTCAAAAATGGGTATATTTGCCTTGTACTCCGATCAAAATGCTTCTCAACAAAAAGAAAATCTCTCAACAGTATTCCAAGTAAGTTAACTACACTTATTTCACTATTGAAAAATAAATTATTTTACATGTCCATTTGATACAACTAATGATTATTTTTTTGAAAACTGGTTATGTTATACGTCATTGTATATAATGATAAGCTAATTCTACACAAAATAACTCCGGTTATCACGGAGGAGAAATGTGAAACTTACAAGACACCGTTATTCCTAGAACTCATCATTGATAACACTTAATGTAATAAAACCATATTTCACATTTCCAAACAACATTGGTTTGCCTCAATCATTACGTGGTAGAGAAACTTCAACTCACTGGTCTTTATTCTGCAGTTCGGAAACTCAGAGGTTAAACCCTAAATGGTCCAAATATATCGGTCAATTTATGGACCAATCTGCTGGTCCTCAAAAACTACACATCGATCCTACCATAATTCAACAACTTGGGTGCATGTACAAAATCATCACGTATAATCTCGTGATAGTACAAGTGAGAAAATTTATAATCACACGAGGACTATTCGCACAATTTTATGCATTAGTCAAATCATTTCAGTATTTCGGCGTTACAAATTGAGGAAAGTCAATTTATGTGACAATGATTAGTTTGACAATGAAAATCCGAAATGTTGCTTCAATGACACTGCATTTTCCAAAACCCTTGATTCAGAAATACTTACTCAATAAACTGGAAAACAGAATGTGTCGAACGTGCTTTAAACATCTTTTAAATGATCTCTGTCAATGTTTTTTCACACAAATAATATTTAGTACCCTATTCGAGAGGACAATTATTACACAAATGAATTCTATATCCGTAAAGCGAAATATATTGACACTTTGAAAGCCCAGTTACACAAATATAACCCGTAAGTTGTCATGATATCTCTGATATAAAAACAATACAAGTTATCACAAATTGTTAATTTTATTATTTAACTGCAAAGATTTGAATTTACTTTAATCGAAATTATCTTATGGATTGATGCCTTCTACTGAATAGAACCAACATTACCATGAAATCAAATTGATTTCGTGGACTGATTTAGTGTGTGTTTGGTTCGTGTTTCGACGTCTTCCCTCTAAATCTTGTAACGAATATGCTCATTAAAATCTTAGAAAACAGAAGGATGTACAAATCATTTTCCTTCAGCAAACTTTCTGTGCCTTAATTACACGATTGAAAAGTGTAATGAGGTAAGAAGATTTCATTCATTTTATAACTCAAAGGACAAATGCTAATTGTCCATTATTATTATTAAAACTACTATCATATCATATAGCATCTTTGTATTTTCGTCTTTAGGAGATTTGACACTACTTACTAATGTGAACCCAAATAACAGACAATAATCTATGTAAAATAATCACTAATGATCTAAATCTTTCAAACAGTAAACTTCCTAGTTCGATTAGTACAAAAGTTGAACTGATTATTTACTTACTGGCTATTTAGGAAATCACGAATATTTAATTTGAATATTAGAATCCATATTAATAAAGCGGTTGTAAAAAATTACTTTTATTCAGATTCCATAATCTCATATTGTAAACTGACATACCAATTTCTACCCAATTTTTGTATGAATAAAACCGCTTCATTCACCGATTCCTTAAGTATCATGTAATATAATCCATGCTAGTTTGTGATAAAACTGAAATACCAGACATTTCGTACCGTAGTAATCTTGAAATGATTACCTGGTGAAATGTAAAAAGTGGGAAATTTTAATGAAATGATACGACATGTGAAATAACCAAACCTTTATATTTTTGTGAACAGATCTCTCACAGGATCACTGTCACGTCTCGTATCAGCGTATTATGCAACGGATGAAAATCGTATATATGTATACCCAGGACTTCTACAACCTCCACTTTATTATGAAAATGGTAGTTTAGCTTCGAAATTTGGAGCACTTGGTTGGATTATAAGTCATGAGATTATGCACGGAATAGGTATCCAAGGTTTGTTCAATCAGTATACTGAATTTTCAGTTTCTTAAAAGTAATATTAATTAACTTGTATGAAATTATTACTTTCGGTATAATACTGTTCATAAAACCAAAATATCATTTAATTGTCTCATGAATTCATAGAGAAATTTACTATTTGACAAATTAGTAAGGTGTATTCATCAGAATCATTTATTTTGCATATCAACAAAATGTCAACTTATTGAGTTTAACGATCTCAGTTTGTTGTTTATTTGTTAAAACTAACCTTATGGACAAACATCACGTAATATCCGAATAATATTTTGTCATCGTGTACAATCTCCACATGTCAGTATTAAGCGTTTTACGATTACGGAATCACAAAATACCACCTGTGTCCTGTATCGATACATTCTCGAAATCAGCACATCACTGAAAGGAGGGCGATCTCACGACAATTCACTATAATATGAATAGAAAGAATCCATTAACCAATCCTCACAATATTTAAATATTCAAATACAATAACAGCTTAAAGTTTCAGTTTAGTTCATTAATGTATAAAACATTTTGCTTGTGATACCATGCAGCGGTTGGCTTCAACTAGTCTAATCTAGTCGTACTTCGAACGAAATATTAAATCTTTTCAGCTTGACTATTAAATACTTGACCGCATCCATGTCAGCTTAGTTCACACTCATATCGATTACTTGTAACAACGATTGAAAGGCTCATTTGTGTCATCAATCCACGTCTCACGAGAGTACAGTTACTATCAATTGAAGGTATATTTCGTTAGTGGAAACTTTTATTAGAAATCGGTGAATTATTTGATTCATATTTTGGTTTTTATTAGTTTCCATACTTTTAATATTTCGAAATTCACAAAATCATTTTATTCTATAAATCACCGACTAATTGATACTGAGTATTACTCTGTTACCATACACTGAATATCAGACTCGTTTTCGAATACAACATTAGACTGCTGTTGTCCTGATAGTAAATTGATGATATAAATTTTCACTGGTTCAGTATTAGTGATTAGGCAATGTAGTGTATAGTCGAAACTTCATCCATAGAACTCATTGAAAACTATCCTCCCATTTAATTCCAATGGAATAATTTGGAATCATATGAAAAAACTTGTTCTACTCTGGTATGCTGTACTTTGACGAGTCACGGTTGAAGGTCTGTTGTATAATTTCATTTTAATACTGATTGTTTGAATCTTCTCATTGATGTTTAGGACTGCAATGTATTGGTTTCTTATTGGCATACGTGCATTTTGTGAGGATCGGCTTGATATTGTCTTAGGTCAAAAGCATTCTAAGCAGAGCTAGGATGTAGGTTCATCTAACTGACGGGTCCCAAATAGAACGAAATGAGTATTCTGAATTCCACTGCTAGACACCATCCACTTTTTATAATGTCTGCTTTATTAGTTTCTGACAAACTCATGGTTTTAGTCTTTCATTTCGATTGATGTGAAAACTGGTGATTACCAAACAAATATATACTGATTTCTGCTTTCCCTTTCTTCTACTCTACATGCACACTAGCAATTATGTTAAAATTAATTACAATTTCAATAACCATAACCTATTAGTTTCGTTGTATCTCCAGGTGTACTGTATGATGAGAATCAGAATAAACGGACTTCGTTCAATGCTTTACTGTCATCCGGTTTGAAACATTTGAATGCTTTATGTCTGAGTCGTCAGTATGGTTACTATAGTTACACTGCTTTAAAAGTAAGTTTAGCTAAATTATAAATACGAACATATAAATATTTACTGAAATTCTGTATAGTCATAGGTTATTTAGTACAAAAATTTTCCATAATCATTAAGTGATGCTACTTTCTTCATTTAAACTGTATTTAACTTAAAACGTTTGAGAATATTGGAAAATAAACTTACCATTAAATGTGACACCAGTTATTACTCTCTTTTCGAGTTTAGATCTTCCATCAGAATGGTGATGTGTTTTCTTAGGCACTTCGCTATGATTGATTGCAGCCTATCGTAGAACTAGTCTTTAATGTCGTCATTGCTGTCATTGGTAGGTGCATAACACTGGAAAACAATCATTGCGATTTCATGCTTCTTTGTTTCGAATAATACTTTGATGATTCTAGATCCGTGAGATTCTCATCCTACAAGTGCATTTCGTGCTTCTTTCAACAACATTAGAGCAGCTTCCTGATTGTGTGGAGAATTTTCCTCCTCGTGAGCGGAGTATAGCAGCATCTCGCCCGTATTTAACCTTTGCTGTCCAGCTTGGATCAAATGGGATTCGCTGATTCCAAGTACTGCCAATTTGTATCTCCTCATTTCCATTGCTATTTGACTGGTCTTCCCAGTCTCCTGTATTGCCCGGACGTTCCATTTGCCTATAGAAAATGTTGCTCTGGTTGCAAGAATGAGGCATCAGCCTCATGACTTCCATAGCACCTCGTCTTTCACCATGAGGCGTCATAACTCTTCTAAATAAAGCTCTTATAACTCCTGGGGCAAAGTTTAAATGGTTTGAATTATTTTTTTCTGGTTAGCGTCTTTCTGGCAAGTTATTTGTCTACAAGATGGGGTCGCTAACCCATGCCCAACCCTTCTCCTTTACCCGGGCTGGGGACTGGCAGTGACTCTAGAAGAGCTACAGGTGGAGCTAAAGGTGTGTTAAAACAAAACTATTTTAATGTGTTCTACTAGTCAAGTTTATCATCAAAGAATCAGTCTAGCAGCAATCAAGACCCATAGACGACCTTAAGAAACCGATACGCAACGAGGGTAGGACTCATACTCACATTGTTTATCCGTCTCCATGTGTAATACGTGGTCCAACCATCTCAGTCGATGAAGATTCACAACTTCATCAACTGATTTACCGTCATTCCCTAGTACTCCTATTCCAACCTCACTATTACTTACCAGCTGATCCCAGCAGATGCTGGCAATATTTATAAGACATCTATGGTCAAATACTAGTAACTTACGAGTATCCCCTACCCTTAGCAGGCACACTGAAGTCCTGTTTTTTAAGAATTTTGTTTCGCTATATTTGACGAAACTTACTCATAATTTCGTAAATTGTTATGTGATTTATTTTGAATAAACTGTTTTTCGAAATACTACAGAAATTGAAAAAAAAAGAGTAGAAAATCAATTCAGACTAGTTATTAGCATGTTTTTGTTCGGAAGTGAAATTCCTTTTAATCAATAGTGACTTTCGAAGACAATTCAGCATAACATTTCAGTGTAAAAAAGGGAATGTGAGAATTTCTGATTTCAGGTTCACAATCTTACACAACACATGCCTCTTTATTGTTCAACTGATTTAGGCTTTTCGCACTGATACTCAAGAAGAAATGTTGGCTGACAATGATGGATTAAAAGCGTCGTACCACGTAAGTACATTCAGATAATTAATATAATTTTGTTTATGACCACTGAAACTAGATATCAATCCTCAGAATACTATTGTGTATCTTGAGTAGTTCGATGATTTCCTTTCAATGAACAAAAATCTAAATATGGTATAGATAAATAAAGAATACTATTAATCGTGTGTCATTTATGAGACCAACACAGAAAATTTTGTTGACTCACCATAACAAAGAAAGCAATCAGATTTAGTAAATACCAAAGGATCTTACAGTTACTTCTCTGAATAAATGATAATTTTTGTCAGGTAAACATAGGGGTTCACAAAGTGGTCCGATATCACGTTCGTTGTTCTAGCTGTCAATACCCTACCATATGATTGATAATTGAGTAACTAAGAGGTTAATAAGCTATTCAAGAAAACATTGATATGCTTGTCCCACGTTCACTACATTCTGAGTTATATGCTCCTTTGTCCGCTTTCAAATATTCTTTTGCTATTACTCAGCTCAAACAGTTATCTCACAATTGCTGATATGAAAACAAAAATCGACCAGTCCGTAGTGTTCTGTCCAATAATCGAAACTGTATTTGTACAAAATTTTATTAGCGTCAACTTTGATTTGCAGTATAAAATTAACGGGACAAAACACACAAACATACTTGGAATATCTCTGTGAAATGAATTCAATGAGCAGAAAACTCAATAGCTTGGTTAATGATTCTTTCGGTGGTTAAAATAGGTACATAACTCTGTTACTCGATTTCTCGTTCGTGATTCATGAAAACTATGAAATACAGCACAATGTGCATAGGTTTATTTTGATCGTTCATGATAGAAACTATGTTATGATAACACGTTGCTAAAAGCGTTTCACAAACACACCACCTTTTCACTATAAATGGTGTTTTACTACTACGTATTATGACCGTTGATTTCAAAAACACTAACTCAGTCACATTAAATTTTACGCTACAAAACATTCTTTATTCAGACATACAAGCGTTTGTTGAAGAAGTTCTCGAACAATGTTAGCCAAGATAACCACGAGTCACTTGAATCTGATCGACTGTTCTTCCTCTCGTCTGCACAAGTAAGTCGAAGATTCGAATTGCTGTTATTCATAAGAATACCTATGGTGCATTTCTCAATGTTATATTCAATGGTATTTATCATCTTTATCTAAAACACTCATCCTACGTTCTTTGTTCCCCTTGAACTTGGATGTCAATGTTGTATACATCAACACTTTCATAAAAATCATCATACCACCCATGTCATTATTTCTGAAATTCAACCGAAAATTATTATTCGAATTTACTGTCTGCTCAATAATATTTTCACATTATCTGAAGGAGCTGAAAAAGGAGTGAAGTTTAAAACTAAGACAATAACATAAATCATCAAAATGAAAACTACCAGTTCAAACAAACTTATAGGCTGCCGACCATCATTCTCCTATCCACTCGGTCCTGCACCTTCGTTTCTAATTCTATCCAATTGTTGTTTAGTCTTTCCATGTCTGTCTCCATTTCTCAGCCTGATGTGTTCCTTGGTCTTCCTCTTCTCCTTTGGCCTTTGGGATTCCATGTAAGGGCTTGTCTCGTGATGTACTGAGTTGATTTCCTTAATGTGCACCCTATCTACTTCCAGAGCTTCTTCCTGATTTCTTCCTCCGCTGGAATCTGGTTTGTTCTCTCCCACTGTAGATTGTTACTGATAGTGTCTGACCAACAGATCTGAATTATTTTAAAGAGAGCAAGAACAAAGGCTGGTGCAGAATAATATGAATTCCTTTTATTTCGTTAGGTTCTAATCAGTTGCTTACAACATAAAATACTTGAAATTTAACGTTATTATAGGTATTGACATACTTATACATCAGAGGGAGATGAAGGATACATATATATATATATATATATATATATATATATATATATATATATAACGGAACAGTAATAAATCTTTCTTTGCCCTGGTAACGTTACATCCACCCTTTTATTTCTCAATGCAGTTTTTAGTCTCATATTGATTGACCCTGTGACATTATCGCCTTTGAATTTGAGTTGGTAACATTACCCCTCCCCCTTTTATTTATTACGTCATTCCAACTCTTTCTGAATTTTATAATTACATCATTCATAAGTGACCAATTTCAATTCATATCTCTCTTTATTAACATTAATCTATTTTCAGTTACTTCATTGCATAATAATCTAATGTGTTTTAATTCCATGATTTCTAATCACTATTTCAATGTTCTGGAACCTTCCCTCCCAAACTTTATACATTCGAAACAAAATTTTATGACCTAATTAATTCTAACGAAATCTTTGCTACATCATGTTATACATATATATATATCCTTCATCTCCCTCTGATGTATAAGTATGTCAATACCTATAATAACGTTAAATTTCAAGTATTTTAGGGTGTAAGCAACTGATTAGAACCTAACGAAATAAAATGAATTCGTATTGTTCTGCACCAGCCTTTGTTCTTGCTCTCTTTAAAATAATAAAGGGAACTAAGTTGTTGTAATCTCTTTCTTCTTACGCTTATGACCCAGCTATTCCTATTGCTTAGTATTCTCGGACACCGATTCACTCGACAAGTCCCCAAATCAGAACACGGTTGAACAGGAAAGAGATTATATTCCAAATAGCAAGTCAGAAGCACAACAGAGAAAACGTCAGTATATTTATAGTTTTTTACATGAGAAGATTCTAGAGTATTCTCCAACTATCGACTAGTGCTGATTGGATAAGAATTAGCCAATCAGCGTGCACCAAAGCAATCATGCATTGAGCATGCCTTAATCTAGTCTATGTCCCGCTAACACCTCCCCTTTGAGCCGATTCGTAGGATCTGGTGCTAGGGTCCAACTGCAACTGAGCGACTGGCTTGTGCTCTCGATTAGTCCATCGTCTAAGCAATAAAGAATTATCACTTTTTTCTTGCACAGAGACTGACGTGTCTGTTCCCGGCGTTTTGATTTTTTTTTAAAAAAAAAGTATGCGTAACTTTTAATTCTCCAACATTCTCCTCCTCCGCGAAACAATGTCGGATCCTTATATATCCAAGTTACAAATAATAGGACTTTATTTAAACGATGTTTCTTGCATTGAATGTCGGATCCACCAGAAATGACTAGATGATAATGAACGACCTTTGATTTGAGGTCAGAGTTTAAGTCTTCTGAAGCATTACTTTCAAATCCATTAGAAATTTCATCAGTGGATAATGGATCATTACGGAAATCAACATCTAACAAAATTAAATTAGACTTTTGACCATAATTTGACTCAGCCGAGATATCTTCCTCATTTTTATAAGAAATTTCATCAAAATTACATGCATTATTCTGAGAACCCATATCTGATACGTTGTCATTAGAAATCGGATAAGCTGATTCAATATAAATTTCTGTCTCACAATGATTTTGAGTAACATTCGGTATATTTGGGTTCATCGTGTCACTGCAGTTATTTTCTGAATACGAGTCCCCATAGCTTTTTCGGCTAATATCACGTGGACCATAATTTTGTTCTAGCTGAAATTTATTTTCAGAGCTAGACAGGACCAGTAGTGTTTCATTCAATTCTGGACTCCGGGCTTCATCTACAGGGTCTGGCTCTTGATCATCTCGTATTGCCACAGCTTTATGAGCATTCAGCACAGTATTTTCTTGCTGTGAGCCGGACACGTTACAAATATTACGTTCTGATTCGGGTCTAAAGGGATTTGAACCCTCCACTGGATATGCTTCTGAAATGTCTGTTACTGCATCATAAACAGATTTCTTATTTTCTGGTCGAGTGAAAAGTGTGCTCAATAGTTGTTGTTGCAAGGCTAACAACTTCTGCTGGTGCTGTAATATTAACCGCAACTGTTCTAAAGAAATCGCCATTTTTCTTTAGTTTTTCCCCGTCGCCACTGTTATAATCTCTTTCTTCTTACGCTTATGACCCAGCTATTCCTATTGCTTAGTATTCTCGGACACCGATTCACTCGACAAGTCCCCAAATCAGAACACGGTTGAACAGGAAAGAGATTATATTCCAAATAGCAAGTCAGAAGCACAACAGAGAAAACGTCAGTATATTTATAGTTTTTTACATGAGAAGATTCTAGAGTATTCTCCAACTATCGACTAGTGCTGATTGGATAAGAATTAGCCAATCAGCGTGCACCAAAGCAATCATGCATTGAGCATGCTTTAATCTAGTCTATGTCCCGCTAACATAAGTCTATGAATTATTTTGCTCAGACAACTGTTAATAAACACTTGTATCTTATGGATGGTAGCTTTCATAGTTCTCGAAGTTCCCGCTCCATACAGCAGAACTGTCTTGATATGTGTATTGAAAATTCTGACTATGGTGTTGTTTGAGTTGATCATGAAAACCTAGAACCCATTGCTGAGGTCTACCTTGAATTTATTCGATTTGTCCGTATCCCGAAGAAAGGCCGTACAAAAATCACTGATGTTGTCCGCCCGTTGTCCAGTGCTTCTGGAGTTTCGGTTTCATCTTGTTGACCAGCAAGTGATGATCCGGGGCTATATCAGCTCCTATCCTGGTTTTCAAATCCTCATTCGTTCTCCTGAAGTTTTTGTGGATGCAGGTATAATCAATTTGGTTCTGTGTAGTGTGATCCAGTGAAAGTCATGTGGCTTTGTGTATGAGTTTATGTGGGAATTTGGTGCCACCTATGACCAGTTTGTTGAAAACACATAGGTTTGCGAATCCCTCACCATTTTCGTTCCTTTCTCCCAGTTCATGTCGTCCGATGATGTCTTCATGTACAGTGTTGTCCGTTCGAACCATAGTATTTCGGTCTCCCATCAGAATGGCCAGGTCCTTTGTTTTGGGCATTTCTCCACGATTGACTGCAGCCTATTGTAGAGCTGATCTTTAACATTTTCATTGTAGTCGTTGGTAGGCGCGTATCATTGGATGACGTTCATTGAAATGCCCTCTCTCTTTGTTTTGAAGGAGGTTTTGATGATCCTTGATCCGTGAGATTCCTATCCTATACATGAATTAAAAGAGTGTAACTTGCCACAGCAAAAACACTGATCAAACTTATGTCTATCTTCGTGAAATGCATCCAAACTCCTCAATGAATTATCTGCATAGCCTTGAGTATGCACTGTGTTGGGATGACGTAGTAATGCAGTGGAATTTCTTATATCCTCATGAATCACTTTACAAAATATTCCTTTACTGCGTTTGAAATTTGTATACTTAACATAGTCTAGCACCAGTTCCTTGAGAGTTGTATAAGGAAGAGAGATAGGCTTTTCCGGCATAGCCAGAGTTCTTAATAAGCTGTATACTTCTTTTCCGATGAATGTGAGGAAATATGCCACAATATTAAAATCCTCATCATCTTCCTTTGTCATAGCCCAGATTTCGAACCTTTCAAAATAATCATCAAAAGCACCAAAATCTGAATGTATATCCAATAATTCAATCACAGGCTCCATCGCGACGCCAATTTGGTGATTTCAATTATATTATGAACTAAGAATCCTCGATATAACACAATTGAATCAAGAAGCACTAGATGAGCACAAACGAATGTATTGTATTTAGAATTCTAAATCGAGCATTCAACAAGTACAAAAGAATCATTAAATCATTCAAACACCACAACATTCCATGGACCTACGTTAATGGTTGCTCTCACTGTTAGAAGGGCCATCAAATTCGTAAGTTCCGAAGGAACTCGTCTTTCACCATGAGGCGTCATAACTCTTCTAAATGAAGACCTTCGTACTTCCAGGGCAGAGTTTAAATGGTTTGAATTATTTTTTCTGGTTAGCGTTTTTTTAGCGAGTTAGATTTTAACGTGATTGTGCCGCTAACCTCATGCCCAACTCTCTTCTTTTTTCCGGGCTTGGGATCGGCAGTAGCCCAAGATGGGCTCAAGGCGGAGTGATGTATACTTTAAGTAATGTATAATAAGTGCAATGTCAGCCTAAATATAATCATGTCTTGTTTTATCACCAAATAACTAGTAATGTACTTTTCAACTGTTTTCATTATCCCATTTTCAAGGCTATGTGCGGACATCATGGTGAGGTAATACTTGCACAAAATGCAGTAGCTATGCCTCATGTCTTGGAAAAGTTTAGGTAAGAATTTATAACGATCTAAATTACATATGTTATACTAAAATTTATGACTTGAAATATTTGTTGACACAAACTAAAGTTTTCATAGCAGATGTTGCAGTATATAACGAAGAATTACAATTATTCAGCATTATATTCCGTATCAAGAATGAACACTATCATGCTTGAAAGCCATATAACTGTTATTTGTCAGATAATACAAACGGCTATAAAAACTCAAAAATTAATGAATTCCGATGGTCTAGAACTGCACTGAAAGTCGCCTACTTTACCTTGAATCTGATTAACCTTTCACAATCTTTATCAGAAAACAGTAGTTTCAGTTAGCAAACTTTACAGTATCTGTGTATTTAGTTTACAGCTCTACAAACTAACGAAATAACTTTGTTTTCTCTACCTTGAAAGAGTGATCGGGGCGTTTGTCAATAGTAGAAGATTCGCACGTGCATATGGTTGTCCAGTTGGTTCACCAATGAATCCTGTTACAAAATGCGATGCATGGTAAACCCATTATGAATTACATATTTGACACCCTAAACATATTTTGGGATGCTACAACATTTGAGTGGTTTTTTTGCACTTTCTTAAACAAAGCTTTAAAATACACAATTCTCATCTTTGGTTTTATTTTATGATTCGATTCACTATTCATGTGAAATGCCTATTTATCGATAACAAAACTTTATTTCAGCATAAGAGTCAATATACTCCAATTTCTTTTCCTCTAAATGAGTAACCAACTTACATTGTTTTATGCCTAATATTTAAACCAAATAAACTTTAGTTAGCCTAATCATCACATGTTCTTAATTCAAATTTTCAGCTTCCCATTTAGTAGAATTCACTAACTTACAATCTACACTACTTGAAAATACATATTCTTAAAATTATCGAAAGGTTCACACAAGCGTTAAAAATAGATTTTGTAAAACATAAACAAAAATGTAGAAAACGGAAAGTGAGAAACATTATTAAATGTAAATTGGGTTCACTCAAAAATGATCAAGATGAGTTCGATTTTACATTTCAGTAAATCTCTGGTTTACATGCACATGAATTAATTCACGCAACTACACTGCGAAGCGTACATAAAAACGCACCTAAGAATGCATAAATGACATACAATTTGCAGACAAGACAAGATATTTCAGACTTCAAAATATAGAATAGGAGAAGAAATAAGTAAGCGCGATTCGGTTAGTGAATTGAAGAAATCGAATACAGTAGCATCCAAGTACCTTTTTACGAATTTCTGATGAGTATCTTTACCGCATAAATTTTAAAGCCAAGACGTTCTTTGTCTATTTAGATTATTTACGTAAAGTTGACTAATTAAAACAATGAATAAATACAAGTATGTATGATTGATGTACTGAAGTCAGAATTCATTATACAATTGATCAGTCTCTTATTGACAAATGTGCATCCTGTGCGGATTGCTTTGATATTGCCTTCAATCACAAGCATTATGGGTGGAGGTGAGAGTGGTTAGCAGTGGAACCCAGGACACGCATTTCGCCCTTCTTGGGACTGGTCAGCTGACATTCACTCAAGAACTCGAACCCAGAACCGTTCGCTTCAAACTGCTAGCCACCATTATCTCTGCTTAGAATAATATGGTGATCAGTTTAGAAGTCCATAATACTAGATACTTGTCTATTCATCACCATACCTATTATGAGCAAGATTACCCAAGCGTAATTAATTTTATAAACACATTGTTCTAGTGGGCGTTAAGAAGAGTATAATAAGTCTACGCTTTCGAACCTTTCAATGATAAATTGACAAATTTTCACAGGAGGAAAACGTATTCATTTATATACTTGATAGTACTTAATTTAAAATCCATTCGATAAAAATTACAGATCAAGATATGTAGCTAGTTGACTGGTACAAAAGTAGAAAAAGGCAAAACGGAATTTTAAATTTAATATATTCAAACATACAGACATGCGGTCATTGAAATAATACTCATGCTATTCATATAGATGCTATAAGATAGGAAAAAATCAAATGAAGTTATGTCATTGCTGTATTATTACTCGGAAAGTATTTATAGCTTTATTACGCTTGTGTCACATTTATCACTTAAACATATTGGTAATACCGATGAAGAAAATTTCCTGCAATCATGAAGCTTTATTGAATTCATAAATAAAGGTTATCAGAAGATAATGTGAACAACAATCAGAACGATGTAGCAATGAACTCAGTCGTTCTTAACTATGAATTAACCATGTATTTCACAAAACAGTGAGCGGTAAACCAGACTTCATTGATTTACAAACTGGTTTCCATCATGTCTTCAATCACACATAAATTGGAATGAAAACAGTGTAATTATAAGTAAGCAATAAAGCTACTGGAAAGCATAAGTCGTTGAGATCGAAACTATCCAAATGGCTACGTGGAAAGTTTGCAAGAGGTCTCACATGGTGGTTACTAAAGTTCATATACTTGTTAAGTGCTTTTTTGGTAATTACCTAATGATACATTGTGGTCATATATCACGAGTATCTTTATGAGTTATCAGATTGGAGTTTGAACCAAATTAGGTTGCCATAAGAGCAATTAAACACAACATTAGTACACCAGAACATAAATTTCTTAACATCTTAATTTATAATTTAGATTAATCCTATTTATGTATCACATGGTTCTAATAACATTTAACCTCCCATTAAAATATACAGTTATCAAAATGGATGTCGTAACTCGAATTACTATAGTGACTTAAGGAAAATTTAAGGATAGATATAGATATGCTAGAAGATTACAACTAAGACAAATCAGAATTCGAAACACCCCCAGTAAAATGTCGAATTGTTTTATGGTATATAAATGCAGTTGAGATTAATACAGAAAAAACGGTTAGCATTTATACTGATGATTTAAAGTTTTCTGTGCTTTTTTAATCATATCTTCGACAAAAGCTGTTGGAGAATTTAAACCACATCGTTCGGCGAAATCGACATTAGTTTTGGAATCAGTTCCAGTCAAATTTTTGTCTAAAAATTCCAATAAAAACGTATCATCCATACAAACATTCATTTTTATGCTAATAACATTTAGAGCATTGTCTTTGGATTCAAGCAGATTATGTTTGCCATCAGATGGATGAAAACTATGTGAAGGATTAGACATTTTTTTAATACTGTCAACTACCGGATAACCACTGTCATCACAATTAGTTGTTTCTAATCCCAACGGATCATAAAATATATTCAGCATATTTGATTTCGACTGACCGATATCGGTGTTTTCTGAGTTTATCTAAGAAAGAATAAGAATTTGAGAATTAATGTCTAGTCAAATCAAAGGAAATATTAGAAGGTAAACCATAGAAATCTTACATAATAATAGACACCACCTTAAGAAATCACTTTTCTTATTGTTATGTCACGATAAGCAGAATGAATAGTAATTTTTGGGATCTATTTATCGACTAATACTAAACGTATATTTTGAACGTATAATTGTTAAATAGCTAAACTATTCATATTCATATTCCTCTTATTATAAGCTTTATTTTAACCTATGAACTATTATTATACGTTTTACCATTCTTGAATTATGCCCTTTCTATTAATCACTGCCTCCCACATTCACAGCCACTTTTGGCCAAATCTTGTACAAATGTTGTTTTCTATTTTATGGTCCGTTGTGGTTTGTTTGATTAGTATATAAACTCAGTGTGTTTGAAATATAATGATGCATATCGCAGAGGCTCAGATTGGTGTTCTGGACTTAACTGGCTGGGCTAGGCGGGAAGCAGGACCAATCAGGACTCTAGGCTGCTCGTACGGGTTTTACGTGTCATTGGTCGATCGATAATTCACTGCTCTCTAATTGGCGGTATCGTTACCTTATACATTAACAGGGCACATAGGCCACAAGCTATAACACATATTTACACTGAACGAAATGCATGGTTGAGCACTCAAACAGTGAATCGTGAAGACGAACTCCATACATCTAGTTTTAGGCAGAATTGATATTACTAGCCCTTGTATACTAGAAATGCATATCAGTCTGCAGACAAGTCTATACAAAATCAAGGAGTGATATTATTATTATTGTTATTATTATTACTTAAAATATGACTTGGAAATTATTCTTAATTGCTGAACGTGCACTAAATATAACCTCAAATCGTTTTTAATGAATGAAACGTTCAGCAAGATAATGTGCAATGAATTTGAATAAGAAATGAACTTGATCTCATTTAGATTTCACTAATCAGCAACAAGAGACCTGAAGTTACAATCTCAATAACCAATGAGGGATAAAAAGCGATATTGCTACTGACTGGGAACAAACAAATATTGCGTTGAAAATAATTGTGAATTTTACTGAAAACTATCAATAAATAGATACAATAATTCGAGGTTTCAATTACGCTAATTCATAAAAGTACTAGATTTCTAAAAGTAATTCAGAAAAAATGAAAAAATAACGAAATGATGATAAAGCAAGAGGCGAATTTAAGTATACTGAATTACACATTCAAGATTTGGTGAATAATGGCAAAAGAAATCCGTTTGTCATTGATGAATTCCGTATATATCTAGGGTCTCAAACCATCGATTTCTACTACTTTGGAGAGCATATTATTCAGGAATTTCACACAGTTTTAGGCAATAAAGACCAATCCAACTTTACCAAAAACATTAATCAATAATCGATGACTTCTTCGGTTTACTCCGTGTTGTGATCGGATCATCTTCAATGCTTACATAAAGTATTTTAGTAGTAAGCGGTAAACACCAAAGTTTCAAGAAGATTATTACGATTTCTTGAGTTGGGCTTGCTGATTTATGCTACTTATTCGACTTCAACGAAATATCTGATTGCAAGTTTGACATACGTCCTCCCCCACTCTGTCAGCATAATCAAAGAGAAATTTTGAAGTTGAGTAGACAAGTGAAGTTGAGGATACACATGTTTCAGGAGTGCATATCGGTAAACAAACAGTGAGAGGAAATTACCGTATTTAGCGTGGATTCCGGCTATTGCTAGCCAGATGAAAGTAAGTCTTTGTTTTAGTTCATACGGTCCCGAAAACATAGTGGAATAAAATAAACAATGAACAGACATACACACAAACAAAGCATACTAACAACGTACATAAACAGTCAGATTACAATTAATTTTGAGAATAAGTACGGAATTATAAGCAGGATTAAAATAGTTAATTCGAAACATCATGTCTGATTACTATTGTAGCGTGGAGTCGAGTCGCAGTTGACTATGAAAACCACTACAAAGAAATGCGTACCAAATGAACCAGAAGGCGAATATAGAGAGGAACCAAGTTTATTTTGTTGGCGATCTCGTGGTATCGAACGAATACCGAAATCGTGCCAAAAAGAGTACAAGTGGAATCGGCCGGCGAGAGTACTTGCGTCCGAGGTCACAAACCGCGGAAAAGTAATGGAGAATTATGGAGTAGTAATATGGCTGTCATCTGCACAGTTAAACAAACGAGCACAGTAAACCAATCATTGGTACAAATGGTTATAATAATAATTGTTCCATTAAACCAATCGCGTTCTCTTGATAAAAGTTGGTCACTACACTATTATCTATACTAATAAGAAATTCACGTACGCGTGTACGAAGCCACTACTAAATTTATACCTCATGGAGAGTCGAGCAGCTTCTCCAATAAAATTAATCGAAATATACCAATATAAACCCATGTGATTAATGGTAGATTAAATCACCTTGTTTACAACCACACATCAAATTGCTAAAACATAAAGCATGTAAAAACGTTTATACACCGCAAAGTTTCGGACATAATAAACGTTACCAAGTTTCGGCATTTTTCACTATCCATAGGAAAATGTCCACTATTATTTCGTTCGGAGCCACCATTAGTTTTAACAGGACCTCTAGTAAAAATAACACATTGGTTTGGTGTTCTCCCTGTCTTATTTGAGAATCTTGCTTTATCCCATGTGTATGTTGAGGCCTACTGATGCAGAATCTGCTGTTACACTATTTGCCTTGACCTCCATTTGTTCTTGTGTATGGGATAGATGAGCTAGGTCATCTGAGTAGTACAACTCTTCTAATAGATTACGACCTGTCCATTTTATTCCATGACTCCCCTCACATGTAGAGATCTACATAGTCCAGACAACCATCAGGAGAAAGAGAAAGTGGGAGCAAACTGCCTTGTCTGTCTCTGATACTCACGTGGAATGCGTCTGTCAGCCGTCCTTCATGCACCACTTTGCACTGCAATCCGTCGTATGAATTACGGATGATGTTGACGATCTCCTCAGGTACTCCGTAGTGTAGAAGAATCTTCCATAGTGTCCTCCTGTGTACACTGTCAGATGCTTTCTCATAATCAAGGAAATTGATGTACACTAACGGGTTCCATTCAACTGATTGTTCAACAATCATCCATAGAGTCGCGATTAGGTCTGTGCATGACCGATCCTCATAAATTCCGATCTGTTGATCTCGAAGTTCGGAGTCTATGGAGTCTTTCATTCGGTTGAGCAACACTCTGTTGAGGACCTTTCCTGACACTGACAGTAGTGTAATGCCTCTGTAGTTCTCACATTTGCTCAGATCTTCTTTCTTTCTTATTTTGATGAAGTGTCCGTTCTTCCATTCTGTCGTTACTTGTTCTTCCTCCCATATCTTCCTGAACAGAGCATGGAGCATGTTTCCAGTTGCTTCTGTGTGTGACTCGATTGCTTCAGCTAGTATATAGTCAAGTGCTTCTGATTTCCCATTCTTCATTTGTATGACGGCTTCCTGTATTCTTCGATCGTTTGTGGAGTGACATCTATAGAAATTTCTTTGTGTGCTACTTCAATATCCGGTGGAATTTCAGTCACATCAGACCGTGAACACACCACCTTTGAAGCCGTGCATATAATTACTGCAAAGACTTGTATTCAACAGTTGGCACGAAGAGGAGATTAACAATAGAGAACTCCTGAAAATCAATTCAATCCAATTCAGTCGAATGACTCGGCCTTGCAGATATGGTTGTTTTTGTTTGACTTATTTCTTTCTTTCATATTGGAAATATATTGTTCTATCTCCAGCCCAAATGTGTTCCCCAGAAATGGGACGAGTCATTGTAGACAATGATGTGATATCTACATAAGATCTTATAGATTAGGTAGTCACATCATGACAAATCGACAATTTTACGATTAAGTCTATTATTATCATTATACTTATAACGAAGTGGAGCATAATTCTACATTGATCAGCCCGACTAAAGAAACTCAGCCTATTACTAATTCTCATTTTCACTTTAATATTCTCGATCGATTTTCAGTTATGTTAACCCATTATTTTATGAGTCCTTTGAATAATGCTCACGTATATTATCGTATTGTAATTTTGATTAGTATTCATAGCTTATTATCGCTATCGATACTAATAACTGATCATCTACATTAATTATTAGCTACGATGGTTCATGTTGGGGACGACAGATCCCCAAACTCATATTTTTAAATTTTATCGCATCGATCAACTTATTGGTTAAATGTTTAAGTATTTGTATTGGGGTCAATAGATGAACTGATCGATTAAATGGACAAATAGGTCAATTTATGAACTCATTGATTAGTGTTTAAGAATTTTCTATGACAATATCGATTATATATATATATATATGTTTAAATTGTGATTGCTTGCTTGCTCGCTCGCTTCCTGGCTGTTGCAGAATATATTTTCCATACCAACTTCTTCTTCTAGATAGCGGGGCTGGGACGTGTCAATAGTTAGATCACTGGTCTTTGGTCACTGAGTATTGTTCTCGTTCGCAGTTTAAGTGAACTCGTGAGTTTTCAAACATAACAGTTCATTAACAAACTTTAATAACATTTACATGCTTCAGCGAAATAAACTTGCTAAAACATCAAGCTCTAGCAAATATGGTCTTTTAATGACGTAAATGCACATTGGCTAGCAACATGAACAAGGACTAAATGGCTATCTAGACCTAATTCATCATATTTTTTCTTCCCCTAACGTTTCACTCTGTTGTAAACTATGGACTATCCTGAAATATATTTTCTTCCAACCACTGCCTGACTAATTTCCAATTTTCGACTTCCATTGCCAAACAACGAAGAAAATACTCCAGAAAATAACGATGAGTTTGAGCTATAAAGTTCCTGCAATTCTAATATTGCTTCAAATTGTTTATACGTTGAAACCAAGTATTTATTCAAACTATTGTGTTTCTACTATATCAACCAAGTGACAAACTCAGTAGCATCAAACACCTGGAAACTGGTTGGAATATCGCCTGTTCAATCAGGTTGCTTTTGAATCATTAGTATTTGTTACAACTGGTGTTATATATGTCAAATCTATTGAATAATCTAGAGTCCGAAAATAATTAAGGTGAGTTAAAGTACTTTGCTGGATGGTTTACTGTTTTTCTACTGAACATGTGAATATTTTCACTCACATTAGCCGTATATATTCTATACAAACGATTCCCACAACGTTTTTGGTATAAGATACATTTAATAGCTTTATACTACAACATGCTACTATGAAAAAGTGTAATGTTTGCAGACGAAGAATATTAGGTTCAAAAAATTATTCGACATTTAGTTCCAATTGCCTTTGCCACATATTTGTAAATGTCACTAGGCTAACTACAGTAACTTCTTATGGAAAGTTTATAATCCATCATATTCCTAAACGAATTTCCATTAGTAGTCTTAACTTTAAAATTATTTCTCTGGTCAAGTTTATTATTTCTACATTTTTTTATACCTTACCAACCTGCATGTTAACCTGTCCTGTACATGCGTTATATTATATCTTCTCTATTTCATTTTTATTTATTAATTATTTGAACCTAATCTGTAGGCACGATTTTGTGTAGAAGTAAACCGGTTCTTAACCATCGAACTCACGCGCGAACGCATAACCTCTAGATTACTGAACCGGGATCAAACGTGGTTGATGTCTGGTTTCGATTAGTGGTCTCGCGCAACCATTCATCCAATGTCTGAGATAGAAACCTGTTTCCACCTGACACGGATTAAACTCCACGGCCATCCAGTGCTTCCGGATTTTCAGTGGTGGTCTTGCCTACATCGACTCATGATTTCACCTAGTAAAATCACTACAATGTCCAAAATCCCTCAATCCTAATAATTATTAGAAACTATCAAATCTAAATCTGGCATGGACTGTAATTATCTTTACGAAAAGTGAGATTACTTCACAGGCATTTGAAACGAACATTACCATGTCATGGGGAGAGTGATAGCTTTGTCATTCTAGAAGCAATAACTTAGTTTTGATTTTTAAAGAAACAACTGTGATTAGTGCAGCACCATTTATCTACTGGTTATCTTGGATGATCCTAAAATGCCATTATTAAGACCACTTTATATTGATGTAAAATTGCATTCCGAAAATCATGATATGCTTTCCATTTCCGATAAACAGGAATACGTTCAGAGGTGAGGAAGCTTACATTTTCTTCTCATCTTCCAATGCATAAGCTTGAGCACGCACAAGCAAACTGACTGACATAATTGATTGTAGCGTAATTCGTGAATTGGTCTATCAAATATGTAAGTAAGCACAACTCGACGGAAAATGAAACTCCAATAGAGTGAATATAATATTTAAGTATATCAACATGACTTTCATCCTATTTTCACGTGTGCAAATTCCTTTCATGAAATATTTTTGATGTTTTTGTAGTAAAATTAGTCTTCCTACTAACTAATAAATGTCAGTAGTACGTAGGTACTAATTTTATATTCTCTCAATAATAACTATCTTCAGAGAAAATACATTTGAAAGAAATCATGAAAAATTGCCAGATAACATTTTTTCATGATATTATTCATGCGCCGCTAACAATATAAAAGATACACAATAACTACTCACCAACATATTATATTTTTGTTGGGTCGGCTTCCGGAGAACTTCAACGCAGCCTCCAGAGGCCCACAAGGAGCCGAAGAGTCCTGGCCAATCAGAGTGTGATGGGACGTTCTAGAATTCCAACGTGGCGTGCTACTATTGGTCGGTAGCATAATGTGTTGTTATCGGATCGGCTGTAAAATGATGTTGATTTAACAGACGCCAAAATCTATAAATACCCATGATTTTCTGTACAAAGATGAACCTTGGAATAAAGTGCTTTCTCTCATTCTCGTGTCTTCTCTCTGGAGTTCAGGTCGCTGTGTAGTTCTAGACTGCGGGTCATCAGAATAGCTTAGGAATCGTATATAGCGTTCAACCTACACGACTTATCAGTGGCGACGGGGATGAAAACTTCAATGAATATTTCCTTGGAGCAATTAGAAGCTTATATGGTGCGTCAAGAAAAGAGGTTTGAAGAGTCCCATATTAGAATCATGGAAACCCTGATGCAGAAATTCTGCCTGTCCGAGAAAAACCCTGCTTCTAGTGAACCTCAAGTATCACATACTGATTCAGTCATTAACGCCATTCATGAATTTAATTTTGATGGTGTAGCAGGTGTAACTTTCGAGTCGTGGTTTAAGAAGTATGAAGATTTGTTTTATATTGATCTTTGCAAACTCGATGATGCTTCAAAAGTCAGAATACTTCTTAGAAAACTTGGGACTATGGAACATGAACGCTATAGCAACTTCATTCTTCCGAAGAACTCACGAGATTTTAGTTTTGATGATACAGTCAAAACCCTATCCCAAATCTTCGGAGAACAATCATCTGTATTTAATATCCGTTACCAGTGCTTAAAGTTAACGAAAGAACCAGGAGATGATTGAGTGAAGCATGCAGGAACTGTGAACCGAGAATGTGAGAGGTCTAGATTGTCGTCCATGTCTGAAGATCAGTTTAAATGCTTAGTATTTATCTGCAGCCTGCGTTCACCCGAAGATGCCGATATCCGAACCAGAATCCTAAGCAAACTCGAACACTGCCCTAATATGACCCTGCAAGAAGTGACTACTGAGTGCCAAAGGTTAGTAACTTTAAAGCATGATACCTCAATGGTAGAAAATGGTGTAGCGGTAAATAAATCCCCAAAATAAATAGCACTAAGTTTTCGACATTGGATGCTGACCATATGTTTTAGTGGACTCATCTAGCTGAAGGCGCTCGGTCAGGCATCTGCATCCAGATCACGTGTGGTAACGCCGTGCTCAACATCAACCGCAATCGCTAGCCAGATTAGATCAGAGAATTCCGATATATTGGTCATCGCCAAATATACTCTTCCGATCTCCTCGACTCTGTCTTTTGATTTCTCTGGGTGGGAACGAAATATATTAGAAGGTGTTACTGGTAGAAGCGTTGTCAAACACTGAATACCTGTGACATCAACATTGGTGAGACCGTCGTGATCTGGTACACCTTATTGCAACTGTGAGTCTGTTCCTTTTTGGGATTTTTATATATCATTGCCTTATTTTTTTATTTTTTTTTAAACATTGTGATTTTTCTTCGTGTTTTTCTTGGATATATATATATATTTTCCCCTCGTTCATTATCGTACTTCATATTTCATCATGACTGAACAGACACCTAAAGTACTCAAGCTTAAGACCTTGTCCCCACCTTCGTTTCAACTGATGCCTTTCTGGCCCGACAACATCGAAGCCTGGTTTTGCTACGCAGAAGCCGACTTCTCCGAGCACGGCGTGATCGACACACGTGCACAATTCCTCGCAGTAGTCAAGGCACTACCGCGCGAATTCAACAGGTACGTAACACCTAGTATGTTTACTAGTGATGTTTCCGATCCTTACGAAATCTTAAAACGCTCGATTCTTAAACGAGGAGATCTAACCGATCGACAAAGGTTAGATCAACTCTTCAATAACATCGACCTGCAACACGGTTCTGCGACGGACATGTTGCAACGGATGAGAGAGGTTATAGGCCTAAGAACTTTCGACGAAGGTCTATTCAAACAACTCTTCTTGTCAAAACTTCCCCAACAGGTGCAAGCAGTTCTGGTCTCGTTCCAGAACAACGGCTTAGACGAGCTAGCTGCACCTGCCGACCGCATTCTAGAAATTACGAAACCTACTACCGAGGTATTTTCAGTCAAAGAAAAGCCTCACACGACTCAGAATGATATAACCGACTTATGTCACACACTCACGCGTTATCTTAGTCTTCGTACCGACCGTAAGAGATCGCGCTCCCCACGTAGAAGCATTTCTCGTAAGCGATCTGTCTCTAGACCACGAGAGACAGATAACCCCGACTGGTGCTGGTATCATAACCAGTATGGAAAGCTTTCCAGAAATTGCAGAAAACCCTGCAATTTTCCCAACACGAAACCGACTGATTCGAAAAACAATTCGGGAAACTTCCAGGCCGGCACGCGTTAACGGCAACCGTAGCCGGCGAACAAAGCCGTCTGTTATTCGTCACAGATGTGACAACGAGAGTTCGCTACCTCGTCGACACTGGCGCAGAAGTTAGCGTCCTCCCAGCAAATCCTAACGACCGGCTTCACGAATCGACCCTAAACTTACAGGCGGCAAACGGAAAACCGATCGCTACGTATGGCAAAAGGTACGTTTACCTTAACGTGGGTTTACGCAAACCCATTCACTGGATTTTCGTTGTTGCAGATGTTTCTATGCCAATCATTGGTATGGACCTTCTACAACACCACAATCTGATCATCGATACGCGCAAACGGAGGCTAGTAGACGGGAACACTAATTTGTCCGTTTGCGTAACTTCTTTTACTGGTTGTAGAGTATCCCCAGTCACAGTTAAACATATGATAGACCCACTCTATCAACCACTACTCGATAAGTACCCTGGAATACAACAAACGCAACCGAGATTACCGTGTGTAACCAGCAATGTTACACATCACATCACGACTACAGGACCACCTGTATTCTCTAAAGCACGACGACTAGCTCCTGAAAAGCTAAGGTTAGCGAAAAACGAATTCGATCACATGATGGACTTAGGAATCATACGACCGTCAAGTAGCCCATATGCATCTCCGTTGCACATGGTCCCTAAAAAGGACAGCAACGATTGGCGTCCAACTGGTGACTATCGGCGATTGAACGCGAAAACCATTCCCGATCGTTACCCGTTGCCTCACATTCACGATTTGACAGCTACCTTGAAAGGTACAACTGTCTTTTCGAAAATCGACTTGGTTAAAGCGTATAACCAAATCCCTATGGCTACTGACGACATACCGAAAACAGCTATCATAACTCCTTTCGGACTCTATGAATTTTTGCGAATGCCTTTCGGTCTAAGGAATGCTGCTCAAACATTCCAAAGATTCATAGACGACGTTTTTCGAGGTCTCAACTTCGTACACGCGTATGTTGATGACTGTCTAATCGCAAGTCCGGACAGAGAAACACATCTCAAGCATCTGGATCTTGTTTTCGAACGACTTCAAAAACATGGCATTACTGTAAACGTTCAGAAATGCCAATTCGGAACCGACTCGTTAGACTTTCTGGGACACACTATCGATGCTCAAGGCATTCGACCTCTTAGGACCAAAGTGGCGGCCATTCTGGATTACCCAGAACCGACCACCGTCAAGCAATTACGCACGTTCAACGGCCTGGTAAGTTTCTATAGACGTTTCATACCAAAATGCGCATTACTTATGAAACCTCTGACCGACCAATTTCGTGGAAATGCGAAATCCATTAATTTGGACGACACCGCACGAAAAGCATTCTCCACAGTTAAGGAACTGATTGCTAAAGCAACAATGCTCGCACATCAGGACACCCGAGCACCCATTAGCATCGCAGTAGACGCATCCGACTCAGCAATCGGAGGAGTCTTACAACAATGGGTTAACAACTCCTGGCAACCCTTGGCATTTTTCTCTAGAAGGTTGCTAGACACCGAATCGAGGTACAGCACATTCGGTAGGGAACTCCTAGCTATGTATTGTGCTGTACGGCATTTCCAACACTACATCGAAGGTCGTGAATTCACTCTTTTCACGGACCATAAACCGCTCACTTTCTCGTTAAGCTCTCCTTCTGACAAGTACTCTCCCCGTGAGTCTCGACAACTGGACTACATTTCGCAGTTTACTTCAGATATTCAACACATCTCTGGAGAAAACAATGTAGTTGCAGACGCTTTATCTCGTATAACTTCCTTGAACAGTTTCCAAGGAATCGACCTTCTTAAACTCGCCGAGCTTCAAAAAGAAGACAGTGATCTTCAGCACGAGTTATCGTCTACAACCCTTAAACTACGCATCAAACAGATGGGAACAGGTAAAGAAACCTTACTTTGTGACACATCTACAGGTAGGGATCGCCCAATCGTGCCGAAACATTATCGACGCAATGTCTTCAACACATTGCACAAACTTTCTCATCCAGGTGTTCGTGCAACCATCAAGCTCATAGCAAAATGGTTTTGCTGGCCTGGAATGAATAAAGACGTGAGAGAGTGAGCACGCTCCTGTGTAAGCTGCCAAAAATCTAAGGTTATCAGACACAATAAATGTCCCTTAGGCTCGTTTAAAACTCCCGATGCCCGTTTCGACCATGTTCATCTGGATTTGGTAGGACCTTTACCAGATTCAAATGGATACTCTTATCTCTTAACCTGCGTTGACCGTTTCACTCGATGGCCAGAAGCAGTACCTATTAAGGACATCACTGCTGAAACAGTGGCCCGCACCTTCGTCGAACGATGGGTAGCAAACTTCGGTTGCCCTTCAACCATCACTACAGACCGCGGACGTCAGTTTGAATCTGATCTTTTCCGTCGTCTGACCACACTTTTAGGAATCACTCGCTTCCGAACGACCGCCTACCATCCACAAGCAAACGGGTTGGTAGAACGTTTTCACCGACAACTGAAAGCTTCGCTATCAGCTGCAAACGTTTCACAATGGACCGACGCTCTTCCACTCGTCTTACTAGGTATCCGCAATGCAGTGAAAGCTGACATTGGATACACTGCGGCTCAACTCGTTTATGGAACGACACTTCGACTTCCAGGAGAATTCGTGGATCCTTCATCCTCTTCAATGAACATGGATCTAACCTCCTACACGAACAGGCTTACAAACGCAATGCGTTCAGTTAAACCTGCTTCCACTCGACCTCAATCAACTGATGTTTTCGTTCAACCTGACTTACGATATAGTACACACGTTTTCATTCGTCGAGACTCGCATCGACGACCATTCGAATCAGCATACGAAGGACCCTTCAAAGTTCTTCAACGTGAATCTAAGTACTATATAGTCGATAAGAACGGAACCAACGATAGCATCAGTATCGATCGCTTAAAAGCAGCGTATTTAGAAAGAAATCCTATCTACGTGGATTTTCCTTCGGTACAATCGAACGACACGACTCCGACACTTATAATACCTCATCCGACAACCAACACACACGATGATACTTCGACAGTATCCGAAAATAAACTTAAAACGACGCGTTCTGGAAGAAGGGTGAGATTTCCAGAACATTTAAACGACTATTGCACGTAAGGCACTACTCGACATTTTATATTTTTTTTTTTAAAAAAAAACAATTTTAATATGCTTGTATATTTTTATTTCTATTTAAAAAAAAACAAAACAAAAAAATAAAAATTTTTTTAACGCTATTACGTGTTCATGAGTTTATTTTCCATTTTTTTTTCCGCCGACATTGTGCTTTTACGCACATACGAGTGTATTTTCGACATGCACTTACATTTTCTTTTTCTTTTCCAGGACGGCTGGAAAAGAATGATGACGTTTATGAGGATCCGAAATTTTCATTGTACATTTTCTTTTTTACTATGTTGTACCTCCGTCCCATATAGTAAGGAAAGACGACCAGACGCTGCTAAATTTAGTAAGCTATCAGAAGAG
Source organism: Schistosoma haematobium (assembly GCF_000699445.3). Lineage (NCBI taxonomy): Eukaryota > Metazoa > Platyhelminthes > Trematoda > Strigeidida > Schistosomatidae > Schistosoma > Schistosoma haematobium. The sequence goes on along the minus strand of NC_067197.1, from coordinate 15,168,191 downwards.
TGTTTACCAACGACAAACTCGTTGGGTTTAAACTTCTGGCTGGCCACGTCTTAGGGTCGTCACTGCCCCACTAGGGGGAGTGATCTGTAGCGGTAAATAAATCCCCAAAATAAATAGCACTAAGTTTTCGACATTGGATGCTGACCATATGTTTTAGTGGACTCATCTAGCTGAAGGCGCTCGGTCAGGCATCTGCATCCAGATCACGTGTGGTAACGCCGTGCTCAACATCAACCGCAATCGCTAGCCAGATTAGATCAGAGAATTCCGATATATTGGTCATCGCCAAATATACTCTTCCGATCTCCTCGACTCTGTCTTTTGATTTCTCTGGGTGGGAACGAAATATATTAGAAGGTGTTACTGGTAGAAGCGTTGTCAAACACTGAATACCTGTGACATCAACAATGGTAACTGTTTCCGTAACGTCAATGCAGTCAAGAGAAAAGTCTTTCAAGGTTCCAGTACCCATAATTTCCAAAATAACAGCGACAAACCATCATCTCCATGCTGGGCATGTGGAGCTTGGCACTATAAGAGGTTTTGCCCATATAAAGAACATCGTTGCAGCAAATGTCACCGGAAGGGGCATAAAGAAAACTTCTGCAGGAGAAGAGACTATAGAAAACGTTCCGTGAAATCTTACTCAACGAAATACAGATATAGTGCTCCAACCAACAAGATATTGGTATCACATAACAGAGCACGAAGTTGCCACCAAAGAAAGTATGTGACCTTGAATATTAATAAACACCGTACCCGCCTTCAGCTGGACACAGCTTCTGATATTACTTTAATCAGCCCAGAAACGTGGAAGAACATTGGGAGACCCACAGTTTTCCCAACAACACAACTGGCACACAGTGCATCTGGAGGGAAGTTGAATATTGTTGGAGAAGTGCCATGCATTGTTTCTAAAGGTACGGTAACAACAAATGCAACATTGTATCTTACTAAGAAGCCAGCACTAAACTTAATGGGGTTGGACCTTATAGAAACACTTAAACTAGCAGATCATTCTATCAACAGTATCTGCAGACGAGTAAGTACAGACAACACCCCAGAATGGAATCAGAAAAACGCCATGCTACAAGGACATCAAAACGTGTTTAGAGAAGGATTGGGAGAATGTACGAAAGCTAAAGCACTGTTAACTCTAAAACCTGAAGCTGCTCCCGTTTTTCGACCTAAAAGACCTGTACCCTATGCTGCTCTTCCAATAGTTGATCAAGTATTACAACGACTTCAGCAAATGGGTGTTATCGAGCCTGTGAACTTCTCGAATTGGGCTGCACCAATAGTGGTGGTCAAGAAATCGAATGGAAGTGTTCGTTTATGTGCAGACTACTCCACGGGATTAAATGAAGCGCTTCAGTCTCACCAGTATCCGTTACCCTTACCAGAAGATCTTTTCGCTAAGCTAAACGGTGGCAGATATTTTGCAAAATTGGACTTATCAGACGCATACCTACAAATCCCTGTATCTGATGAAAGCAAAGATCTCTTAACGATCAACACGCACAAAGGTCTGTTCCGGTATAACCGACTACCTTTTGGGGTAAAGACAGCGCCCTCTATTTTCCAGCAAATTATGGATACCATGTTACAAGGTATTCCAGGAGCTGCAGCTTACCTAGACGACATCATAATTACGGCAGTAGATAAAATGGACCTGCAGAAGAAACTGGACCAGGTACTGGAACGCTTAGCCGATTATGGTTTTCGCCTCCGAGCGGAAAAGTGTGACTTCTATATGCAGCAAGTACGGTACCTTGGGTTCATAATAGACAAAAACGGAAGACGACCAGATCCAGAGAACATTGAAGCAGTGAAAACAATCTTTAGACCCAGGGACGTTACAACCCTACGATCATTCTTGGGATTGGTCAGTCATTACGGTACCTTTCTCCCCGATCTCCATCGTCTGCGTGCTCCACTAAACAACCTACTACAAAAGAACACAAGATGGAATTGGTCTGCAGACTGCCAAGCATCTTTTGAGAAAATCAAGCAACTCCTAACTTCCGATCTCTTACTGACACATTATGATCCTTCTCTACCGATAGTCGTCGCTTCAGATGCTTCTAACTATGGTGTGGGCGCAGTTATCTCTCATATTTTTCCTGATGGGTCTGAAAAAGCTATCTCACACGCTGCCAGATCTTTGACAACGACTGAAAGGAACTATAGCCAAATCGAGAAAGAAGCCCTATCGATTATCTTTGCAGTGAAAAAGTTCCACAAGATGATATATGGTCGACATTTTACCCTAATAACAGACCATAAGCCACTACTTGCAATTTTTGGGTCAAAGAAAGGAATTCCTGTTCATACGGCTAACCGACTCCAACGATGGGCGACCACACTTCTGGGTTACGACTTCAAGATCAAGTATCAGTCTACTACCGCTTTCGGGCAAGCTGACGCATTGTCGAGATTAATAGGCTCCCAATCGAAAACCACGGAGGAGACTCTTGTAGCAAATATAAAAGCCGAGGAAGAAGTTCATCGCGTGTTGGAAGACGCAGTTAATGGACTCCCAGTAACCTTTGAAACTATCAAGAAGATAACTGAAAGTGATAAGATACTGAGCTCAGTTAAATGCTATCTCTTGACCAAATGACCAAACAATCGCCTCGACGGAGAACTTTTGCAATATTTTCGTCGACGGGACTCTCTAATGGTTGTTGACTCCTGTATTATGTTCGGTGATCGCATTGTTATTCCGAAGTTATTACGTCACAAGGTTCTCAAGTAGTTTCACAGCGGCCATCCTGGAATCAATAAAATGAAATCTTTGGCTCGTAGCTATGCTTATTGGCCGTCAATGGACAAAGATATCGAGAATAAATGCCGTAACTGTTCATCATGCATTCAAGCCACTAAAAATCCTTCGAAATGCGAACCTCAGTGTTGGCCTATGCCCGCGGGACCCTGGATAAGACTTCACGCAGATTTTGCCTGTCCAATCCAAGGGAAAATGTTTCTAATTATCGTAGATGCATTCACTAAATGGCCGGAAGTATATATCATGCTAAATTGTACAACGTCAGAAACGATCCGCAAGTTGTCTACCCTATTTAGCAGTTTCGGAGTGCCAGAGACCTTAGTGACGGATAACGGCTCTCAGTTTGCCGCAGAATCGTTTAAACATTTCTGTAGAACAAACGGAATAAATCATCTTCGTTCTCCACCCTATCATCCACAATCAAACGGACAAGCAGAGCGCTTTGTGGACACTTTTAAACGAGCATTACTGAAAGGGGGAGGAGAAGGGACGACTGAGCAGGTGATCACAAAATTTCTAACATCATACAGATCCACCCCAAACCCAAATGTTCAAGACGGCAAATCTCCCGCGGAAGCCATGTTTGGAAGGCGTATTCGAACAGTCTTCGATGCCATGTTGCCATCCAAACTAGTGGATGAGCGTAGTCGCGATCCAAGTTTCCGGAACTTCAGTATTGGCGACAAAGTCTACATTAAATCATACATCGGGAAGAACCGATGGGAGCCGGGCGAAGTGGTGCAAAAACTGGGAAGAGTACTGTACAAAGTTCGAGGAGCTTTTGGGACATGTATACGTCACACAAATCAAATCCTTAAGGACAGAAGAACGGTGCAGGCGCGAAGTAACCGGCCGACTTTCCCGTTAGATTTAATCTTAGACGCACCAATGCCACAAACGCCCAGGAACACTGAAAAGAAGTCTTGGACAAGAAAGACGACAAGAACAATGGGACACCGTCGCAATCCAGTTATCAAACTACAAGTGGATCCCAGAAAGAAATCTTATTCGGGGGAGGTGTTGGGTCGGCTTCCGGAGAACTTCAACGCAGCCTCCAGAGGCCCACAAGGAGCCGAAGAGTCCTGGCCAATCAGAGTGTGATGGGACGTTCTAGAATTCCAACGTGGCGTGCTACTATTGGTCGGTAGCATAATGTGTTGTTATCGGATCGGCTGTAAAATGATGTTGATTTAACAGACGCCAAAATCTATAAATACCCATGATTTTCTGTACAAAGATGAACCTTGGAATAAAGTGCTTTCTCTCATTCTCGTGTCTTCTCTCTGGAGTTCAGGTCGCTGTGTAGTTCTAGACTGCGGGTCATCAGAATAGCTTAGGAATCGTATATAGCGTTCAACCTACACGACTTATCAATTTTACTGCTTAATTATTTAAGAACAATCAGCACAATGGTACCTGGTCACAAATTTCATTATTGCGGTTAAACATTTGAAGTCATTTGATTTGATTTTCGATTTTCAGCTGTATAGACATTACCTCGTAATTGATAGATGGTGTGACCTGAATATCAGACGAAGTATCTCCAAGTATGAGAATTGTGGATTTCTGATAAATGAACCTAGAAAATCAAAGAATGGCTTATAACTGTTAAAGATAATCGACGAAGAACATTACTAGTTAACATGTAAAAATTCTCTTGACTGTTTGTTTGGAGGTTTGATCAATTTGTTTTCTAAACAAGATATTGCAATGAATATTCAGTCTACATATGTTCAAATGCAGAGTTATCGTAATTTTTAAATGCATATCATACTCTATTAGCTAAACCAGTCCTCGTTTTGAAGTACTCATATTGTTACAAATGTCAAATCCTGTGATTAAAATGCTAAGAATTTCCAACGATTATAGACTGAAACTAAATTCATTTAAGTTGAATCAAGTGAGCACTTTTGACGTTGAAGATATTCTTAAGCACTTCTCGGATGCTGGAGTAGAATTAAAAGACGTTTACACTCAGATTACTTTGGATCAGGTACCATCACTGAATAAAAATACCTGGTCGCTAACTATCTCTGATCAATCGACTCATTCGTGACAGGACAGCCTATCTCCAGTTAAGGTTTCACTGATCTCGTGACCTTGAGGTATCCTTGCACCAATATTCATAATTGCAAAGGTAATAGCATAATGTAGGTGTGAACAATACAGTGGAAAGCGCTTAATAAAGTTACTCGTGCTTGTCTTATCACCAAGGTCAGTTCGATGGATATTTAGTCAAAGCTACTACTCTGGTTTAAAGAATTTAAAGAGGGATTTAATTACAACTTTCGGGATACAAAATGTTCAAGTAGTTGGCTGCATGGTTGAGTAATAGAAAAATCGCTTCTGAATACACCAAAAACCCTTTTCAATTTTCATCTTCCAAAAACCTTCTGTATTCTTGAAATGTGAAGCTTTTGCGAAACAGCCACAACCAGAAGAAAACGTTTACGCTCGAAATAATGAGCTGTTATAACCGTTGGTAATAGAAAAGTATTTGGCTCCCGTATTTCCATGAAATCTAAAAGCATATGGCTACCGGTAAATAAAGTGTCTTTCAAAACAATTCAGCAAACGTACTATTTGAAGCCAATTTTTATTCAGTTTATTAATTAGATTTAACTTTGCTCAGAGTAAGAAGCATATAGTTTTCCTCTTTTCTTTAGAAGTGTAAGAAGATTTTGGTATGTATCAAAAGATAATTCGCAAAGTAAGATGCTAGCAACGAATTCATATCCTAGGTATGCCTGGAGATCGCTGTTGGCCTAATGATTTTGGTAGCCTTATTGATATAATGTAGACTTAAATCTAATAGTAAATATGTACTATGAAAATAATAATCACAGAATCCGTGCGAGTTTGTGGAAATGATCAGCTTGATATAAATACTAATATAAAGTGTAGAGGACAGATATATGATACTGTGTGAATGAAGATTCAATGGTGATAAGCAACTTGTTGTTTAGTGAAAAATTACAGAGTGTTCCCTTAAAATATGAAAACCATACATTAAATACATTATTTCCACATCTTCCTTCAATTGTCTTTCAATTGCGTCATGATTCTTTTAATTCCGTTGCTATTACAATTGCTTTCTGTTCCCCTTCCACTTCTGATTGTTGTTATTTACTACTGTGGTGCGTGCTACTCATTTTGATATAAGTAGTATATGACGCGAGTCAGCAATGTAATGTCTGGCAGCAGAAGATTGGGAAGATCAATAAAAGCAAGAGTGGGAATAGAAAGCGATTAGTATGGAAATGCAAGGACAACGATGTTCGAGACAATTATTGGACATTTTGAGATTTATGTATTATAGTATGGATTTTCTATTTTGCCAAGTAACTAGGTAATAGTGTGCTATATATCATTCGGTCGTCCTCACCTGTGTTCTCCTTCACTACGCTACATATTTCTGTAAATATAAGTAGGACACACCACGATATTAGACAGTTTGAAGTTTTCTAGTTCAGAAACTGTTCAGTTAGTATATTTTTCACACGTATTACAGTGATGAAAGCTATAAGCCATGAACATTTAACTCTTTTTAAATGTACATGCTGTTGATTTATGGACGGTGAATAAAGTTTATTATCTGCGTCATAACGAAATGGTTATAATCAACCAGAACTTGAGGAAATGAAAGGGGGAATAACAAAAGCAATAATTTCCGCGACAGGTCAGTGAGGTACGGGTGAAGATAAGACAGAAAGGAGATCTGAGCAAATGTGGGAACTACAGAGGCATTACACTACTGTCAGTGTCAGGAAAGGTCCTCAACAGAGTGTTGCTCAACCGAATGAAAGACTCCATAGACTCCGAACTTCGAGATCAACAGATCGGAATTTATGAGGATCGGTCATGCACAGACCTAATCGCGACTCTATGGATGATTGTTGAACAATCAGTTGAATGGAACCCGTTAGTGTACATCAATTTCCTTGATTATGAGAAAGCATCTGACAGTGTACACAGGAGGACACTATGGAAGATTCTTCTACACTACGGAGTACCTGAGGAGATCGTCAACATCATCCGTAATTCATACGACGGATTGCAGTGCAAAGTGGTGCATGAAGGACGGCTGACAGACGCATTCCACGTGAGTATCAGAGACAGACAAGGCAGTTTGCTCCCACTTTCTCTTTCTCCTGATGGTTGTCTGGACTATGTAGATCTCTACATGTGAGGGGAGTCATGGAATAAAATGGACAGGTCGTAATCTATTAGAAGAGTTGGACTACGCACTGGAAGTGGATAGGACATACATTGAGTAAATAATCAAACTGCATCACAAGGTAAGCCCTAATTTGAAATCTTGATGTGAAACGGAAAATTGGATGGCGAACGAACACAATACCTCAGGAAAAGTATCAATATATCAACTGGAAATAACTGGAAAGTATTCCCTCGGAAAGAGTTCAATAAAGAATGCTTTTGAGCAACTTATACTCCTCCATGAGAAGTATCTGTTAGTTGGTGTCAGGGTGCATAAACATGAAATTTGTGTATCAGAATTATATTTTGTTATTTTAAAATTTATGATAAAATTTAAATTTATAATTTGTTATATAGTAAAAGTGAATTTCACAGGTTACTTATAACTTGTGATTAAGACAATATCAAATATAACAACTATAACATCTAATGTATTATTATATCAATCATCGTACGATAATCTTTTCAACTAAGACAATTACATAATATTTAATGAATAACATAATGAAATTTATATGAAGTTTAATCATAGACAGAACGAATACTTCTCATTTGTCGTAAGGTTAGTTAAAAATATACTGATAAATACCATATCTTATCATTATTAATTTACAACATAAATAATCAATAGAATAATTGTATGGTATTGTATTGATTTAGAAAAACCATCTAAATAACTTAATTTGTTTACGATAGATCTTTACAACAAGCATAAAATTTATTTGGAAACATGGTTTTAAAATGGTTAGCTCATTAGTGAATCTTGTTTTATGCATTTACTCTATGTAGAATTTTGAGATGATAAATATGCCTAGAACTTTTGTCTTAAGTTTGAACGATAAGTTTCATAGCGAATGCCTCACGCTGTAACTGGGTTGGCGGACACGGAGTGTTCATCTAGGGAAGTTGAAAAACCCTGATTCCAAACCAGTGGTGCACATGGGCTCCAGTATTTTGAAGGAACAAATGACATATAAACCAATCGTTGGTCACTGGTTATCGCGGAACTGTATCTCCTTACGTTGCTTCACTGCCTTGTGGATCAGACCTTTAGGTCGAAGGCTCTGAGTGTGGCCGCATAAGAAAACCACCTACTTCGGTTTGGACACCCAGGCAGTATCCCAGCTCTCACACAAATCGAATGATTTATGTAGCGCATATCTATTTGTTGCCTCCTTCTACCAATGTTTATGTGTTTAAATAAATGAATAAAGTTGGATGCTAGGTTGATGTAAAACATTGCTGATTACTATCATAATGGAATGATTTCTCCAGTACACCGCTAATGTAGGAAGTATGGATTTGTATTCAATAATGTTGATGTTTGAGAAATACCCTTTATAAACTTGGATCACACCACAGTGTGAGAGATTGGATTTACTTTGATTTCAGTGACTGAGATTTTTTAAAAGTATTATTTTCTACTTAGTGCTTAACACGATTTTTATTTAACATCAGCGTTTGTGAATTAATTCTAAGCTCATCAAGAATAGTATATCAGAAATGAAAGGTATATATATACATATGTAAGAAGCCAATATGCGTACTATGAAGCAATGAAACAGTAGGTAGAATTAAGTGTATACATAAACCTTGTACTTACTAGACCGTTTTCTTTCTGAGGAGAATTGATAAAACACTTTCCTTACAAAGGTGTGGCAAAGGTTTGTGGAATTCGAATTTTAAATGTTGAACTAAATCAAGTGTATCGAAACATTTAATGTGTGATAATTGAACTAGTAATCTAACTGTTATATTATTCTATCATGACAAACTATTATTTCATTAAGAGTCTCTTGTACCTTCATTTAGGTTATCTATGGATGTTTCATTCATCTTGTACACCAGGAATGTGGAATTAGAGTTAAACAAGTTCCTCCCGACCTAGATATTTCATTTAAACTGGATAATGATTTAAGAAAATAATCCTACCACATTATTTCTGCAATACAATTCCTGTAAATGTATGATAACCAACCCCTCTGTATCAATTTACATCTTATGAAATAATGTTTATCAAAGGAATAAAGAGTGTAAGGAACATTGAAAACATTATTGGACTGTGTTGAATCAGTCAGAGATCAGCATTGGCGATTTCAAGCAAGCATAAGTAAATGGATTTTGCTAACTCCACAAAATTAATTAGATTAGCAGGTATAGATGTTCACTAATTATTGTAAAAGGTTTTCTTTCGAACAGTTCAACTAAAGATCATCAAGGATTGTAAATAGTTAACGACATTCGATATAATGCAGCTAATTCCTAATACAAGTAGCTGTCAAATCAGGTTGTTAAAGAACTATAAATTTGTAAGAGGTAACGATGCTTTAATCCGCAATATTTTACCAGTTGAATAGCGTATTTCACTATGAGCCTTTGCTTTTGGAATTTATAGTGAATAATGTCTGGCTGCTGCATAACTAGAATGGAAACTATACAATAAACAATGCGTTTATAATAATAGACAAACTTTTGTGGAAAAATGATATTTCTGACGTTTCGTGACATGATGCAAGCCACTTCTCCAGAGTATGTTTGTGTATGTTATGTATAATAATCGTAGAATCTAAGTAGAGAACTTCTTGCCAGCTATTAGTTGTATCCCGAGCAAAATAAACGTAGCTCAAAATTTTAGATTTTTTCGTGATATAATTGATAACTGCTCTAGGTATTGTTTTGAAAGAGTAATAATTGTTTGACCTCAATATTGTTATATCCGCTCGCTTACTACTTATAAATGAAAAAACATTCAAACACTGTAATTCACACGACGTAAAATTAGAACATCAAGACTGGTACGAATGAAGATTTATTAGCTCAAAAACACGCCGACTCTGGTCGAAAATACACTAATTTAAATGTAGTCAACGAAAACTCAAGTGAAAACAACCAATTTATTAATTCATACAAAACTGCAGAATATCTTCTTAAAATATGAAAACCATAGATCAAATTCTGCATTTGTACATCTTTCATCAATTGTCCCTTACATTTTGTATGGTTCATCCAATTCACTATTCCTTTCTACTTTCCTGTTTTACAATTAGATCTTCATAGCATTCTGCTGCCAGCCATTCAACTTTTGATTGGTTTACATAGTACTTATATCTGTCGACATATGTAGCATAAACCACATATATATGGATTGTGTAATATTTCGATTAATAATTGCGATAAAATCACATATATGAAAAATACTCAGAGTTATAACCAATCACATGCAGCATGTCATTGCTGAGGATAGCTCTTGCTGATTTACTACAAGAATAACTTATCTTGAATAAAATATCACATTCGAATAGATTAATGATTTACCGAATAAATTATCGCACTTAGAAACAAAACAAATATTACACTGAGTAATTATATCACGTTGAATCGGAAACGAAAGTAATGTTGAACAGGAAGCATAATAAGCTAAGAAATGTAATTGTGCTAAAGATACACATGTATTCAGTGTTTGACAACGCTTTTTTCAGCAACACCTAATATAATTCGTACCCACCAAGAGAAATCAAAAGACAGAGTCGAGGAGATCGGAAGAGTGTATTTGGCGAGTACCAATATATCGGAATTCTCTGATCTAATCTGGCTAGCGATTGCGGTAGATGTTGAGCACAGCGTTGCCACACGTGATCTGGTGCGGATACATGACCGAGCGCCTTCAGCTAGGTGAGTCCACTAAAACTAATCTGGTCAGCATCCAATGTCGAAAACTTACAGAGCTATTTATTTTGGGGATTTATTTACCGCTACAGATCACTCTTCCCCTAGTGGGGTAGTGATGACCCTAAGACATGGCCAGCCAGAAGTTTAAACTCAACGAGTTTGTCGTTGGTAAACACTCTTCTGATAGCTTGCTAGGTTTAGCAGCGTCTGGTCGTCTTTCCTTACTATATGGTACCGAGGTACAACGTATTTAAAAAAGAAAATGTACAATGAAAATTTCGGCTTATTCTTCTCGTTCTTTTCCAGCCGTCCTGGAAAAGAAAAAAGAAAATGTAAGTGTGTGTCGAAATACACTCATATGTGCGTTAAAACACAATGTTGGAGAAAAAAATGAAAAATTAACTCAAGCACACGTAATAGCGTCAAAAATTTTTTTAATGTTTTTTGTTTATTTGTTTTTTGAAATAACAACAAAAATATATAAGGATATTTAAATTGTTTTTTTGAAAAATATTATATATCCTTAAAAAGAAAGATCGAGATAATATAAAATGTCGAGTAGTGCCTTACGTGCAGTAGTCGTTCAAATGTTTTGGAAATCTTACTCTTCCTCCAGAACGCGTCGCTTTAAGTTTAGTTCCAGACACATTCGGAGTGTCATCGCTAGTGTTGGTTGTCGGTTGAGGAGTTATCAGCGTAGGAGTCGTGTTGTGCGATTGGACCGAAGGAAGGTCGACGTGAATACGATTTCCTTCTAAATACGCTGCTTTTAAGCGATCGATGCTGATGCTATCGTTTGTTCCGTTCTTATCGACCATATAGCACTTAGATTCACGTTGAAGAACTTTGAAAGGTCCTTCGTATGCTGATTTGAATGGTCGTCGATGTGAGTCTCGACGAACGAAAACGTGTGTACTATATTGTTAATCAGGTTGAACGAAAACATCGGTTGGTTGTGGTCTAGTGGAAGGAAGTTTAACTGAACGCATTGCGTATGTAAGCCTGTTCGTGTAGGAGGTTAGATCCATGTACATTGAAGAAGATGAAGGATCCACGAATTCTCCTAGAAGTCGAAGTGTCGTTGCATAGACGAGTTGAGCCGCAGTGTATCCAATATCAGCTTTGACTGCGTTGCGAATACCTAGTAAGACGAGTGGAAGAGCGTCAGTCCACTGTGAAACGTTTGCAGCTGATAGTGAAGCTTTCAGTTGTCGGTGAAAACGTTCTACCAACCCGTTTGCTTGTGGGTGGTAGGCGGTCGTTCGGAAGCGAGTGATTCCTAAAAGTGTGGTCAGACAACGGAAAAGTTCGAATTCAAACTGACGTCCGCGGTCTGTAGTGATGGTTGAAGGGCAGCCGAAGTTTGCTACCCATCGTTCGACGAAGACGCAGGCCACTGTTTTAGGAGTGATGTCCTTGATAGGTACTGCTTCTGGCCATCGAGTGAAACGGTCAACGCAGGTTAAGAGATAAGAGTATCCATTTGAATCTGGTCGAAACGAGCATCGGGGGTTTTAAATGAGCCAAAGGGACATTTATTGTGTCTAATAACCTTAGATTTTTGGCAGCTTACACAGGAGCGTGCTCACTCTCTCACGTCTTTATTCATTCCAGGCCAGCAAAACCATTTTGCTATAAGCTTGATGGTTGCACGAACACCTGGATGAGAAAGTTTGTGCAATGTATTGAAGACGTTGCATCGATAATATTTCGGCACGATTGGACGATTTTTATCTGTAGATGTGTCACAAAGTAAGGTTTCCTTACCTGTTTCCGTCTGTTTGATGCGTAGCTTTAGGTTTGCGGACGATAACTCGTGCTGAAAATCAGTGTTACCTTTTTGAAGCTGGGCGAGCGTAAGGAGGTCGATTTCTCGGAAACTGTTCAAGGAAGTTATGCGAGACAAGGCGTCTGCGACTACATTGTTTGCTTCAGAGATGTGTTGGATGTCTGAAGTAAACTGCGAAATGTAGTCCAGTTGTCGAGACTCACGGGGAGAGTACCTGTCTGAAGGAGAGTTTAGACAGAAGGTGAGCGAATTGTGGTCAGTGAAAAGGGTAAATTCACGGCCTTTGACGTAGTGTTGGAAATGCTGTACAGTACAATACATAGCTAGGAGTTCCCTACCGAATGTGCTGTACCTCGATTCGGTGTCTAGCAACCTTCTAGAGAAAAATGCTAAGGGTTGCCATGAGTTGTTAACCCATTGTTGTAAGACTCCTCCGATTGCTGAGTCGGATGCGTCTACTGCGATACTATTGGGTGCTCGGGTGTACTGATGTGCAAGAATTGCTGCTTTACCGATGAGTTCCTTAATTGTGGAGAATGCTTTTCGTGCGTTTTCGTCCAAATTAATGGATTTCGCATTTCCGCGAAGTTGGCCGGTTAGCGGTTTCATGAGTAAAGCGCATTTCGGTATGAATCAGCTATAGAAACTTACAAGGCCGTTAAACGTGCGTAGTTGATTGACGGTGGTCGGTTCTGGGAAATCCATAATGGCCGCCACTTTGGTTCTAAAGGGTCGAATGTCTTGAGCATTTATAGTATGTCCAAGGAAGTCTACTGAGTCAGTTCCAATTCGGAATTTCTGAATGTTTCCAGTAATGCCATGCTTTTATAGTCGGTCGAAAACAGATCCAGATGCTGGAGATGCGATTCTCTGTCCGGACTTACTATTAGACAGTCGTCAACATACGCATGTACGAAGTTGAGACCTCAGAAAACGTCATCTATGAACATTTGGAATGTTTGGGCTGTTTGACGGTCGTATGATTCCTAAGTCTATCATGTGATCGAACTCGTTTTCCGCCAACCTTAGCTTTTCGGGGGCTAGTCGTCGTGCTTTAAAGAATATAGGTGGTCCTGTAGTCGTGGTGTGATGTGTAACGTTGCTGGTTACACACGGCAATTTCGGTTGCGTTTGGTGTATCCCAGGATACTTATCAAGTAGTGGTTGATAAAGTGGGTCTATCGTATGCTCAATTGTGACTAGGAGATAATCTGCACACAGAAAAAGAAGTTACGCAAACGGATAAATTGGTGTTCCCGTCTACTAGCCTCCGTTCGCGCGTATCGATGATTAGATTATGGTGCTGTAGAAGGTCCATACCAATGATTGGCATAGAAACACCTGCAACAATGAAGATTCAGTGAATGGGTTTGCGTAAACCCACGTTGAGGTAAACGTACCTTTTGCCATACGTAGCGATAGGCTTTTCGTTTGCCGCCTGTAGGTTTAAAACCGATTCGTGAATCCAGTCGTTAGAATTCTCTGGGAGAACGCTAACTTCTGCGCCAGTGTCGACGAGGTAGAGAACTCTTGTTGTCACATCTGTGATGTATAACAGACGGTTAGGTTCGCCGGCTACGGTTGCCGTTAACGCGTTCCGGCTTGGAAGTTTCCCGAATTGTCTTTCAAGTCGGTCGGTTTTGAGTTGGGAAAAGTGCAGGGTTTTCTGCAATTTCTGGAAGACGTTCCATACTGGTTGTAATACCAGCACCAGTCGGGGTTATCTGTCTCTCGTGGTCTAGAGACAGATCGCTTACGTGAAGTGCTTCTACGTGGGGTGTGTTATCGCTTACGGTCGTTACGAAAATTAAGATAACGTGTAAATGTATGACAACGCGGTTATGTCATTCGGAGTCGTTTGAGGCTTTTCTTTGACTGAAGATACCTCGGTAGTAGAAGGTTTCGTAATTTTTAAAATGCGGTCGGCAGATGCAGCTAGCTCGTCTAAGGCGTTGTTCTGAAACGAGACCAGAACTGCTTGCACCTGTTGGGGAAGTTTTGACAAGAAGAGTTGTTTGAATAGACCTTTGTCGAAAGTTCCTTGGCCTATAACCTCTCTCATCCGTTTCAACATGTCCGTCGCAGAACCGTGTTGCAGGTCGATGTTATTGAAGAGTTGATCTCATCTTTGTCGATCGGTTAGGTCTCCTCGTTTAAGAATAGAACGCTTTGACGTTTCGTACTGTTCAGAAACATCACTAGTAAACATACTGGGTATTATCTACCTGTTGAATTCCCGCAGTAGTGCCTTGACTACTGCAAGGAATTGTGCACGTGTGTCGATCACGCCGTGCTCGTGGAAGTCGGCTTCGATATTGTCGGGCCAGAAGGGCATGCGCTGGAACGAGTGTGGGGACATGGTCTTAATCTTAAGTACTTTAGGAGTCTGTTCGGTCATAGGGGAATCGTAGGTACGAGAATACGAGGGAAAAATATATAGATATCCTGAGACACGGGGAAAAAATATCACGATGTATAAAAATTAAAAAATAAGGCAATAATATATGAAAACCGTAAAAAAGGACAGACTCAGTTGCAATTAGGTGTGCCAGATCACGTCGGTCTCACCAATGAAGATGGCACAGGTATTCAGTGTTTGACAACGCTTTTTTCAGCAACACCTAATATAATTCGTACCCACCAAGAGAAATCAAAAGACAGAGTCGAGGAGATCGGAAGAGTGTATTTGGCGAGTACCAATATATCGGAATTCTCTGATCTAATCTGGCTAGCGATTGCGGTAGATGTTGAGCACAGCGTTGCCACACGTGATCTGGTGCGGATACATGACCGAGCGCCTTCAGCTAGGTGAGTCCACTAAAACTAATCTGGTCAGCATCCAATGTCGAAAACTTACAGAGCTATTTATTTTGGGGATTTATTTACCGCTACAGTGCCCTTTTAATTCCGTCATATCAAATATCTTATATGTATGAAGTATTATTACTGTGTTTCGTTAGAGTCAAATCTTTTTCTCGATACAGATCATAATAAAGTCATTAATCAACATAAGATTATGAATTTATTTTGTCTTGATATTTTTTAATATTTGAATTCATGTGCCGATTAAGCCTAAAGGACCATGAGAATCCTGGAAGCACTGGGTGCCGTTTCCTCCTGGTATGAGACTCCCCAGCGGTGGGCATCCACGATCCCGCCGTTGGAATTCGAACCCAGAGCATTCAGTCTCGCGCGTGAACACCAAACTTATAGATCTCTGAGTCGACATTCAACAGTGTTCACGTCTAACTTCAACTAATCAACGAGATTGAGCGACACATCCACAATGTCTTTGGTGAGTTACTATCTCACAACGGACCTGCTTGAACTCCGCTGGTCACTACTTCTCACTAGAACTCCAGAATATACCTCTCGAAGACAGTCACTATTGAGCATATGTTTTATTGTTTGGAAATTCACTATGTCGATTATTGATGTTATAACCTCATTTATCCACCTCCCAATATAGTCGAAATTAAGTGCTTATCTCGCTGTCCAGAAGTTGAGCATTGATGCACGATACTGAAGCCCCTACGTTTGACATCTGGCTAGATAATGGATGTTCACTGCTCAGGACTCCCTACTAAGACCAGACAGCTATTCACTACTTCTTCGTTTTAATTATTCTTTGACTACGGCCAGTCCGCTATCCGTACTAAGAAAACTTTACTGTCTCAAAAACCCGTCATGCCAACTGTTATAACCTGTGACTTGTGTCCTATTAATGTATAACGTAATGATACCGCCGATTAGAGAACAGTGAATTATCGATTAGACAAATGACGCATAAAACAAGTACGAGCAGTCTACAGTCCTTATCGGTCGTGCTTCTCAGCCAGTTAAGTCCAGAACACCAATCTCAGCCTCTAAAATATGTATCATTTATTTCAAACATACTGGGTTTATATACCAACCAAACAGACCACATCGTACCATAAAATACGAAACAACATTTGCACGAGATCTAGCCCAAAGTGGCTGTGAATATGGGAGATAGTAGTTGATAGACTGGGTATAACTCAAGAATGGCAAATCGTATAATAACAGTTCATAGGTCAAAACGAAGCTGATAATAAGAGAGACATGAATATGAATAGTTTAGTTACTTAACAATTGTACGATAAAAATATACGTTTAGTATTGGTCCATAAATGGATCCCAAAAGTTACCATTCATTGTTCTCATAACACTAACAATATATTCTTGTTTCACGAGAACGTGCGGTTGTTGGTAAATAGAGCGGACATGTAGATCAGTTAAATTCATTCAAAGATTTTCTCATCCAACATTTTCATAATTCTGAGGTTTTTATGCTGATATGAAGTTTTGTGACCGATAAATAGGTATTTAACATGAATATTGAATAGAATCATAAAATAAAACCGAAGATGAGAATTGTGTATTTTAAAGATTTATTTCAGAAGATGCAAAAAAATTACTCAAAAGTTTTAGCGTCGCAAATCAACTTTAGGGCGGCGAATATGTAATTCACATTACTTTCACCATATATCGCATTTTGTATCAGGATTCATTGGTGAACCAACTGGACATCCATATGCATGTGCGAATTCTTTGCTATTAACCAACGCCCTGAATACTCTTAGAATGTAGAAAAAACAAAGTTATTTCGTTAGTTTGTAGAGTCGTAAACTAAATACAGAAGTACTATAAAGATTGCAAACTGAAATTACTGTTTTCTGAAAAAGGTTCTGAAAAGTTAGTAAGATTTAAGGTAAATTAGGGGGGTTGTACACCATCATAACAACCAGAGCAACCATTTATTTAGGTACATGGAATGTTCGTACAATGTAGGACACCGGCATAGCCTTCCAAATTGCTGCAGAAATGAGAAGATGCAACCTAGAGGTGCTAGGGATTAGTGAAACACATTGGACGCAAATTGGACAACAACGATTAACTTCAGGAGAACTTCTGTTATACTCCGGCCATGAAGAAGAAAAAGCTCCACATAATCAAGGAGTTGCATTGATGCTGTCCAAACAAGCACTTACAGGATGGGAATCTCATGGACCAAGGACCTTCAAAGCCTCCTTCAAAACAAAGAAAGAGGGTATTTCAATGAACATCATCCAATGCTATACGCCCACCAACGATTACAATGAAGACGCTAAGGATCAATTCTACGATAGGCTGCAGTCAATCGTCGAGAAGTGTCCAACAAAGGACCTGACCATTCCGATGGGAGATTTCAATGCCAAGGTTGGAACGGACAACACTGGATATGAAGACATCATGGGACGACACGGACTGGGAGAAAGGAACGAAAATGGTGAGAGATTCGCGAACCTATGTGCCTTCAATAAACTGGTCATAGGAGGCACTATATTCCCACATAAATGCATTCACAAAACCACATGGACTTCACCGGATCACACTACACAAAACCATATCTGCATCAACAAAGAGTTCAGGGGGACGATGGAGGACGTGCGGGCCAAGAGAGGAGCTGATATAGCATCAGATCATCACTTGCTGGTCGCCAAGATGAAATTGAAACTCAAGAAGCACTGGACAATGGGGCGGACAATATCACAACAGTTTAATACGACCTTTCTTCAGGATACTGACAAACTCAACGAATTCAAGATAGCCCTCAGCAATGAGTTTAAGGTCTTTCATGATTTACTATGGAGAGCAACCGGAAGGGGATCAAAGAGGCAATCCCTTCAACATGGCATGAGGTTCTGGGTCACAAGAAGCACCGTCACAAGGAATGGATAACTGTTGACACACTGGATAAGATTCAAGAAAGGAGGAACAAGAAGGCAGCAATCAATACCAGTCGAACAAGAGCAGATAAAGCCAAGGTACAAGTTCAATACACAGAAGTAAACAAGCAAGTGAAGAGGAGCGTCAGAACTGACAAACGTAAATATGTGGAAGATTTAGCAACGATGGCAGAAAAGACTGCAATAGAAGGAAACATGAGACAACTGTATGACACGACAAAGAAACTCTCTGGAAATCGCCGCAAACCAGAACGACCAGTGAAAAGCAAGGAAGGCGAGGTAATCACCAACATTGAAGAGCAACGAAACAGGTGGGTAGAACACTTCAAAGAACTCTTGAATCGACCAGCCCCACTGAACCCACCCAACATCGAAGCAGCACCCACGGACCTCCCAATCAATGTTGGCCCACCAACAATTGAAGAAATCGGCATGGCCATCAGACAAATCAAGAGTGGCAAAGCAGCAAGACCAGACAACATTCCAGCAGAGGCACTGAAAGCAGATGTAGCAGTAACTGCAAGGATACTCCACATTCACTTCAGCAAGATTTGGGATGAAGAACAAGTACCAAAAGACTGGAAAGAAGGACTTCTGATCAAAATATCAAGGAAAAGCGATCTCAGCAAGTGTGATAACTACAGAGGCATCACTCTTCTCTCAATACCAGGAAAAGTCTTCAAAAGGGTATTGTTAAATAGAATAAAGGACTCCGTAGATGCCCAACTTCGGAACCAACAGGCAGGATTCCGTAAGGATCGATCGTGTACAGACCAAATCGCAAATCTACGGATGATTGTGGAACAACCAATTGAATGGAATTCATCACTCTACATCAACTTCATCGACTACGAAAAGGCATTTGATAGCGTGGACAGAACAACACTATGGAAACTTCTTCGACACTACGGCGTGCCTCAGAAGATAGTCAATATCATACAAAACTCATATGATGGATTACACTGCAAAATCTTGCATGGAGGACAGTTGACAAAGTCGTTCGAAGTGAAGACCGATGTTACGCAAGGTTGCTTACTCTCACCCTTTCTCTTTCTCCTGATGATCGACTGGATCATGAAGACGTCAGCATCTGAAGGGCAACGCGGGAAACAAGGGACATCTAGGATGCAGTTAGATGATCTAGACTTCGCAGATGATCTGGCCCTTCTATCCCAAACGCAACAACAGATGCAGGAGAAGACGAACAGTGTGGCAGCAGCCTCAGCAGCAGCAAGTTTCAACATACACAAAGGGAAAAGCAGGATTCTCCGATACAACACAGAATGCACCAATCCAATCACAATTGACGGAGAAGATTTGGAAGATGTAAAAACCTTTACATGTTTGGGCAGCATCATCGATGAACACGGTGGATCTGATGAAGATGTGAAGGCGCGGATCGGCAAAGCAAGAGCAGCATATTAACAACTTAGAAACATCTGAAACTCAAAGCAACTGTCAACCAACACCAGGGTCAGGATTTTCAATACAAATGTCAAGACAGTTCTACTGTATGGGGCAGAAACCTGGAGGACTACGAAAGCCATCATCCAGAAGATACAGGTGTTTATTAACAGCTGTCTAGGCAAAATAATTCGGATCCGTTGGCCGGACACTATTGGCAACAACCTACTGTGGGAGAGAACAAACCAGATCCCAAAGGAGGAAGAATTTAGGAAGAAGCGCTGGAAGTGGATAGGACACACACTGAGGACAGCACCCAACTGCGTAACAAGACAAGCCCTCACATGGAATTCCCAAGGCCAAAGGAAAAGAGGAAGACCAAAGAACACATTACGCCGAGGAATGGAAATAGACATGAGAAAAATGAACAAGAATTGGATAGAACTAGAAAAGAAGGCCCAGGACAGAGTGGGTTGGAGAATGCTGGTTGGCGACCTATGCTCCATTGGGAGTAACAGGCGTGAGTAAGTAAGTAAGTAACACCATCGGAATTCATTACTACATGAGTTTTATAGCCATTTGTATTGTGGGCTTAGTAACATGAGTACAGCATTCAAAGAAAATGAGGTTGATTTCATCTAGAAAATCCAATGCTAAATATATGTGAACCTTCGTTATATACTGCATTATTCCCAATAAATAGTTTTCTTTCAAAAATGGCAACGTTGGGTACTAGTTTCTTAGATTTCACTGAACGTATTGTCTTATGTATGTCATCAAAATATAATTGCTACACATTTAATTAGATATTTTTACGATAATATGAATGAAACATTTACTCATTTCATATGCAATTTCAATTTCTGTCAATGCTCACCTGTATCTTTCCATTACATGTGGAACAACTATTGAATGTATTAAAAGAGAAGTTCCACTATGTTGTCCACAAAGAGACTTGAAAAGTAATTAAAAAGAGAGATTTAATAAATTGCTAATTATAATTTCAACAAGAACCCAAAATCATACAGTTAACTTTAAGCGAACACCATTCCTAACATACTTTTGGCATACATAGTTTATAGTTATATAATATACCCTTGTAAGCTAGGGTATTTTTACATTGTTTTTCAGGAGAACCAGATACCACCCAGACCTTCACGTGACAACCCAAGCAGTACAACTCAATCCCGTTTAACAGAAGAGACAGACACCGCCCAGGCTTAAATTTTATAAACCGAGCAGTACAGCTCAATTACGCCTCACAAGAAAACCAGACACCGTATAGGCTTTAACGCTACAATCTGAATAGTACAGCTCAATCCTGTGGCGCAACCACACAGGTTCCAAGCACCCTGGTGGACCATTCGCACTATTCATATACACATTCACATCACATCGCCTGAATCAAATGTGCACAGCACGAACAGGCCAAAGTCGACCTAGTCCACATACACCACAGTCAAACTCATTAATGTTAGCAATGGCGACATGCCTTACAATGTCACAATGACAATGGCCCTTGAGAACACTGAAAAGCAACCACCAGTATGAATGAAATCGGTTAACCAGCAAACCAATTTGGGGCATGAACAGTCAGCAAAACTTGCCAAAGCAATGCCGAACCATCCACAATACCAATGGCGAACTTCCAGCCTCATATTAGACCTTCAGCCCTACATAGCCATATAGCTTATGGGTTTGGACACGTATAAAAATGATATGAATATTTGAGATATTTGATCAAATTCAATAAGTTTTCAAATGAATATATTTGAGTTAGTTGGTAATTGTCGCTTTACCAATTTATTTATTGGTCTACATTTTCAACTTGATTGATTTGTTAGTTTCTATTGTTTAATTGATTTCACTAGACTGGATGGAAATTTTGCCAAGTTGGAATTTTTTTCTACTAAATTTCCAAATGAATTTAATGATAATTCATATGCAAGTGAATGATTCACAAATACGTTTGATTTTGACGCTTTATTGAAAATGGAGTGAATTGGTAAATCTCCTAGGCTTAATAATGTTGTTATGGGGTTTATATCCTGTCTGATAGATTGTAAATAGAGTAAATCGGAAAAGAGTTTGGTAGTTTGAGTCAATGTGGAAAAATATTTATAAGCATTGTAGAACCTATCAGTAGCTAAGTACATAACGTGAAGGTATTTATGGCAATTGGTCCCAGAGTGAACATCAGCTATGGAGCACAGGTACATCCAGCTGAAGAGTCCTAAATAGGTTGAATCGCACTTCCTGGAATCCACTGCTAGCCATCGTACACCTTCATTTACACTAAAGAAACTATTTTTTTATTGTTTACTGTGTATGTCTACTAAAATAATAATGCCAGCTTTGAAATATGTTGGTGAATTAAATCTCCAGGTAAAAATTTAGTAACAGAATAATTATAAATGAACGAAATATACGATGAGCATTGGTTCCTTATAAGTAACTTAACTTTCTTTGGAATTTCGTTATTACTTATGTATATTACTAATGTGTATGAAATGTAAACTAGATTCCAAATACAACAAATAGTATAATATAAAAGTAAATATCTCTAGACATTTTGATAAAACATAGTGATTTATAACATGAAAAAAACTGTGACTTGCTTGTGCAAATGAGAGAAAGAACAACTGATCAGATATAAGAGAGAGATTATAATTTTGATTAACACTATTCGAATACTTCTCATATAAACGCCTGTACGTCTAAGAAATGTAAATAAATTTATATAATACAATGATTATTATAAATGAGTTAATGTCTTTCTAAAATATGGTTGCATTATTGTTATAATGGAATATTTTAATAAATGTATACATGGTTTAAATGGAGAAAACTTATCTCAAAGATTATTGATAACTTCGTTTTTTTTTTTACTATCAACAATCAAAACACATACACAGATTGTTTCACATTGTTTGTCGATGTTGAATGAGAATTTAGGGAAAAGTTTCGACAAATATTTATATAATGGACAGGTTCATGGTCTGAGTTGTCTACTATTCTACTCAATGAATAGATATTGAATATTTACTCTAAATAGTAACTAATTCACATACGGATGAGAAAAAAATAATCAAAGTTCTAGGTACCAAATTACATGTTCATCTTCATAGGTAACAACAACAATAACTACTACTACTGCTGTTACTAACACTAATAATAATACAACTATTAACAATAATAATCACTCTATTTTCATAACTTAAGTGAAATATTTCTGAAAGAATATTATATTTGTAATACACTCCGAGACTGGAGTTACAATAAATCCAACGTTTTACTCCATGGTCTGGTCTGAAGTTCGGCAAGTGAAATATTGTCATTGTGATTTCTGTTCATAATTTTTCGCATTGTTATTAACACCAATTTAAACATAATCATTTACCTTCAAAGCATTGAACCCACCTTGTTATTTCTTACTGATTTCATATCTAACACTAAATATCTGGATCTAATGCGTAATTATATTATCTTATCACACAGAGGACAAGATAATTGATTGTATAGCTTTGAAGGAGTCTACAAATTCAGCTGTTTCTGCTATATTCGGCGTACAATCAGGCAACCGACATATGAGTGAACATACCTTAGCTTGGTCTGGAAAATGCCAGACGAAGATAATGCACAGCTCTGTCTTCGCAGTAGTCGTGTGGTAGATAAATCTTAATCGATTTCAGTGATCTATCGTGAACCTTCATCAGTTTCTAATGGGCTTCTACCACGTCTACTACAAATAGCAAAATCTTTAGTGATTCCAACGTATAACACTATTTTAAGTGTTCAGAAGTATTTAGTGACACCACTTTCACATCATTGGCCAGTTATCACTAAATATAAGATCTCATTGATTTTCTTGCATCCTGTATCCGTTTATCACTTTTCACCTCCTTCCGTCTATCTTCTTCACTACGTATATAATTACACACTCTCTACTACACAATTTTAATTGTTTGTTGATTGCAATTTTAAAGTCCATTTATCTAAGCTTGACCTACTTTTATTGTCTAACTATTGACTAGAACTTTTGTCATTTCTTTTTTTACCACTACTAGTACACCTTTATTCTTCTTATTGATCTGTACTTTCTAATGTGTAGTTGTACAATTTATTTCATTATGACTATTGACTCACAAATTGCTTTGATTAGTTTAATGTTTTGATTAACTCATACATCCATGTATATTCAATTGAAGTTTGATGAAGATCCAAATGAAAACAATACTGTTCGGCTATATGTATCACATTATTATTGTGCTCAACATATATTATATATTTTCATTTTAGTCATTAACCTTGCAATTTCATTTGATACAGGGGACATGTTGAAGTTGACACTGCATATTAATCGTTTCAGCATTAAAAAGTTTCATTTTATTTTATAAACAACTCTGAGTTTCTATGGCTATTCGTCAATATACATCAACAAAATTGATTGTAGGAGAGTTGTAACAGAAATATAGGGAATGGGAACAAATAATCACCGGATTAACAATTTTTTGGGTAAATTTTGTTTCATTTACGTGATCACGAAAACATACAGGTTTCAGTTTTGACTCATGTGCATGTTGAAATCATTTAGCGAATTGTTAAGTGAAATGGTTTACATTCATACAACAATCATGTTGAATAAATGATGTCAGTTCAAACAATAGGTTTAAATAATAGAAAATGGTTTAGTTATTTAGTTATCTGATGGTAATATAGATTCTGATATACAGATGGAATATCATTAAATTACTGACCTGGTTTAAATAAACGATCTGAAATCACGAAAAAATACTTATTTGAAAAATAATAAGTAAAAGTGAAAGGAGCAGACGGATTGTCATTTGAAAGATTTAGATCATTAGTGATTATTTTACACAGATTTTAGTCTGTTATTTGGGTTCACATTAGTAAGTAGTGTCAAATCTCCTAAAGACGAAAATATAAAGATGCTATGTGATATAATAGTAGTTGTAATAATAATAGTAATAATGGACAATTAGCATTTGTCGTTTGGGTTAGAAAATGAATGAAATCTTCTTACTTCATTACCACATTGAATAATGTAATGAAGGCACAGAAAGTTTGCTGAAGGAAAATGATTTGTACATCCTTCTGTTTTCTAAGATTTTAATTAGCATATTCGTTACAAGATTTAGAGGGAAGATGTCCAAATACGAACCAAACACATACTAAATCAGTCCACGAAATCAATTTGATTTCATGGTAATGTGGGTTCTATTGAGTAGAAGGCATCAATCCATAAGATAATTTCGATTAAAGTAAATTCAAATCTTTGCAGTTAAATAATAAAATTAACAATTTGTGATAACTTGTATTGTTTTTATATCAGAGATATCATGACAACTTACGGGTTATATTTGTGTAACTGGGCTTTCAAAGTGTCAATATATTTCGCTTTACGGATATAGAATTCATTTGTGTAATAATTGTCCTCTCGAATAGGGTACTAAATATTATTTGTGTGAAAAAACATTGACAGAGATCATTTAAAAGGTGTTTAAAGCACGTTCGACACATTCTGTTTTCCAGTTTATTGAGTAAGTATTTCTGAATCAAGGGTTTTGGGAAAATGCAGTGTCATTGAAGCAACATTTCGGATTTTCATTGTCAAACTAATCATTGTCACATAAATTGACTTTCCTCAATTTGTAACGCCGAGTTACCGAAATGATTTGACTAATGCATAAAATTTTACGAATAGTCCTCGTGTGATTTTATGTTTCATCACCTAATGATATACATACAACCTTGTACTGTGACGAGTTTGTAGATGATTTTGTACCCAAGCAGTTGAATTATGGTGAGATTGGTGTGCAGTTTTTGATGACCAGCAGATTGGTCCATAAATTGACCGATATATTTGAACCATTTAGGGTTTAACCTCTGAGTTTCCGAACTGCAGAATAAAGACCAGTGAGTTGAGGTTTCTCTGCCACGTAATGATTGAGGCAAACCAATGTTGTTTGGAAATGTGAAATATGGTTTTATTACACTAAGTTTTATCAATGATGAGTTCTAGGAACAACGGTGTTTTATAAGTTTCACATGTCTCCTCCGTGATAACCGGAGTTATTTTGTGTAGAATTAGCTTATTATTATGTACAATGATATATAATATAACCAGTTTTCAATCAAATAATCGTTAGTTGTATCAAATGGACATGTAAAATAATTTATTTTTCAATAGTGAAATAAGTGTAGTTAACTTACTTGGAATACTGTTGAGAGATTTTCTTTTTGTTGAGAAGCATTTTGATTGGAGTACAAGGCAAATATGCTCAATTTTGAAACCTTGTCTTGCAAAAATGGCTTTTCTATCTCACCCAACCAGTTGAGTTTTGATATTGAGTCAATTACAGTGAGTTTAATTTCGTTAAACATATTGATCAGCAGTAATACAGTTAAAACTAACCACGCTGAGAAAGTGTGTGTCATGTTTGAAAATCATTACGAACAAGTTACAAGAGATAGTTTGTGAGGTTTTTACATGAGCATATCTTAGGCGTGAGCCAAGCAACCTAGTTACAAGTTCACGGCAAGTGGTTGTACTATAGCAACTGTCCTACAACCGATTTCGATTATGGTTAATTTTGGTCATGCTCTTTTATTGACTTACTTAACAGACAATGTTATTTGAATATTAACAATTTGCATATCTCACTGTGTCGTTATGATCACTAGATCACATGACAGACTCTAGCTAAAGTGTGAATATCTTGAATGTCACTCGATGATTCATCCTCCTCCCCATGTATGCATGTACTCAAATCCTATTATTAGTCCTTGCTTTGCCGTGCTGTGCACTTATTCGATTTGACCATAAATTTGCCTCTGTATTTGCTCGCATAAACATATTCACTTCTCTGCTTCAAATTCGTTTGATATACTTATAGCATTGTGATCTGCGCTATCCGCTAATAAACCGTAGTTACCGCTTCTCATTGCCTTCTGATTTCAAACAACGTTGATATTTATATGATAATGGTTACGAGAGTGATTGATGAACATGCTATGCCACTACAGTATGATGGATTTCGGTTTTTCAATTTGACCATTGTTCTCTGTTCATCAAGAATATGTTTTTGATATTTAAATTGTGTACCAATATACAGTCTAGAAGAGTAGCTTAATAAGATCATTTGGATGGATATTAGAATCTGTGTTTTATATGGATTTGGTGAGAAACATGGTATACAGGTGATAAAAACATTTTGAATGGTTACGAGCGTTTAACTAACATCATAGTTAGTTGCCTACTCTTACTAAATTGTATTGTGTTACACCTAATCTTGACAATGTAATGTAATGTTTACAATAATAAAGTCTCATCCCATATTGTTCGAATGATTATTGCACAGTGTAACCCCTAGATCTCAAAAGAGACCACACCAGTGATCACAATTCGTAGGGATTCTGAAGATTATTTGAAAAACAATCAGCAGATTTTCGCCGAAACTGTGTTTGTTTCGAGAAAAGTGGTTTGAGTTGACTGTCTGACCGAAACTAGGTCGATATTGGAACGATGTTGATCATTTGATGTAATTCATGTAGGAACGTATATCCGAAATCAAAAGAATAATTTCACAACTGTTGAGGAACAGGTTTGTAGGTGATGGCGAAAGTATGAAAGTGTTTTGGAAATTCTCATGAATTACCATCAAAGTAACCCTAATTTCCGCATCATAAAGTTTGTCAATTCGAAGAGTAACCAAATTCAATGTTGTTTAGCACGAGTACCGTTAGAAAACATTTTTAAGCTGAGCCTTTATTAAGTTAATATGCTGATTATCACTTTGTGTGAATATAAGTCATTTGGTGTGGAGTGTGTTCTAAATTGTGCTATTTGGCGATATTTATTTACGTTTGTGTAATTCAAATCGAAAAGCGTGGTAACCTCTTGAACTCCGCCTGTGGCACTTCTAGGGCTACAGTCTGTCTCAAGCCCACACAAAGGAGAAGGATTATCCATGGAGCCGGCAACCCCAAACCGTAGAACACAGCCTTGGTAAGAGCGCTAACCAGAATAAACAATTTAAACCACTTAAATTCTGCCCTGGAAGCTGAAGGAAGAATTATTACATCTCATGATGAAGGCCGAGATTCTTCGGAAGTTATGATATCGATGCACCCTGAAACAACCAGAGCAACAATTTTAAAGGTACATTGAATATCGAGACAATGTAGGAGACCGACCGAACTAAAAATATAGGAACAGAAACGAGGAGATGCAACTTGTTAGTACTCGGAATCAGTGAAACCCACAGGACACAAGCCAGACAGAAAATTTTAGGTACGCTGTTCTCCAGTCAAGAAGAGGGAAATGATTCACACATTCAAGCAGCTGATTTGGTGATGTCCAAAGAAGCACGAAATGAACATGTAGTGTAGGAATTTCATCGATACAGGATCATCAAGGCATCCTTCAAAACAAAGAAGGTGGGAATTACAATAGATGATATTCAATGTTATACACCCACCAATTATAGCAATGACAATGATAAACATCAGTCCTATTCGAGGCTGCAGTCGACCATAGCGAAGTGTCCAGAAAAGGACCTGACTATTCTTATGAGGGATCTAAATGCCAGAGTTGTCATAGACAACAACAGTTATGAAGATATAATGAGGTGACATGGACTAGGAGAAAGTAAAAATAAGAGTTAGTGATTTGCAAATCGAATTAGTCCTAAGTGGCACAATATTCCCACACAAATGCATACACAAAGCTATATTAGTCCTACCAGACCACACCACAAAGAACCGGATAGATCATATTTGCATCAGGAAAAATTCATAAGGTCAATGGAAGACGTGAGAACCAGGAGACGAGCTGACATAGCTTCAGATCATCATCTACCTGGTGGTTGTCAAGAGGGGACTGAAGCTAAAGAAGGATCAGACAACTGGACATACAGCACAACAAAGGTTCAATACAGCCTTCCTTTGAGACGCTGACTTACTCATTGAATTCATGATAACTCTGAACAACAGGTTCCAAGCCATACAGGATCTACTGAAGGAAGAAGTTACGATGAAGGACAACTGGAAAGAGATCAAAAAGCACTAAAACGTATCAGGAGGTTATGGGCCATAACAAGCATCATCATAAGGAATGGATCTCTGTCAAAACCCTGGACAAGATTAAAGAAAGGAAGGACAAGAAGATAGCAATTAAGAACAGCCGAACAAGAACAGAAGTCTAGGCACAAGTTGAACACACAGAAGCAAACAAGCAAATGAAGAAGAGCATTAGAGCTGACAAGCAGAAATACGTGAAATAGTTAGCAAAGACAGCAGCAAAATCTACAAGTGAAGGAAACATGAAACAACTATATGATACGACGAAGAAACTGATAGGGAAATATATAGTAAAATAGAGAAACCGGTTATTACAAAGAAGGTAAGCTGATCACTGAAATTCACGAACAGTGGGACAGATCGATGGAACACTTATAAGAACTCTTAAATACACCAACCCCATTAAATCCATCGGATATCAAAGCAGCACACAGAAATTCCTATAGATGTCACTCCACCAACGATCAAAGAAATCATGATGGCCATCGGACAAATCAAGATTGGGGAGGCAGCACTTGAAAATATACCAATCGAAGAACTAAAGTCAGACTCATAAGTAACTTCAAACATGCTCCACACTCTATTCAGAAAGATTTGGGAGGATGAACAGGTGCAGACAGACTGAAAAGACGGACACTTTATCAAATTACCAAAGAAAGGAGGTCTGAGAAAATGTGAGAACAACGGAGGCATTACACTACTTTCAATATCAGGAAACGTTTTCAACAGTGTTGCAAAGTAGGAACCGCATTCCTACAATTAAAGATCATATGGAATTCAAAACAAATGTCAACCAATATCAAAGTCAGAATCTTCAATACAAACGTGAAGACCATCACCGAAAATGTACAAGTATTTGTAAACAATTATCTACACAAGATATTGAGTATCTGTTGAATGGAAAGTATCAGCAACAGCCTACTGTATGAGAGAATAAACTAACTCCCGTCTGAGTAGGAATTTTAAAAAAACTTTTGAAGTGAATAGGACAGAAATTAAGGAAATCGCCAAACTGCATCACGAATCAAGCGCTTACTTGGAGTTTTGAAGTGTAATGGAAAAGAGGGAAGCCAAAGACGGCTACGCGTTGGGAATTGGAAGGAGACATGAAAAGAATGAATACCAACTGGAAACAACTTGAAAGGATGGTCAAGGCAGAGTTGGATGAAGAATACTGGTGAGTGGCCTATGTTCCTCGACGAAAGGTAACAGATGAAAATAAGTATAAATGGCCGTATGTTGAGTAAATAGTTGTTTCTGACAGTATTTCAATAAAATAATTTTAATTTCGATTATTCTCAAACCATACTATTGAAAAAGTTTACGAGCTATTCAGATTCGACCACAATAATATCTACAAATATTACTTTTAATATAATTGATGTTTAGAATGAAAAAATAAGACTTTTCCAACAATTAACTAGGTTTCTATCTCTGGAGACACTGATTATCTATACGAAGATGAGTAATCATGGTGTTTAACCGTCTAGATTAGTAAAATGATTGGATGTTCATACATTAGCGTTCACATATTAATAGCAGTAGAACGAACTTGGATGACGTCATCCATAGTGTTGAAATGGTAATCACCAAATTGAGTTCCTTTATCCATTTGTGGACAGTTAAACTCTGCCATCGATTACAAGCTCATACAAGATAATAAATTAAGAGTAATTTTCTAAATATATCTTATATCCGACTTCATTTACCATCACTCTAATACAAAGATGTTTGTTCACTGTAGTGTTTCTACTAGCCTATCATGAAATAAAACACTGTGTGTACAAATATCCATTGTCAAGAATTGAACGGTTTTTCATTATGGTAAGTAAACTATACCACAAACCATCATCAATAACTGCATTCTGGTTTACAGACTAGAAAACAAACTATAATATACACCCGATTTTCATGATCATTTGTATCATGATGGATGATGATTTCTAGAATAAACCGGAAATTCGGAATTAAAACTCAAAGCCTACTGTAACAATGTGATAAACGCTATGATTTTATAAAATTGTCAGTTAAATGCGCATTACAAACATACAATCTATAATGATCTGACGAGAAATGAGCAGCAAATTGCTTATCACTCAGGATTAATTTACTCTGAAATAGAATGCTGTTCAATATAACTCGTCTATACTTAATTGAAATAAAGTGTTTTGATTTGTATTGTCAGTCGTTCAATAAAAGCTGATAGAATTGGTGGTTGGACTGAGTTTACCAGAACTGCTTTAATGGGATCTATGAAGTTCACAGACTGTATCCAGAAAAATGATATAAAGATCAATTGAAATCATCTTCTATGTACGTTACTCGAATTTCCCAACAGAGTAATCTATGATATTTCCATTTTACTCAAGTGTGTAATCCACTTAAAATGGATAGGTTTCATTTGAATGTGATAATTATACTGTAGCCCTTTGACTATATGAGGAATTCTTCAATCAATGAATTAGTTGTTGGTAGAAACCTATTTACATTGGCTCATTTCATCATGAAACGATTTCATATTATTGCTAGGTGGGTCTACCGTTCAAACATTGTAGATAAGTGAAATATGACATGAACCAACCTCTGTTTTGTGTGTTTCGTTTACATGCGAACGGATATAATGTCTTTCAAGAGTCCATGGAAATGCATCCTTCAACCGATTTATACATTGCTCATCAAAATGTGGCTGTGAAGCTATTTTAAATAAAGTGAAATAATGTTTTGTTGTGAGAGGATCAAATGACTTTATATAAGGGAAGAACGGAATCAGTGAGTGTGTCAACAAATATAAAGCTCATCCTCATGAAACAAATGACACTATCGTTCAAATCAGTGTTTACAGATCTAGTGTTCATGACTACTTGTATACTCAATCATCGTATACTTGCTTCAACACTAAGTGGAGAAAGAATATATTCAAAATAATGTTAAATCAATTAGCTGTTTACGTCCACTACATTGCTTTGAATATCAGGACGTGCTTCAAAGTATACTTTAGATAATTACTATTTCAAGTCATTCCACTTCTATCAATATGACTGAAAATGGCAATGATTGATAAATCTGCATTGTTTCAGGGATAATGGATTACGCTGATGGGGTTTGCAGAGTATACTGGATTTGTTCATATATGAATATGTCTTCTGTAGAATTATGCAGGCAGAATACAATAGGAAGTTTTGTTTCGATTAGTAACTATTGCCTTGTTTATTTATGTGGTTTCTATTGATGAATAACAATTTTATACTAGTTATTAGTATATTTATTGATTTTGTAGCCAGTGATTATCAAGTGTTTGACGTTAACTTTATTCATATGATAAAACTATGTGTTCCAAAATAAGAATTCGACTGTCATTTGTGGTTTTCTACAAATAGAACGCATCAATACTTAGCATATTAAAACGTCATTTGAAATGATCATCGAAAATTTGTTCAGTGCTGATCTACATAAACCGCTCTTGTTATTACGGTAATACTTATGAAGTGATATGCGGTTAAAATCTGATTCGAAATCCCTATGTTAATTATTTCATTCATAATCATTAAAAGTTCCGATAGTTGAAATAATGCGTCAAATGAAGCTAGACCACCATGGAAAACCTGGAAGCACTGGACGGCTGTTTCCTCCCAGTATGGGACTCCTCGGCTGTGCGCATCCACGAGCCTGCCCCCTGAGAGATTCGAACCCAGGACCTATAAGTCTCGCTCTGGTGCGCTTAATCATTAGACCACTGAGCCGACATTCAACAGTGTCAATGTCTGATGGGTCCTGTGTTCGAATCTCGCGGGTGGCGAGATCGTGGATGTGCAGTGCTGGGGAGTCCCATGTTGAGACGAACAAGCCATCCACGGCTTCCAGGTTTTGCATGGTGATCTAGCTTCAACTGACTCATGATTTCAACGATTGAAATTACCAAATTCTCCATAAAACCCCTTCTGACATTAAATATTCACCAATAATGTGGTCTTTTATCCGATCCTTATGAATTTCCGTTCAAAATATCTTTACGTGTACAAAAATATCTTTATATATTATGGTAAGTTTTAGTCAATATGTTACCATAAAATAAAATTTAGAATAACGTGTATGATAATTACTTGAAAGTTAATATTGTCTGAGAGTTGATCATTACTTAATTACTTAACTTTAATATAGAAATATATTAAATATTCGAGATGTATATCTTATTTAAAAATTATACATTAATTGTTGAGAAATAAATCTTTAACAATGGACTTATTCTCCACATAGTAATGCTACACAACTACAGTGACCATCCTAAATAGGTCTACCATTTTTACCGTCAGAAACTTCGCTTGCATCAAATCATGATTTTAAATACCGTATATGTATTCGGAAAATGTAGTCAAGCATTTGGCAGACCACTTAAAATACATTTGAATTTGTGTATATTCAGGCAACCACCGGATCACATAAATTTTAGTCGTTTAGTACAAGCCGAATAGTTTGTTAATTGAATTTCAGAGCTAAGCAAGTAAATACATCAATTTTATACTAACATGAATACGAATTATTATCTGTTCCAGTGGGACTGAAGGTCATGGATTGCAACAATTGATTCATCAAAAAATCCATAATAATGATTGTACGAAATGCACTGTAAAAAAAAGACGTCACGTTAAAGAAAAGCTTTAATGTAACTAGTATTGTGAATAAATAATAAGAACCGCCCCGCCCCTGTAATTTTACACTGATCAGTATCAATAAGTCTACATTGTAGTTTTAGAGCGTGGAGCCGGTTAACTACAACATTTTTGTGCCAAACCAGCATATGAAGTGTCAACTTATAGATATACCTACTGAATTTTACCCAAATAATTTAGTAAGAGCAGTAAATAAAATACGGCTGATAATTCAGCTTTATAGATCCTTATCAATAACTAAGTACAGAAGGAATAGTCAAATGACATTTGTCATGTACGATACCAATGGGAAATATAGATTAAATAATTTGAGTTTCAACATTTTTCTAAAATCCTTTTATTAGATATTGGAAACCTACCACAGAACATGTATCGAAACAGTGTTGTATTCGGTAGATGTTCGTTAGCTGAGTAAACGTGTGTTATTTTCGGGTTGTGATAAGTCCCAGAACACTGGATACGAAGTGTAACCGGATATTATCTGTTTCATAGGCTTCGTTTATATAAATCTTCGTTATCACTTACATTGTGTAATGAAGACTGAAATTATTATTCCCAGTCTCTGAAGAAGTTGTCCAACATGATATTGCTGACGTAACCAAGCTGTCAAGGTTCTCAGGATCAATTGAAAAAGCACACAAGTTGATCGTTGACATTCTTCCTAATGGTAATCTAATGTGAAATCGACAACTCTTTTTAGTAGCTGTACTCAAATAAAACAAACAGTGGCCAGTTTGTTTACTTAAATAAATTTTGGAAATTTTTGTGCTCTGCTTAGTTAAAAGATGTACATCGAAGGTATTCAGAATGACTGATAAACAGTTTTTAGTACATAATATTTACTACATGTATCATATCAACGTGTCACTTCGATGTAAACGGAAACCCGTTGATTATAATTGGCAAAAAGCCTTATATAGATGTCAATGGACTTCTTCCTATGGTAAACCTAACAACATAGTATTTGATAACATAACTTCAATGCTTTTAATGCGATTAGTTTAAATATAAAAATTCAGCTTAGAATAAGCAGTTTTCACATGATGATACAGACATAGTTACCCAGGATTATGCTGGTATTCCTTTTCAATATACTTAAAGTTAAACTGTTATATTTGTTGTTAGCCATAAAGAAAATGAAGTACGTTTCACCTTTTATCTTTTTCTGTTTTCATTACATCACCATATAATTCACAACGATGTTTAAGCTGATATCGTCCTTCTACAATGATTGATGGCTGCTTGGATTTTTCATATCCAGTTTGTTTCAGTAATTCTTTCAATAAATAACTCCAATTGATCTATACATGTAAATTAAAATAAAATGAAGGTGACATATATATATATATATATATATATTTACGAAAGGAAATGTAACAATGATTCCAAAGTGACTCGAAGTAAAAGAGTTTTGACGAATAAGTATGATGCAAGTGAATTTCTGTTTATGATCTCTACTCATTATTTGGATGTTTTGGAAATAAACAACGTTTCACCACTGTTAGATTTCGTAGATTAAATTTCCAAATAATCTCAGTTATATAACAATCGAAAAATCATGTGGTTCTGAAAAGCTGTTTCCTTATAGTATAGGATATCTGTTCAATCCAAATTTAGTGGTTCATTAGGCTAAAGAATAAATACTTGCAGTGAGATCTGCATTTTACCGTCAAGGTGCCGTAGACGTGTATTGCTGTGGCCGATTCTCAGTTAAAAGAGCTGTTCACCATGTTAAGGATTTCTAGATATAGTCAGTTTATGACGTAGTCAATGAAAATAAGTATCTATCTCATAACACATGTGGGTAATTGTTGATCTCACTTAAACTGTATTACGATATTAATGATGTTGTTCAGGAAAGTTTTGAAATAAAATTTACCTGAGGACAAATGGATTTCAGTTCTTTCATTGAAATAATTTCATTGAATTCACTCACATGAAGTCCTTGTGTAATTGATATCTCCTGAAAATTCATCATAAAGAAATAGCAATTATCAAAGTCATGGGTAATTCCTTAATTTTAACTACATATTGGAGTAGGGGAAAGATGAGAGAAGTCATGAAAACATGCTACTTTTTCATAAAAAAGCATATGGGTTAATGTTTTTATAATGATTGCTACTTGGAATATTAAAATATTACAGAAATTCCTCATAAAACCCCTTCACACTCATCTTCTTACTTATATATATATACCTAGATTGTATGTTGAAGTAACGATAACTATTTTCGTTACTTCTTTTGATATTTAAGGAATAAAAACTATTAAATCACTCTGTTATTTAGTTATGTTTCGGTGAATTTGATGAAACATTCTTCTTCGATATAAATGTATATAATATTTCATGTGATGCGATACATGCTCATACTGAGTGGTTCTTTATGTGTGTTAGTTTATTTTGTATTATGAAAATGTTTCACAACAAACTCCAACTACATTTTTGTGTTTCATCTAGTTACAGCAGATCTGGTTTGTGAAAATATGTAATGAGGAATTGAAACCCAAGTAAAACCGCATGAAAACTTTGTCTTTTAAAACTTTCTCGGTGTTGATATTAATTTCTTAGCCTCTCATCTTCACTAATTAGTAAACCAGTGAAGCATTGAAGACCAATGAACAATTTTGTTATTAAATCCAAAACATTCTAGTTAACCACTTCTCAACAATCAGTAATGAAATAAATTACTCCTTTATTCCAATGAATCAATAATGAGTATTAACTGCATGACATACCTCTTACAGTCATAGAACTTTAATAATCTATTGTGATAATTAAAACCGCGAAAAGTTCAGATATTCTAAGGTGGCTGGATTATATTTGCATACACAATAGAAAAATACATTGAATTTATCTCATAGAACACATTATATATTTCAACAGTTGAAATCATGAGTAAGTTGAGGCTGGACCATCATGGAAAACCTGGAGGCACTGGACGGCCGTTTCGTCCTATTGTGGGACTCCTCAGCTGTGAGCATCCACGATCCTGCTCTCGCGAGTTTCGAACCCATGACCTATCAGTCTCGCGCGGGAGCGCCTAAGCATTAGACCACTGAGCCGGCATCCAACGGTGTCACCGTCTAACTTCAACCAATCCATGAAATAGCGCCACCGTCACCATTGTCTTCAGTGATCTTATATCCTACAACAGGCCTGGCTAAACTCCACTAGTGACGGCTTCTCACTAGAACTCCAGGAAATACCTCTTGAAGTCAGTCACTAGTGAGCAGATGATTATTATCAGAAGAGGTTTTGTGCGGACTTTTAGAAATTTCAATAGCTGAAATGATGAGTCAGTGGTCTAATGGTTAAGTGCTCAGGCGTGAAGCCAGTAGGTCCTGGGTTCGAATCCCGCGGCGTGCGGGATCGTGGATGCGCACCGCTGAGGAGTCCCATACTAGGACGAAACGGCCGTCCAGTGCTTCCAGGTTTCCAACGGTGGTCTAACATCAATTAATTCATGATCTCAACCAAAAACTTAACAATCTCCACAACCCCCATACTGATAATTAAATTTTCTTATTTTATTAGAAAATTTAGCATTAGTATAAATAGGATTTTTATTAAGATGAAAAGGGACAAATATTTACAAAAAATGGTAGTTATTTCACATTGTAAGTGTGAACATTGATGTAACTTCAGACATGATATCAATATAGTTTGAAAGTATTTTATCATCCTGAGTTGTTTATAATGTTATTAATGTTATATTGTTTATAATGCATATTATCACATCACTTTGTATGCTGATATATTTCTGGACTATTTTCTGTTTTGTACAACCTCATAGCAACACTGTCTTCAAAATGTCCTGTCGAATAAAAAATGCGCGTTCATTAAAAATCTTAGAAACATTTTTCCTAAAGAGGAAATGACGATAAAAAATTTCAATATCCAGCCATTTAGTTTTCTCTATATAATGTTCATCATCTTCATTCAACATACATTTATGAACGGTGTTACACGTTGAATCATATCACGATTTTTTGTTTTCCAATGCCTTATTTTAGAAACTAGCATCTCTTTTACTGTATTCTACAGCCTCACGTAATAACAATGCGCTTATACTAACATCTAGTACTACTGAAACTGTCGAGAGTCCCGATCGAGCAATCGAGTTACGCACAATAACAGTGTCAAATGTCAAGGACAGTGTAAACAACATTGTTTACAAACCTCGATTCATGTGATATTTATTATCTTTTTAAACTTACGTGACACCATGAATGGAGAACTACATATAAGAATAATATGTTAAAATGTAGGATTGGTTAAGAAACAATATGTAATAGTCTCAAAATTGTTAGTAGTATGGAATAACAAACCGTGAGACAACAAAAGGAAAACCGATTAAACTATCAAGAAAAAATTACTACGGACAGTAACAAATCACAGTTACAAATGTAAGATAGATTATACATCAGAAATTAAGGCGTATTCCTATAAACATTACACATTACAACCAAGAGGTGTTTTGTTGCACATTAGAAAACGATTGATTAGGTTGTAAGTTACTGAGTTTCAGAGAGTAGTTCATAGTATAATGTACAGAAACAGTCAATGAAAATAGGAATGAAGCAACATAACTGAACTAATTGTATTATAATATAATGCCTAAAAGTAATAGTAAAGAAGACGTGACATTTAAAAGTGAAAGTAAACCATAAACGTAGATTATATGGACTAGAATTTTGTAAGATTGAAGTCTAATGAAGTAGATTAACGTTAAAAAAATATATAAAGTCATATTGGAGAAGATGGGTAAATTGGAACTTGCTTATTATTATTAAACTTGATAAATCAATAGTTGCAATCTTTATAGATACAATAGTAACTATTTTAAAGAAAGCAATAATGTGTGACCAATGAAATATTTAGAGATATTTCACAGTTATTATGGTTGACCAAATGATAGAAGAGAAAAATAAGACTATTTGTTATAACGTATTTAGTCGAAACTAGTCACAAACTTCATTCAGATTTATGTTTTCGTAAAACTACTCCAAACCTGTCTTAGGCCTTCAGATTTCATTTATTAGATACAACTGAATTTGTGCCATACACAATTATTTGCCCTTTTTCAATTTCATTTTTTGTCGTACTATAAGAACTAATAATGACTCGGGACAACTATGATTTACATACTCACGTGTTCGCCATTACATCCTTTCACTTAAATTTTGCAAAGATAATAAACTGAGCTCTATCCAACTTTATAGGTCATAAACCACACACAAACGAAATCTTAGTAACTATGTCTTGAACACAAACGGTGCTAATGACACATATTATGCCTGAAAGACATTTTATGGAATACTAAGAAAACTAGAAAATATTTAGTGAACGTTTCGTAATGGTATGGAGCTCATTAACAATGCTCATCTATTAGTTTGCTCCTGAGACTCGAACCGAACACGTTTGGTATATCACAAATTTTTCTAATAAGAATGATGTTATATTTCATTTGGCAGAAAGATAAAACATACTACCATTTGTATATCTTTGTATACACAGGTATTTTGTATGAGAACCAATCCATCGCAAATCTTGATAGTGAATTGTAGTATTTTAAAGTTCCGAGTTATTCGAAATAAAAAACCATATAAAATAACGTGTTAGTATTATGAGAACGTTTAAAATATTTATACAGATCTACAAACATATTCAATACCAAGTGTTAATCAAACGTAGAATCTAGGTGACATATTTTGATAAGATCATATTCGACAAGCATTTTTACTAAATACTGAATGACAATCCTGATTTAAAATTCTGTAGTCTCTTCCTTTCTAGATACATTATATTTGGAACTACGATTTTCTAACTTCTTGAGCTGTCACTCAGAACACAGTGTCATAGTAATGTTATTCATAAAATGGTATGTTCTCACGTTTACAAATAAATCATAATGCACAAATTATTTCTGGCGATCATTGAAAGGCTGAGATAATAAAAACGACAGTATTTTAAGTACTATCCACTAAGTAGCCATTCAGATGCATGAAATACAATTGAAATTTTCCTCAATTTTTACTTATACTTGAAGTCCTAAGATGAAATCTCGAGAATTTCTTGACAGTAATGTAAATTATTCCGACCCTCGGCATTTCGTGAGTCATATTTGCAAAACATTACAATGCACTTTGTGCTGAAAGTACTGGCAAAAATATCGATCAGCATGGAACGTCGCACATAGGTTTATGAAATTAAGATACGGTAATAAGAAACAGGGCGACAGATTGGTCGCTTGCAATTTCTTCGACAATGTAATTAAATGAATATCAAATGAATAGAGGAAGAAATCTGATAGGCAGGCGTTTATACATAAAACTCATCTACAAAACATCACAATCTAAGAATTTACCACTCACTGTTAGATCGAGTAATAAGGTCCTTCTGGTGTTCGAGTTTTCCAAAATAAAATCCCATTCAGTATCTTGGTAGTACGTTAACATGCAGCTGATGTTGTATATTGAAAAAATGTGTGCACACATATTCACAACCATATATAGTTTTAATTGGATGTCATTTGCATTCAATCTAAGTGCTTCCTCATAACTCTATTTCAAAGTAGTTATCTTATCGTTACTGTGTCACTGATTAGTAATATGGGAATTCTACTCGTTTGACGCTCATATCTCTGCCGTATCTGAAGAAAATTAATTCAGTGAGAGTTGCAGCAACTCTGAAGCAGGATAGTTGGGAATTAGTTATGTTGTTAGAGATACATGATGATAATCCTTATCGATCTAGCACTGACCAATACCTGTTACTATATATTTCTCCTTTTGCTGTCGTGACAGAAATATTGATAACCAGTTTGATTGTCTTTTGTGTCTCAATAGTGGGTTGAGTGCTACTTAGTATTCCGAATCTGTATGACGATTAAAAGTAGTGAAGTTTTTATATGCCAAATATCAATTCCCAGGACACCCTCGATACAAACTAATAATCGCAAAAAAATCAACACTAAAGCCAGAGAAAAGGCCATGAGTTTATTGAATATGTTTTATTTTGCAATTCAAATCAGGTGCTCAACAGTATACAATCGAATTATGAAACAGCCACCATTACATACTTTGCTCGATAAAATTCATGCACACAAATCACCTACAACTAATTCATATCCACATAGCTTACTCAGTCTTCCAAAGTCGTATAGTCAACATAATGTAATGTTTCTTAATTTCATGACAGACACGGCTTCCAGGTTTAGGACATTCTTTATTGTTGAAGATTTATTGTGCATTTGTTATTTGATTGATCAAACTTATCTAATGATGTTTTATCTGTATTTGTATTCAAAATACTTCATCAACCACCCCAAAAGTTCAACTTAAAATCACAACATTTCCCAAAAATTTTATAATGTCTGGCCTCACTATCTTGAACTAGTTCTCCACTCAACCGGTTCTCTTCCCACTGAGTATCATTAAATAATGAAGATGAATTATAATAAATAAATGTGTAGATAATCAAAGTTCATATGAAAATCGTCTTCATACCTATCTAGTGGATAATTATCCCCTATATATTTGCTTTCATCTTATCACTTTTCTTCGACTTCGCGCTCGATACTCAACATTTTTAATACTTGAAATTTACAATCACCTAATTGTGTCATTGATAATCTTTAGTTCAGTAGTTTGCTAACATTGTTAGATTTCTCCAAATACAAGTGTTCTGCTAGAGTTAATGACAGCATTGGAAAAAATAATTTAGTCCATTATTCATTAATAACATTTTATCCTTAATCAGCATTTCTTTACCCGAAGTGCAGGAATAAATCTATGACTCTTTATAATCAAGTCAGGTAGTGATTTACAAATTTTTTGACTTTTAAACCATAACATTCGAAAGAGCCCTCAGCTGTTCAACCTAAGACCTAACGGCTGCTGTTCGAATACTCTGAGAAGCATTGTAATATATTCTTATTCATCTAGCAGTCTAAGGAATTTATTCTGCTTTCTTCACTTTTATCACAATGTTATCTAACAAGGGTCAAAAGTATGGGTGGTAATTTGCAAACTAGGGTGGCGTTCTACAAAACTTTAGTCGTAATTTGAAAGGAATATTTTGTATATTACAAGTTAAACGTACCTAGTTAATGAACGCGTAAAAGCCTGGTTCCAAATACTTATTTCTTTTTTTTTTAAAAAAAGATATAAAACTTTTTTTCTCACTCAGCTATTCAATAAAATGAGTCTAATTTTCTCAATTTTACTGTTAATAGCGAGAAGGTTGTTTCTAGTCAAACCGATCGATTAACATACACAAATCTTCAAATCACACATGTTAGCCTATTTACCCTGTATTTCTAAATTTTGTATATTTTATCGTTCATGACAATAAAGTACAGCTTTTATGAATCACTAATCAGTTTCGAACAGAACTAACCTTATTCACTGACCTATAATTTATCATATATACGATGGTACAGCTTAGAAAATTAATTTGTTTGCAAGGATTTATTTGTTGAATTAATTATTACATAAATATATATAAGTTCGATTTCCATGTGATGTAATCACAATATGTTTGTCATGTCCGATCTTCTAACTCAATAAGTGTTCGCAACAATCGTCTTTAGCATTTGCTACTATAAATTCCAAAAAAAAGGTTTTAAGATAATTATCAGATATATTGTTCAAAATGATAAGATTTCGTATCTCAAAACAAAGTATTACTTACAAATTAGCTTAAAGAATATCTTTAGTGATATATGTTATTATTGTTGTCTAAATCCACTGGGTTAATATTATTTAAGCGTAAATAGGAATTAACTTGTGACTTGTCACGTATTTACCGCATGGATAGAAAAATCCGAATACGTTATAAATGTGTACGTTTTCAGCATAGAATTTCTCAGTTAAAGAGTAGGGAAGAATAAATAAACGAATCATGGCCATTACTGGTCGAAAGATTGTAAAGTTCATATTAGTTTGTATATGGTAACAGAAAAATGAGCAATATCTTCATATTGAGATGTATATAGGTGACAGATCATAATTAATTGTATATTAATGCTTACAATAAAATCAATAGGTCTACAAATACACAGGCAAAAGTCGTGTAATTACACACAGTGGTTTTCATCTAACTGTCAAATTGATCTATGATACAAGTGTATATATTATTAAGTGTTTATTATGTTTTAAAGGACGTTGCAGTTTCCACTACCAAATGACATCCTTCTTGATCACGACATATTATTCAGTGGTTAAACAATATTCACTATCTTGTTTAAATCTGTAACAATGGGGAGTAATTTCAACATAATTATTTTCTAGTTGACGATCCTCGGAAGCAAAATATTTTCATTAGTGATAAAAACAAAGTTCTTATATTGAAATCAAATATGTGCCTCATCGTTACCCAACAGTATAGTACATTGAAAAGTGATATTTCAACGATTAAATATCTAGGTGATCAATTAAAATTCCAACACTAGTTTTACCGGTATCTAGTACTTAAGTAACCAAATCTCACTGAAATGTCATCCAGTCGGTAATATCAGTAAATGTATGTATTGACTTTTACTACTGTCTCACCAAAGACTTTATTTTAGAATCGATCATAAAAGTGTCGTACTATCAACTCCCAATATAATATGTTGTTTTTCGATATAGATGTCAGTTGTGTGTTTCATAGTGGGATACAATCATTTTGTATCACGAATTTTGTTGTTCTTGC
This sequence comes from Schistosoma haematobium, assembly GCF_000699445.3. Lineage (NCBI taxonomy): Eukaryota > Metazoa > Platyhelminthes > Trematoda > Strigeidida > Schistosomatidae > Schistosoma > Schistosoma haematobium. The sequence continues at coordinate 15,125,109 of NC_067197.1, read as the reverse complement.
TTTGTTCATTAACTTGAAAGCAAAGTGAATAATCATATTCTTTGATGCATTATTTATGTATAGAGTTGAAATATATAAAACCACACTAAATAAAAAGAAATAATTTACCATTACCTAAACTTAAAACATATTACTACTATACTAACATTTTCGACAATGTTTATGATTACTGGAATAGTTATCTAATACTTACGAGATTCCATCTTGTAATAGACATACAGGACTAATACAACAAGAATAATTGTGGCTCCGATAGAGAAAAACAAAATTGGTACGGTATATGATTTGATATTTACTTTAGTCATCTGATTATAATAAAGCTCAACTATTTTGAATATAATTATTTGTGAAAATAAATATCATCCATCGTGCAATCAAAGACAATTCTTCATATATATGTATACTTTTGTATGCTGTGTGCAGAGTTTATGCCAGTCGATAAGTATATAAAACACAGTCTCAAGCAGACAGATAAAACCAATAGTTTTAAACACAATCTTTTCATTTACCTGATGATGAAAAAGTTGAACTTCACATAAATTCTGTAAACCTCAGTAGTAGAAAATGGTAGGTGTTGAAACTTTAATGATTTTTTTATAATCGATCTTCATAACTGTTTTGTTTTTGACACAAACTAAATAGCATGAACCAGCGGTTTAATAAACCGTAAATGTAAATTCTTGTAATAAATAAAGATGACAAGTAAGTACATTTTGATAAGACATTACACTGAGAACAAGTTTGAGAAACTTCTTTGAAAGTTAATTGTTTAATTGAAATTTTAATTTTGATGATAATTGTCTCATATTATTCTGATTTCTGTTTTTGGCACATCACTTTAACTAACGTGCCTTAAATCCATATATAGATTTCTGTTTTTTTGTAATTAACTATTTCAGTGATTGTTTTCATTGGATAGTACATGAATTTGCTCAGCATGATATATGTAACAGTTCAAATCCCCAATGTTTCACACAAAATTTCAGCTCTCAGTTATCAACAGTCACTCTGGAACATACACACAAGATTTCAGACAAAAGATCATGGTTATTAATTAATGACTATTCCACGTTTACTGAATATAACAAATCTTAAGTAATCACTAAATCCACCTATAGCTCTTCTAGGGGTACTAACAGTCCCAAGCCTACACAAAGGAATAGAGTTGGGCATGGGGTTGGCAACCCCATCACGTAGAAAACAATCTTCCTTAAAGCGCTAACAAAAATAAACAGGTTAGACCATTTTAATTCTGCCCTGGAAATTGAAGGAAGTATTATTACACCTCATGATGAAGGCCGATATTCTTCGGATGTCACGAGGTTGATGCACCTTGTAACAACCAAAGTTACAACTTTTGTAGGTACATGGAATATCCGGACAATGTGGGACATCGAGAGGACCAATCAAATAGCAACGCAAATGAGGAAATACAACGTGGCAGTACTCATAATCAGCGAAACCCATTGGACCCAAGCCGAACAGTAAATATTGGATATAGAATAGTTCCTGCTGTACCCAGGTGACGAAAGGGAAAATACTCCACACACTCAGATGACTGCTCTGACACTGTCCAAAGAGGAACGGAATGAACATATAGGACGGTAATCTCATTGATCCGCGATCATCAAGACATCCTTCGAAACAAAGAAGGAGGCAAGTACAACGAACATAATCAAATTTTATGCACCCACCGCTGTTAGCAACGACGACAATAAAGATCAATTCCACTCGAGGCTGCAGTCAATAATATCGAAATGCCTAAGAAAGGATCTCACCATCCTGATAGGAAACCTAAACGCCCATGTTGGATTTTACGACCAGATAGATCATATTTATATCAGTAAAAATTCACAAAGTGGGAACCACGAGAGGAGCTGAGATACATACAGCACAACAAAGGTTCAATACAGCCTTCCTTTGAGACAATGACAAACTCGACGAACTCAGAATAACTCTCAACAACAGGTTCCAAGCTTTAAATGATTTGCTGAAAAAAGAAATTACAATCGAGAACAACTGGAGAGGGGTCAAACAAGCGCTAAATTTAACGTATCAGGAGGTTCAGGGTCGCAACAAGCGTCATCATAAGGAATGGATTTCTATAGAAACCCTGAATGAGATTAAAGGAAGTAAGAACAATAATAAAGTACGAAATTAACATATGCGATGGTAATCTCATTGATCCAGGATCATCAAAGCATCTTTCAAAACAAAGAAGGCGGGGATCACAGTGAACACTATCCAGTGTAATGCACCCACCGATTATATCAACGACGACAACAGAAATCAGATTTACTAGGGACTGTAATCGATCATCGCGAAGTGCTCAAGAAAGGACCTCATCATTCAGAAATCTAAAATTTCGGCTGAATAGTAAATAAGGAAGGAACGTTTGAAGTGAATAAGACACACATTGACAAAGTGATCAGACTGAACCACGATACAAGAAAATGAAATTCCGTCCAAAGAAATTCTTGCAACAAATACTTGATGGATTTGCGCAAACGTACATTTATTCACAGTACTACTTTTGTTATGTAAAGGTTTTTCAGCTTTTATTATCTTTATGATGTGGAGATTCAATTTTGGCTTATTTGTTACTCCGTATCGTAATGAATACAGCTATGTGGTTTTAGACATTTGTTTGTCTTCAACTTTCAGTAAAAAGGACTTTTGAAAAAATTTTCATTCTAACTTCCACTTCAGACTCATTTCTGAAGTGTGACTGAAACAGTGTAATAAATCAACACAGAGATCGTAAGAAGTTATGGAGTAATTAACATCTTAATTCTAGTTCAGTAAAATTGGTTTAATCTGGAGAAGTTTGGGAAATCGAGAAGAAAGCGTTACTTAAATTTTGCAATTTGTAATAATGCACATTGTCATTTTGAAAATTAGAACAACACATGTGAGCGAACAACTTTGATTTTACGTAGATCTGAATGTGGCTTCAACCTAATATACACGAATGTATGAGGTAATAAAAACAATAAACTAATCAAGGCAATTTACGAGTCAATAGTTATTATGAAATAGATTGCACAACTACACATTATAAAGTACAGATCAATAAGAAGAATAAAGGTGTACTAGTAGTGATAAAAAATGAAGTGATAAAAGTTCTGGTCAATCGTTAGACAATGGAAGTAGGTCAAGCGTAGATAAATGGACTTTAAAGTTGCAATCAACAAACAATTAAAATTGTATAATAGAGACTGTGTAATTATATACATAGTGAGGAAAATAGACGGAAGGAGTGGAAAATGATAAACGACAACCTGATGGCAAAAAATCAATGAGATCGTATGTTTAGTGATAACCGGCCAAACATGAAACAGTGGTGTCAATAAATTCTTCAGAACACATAATCTAGTGTTATAAGTTCGGATCCCTAAAGCTCTTGCTATTTGTAGGAGACGGAATGGAAGCCTATTAGAAAATGACGAAGGTTCATGACAGATTACTGAAAATGATTACGTTTTATCCACCACACGACCACTGCGAAGACAGAGCAGTGCATTATCTTCGTCTGGCCTTTTCCTAACCAAGCTAGATGTTCACCCATATGTTGGTCAAGTTGCCCTATTGTACGCAGAATACTGATGTCTGTGCAGGAACAGCTCAATTTACTATTGAACGTCTTAAAGGTAATCTCGGACGATTTGCGCTTTGTTTTATTAGATGTCAGTTGTCTACTAGAAAACGCCAAAGCAAGTTTGTCTGTGTAAAATGTCCTAATAACGGCTCTTTCAAGTCTTCCATATTATTTTTTATTATTAATAATGACAGTCGTGGCGTAACTTCTTCAGTGGTTAATTTTAAGGATATGACATGTATAGACTTCAGTAAAGAAAAGATTATTATCATTTAGTTTCCGCGTGAGAATGTTATTTCATGATAACAAATCAGTATTATATTGAATAAAATAGAACACAGGAATGACAACATATATTGCTCTGAATAGTCAGCCTATTGAATGAAAAATGGAAGTAGTGTTGGGCGAGATTCACAATGAGTCAAAGTGAAATTCTGCCTGTTGTCCGGTCGTTGTTTAAGACGCCATGCTTCTCTTTTACATTTCTTTCGCCAATAACTAAGACTGAGGTTTCAGTAATGTGGTGATCTATTTGTCGGCTGTTCGTCACCTTTCGTGAATTCTGACTGACACTGATTACGTTAGTTATTTCCCTATTTCACAGTAATTGTTATGCAACCCTTCCAGACTATTTTAAACGGGCTATCATCAGTTGTTTCTTCGAATAAAGACATAAGTACCGATATTCATTAGTAGTGGCGTGCATATTCTTCACTGCTGTGATCTTCGGGAAATTCTTCAAGTCACTTAGATATTGCTTTGAGCGTTACACGAAATTTTCTACGTGTGTGTGCATTTTTTATTTTACTCACCAAAGGTCTCTAGCTTATTTTTATGTGACTATAAATATCTATTCACGCTTGGTTAGGTCGAGTTGGCTCACTAGCCTCCTTCACCGCGCGTTATTTTGTTTCATTTCGCTTTCCAATCAACGATTGTATGAAACACACGTATTCAAAATATATTCTCGTATTTGACTTATTTAATTCCGTTATTCATTAACGCGAGTTAAGTCGATAATTATATGCGAGGGTAGCCATGTTATATATTTTGACAGCAATCATTCGATAACAGTCAGAAACGATCTACCTGGAGTTAGATTCACTAAACTTCCACACCATTGGAAATGATATGATAGGATTCTGTGTGAATACATTTGATTCTAAGAAGCTCTGTGGTTTGCTGGGAGAGATGACTCTTGAGTTGAGCTCCTCTATCATTTGAAATATTCACTGGGACTCCGTACCCAGAAATCCAACTCTCGAATAAGGTTTCACTTAAAGCTTGGCAATAGCTTTTACTCAGGTACACAAACGATGACTATCAAAACCTATCGCATTTTTATAAGAGGAAATCACAGTAGTTAACTGATTAACTGCCGTCATATTGAGTACTATAGATTTACAAGATGATAAACATTGAGTGCTGTTCATATTATCATCAAGGAGAGCATAAGTTGTAGCCAAAAGGAGTACAAATCACAACTTATATCTATGATAATGGCATGAACCTTTTTCAGAGTTGAGGTAAATTCAACAATGGTGTTTTCAGTTAGCAGGAAATTCGCTCAACTGCCTTTACCGATGATTTTCATGAATGATTGTGTTGCTAAACCTCCAACTAGACTGACTAGTTTGTAAGATGTCTACTTAATAGGCAACTGACAAAGAAACCTACTGAAATCATCACTTATAGATAAACACGAAAAACCAGAACTAGTTAGTAATAACTCCAAGTCAGTTTATCGACCAAGTTTTTTAAGTTTCATCAATTTTGTTGATCACATTATGTAACATTCAAGACATGATAACGTTTTACGACGACATCCATAAACGTTGATGAGTAACTAGTTTTCGCATTGATTGAGGGTTATGTAGTGAGAAATAGATATTGCCATTTGAGGTGATTCGGAGATATCGGAGGTTTGTAGCGTCCAACGATCCAAACTGCCTATATATATATATAAATCTCACTCATTCTTAGGATGATATCATCTGATGGAACAAGTATATCTTCTAAGGAATCATTTTGAATGTTTTCAATAAACATTTACGATGTTATCAGCAACGTATTCTATTGCACAAAGTTCACAATAGAACAGGAGTCGAACAACAAAATATCATTTTTGGATGTACTAATCACCAGAACTAACTCCGGGAAACCAGAGACTCAAGTATATTGGAAGCCGATTTACACAAATGGAATGCTCAATCAAAGTAGCAACAACCCAAAATTTCACAAATTAACTGCGTATAAAGCTTATTCAAGAGGGCAAGAACACATTGCAACACAGTTGCAGCGCGGAAAAATAAGGAAAAAAATCTAGAGACCATCGTCCAAAAGAACAGCTACCCAACCAACCTCATCCAAGAATATCAACCCAACGCATCAGCACAAACAAAACGAAATACAGTAGCCAACAAACGGATCCCTCTACCATATATAAAAGAAGTCGGTTTCAGTTTGGGAAGTACAGGAGGCTTGATGGCCTATGTTAGTCCTGGCAATGTCGGTCTCTCAGTTGATCCAATTTTTTTTAAAAGAGTCGACGGATGGAGCCTGAACCACGTGCTGAGGTAATAAGTTCCACTCGTTGATGATCCGATGGGAAAGTCGATAGTCAGCTAACAAGTAATTTGTTCTGGTTCTGTGAACATTTTCAGAGTGTTCTCGTAAATTCCCGGTTTTGGAAGACAAGAAAAATGAGGGCATTTCAGGTGCAAATTTATTACTAAGCAATTTGAAGACTGTAATCAAGTCGTCTCTAGTTCTGCGATATGACAACCGGAAGAGGTTCAGCTTGGCCAGTCGAACTTTATAAGCAGAGCTAGCCACTTGTATGCAGTACTCGAGTTTAGGACGTACGAACACTGCATACAAAGTCAAAAACGTCTTGACGTCGACATGACTAAAAGCCGTACGTATTATTCATAAGGTTCTAAAACCTTTGGCGGCTATTGCACGGCAGTGTGCAGTAGTCTTCGAGTCCTGGCTAACGATGACTCCTAAGTCATTATGTGTCTGGATGACAGGTAGCTCAGTGTTATCCTTTATGTATCTGTACCTTGATGACCGATATTCATCACAACACACTTGGAAGTATTTATCGGCAACTGCCAGGTTTGAGACCATTCAGATAATTTCTTCAGGTCATTCTGGAGTTCTAAGTTATCACTCTTACATCGTATCGTTCTCCATATCTTGACATCGTCAGCATATAGCAAGACCGATGATGATAGGAGATGAGGAAGGTCATTTACATACAAAACGAATAGCACTAGCCCCAAAACTGTACCCTGGGGCACTCCACTAAGCACAGTTTCCCAGCTAGATAACTTTGAGTTCACCTGTAGTGGCATTGGACAATAGCCACACAATCCACAATGCTGTGAACACGAGACTACTCAGAAAATAAATATTCAATATTTAACTCGGGGAAATACCTAACAATGGAGAAGGCGCGGAGAATGAATTGAATGGACTGGAGTTGATCGAGTGGCATGGCTCGGCCATGCAGGCGTGGTCTCTTCTGAATGTTACCTTATATCTTCTATTCATATTAAATATATTGTTCTTTCTCTAGCCTAACCTTGTTCTACATAATGTATTGGTAATTGATACGATACAGTGAGTTGGTGTAGTCGATGGTGTGACTTCCACGTAAGATCTTATAGATTAGGCAGTTATATCATGGCAAATCTACAAATTTAGGATTAGGTCTATTATTAGAGCAGCACTAATATCATAGTAGACCATAATTCTACATTGGTGAGCCCAACTAAAGAAACGCAACCTATTATTGTTAATCCTTATTTCCACCTTAACCTTCTCAATCGGATTTTATTTTTGTAAACCCACTATTCTAATAGTCCTTTGATTAATGGTCACATATATTATCGTAATGTTATATCTGTTAGTTCACATAACTTACTAGCTCAATCGATAATAAAAGTTGATCATCTATATCAACTAATTAGCTTAGATGGTTCGTTAACAAGCTTTAATAGCATTTACCTGCTTCAGCAACATAGACTTGTTTAAACATCAAGCTCTAGGAAATATGACCTGTTAATAGCGTAAATATACATTGACTAACAATGTAATCAAGGACTAAATAGTTATCTGGATCTAATTCTCAGTGTTCCTACACTTAACACCTCATCCTGTTTTAAACTACGCACTATCCTGTAATATCTTTTCTTCCGACCACTGCCTGCCTAATTTCAAATTTTCGAGTTCCATTGCCAAACAACAAGGATGACACTTCTCCAAAAAAATACGGTGAGTTTCAGCTATAAGTTTTCTGCAATCATAAGTTCATTTTAGATGGCTCATTCAATGGCACACAATTATCTGGATTCATTCAGTTGTTCTGATCAGAGCAAGTCCCAAAAACCTCAACAGCATCAAGCACCCTGGAGGTGATTGCCATACTGCATGTTTTATTCTGGATGCTTTTGGATCATTACTACTCACGAATGGCGTTATATATGTCGTCCACTGAATAATCTAATTTTCAAAAATAATCCAGGCGTGTTCAACTATTTTACTGGATGATTTTTTTGTACTTAACATGTATATGTTTTCCAGTTGCATTTGCCACATATTTGTAAGTGTCCCTAGGCTAAATGCAGTAACTTCTTATGGAATGTTTATAACGCGTTACATTCCTGCCTGAGGTTTCATAAGCAGTCTTGACTTTAAGATTACTTTTCCTGGTCATGTTCATTATTTTTAAATTTTTATATACGTCAACAACCTGCATGTTAACCTGGCCCGTACATACGTCAAACTATATCTTCATATCTTTTGAATTTAGAAATCATCTGAATCGCCTTTAACATTTATCAATAAACCCATCATAGTCGTTGTTGCTAATCGTATTTGTGTTTATGGATTGGTTTATCATATTAGCAGCCTAAAATGCAAACATATTTTAGATAATAAGATTAAAAATTTAGGTACTATCAACTGCACTAGTAAAATAACTAAATCCTCAGGTAGCTGTTGGCTAAACAAACGTTTAAAATCAAAACTCCGTAGCCTACTAGAATTAACACTAAACAAATATCACTGAATTAAAATTTATAATTAAATTAGGCGTCTCGGATTCTTCAACGTTACAAATTTCTGATAATCTCGAATCACCTAAAGCAACAATACCTATTTTTCTACTGACTAATCTTCAATCAACACTATAACTAGTTAAATTTAATAGTTTCAGGATATCGTCATAAAGCATTGTCATAACTTGACAATCACGTAATATGATTGATAAAATTAATGAAACTATTAACAAAATCGGTCAACAAATTGACTTATAATTACAATTAAATGGTGTTGTTTTCTTGGTATCTTCATCCATCACAGATGATTACAGTATGTTTCTCTATCAGTTGCTCATTTAGTAAATATCTCAAAACCTTGTCAGTCTAATTGATGGTTTAGCGACACAATCATGCATGCAAATAATCAGTATAAGCAGTCGAGCAAATCTCCTGCAAACTGAAAACATCAATGTCGAATTTACCCCAACACTGACTAAGGTTCAAGCCATTATCATAGACATGAGTTGGGAGTGTACTCCCCTTGGTTACAACTTATGTACTCCCTGATAATCACATGAGCATCACTCACTGTTAATCATTCTGTAAAAACTTATTTAGCCAAATACATCTTGCAGCACCACGTCACCTAGTAATATGACACATAGGCCTAACTGATTTCAATAACTTATAACCACTATATCTCAATTAAATCGTATTCCGCTTTATGATAAACTGCATACTTTCAACTAACTTGTATGCCCAATCAGCCGGCAAGTATAAATATAAATAAATAGTCTATCGCAGATCAGAACATTGAGTCTAGAGCATGTCTCTTACGAACACACTCATGTTTAACGATTTTTCCTAGCTATCTGTCCAAAATCCATATAATTATCACTCATGTATTTAAATTTTATTTTGATAACCATTCATGTGTATTAGTAGTATTACTAAATTCTATCACGGTCAAGTAAAAATGAGGTTGAGAAAATCTCCCCGTAACTAAATAAACCGTATCAAACTAACTGGAACACTAATTGGAATTCTTCTCCACGGTATACTTTTGTTCCTTCAGTTAGCCTACTAATACAGATGCAATTGGAATTCAACTCATATGGACAACTTACCGGCATAATCGTTATCTGATTTCATAATTTAAACCAAAACTAATACCAATATTAACATTTCTACAATATTCATTATTTTAATATTTCTAAACACAAAATAATTACTGCCTATAAGTTAAGTTATTAACACGCATCGTTTTATTATTATTATTGTAATCCCATTTTTTTATAGTTCAAATAATCTTCAACCAAATTTTCATTTTAAGCGTGTTAATCAGGAAAGCAGATATTTTAAGATTATTACATGTATTTCCCGACCAGATGCTGCCGTCTTTTTGATTTATCTTTCAGCTTATCAATACCCGGAGGATCCTTATTATCTTTGGTAACCTCCGGCGCGCGACGATCCCATCCAATTTGGTATCGAACCAACATCACGTTGATTCTGGTGGGAGAGTAGTGTAGTGGCATTGGACAATAGCCACACAATCCACAATGCTGTGAACACGAGACTACTCAGAAAATAAATATTCAATATTTAACTCGGGGAAATACCTAACAATGGAGAAGGCGCGGAGAATGAATTGAATGGACTGGAGTTGATCGAGTGGCATGGCTCGGCCATGCAGGCGTGGTCTCTTCTGAATGTTACCTTATATCTTCTATTCATATTAAATATATTGTTCTTTCTCTAGCCTAACCTTGTTCTACATAATGTATTGGTAATTGATACGATACAGTGAGTTGGTGTAGTCGATGGTGTGACTTCCACGTAAGATCTTATAGATTAGGCAGTTATATCATGGCAAATCTACAAATTTAGGATTAGGTCTATTATTAGAGCAGCACTAATATCATAGTAGACCATAATTCTACACACCCTTACTCTTTGTTGACGCCCAACTAAGAAGTCTTTTATCCACATCAATAAATTGCCTCCAATCCCGACTTTTCTTAACTTATATAACAGCCGGTTGGGCGGAACTTTGTCGAAAGCTTTATTGAAATCAATGAAGGCGACGTCTACAGGTAACTTTTGGTCCCTAAGAGCGCACCAGCTTTCACTAGCCGCTAATAAGTTAGTGATAGAAGAATAACCTATTCTGAAGCCGTGCTGCTTCTCCGAAAGGATCCGGTTTTTATCGAGATAATTGAACATCTCCTTCCAAATAATCTTTTCTAAGTTTTTAACAACCACACTAGTTAGGCTAACGGGGCGGTAATTCTCAGGTTTGTGTTTCGATTCTGTTTTAAAGACAGGTCTTACTATGGCGTTTTTGCAGTCTTTTGGTAAACAGCCCTGCGTAACGTATACATTAAAGCATGTACCTAAAGGGCTTGCAACGAAGTTAGATAGTTCCTTCAGTAGCCTAGGATGTAATGTATCGGACCCTGTGGATTTACTTATGTCAAGCTTATTTAGCAGACCAAAGAGATCGAGTTCTTTAATGGTCACGCTATCCAGTGTATGTGGGGGATTTGTATGTGCAGACGGGAAGGGTGCTTCTATAGTATATACATTGCTAAAGTAGTTTGAGAACACTTGAGCCTTACCAAAGCCGTCTTCCACTAATGATTCGTCAGTACTGTCTCCCCATAGAGTAGGAGTATTTCCTCTTCTCTTTGTCCTTTAGTTTATATAGGAATACAAGCGTTTAAGACATTATATTGATTCCTTAACACGTTTTTCTTCGTATAATTTTCCAGACTTACGGAGGGTCGAGGCACAAGTATTCCGAGCTTTTTGATACTGAGATTTTGTCTCATCAGTCCTCAGTAGCCTAAATCTATCCCACATTTTTCTTCTCTTATGGAGAAGGAGGCGGACCCCCTTACTGAACCATGGTAGCGAGTTTCTCGGTCCCCTTGGTATAGTCCAAGGAAGATGGGGTGCGATATCTTTTAAATATAAATTTCGAAATGCGTCCCAAGCCGTTTCAATTGAGGACTCTGGGTCTATTGTCCAATCTACTAACGATGCTAACAATGCTAAATGCATGATATCTAGTATGTTTCAATTCCAGACGTTTGGTCTGGATTGAGCTAACGCGTGCTCGTGATTGACATTTATATGGAAGTCAAAAGTTGAAACTGCGTGATCACTTTTATCTGCGGGTGGGATGTAATGGAGGTTCGCAACGTCATCCTCATAGTGAGTCAATAAAAGATCAAGTAAGGACGATTCAGTGTCCGGGTCGTACCTAGTCACTTCTTCCACATGTTACACTAGAGCACATGTGATAACCGCATCAAATAGTTCCTGCTCGAAGGAATTTTCTGACGATTCAGTTCGCAGATTTCCCCAGTCTACCATAGGTGCATTAAAGTCCCCTAGGATTAGACATCGACCACTTTTTGACCAAGTATTGAGACTGCTTAACTGGATCTCATTTGCCTCACAGCTTGGACTGCGATAGATCAAACCAATCAGCAGCTCTTGTCCCTTGCATTTTAAGCGAAGACTAACTAATTCACACGTCCCACTCTCATGGAATACACTGTCGATAATGGCAAATGGGATAGCATTCCTAATAAATAGAGCTACTCCCCCTCCTTTACGCTTTCGTATTCTGTCGGCCCTTCATAACGTAAAACCCTTGAAATCAAGTTCTATACTATTTGTAGCCTGTGTCAGCCAGGTTTCTGTTGCTGCGATTATGTCTGGATTTGTAGAGTCAATCTGTATACCTAGCTCCGATAGCTTGTTGAGTAAGATTCGGGCACTGGTGCAAGAGATCTGAAGCCTGTTTAAGTGCCTTTGTGCTTCACCCAGAGTGGCTTCAGCATCATCTTTTGTCGAAGCCTTACAACCCGAAACTTTACGATTTTTATATCCTTTTCGCCAGCGTCTAACCTGAGCTGCTTCTTGTAGCATCCTTGACAATGGGTTGCAGGTTGTAAGAGAGAAGCAACATAGCTATATATCTAGAGGTTTATGGAACGCCGGGAACGTAATTCGGTCTCCATCACTTATTTGTGTGACGAACCCTGGTAGACTATTGGCGATTAATACATTGTCCGGCCTTGTGTTATATAGCTGTAGTGTCAGAAAACTGGACTTAACTACATGAAGCAGTGGCTGTATCTGAGACAGTATTCTTACACTGCTCAGAAGCTGTGGTGGTCCCTACTTCTGTGGCGACACCTGAATTGTCGTCCTCTTCCTCACTGTTTGTTGACATACTTTTTTATGAATTCAGCTCATAACCTTCGCAAACTTCTATAATAGGTTGATCTGGGACAGCCCACCAACCTAAAAATTTTGGCGGCTTGAGCCCGCCTTTTAGCAATCTCATCGAGCTGTAAATTATTATTTTGGGAGAGACAATTAACTTAAGTTAGACTGAACACGAACAGTGTTCAAAGTTCCGGACATTACAAACAGCCCACCTACATGGCGTGAGAAATTTGAAGAAGTGGTTTAAGGCCGACGACTCATTGTCTCGTGTCTGCTTAACGTACTGAAACAAAACCTTAAATTCGATAGACTATTCGTGACCAAAAAAACAGTTTTTTATTAAAGTTAATATTCATTTATTGTAATTTAATATTTCAGGGTTTAATAACCCAATGATGATGAAATGTTATTCTGGAATAATGCACAACGCACGTTTCGGGGATTTACCCTCAAATTTCCCCAAACTTTGAGGAAGGCAGTTTCACTTTTTGGGTTTCCCCATAATTTCCCCAAAATTCTCCTCAATTTCCTCAAAGTTGTGAACTTGTGGGTATCTAGTGATAATGATTAAAATATCTTTGGATACTAGCGTATAACTCAAACATAGCATTAGAATCAACTTCTAAGCAAAATGGGTACACTGATAAAAAAAGAGCCAGGAAAAGCTCAAATCCTTAAGACTCTAACAATTCTGTTATAACCTAGGGCAATGTTGGGGAAATCCAGAAAGTGAAATGCCTTCCCTCAAGGTTTGGGGACGTTTTGGGGAAAAACGTCAATTTCAGAGGACATTTTGGAGAAAAATCTCAAAATCAGGGGAAATTTTGCGTTTTCCCCCGACATTTTCAACAATTTTGGGGTTTTACTAACAAATATAAGTCCACTTCCCAAAAGTATACTTTGGCGGCTTCTCGAAATCGGTCAAATTTTCCTAAGATTCGGAGACTGAGTAAGAGTGGATTAGACACTATCCATAAGCAATTAAGTGATATGTTTTCTAAACTGGAGTCACCCGCTGGCTGCTAATTGAAGCATGATGGTCTTAAGCAAGAACAAAGGCACCATCACATCGCTAGCGATGTTACTAAACGAATAATCTCTCGTAATAACGTGATCATCTATAATAATTTAACTGACAAAATCGCCATTAAATCTGCAAGAAATCCGATATTAAAAGCAGCTAACTTCCAAGGTAGTCCGTGCCAATGTGTTCGACTTAATAAGAGGCACCAGAAATACTCGTGCCCACTCTTGTTTTGACTCGATTCTCATTTATTGGCTGAACAGTTGGAAGAATCCGAACGGCTAATCTGCGCGCTTACGAAGTTTAGAAACGCTCGTATAGTCTCAGATAATAAAACCAATTGAAGACGTACGTAAAAGCGCACCTTAAACGAAAATAACAATGTTGAGATCATAACAAATCCCGTCGCCCCAGCTATTAGCACTTAATATTAGCTCAGAAGTACAAAACTTAATTCTCCTTTTCAATAGATGCTCAAAATGTTGATATACCATGCATCCTGCATAATAGCACCTTTATATACGACTCTAAAACTATAGCATACCTTTTCAGTGGTGCTTCTGCGAATGGCGAAGAATTCAAAATGGTGCTGTTTCAAGACTTTTGTGCGTGACTATTAACTCAATAAAATTTGTCTTCTTCACATGCTTGAAAATTAGTATGGCTATAAATATTCTTAAGCTTTCGAGAGGTCATGGAGCAGGCGGAATTTCTTCCTTTCTCTACAAGTATGGTGGTTCAGATATTCCACTTCTTCTTCTAAAGCTGTTTACTCTCTCTATAGAATGAGGTTCTTACCCCTACTGTCGGAAAACCGCGTATATCATACCACGTGAGAATGAGGTCTCTGATGTATCTAGCGTGAGACCTAAAGTAGATGTAAAGATCCAGCTAGTAGGTTTGATAGTTCTAGCATTGAGTCTCAAGTTATCATGTACGTCACTGTCATCGACGTGTGCTGGTTTGAGACGATCAATGCTGACGATCTCGAGGCGGCCATGTCGATCAACCTTGAAGGTCTTTTCATGACGAGCGATCACGTGAAAAGGTCCTTCGTAAGGCCGTTGCAATGGTTTGCGTACCGAGTCTACTCGTGTGAAAACATGTGAACAGGTAGATAACTCTTGAGGGAGAGCGACCTGTCGATGTTGTATTCGAGTTGTAACCGGAGGCAGCGTTCGCATAAATGCAGACAGTCTGCTCTGTGGTGTGAAAAATCCCCCAGGCAGACGCAATGTCGTACCGTATACAAGTTCAGCGACGGAACATTGGATAACTGCCTTCAAGCTCGTTCAGATACCTAAGAGGACGAGCGGTAAGGTTTCGTACCAATTATCGTTTTCGTGTGCTCGTAGAACACTTAAGTTGGCGATGAAACCGTTCAACTAGACCATTTGAAGCTGGGTAGTAGGCGGTAGTGCGTATGCGTGCCGTACTAAGCAGCCGGCTAAGTGAAGAGAATAATGTGGATTCGAATTGTTGTCTTCGGTCGGTCGTGACAGTCGAGGGACAACCATACAGCGCTATCCATCGTTCTACGAAACGGTGAGCGACTGTCTCTACCGCAATAGACGTGAGGGGTATAGCTTCGGGCCATCTTGTAAAACGGTCGATGCACGTGAGTATGTGATCCTGTCCATGCGATGGTGGCAGTGGTCCCACAATGTCTATATGAACGTGTTCGAAGCGAGCATCAGGCGTAGCGAACGTGCCAATGGGGGCGGCTACGTGCCTGTGTACTTTTGATCGTTGACACTGTAGGCATTGCTTTACCCACATACGGACATCTTTATTCATGGACGGCCAGACGTATCGTGCAGAGATGGGGCATAATGTAGCTGCGATACCTGGATGAGACAATCCATTCAGGGCATTGAAGACGAGACGGCGGTGGGCAGAGGGTACGATGGGTCGGGGAAGACCGGTAGAAGTATCGCATAGGATGGTACCTGAGCTCCTAGCTAGTGGCACTTCCTGGCACTAAAGGGACGTAGATTGCGGTGGTTTTGTACAACAGGGATCGTTTGCTTGGGCCGCGGTTATGGCAGAAAGATCGGGCACCGATAAAGTAACTGCATTCGCTTGGATACGCGACAAAGCATCGGCAACCTAGTTCGACTCGCCTTTGATGTGACGAAGGTCTGTCGTGAACTGGGAGATATAGTTCAAATGTCTGCACTCTCGTGGTGAATAGCGGTAAGACTTGGTATGCAGGGCATACGTTAGGGGCTCGGGGTAGGTGAATAAGATGAAATGACATCCTTCTATTGCGTACCGGAAATGTTTGATGGCACAGTTAGCTGCGAGCAGTTCGCGACCAAAAGCGCTATATCTCGTCTCCGTGGGAGTAAAGCATCGTGAAAAAAACTCAAGGGGTCGCCAAATACCGGGGATACTCTGTTGCATGACGGCTCCTATAGCAAAATCCGACGCATCAACCTCTATACTAAGCGTGGCTGATGGGTCAGGATCACCGAGAAGAGTGACTTGCGCCAGAGCCGTTTTGATATCAGAAAGTGCGGCACGTGCGGTATCGTTCAATTTTGATTTACGTGAATTACCGCGAAGTACATCGGTTAATGGTCGTAACCGTTCTGCCGCGTGTGGGATGAAACGTCGGTAGAAGTTAACCAAACCGAGAAATGCCTTCAGCTCCTTGAGTTGGGACGGTACGTTGTACTCCTTTATTGCACGTACTTTATACTCGTAGGGCAGAATACCCTCTTGCTTAATGATGTGATCCAAAAATATTATTTCCAATTTACCCAATTCACACCTGTCCGGGTTAACTACTATTCCATTATCCGAAAGGCGTTGGAATAATAGTGTAAGATGTTGATAATTTTCATCTACATTTGATGATGCGATTAGCTGGTTTCAATATAGACGTGAAAAAATCTAAGTATCGTACTATGCTTTTGATAAACCTTTGGAAAGTTTGAGCAACATTTCGTAATCCAAAAGGCATTCGTAGGAACCCAAACAGATCTAAAGGAGTCGTGATAGCAGTTTTTTCGATATCTTCAAGAGCGACTGGGATCTAATGATATGCTCGTACCAGATCGATCTTAGAAAAGACAGTCGTGCCCCTGAGCGATGTCGCGTATTTGGAGATGAGGTAGCTATCAAAGTGCGTAACTACGTTTAGACCTCGGAAGTCGCCGCATGGTCTCCAGCTAACCGCATTCTTTCTGCGCACCATGTGAAGGGGAGAGGCCCGGGGACTGTGAGAAGGACGAATAATACCACAAGCTAATAAATTGTCAAACTCACGTTTAGAGGACGCTAAGTTGTCTGGTGCCAGCCGGCGTGGTCTTGTCGTGACTGGAGGGGTCCGCGGGTGACTGTGTGGTGTACCACACGATTGGCCACCGATGGAATCTCCAGGAGCAGTTTAGTTAGTCTGCGGAATTTCTCGAATAAAGCGTGGAATTTATCGTCACGCGAATAAAAAGTCCCAAGGATTTGGTAGGCGTTCGTGTGGGCTTTGCAGCCCATGAATTTATTGTTCGACGAAGTATCGATTAACTGCAGCCTACGTGATTGACTAACAATTCATAGTGCTGTAGGAAATCAATACCTAGTATGGCTGTGGGAACACCGGCAATGATGAACGTTCACAGATACCGTCGTCGGTTGCCCAGGTTGACCGCGAGTTGTCGTGTACCATAGCTAGGAATGACTGAGCGATTCGCAGCGCATAGTCGAAGCATTGTAGCTTGTGACTTGCTGTTACCCAGTGGTATGACAGAAGCTTGGATCCAGTGTCTGCTAGGTACCTAGCGTTTGTGCGGTAGTCGCGCACATAGAATAAACGGCCAACCTGGGGTGAAGGGCCGTCGGGCGCGGCCGCTGGGGGTTCCCACCTCGTATGAGCACGAGGCGCCGGACCCGAAGGACCGGTGGAACCAACACCAACTTCTACTCGCTTCTGAGGCCGCCTTTCGTCGTAGCTTGGAGGATGCCCTCATTGGGCGAGTGGTGACTGCTTTGCGGGAACGTGAGCGAGCTCAGGGGGCGTAGGGTTGAGGTATGTTACAACGGTCTCGAAAATTAAGGCGTGTGTGGAAACACCTGCACCTTGTCACCTTGAGCCGAAGAATGACCGTCGTCCATGTCTACATTCGGGCGTGCAATTGAGGCAACTACTTAGCTGTCTCTGTTACTAGTTCTCGCTAAAATTTTGTCTGCTCTGAGAGCAACCTGATGAAGTGGTGCATACTCGAGAAGAGTCGTCACGGTTGATTGGGTGTGAGTCGGTAATGACTCTAGCCATAATTCTTTGACTATTTCTAAATCGGCTGCTGTTGGTCCTGCAACAGATTGCAGGCGCGTGAGGTGATGGATTGATTTAGCATCAATCAGAAGGTGACTTGCTAACAGTGTCCTCAGTCGTTCCTCCCTCGATATTAGGAAATGCCTAAGAATTGCCTCTTTGAGGCGATCGCAAGTGTTAGGTACATTATAACTGAGGTCTACCTCACGTACATATACTATATGGTCACCGGGTAGCGATTCGAAAGCGAAAACATACTTTTTCTTTTGGCTCGTAATGCGGCGAGTCTCGAAATGAGAGTCTTATGCAGCAAACCAGACCTCTGAGTCGCGGAGGATAAATGATACAGGTCGAAAATGGACGGCCTGTACGTCTGAGTCTATGATATTAATACTACTCTTGTCGCTGTCCGCCATGTCGAGTATGTTATATATCAAAAATTAGTATGAAAATATACGACAGACTTGGGTAGATAAACAATAGGCTCATCGAATTGACATCTTTGGGCGATTTGACCAGAGGTTGAGGCGTGTTTCAAAATTCAGTCCACCAGTTGTAGTGTGGTGTCTAGTCGAGTTGGACTATGAGCACCACTACAAGGAAACGCGTGCTAAATAAACCAGAAGGCGAATATAGAGCGCAAACAAATTTTATTTCGTTGGCGATCTCGTGGTATCGAATGAATACCGAGATCATGCCAAAAAGAGAACAAGTGGAATTGGCGGGCGAGTGTACGTGCTTACGAGGTCACAAACCGCGGAAAAGTAATGGAGAATAATGGAGTAGTAATATGGCTGTCATTAGCACAGTTAAACAAACGAGCACAGTAAAACAACCACTGGTACAATTGGTTATAATAATAATTGTTCCATTAAACCAATCGCGTTCTCTTGATAAAAGTAGTTCACTAAAGAATAAATTAAGGATGCAATCAGTACAGAGACGATTTACACTTCGTATTCTTAGAAGTGATTGTACTTTGACTTATTGTAGATGTAATAAGCTTGGTCTAGACCCTTTATGGAAGAGAAGACTCAAACTAAATCTGATCTTTTTCTTCAAACTACTTAATATACTTTCCTTTACACCCAATCAAGTAATTCAATATGCAGAAATTTCTCACTATGACATCCGTAACTCCTTGTCACTAGTGAAACAAACTCATTCTAATTTATCTCTCTATATGAACTACTTTACTTTTACTATCTTTGGTTGTAGATAGCTATCATTAATTCGTTTTGGCACAGGAAATGACCTTAAATACACCGTTCATAAATCAACAGGCTGTCGACTTAGGAAAAATTGCCAGTTCAGGTCTGATGCATTGGATCGCTGTAATACATGTATTACCTAAACGACTACTGAACTAGCATACTTAAAACTATCTTATATCATATATTTGTTCTCTACATCTGATGTTACTATTTATATCAAACTTATCATGCCTGTAAACGATAGAAATATAGGCCCTC
Source organism: Schistosoma haematobium (assembly GCF_000699445.3). Lineage (NCBI taxonomy): Eukaryota > Metazoa > Platyhelminthes > Trematoda > Strigeidida > Schistosomatidae > Schistosoma > Schistosoma haematobium. Next base: position 15,105,446 of record NC_067197.1, on the reverse strand, counting down.
ATTTTTTTTATTTTATACATCTGAATTTCTTTCTCTAGTGTGCTTACCTTAATTTAAGTGTATAATTTGTTAACACCTGAGGTTGTAGCGTGGATTCGAGTCGAGGTTGACTATGAGCAACACTACAAGAAGGTCGAGTACAGTATATCCATAAAATCCCCAGGAAGTCAATTATCAGAGGGCAGTTAATGTACGTATTCGAGATATATTTGCTGGCGTTCTTGTGTTATCGGAAGAATACCGAGACCGTGCCAGGATACAAGCTTGGTTACTGAGCGTAACCGAATTCGCGCGAGGTCACAATCGAAAGGCAGGAATGATGGATGTTTTTATAACAGTTAGACAAACGAGCACAGTGAAACAACCACTGGTACAATTGGTTATAATAATAATTGTTTCCATTAAACAAATCACGTTCTACAATGTCATACTCTCCTGACATATAACCTCCAGGGTATAAGCTTCCTTTTTCTTTTCTATTACAGTGCATTTATCATCAGAAAGATAGTTGATCTGAAGTAATTTCATTAGAAGAAGCTTAGATACAGAGGTTTCCAGTGATTTTCTAGAATTAAATAACGTCTGCCTAAACTGAACCGTACTATCGATTCACACAAAACATTTGATCAGTCAATTGCTATTAGTAGTAAAGTCTGTAAAGGGTGACGTCTCCTTCTACCCAAGAAACAGCTAGAAGTAATCATGTGCTTTGTCCTATCAGTGATGATTAGTTCTGAAACAAAATATGGTCCAAATTTCTGCCTTCCGTATCCAAACCAATAGTAACCGGTTTGAATCTCTTCTGTTTGGTAACTCTAATTTACCCATTTTCCACGGAAAAGGATATTTACTGTTAAACATCGTTGGTGAATAGACTTACACTAAATTGGTTATGTAGTTCAAATGTTATTAAACAAATAACTGAGAAGTTAAAATCTGAGCAATAAAATTAACCTAATAGCGTTAGTACATTCTCAAGTCAGTAGGAGTTTATTATTTCTTTACCTTCGTGAGTCTTCTATAGAGTATAATAACACGTGAATGTCTAGACAAGAAACATAATAAAAAATGAATACCTGAAAAATAGAATTAGTTGGAGTAGCTATCATGACAAAAGTAAATTTACTTTGAAAATCTTGGTTATTTGTAAAAGAACAACTAATTCTTGCCGATATACAACATTTCATGTCTGGAATGGTGGTTGTATGAACTAATGAAATCAGTGAAAACTCCTTATTACTACAATCCAATATATTGAAATGCGTTGATATAATCAAGCCTCACACAAACAACAGTGCATAATATTTCAACAAATTTTAATTAATTGACCTGATTTCGAATAATAACATATATATGGAGGCGTAGTTTGAAATGTGTAGTAATCTATTCCTGCCTTAATTAAAGCTTTACTATCAACCGATGTAGTCTTATTGAGAATTATTTTTGGGTTAAACAAATTAGTAAAGAAGAAAGCGTATTCATAATTAAGATCATCACGTCAGTATAACATGATATTGTGCTGAATTTTATCGACACTCTGATACAATAAAATTCTTAACATATTTGTTTTGTCTGAGATAACTCCTTTGAAAGTATATATATACCTGTTTAGTTAAACAAGTTATGTGAGGGTTCTTCAACCAACAGTTGTCTTAAAGATAAACAGAATGATCTTTAGAAACTTGTCTAAACGGCAAAAGCTCATCTTATCTATTCTTGTAATCGGTGCAATATGTGCATTGGTAGTATCAACAATATTTCTCGTACGCCATCTCAAATCCAATACTAACGGTAAGCTTTGTTTTATGTCAAATAAAATTATCTATTTTTGCTCATATCACTGTTATAATGCTCATGACAAGAGATTTCACAAGAAATAAAATGTTCATGTGTTGTACTTGAACATCACGGTTCGTTATGTGTAGATCAGCTTCATTATCATATGCCAATAAACCTGCTGTCTTTATGTTACGAAGCCTCTCATAGAATTACAAACTATGATATCCGATTGAAATGTGTTTGTAAACGAAGCCAGATATTACAAATATATTATTTTTATTTATAACAATCAACCCAATGCTCAATTTATTCGAAATTATCAAATCAAACCTTGATGATGATACCTATAAGCCAGATAACAATAAAATAGGTACTTTTCCATGTGTATACACACAGACTTTACGCTTAGACTTGTTGATATTTTGACATCAACAAATCAAATAGATAAGTTGTTCTTTCTTCAACTATACCCACAACACCTGTTTTTCTATTCGAGAAAACTGGGATTTCTAGTGGCAGGTGTTGTAACGCACTGAACGTACGTTAAGTGCATTCAACTGATTAATTAATACACCTAATATCAGCGTCAGTGAAATGTCATGTTTAATAGCCACTCAGTAATAATAAAACATACCTCAGTAGCAGTTTGGATTTTTTGAGTACTGTGCAAGCAACAATTTAACAATTATTAATGTATACATATGGATTGGTGAATAATCAATCTCATTATTAGGGCTTGCATCTATCTGTGTATTCGAGAGTGAAGTCATATCCTAGTAGTTGACGTCCGAAACTTCTTCCGTCATCTACTGGTCTGTGGTATTCACGTATGATGATATCAAAGTGGGGCATTCAAGAGAGGGTTGTATAAGTATTTTGAAAAGAGTAAGCATAGCTTCCGTTGTAAAGAAATTTTTTATTACGAAAGACATGAGCCATTTAGATAATAGTAGAAAAGTGTTCCTCGAATTTTAGGCTTTCTGTGTAATTAATAACCAGTTCGTGCACTGAATTGAGTGTCCGAACTCCATATTATATTAAGGTGAAGTAGTATTTCATAGAGATATTTCTAAACTGCATGTGTTGAGATTATATGGTAACTGCCATTCTTCACTTCGGATAGATATGTTACTGAGGTTACTTTGAGTCTGGGATATACTTACAATCAAAGCTTCAGTCTAAAGCTGAATACCATAGTTTTTGATCATCAGCATATAAGTACGGTCTCCCAAACTTGATGGCTTTAGACATATCGTCTATGTACATGAGTGGACCTAATATACTAACGTGGATAACTTCACTAGTTATTGGTTTTGTTGATGAGAGAGTCGTTGCATTTGTTTACGTTTGGTAAAAAATGAAGCCAAACACGAATATAGTTAGTTACTGATTCCGAAAGATTTTAATTTGACGCGAAAACTTTTGTGTGGAATTTTATCGAAAGCTTTCTTAAAGTCGAAGAATATAACCGATACAAGGAGCCCGTTGTTTCGTGTTATAGTAATATCATTCAGGTGGTCTAGCTGGAATACCAAATGGTCCCTCTGTGTATGAGTGCTTCAGTGTGCTAATGGATTTAAAAAGCTTCTGTACATTAAAGTGTATATTTGTGATTTAACAGAAAGGTACAGTTTGTCGAAGATATTACTTATGTTGTGGTGAAATGTTTTAGCCAGTTAGTCAGTAGTGTTCACGGTAAAGAAAGTCCTCCCAATCAATGCCTCTCAGGCAATTTCGGAAGTTTATCAACAACACAGCCAAACAGTAAGCAAACCCAATTTGATAGCACTAAAACAATCCACACAAAGTCCCGTAGTTTGTTTGATTTTTCCATATCATATAAGAGTTCATTCTGGAGTGAGTATATACAAGGTAGCTACAGCCTTATCTTTGTAACGTATCATCTGGATATGGGAAGTAGTTATCAAGAACTATTCTTAAACCGGATATATTACTTGTAATTCATGCTTCAGATATAATTATAGGTGATTGTTGATAAAGGAATGAGAGTATGGTTAAATCTGTTTAATAATATAGATCAACCGGGCGTTGATAAGGGATATGTTGAACAAATGGCTTACCAATTTGAAATGAGTGAGAGCATCTAGGGTGAACGATTTATTATGACCCTCATAGTTGTAATACGGGTTGTTCCTTGATAGTTTGTTTCGTTACAAACAAGGGTTGAAGAGGGATTTATCAAATGGCCTAGTGAAGTTGTAGTGAGGAAGCAAGTTTATTTTTCGCATGTAAGGTGCAAGGTCTGGAGTGACTGTTTTGTTTTTATGTGGAATGAATCGGGTAATCTTTTTGCTTGAATTAACAAATTGTTTATCGTCTCTTAAACAGCTAAATCCAAAGAGGACTGCAGACTTTCATGAGACTAATCATTAACTTCTACACTGCTATCATAGTTGTGTGAATACTGTTAAATGACATTCATGTTAAGTGCCTTCTTAATCAAGTTACATTCAACAAAATTGAGTTACAAAAGCGACCCTAAAATGACTAGCATCACAATTGACTGAGGTAAAAGAAAACAACAACAAATTGAGCAGGATGTTCGGGTCCGGAGATTTTATATAACATAGTGTGCCAAAATCAACAGACGTTAAAGTAAAACGAAGAAGAAAGACAAACATAAAATAACCCACGGAGAAATAGTTACCTCGAAATGAATTGACTGAAAAAAATAAAAACCATGTGAATTAAATAAACGTAGCATGAAGAGTTCGTCAGCGAATTTTACAATCCAGATAAACCGAAATAGTGACATATTCATGTTTGAAATTCACTGATGAGAATGATCTACTTAACATTGTCAGACGTCATTATAAATGTTACATTAGTTCAATGTTTGTTTAAAACATGAATTTCGAGCTAATGAACTGACAGCGATATTCTGAGTATGAAGTGGAATGTAACTAAAATGTGCACTACATTTCTCTTTTATTATTTGTGAAGATGAAACATGCATGGACAATATTTGCACAAGCGTTGTATCCGACAATGTTCATGAAGGTTTTTGCAATGATTACAAAACTTCTGTCTGTCCTGACTTAAACTCGTCGGACAATGCTCCTCGAGGTTCCATGCTTTCTGATGATCTCATCTCAAGTTCATGTGAGTTTTCTCATCATTGTTTTATTAAATGTTTTTATTTTATTAACGGTTTGTTTCTGGTTTACCTTTTTTATTTTCTTCACCTGTTTATATTTTCACACGAAATTTTGTACTTGAACATCTGATCAAGATCTCGTGATTGACCTGTATATTTGGTCGCAAACGGCAGTGTTTGTTGACAAATTAATTAGGTTATCACTTTTCGCACGGAGCGAAGCGGTGGGCGATAAATTTCATAAATTTATGGCTTTTAATTTTTAAAAAATCACTCTTTTCATTGGTTTGATATCTAACAGTTGAATTCACGATTCAATCTAGGCTAGACCAGTATTGAAAACCTGGAAGCAGTTTACGGTCTTTTCGTTCTAGTTTGGGATTCCTGAGTAGTGTACATCCGCGATCCCGCAACAAAGTGACTCGAACACAAGACCTATGGTCTTGCGTGTAAACACCTAATTTCCATACCATTGAGTCAGCATCTAAGTGTCAATGTCTTATTTCAGTCAACCCATGATCTTGCGCTTCCGCTTCATCCATTGTCTGCGGTTGATAGCTTTCCGACTCTTGACACGGTTTGAACTCCACTGGTTGTGGATTTCCTAATTTGTGTTTGAGATCGATCATGTAGTCACTGTTTTACTTTTACTCACATTTTTCATTGTAATTTGAAAGGTTAAGTTCCATGGATAATGTCTAATCACACTGAATGGCTATGATCGTAGGTTTATAATCCGTTATCCCAGTCTGGTCAACTATTTGTAAAAATCAATTCTTGAAGTAACCATTTACTTGCTTATGCCTGTTACTCCTTGTGAAGGAGCATAGGCCGCTCAACAGCATTCTCTATCCAACCCTGTCCTAGGCAATCCTTCCCAGCTTTTTCCAAGTTTTATTCATCATTTTCATACCTGCTTTTATTCTCCGACGTAGTATGATCTATGACCTCCCTCTATTCCGTTTCCATTCAGGATTTCATGTTGGGGCTTGTCTGGTGATGCAGTTTGATGATTTGAGTAATGTGTGTCCTATCCATTTCCATCGTCTTTTCCTAATTTTTTCTTCAGCTAGAAGCTGGTTTGTTCTCTTCCACAAAAGGCTGTTGCTGATGGTATTCGGCCAATCGATGTTGAGTATCTCGAGTAGACAGCTATTTATAAATACTTGTACTTTCTTGATTGTGGTTGTTGTAGTTCTCCAAGTTTCAGCTCCATACAGTAGAACTGCCTTGACGTTCGTATTGAAGATCCTCACTTTGATATTGGTTGAAAGTTGTTTTGAGTTCCATATGTTCTTCAAATGAAGGAATGCGGCCCTTGCTTTGCCGATCCTCGCCTTTATGTCTGCATCTGAACCTCCTCGTTCATCGATGATGCTTCCCAGGTATGTGAAGGATTCTACATCTTTCGGAGTTTCGCCATGAAAAGTGATTGGATTGCTGTTCTCCGCTTTGGATTTGAGGACCTTGGTTTTCCCTTTGTGTATGCTGAGGCCTACTGCTGCTACACTGGCTGTCTTTATGTGCGTTTGTTCGTGTGTATGCAATGGGACGGTTAGGTCATCTGTGAAGTCTAAATCGTCTAATTGTTCTGAAATGTCCATTGTGTGCCATGTTCTCCCTCAGATGTCGAGGTCTTCATAATCCAGTCGACCACCAGAAGAAAGAGGAAGGGAGAGAGTAAACAGCCTTGTCTGACTACGTTTCTTACTTCGAACACATCTTTCGGCTGCTTTCTATGCACGACCTTGCACTGTATTCCGTAGTATGAGTTGCGGATAATATTGACAATCTTCTCAGGAACTCCGTAGTGTCGAAAAAGTTTCCGTAACGTTCTCCTATCTACACTGTCAAATGCCTTTTCATAATCAATGAAGTTGATGTACAGTGTTGAGTTTCACTCAATTGATTGTTCGACAATGATCAGTAGTGTTGGGATTTGGTCTGTGTACGACCGATCCTTACGAAATCCTGCCTGTTGATCTCAAAGTTGGGTGTCTACTGCGTTTTTCACCTGGTTCAGAAACATTCTGATAAAGACTTTCCCTGGTATTGACAGTAGTGTAATGCCTCTGCAATTTTCACATTTGCTCGGATCTCCTTACTTTGGAATCTTGATGAGGTGTCATTCTTTCCAGTTCATCGGCAATTGTTCCTCCTCCTAAATCTTTTTGAATAGTAGGTGAAGCATGTTTGTGTTTAATTCGATGTCTGACTTCAGTGCTTCAGCTGGTATATTGTCGGGTCCTGCTGCTTTCCCGTTCTTGATTTGTCTGATGGCCATTCTGTTTTCTTCCGTCGTTGGTGGATTGGCATCTATGGGAAGATCTGTGTGTGTTGCTTCAAAGTCCGTTGGGTTCATTAGAGCCGACCTATTTAGGAGTTACTCCCAGTATTCTACCCATCTGTTTCGCTGTTGTTGAATTTCAGTGATTAGCCTGTCTTCTTTGTCTTTGACCGGTCTCTCTGGTTTACTATATTTCCCTGCTAGTTTCTTCGTTGTGTCGTAAAGCTGTTTCATATTTCCTTCTCTTGCAGTATTTTCCACCGTCGTTGCTATTTCTTCCACGTATTTATGCTTGTCGGCTTTAATGCTCTACTTCACTTGCTTGTTTGCTTCTATGTACTCAGCTTATGCTTAGACTTTCTCTGCTCGTGTTTGGCTGTTGTTAATTGCTGTCTTCTTGTTCTTACTTTCTTTGATCTTGTCCAGTGTTTCTATAGAAATCCATTCCTTATGATGATGTTTTTTAATGCCCAGAACTCCTTGATACATTGAAGTAAATGCTTCTTTCATATCTTTCCATTTGTCCTCCATAGTAGTTTCTTCTTCTTTCAGTAGATCCTGTAAGGCTTGGAACCTGTTGTTGAGAGCTATCTTGAATTCACTGAGTCCGTCAGTATCTCGAAGGAAGGCTGTATTGAACCTTTGTAATGCTGTTTGACCAGTTGTCCAGTTCTTCTTTAGCTTCAGTTTTAAATTGGCCACAACTAGGTGGTGATCTGAAGCTACGTCAGCACCTCTCCTGATTCTCACATCTTCCATTGTCCTTCGGAATTTCTCGTTGATGCAAATATGATCTATCTGGTTCTCTGTAGTGCTGTCCAGTGAGATCCATGTAGCTTTGTGTATACGTTTGTGTGGAAATATTGTGGCGCCTATGACCGATTTGTTGAATGCACACAGACTGGCAAATCTTTCTCCATTTTCGTTTCTTTCTCCCAGTCCATGTCGTCCCATAATATCTTCATATCCAGTGTTGTCTATTCCTACATTGGCATTTAGATCTCCCATCACAATGGTGAGGTCCTTTCTTGGGCATTTCTCTATGATTGACTGCTGCCGCTCGTTGAATTGATCTTTAATGTCGTCGTTGCTATCATTGGTGGGTGCATAATATTGGATAATATTCATTGTGATCCCCTCCTTCTTTGTTTTGAATGTTTTGATGATTCTGGATCCGTGAGTTCCCCATCTTACAAGTGCATTTCGTGCTACTTTCGAAAAGCATTAGAGCAACTCCCTGAGTGTGTGGAGCATTTTCCTCTTCGTGAGCGGAGTGTAGCAGCATCTCTCCCGTATTTAGCCTTTGTTGTCCAGCTTGGGTTCAGTGGGTTTCGCTGATTCCTAGTACTGCTAAGTTGTATCTCCTCATTTGCGTTGCTATTTGACTGGTCTTCCCGGTCTCCCACATTATTCGGACGTTCCATGTACCTATAAAACTTTTGTTCTGGTTGTTAGAAGGGGCATCGGCATCATGGCTTCCGAAGGAACTCGTCTTTCACCATGATGCGTCATAATTCTTCTAAATGAAGACCTTCCAACTCCCAGGGCAGAGTTTAAATGGTTTGAATTATTTTTTCTGGTTAGCATGTTTTTAGCGAGTTAGTTTCCTACGGGACGAGGTTGCTAACCTCATGCTCAACCCTCCTCCTTTGTCCGGGCTTGGGACCGGCAGTAACTCTAGAAGAGCTACAGGTGAAGTAACCAACTTTAATTGATAATGAATTAGGACAAATCATGGCATTTAACTTCTACATAGTGGGTTGACTGTTTAATAATAAACATGCTAATTATCAACTATGTACAAGGCTTAAAACAAGTTAACTTTTATATCCATCTTTAACTGATACCGAAGGATATATTTTCGTATGATCAAAATATTTAAACCTTAAAAACTGTAACTTGGTGCAATTTTACCAATTAATGGCAAAAAATGTTTACGTATACACAGACTTATTCATGATTAATGATAAACAGTGAATGAAATACTGATAATCATTACTAGACTTAGAGAAAATTGCAAGAAATGATATGGTGAAATAAACACCGGAATTAAAACAGTAGTAACTGCTATCGTCTCTATCATGTAGACAACGGACCAAGTATTTTTCAGTCGCGCGTAGTTATTTGTAGCCTATCACACTAAGAATAAATCCGAATATGACTTAAATATCAACTGAATTACTGGATAAAAATAGAAGATTTAAAAATGCTCAATTGCCAACTATTGCACAGATGAAAAATATTGAATGCCAAAATGGTTTAGTTGTAGTTCTCAATGTGGATACACTATACATGCAAACGAGTAAATGAATGAGAAAATTCACTCTTAATAAATATAAGTTTATCGTGACCATAGTTAATAGTTCACCTGAGAACAAATTAACCCAATCAACAACAAGTTAAAGTGTTACCTTTTCAAAAGAGTTGTTCATGACATATCATTTGTCTACGGCATTGGAACCACAAACAACTAGATATTTTGCGCGAGGCCGAAAGTCCTGAGTTCGAATCCCCCGTCTGCGATCGTGGATGTGCACTGGTCGAAAGTCCCATTCTAGGACGAAACAGCCGTTTATTGCTTCCATGTTTTCGATGATTGCCTAATATTGATTTGTTAATGAACAAAAAATAAATGCGAAAAAGAATGTCAACGTTTCAGTGAAGAAAATATCCTTTCATATTCTTATGCACACATCAAGTTGATGTCGCCAGTTTGAATCCACTGGTTAAATAAGACGTCAGTGACAGACAAATGACGATTGGCATGTTACCAATTGTCTTAGACGTAGAATAACTCATATTTACTATCTGATATAAGGTCAACCTCTCTAGGAAACTTAACGATCACAAATAAAACGATTCATTATTTAAACATCGTGAGTGAAGAGATTCATAACTACCACCAGGCAGTTATACTTGATCCTTTTCATGCTATATATGATGTGCACATGGTAGAAAAGTTATCGGATAACTATTTCTATCGAGTGACCAGATTGATGCATTGAGGAAATAAAATTAAGTCAGATTATTGAGGAGGCCCAAAAAGCGCTATGTTGCGTTTTCATTGAATGTTCGTTGATATCTACAATGAAGATTATTATTGAGTCTGGTATCTACTTACAGAATACATGACTACACATCGTAACCGTAACTCACCATACACAACACGTCACCCTCAGCGATCCTTGCAGAACAGATGAGGTGACTGAATGTGTTACATTTCAAACATCTGACCCATTCACGAGAACCGCATTCGACGCCTGAACGTTGGAATAAATAGCATCCAGAACAAATATGACAATGTTCATTGTCAGGTTTTCATCAGGCTCTCGAATTACATTAGTCACTTGCATATCTACGTTTGCTCTAGCCCCTCCTTTACTGTCATCACTGAATATGGGAGCAATCCAATCTGCTACCGACGTCTTATTCTACGGAACTAGGTAATATTTCTCCAGGGTTTTTATACGGCTTGTCAGCTATATGAAGTGGAAATTGTTGATAGAACTCAGGAACTGGACCTGGATCAATGGGTGCAACGACGGAACCACACTAAAATCCTGCTAATCAGCTTTAAAATTTCTCTGGCCAAAAATCCCAATGCCGCTTGAATTGAATTCTTGGGGACATTTAATGTCACTGTCTCGTACAAAGGTATTTTCTCCTTGTCGTTATTCTACGTACCATCTATACCTGTGATGATCGGTATTTGATAAAGTTCTTAAACTTCGTAAACAGGTCGTCCAGATAACCGTTATTAGCTAATGTCTCCGACGGTGTATAAATTAGAAGATGAGCACGAAATGTTGATCGCGATTTTCATTGCATCACGCACAGATCACCAAAACTATAGGCATGCGAAACAAGAATGCAAGGCCAACACCGAAATGCAAGCACGTGAGTGAGAGTGAGAGTTCGTGTGTTCAGTGACTAGGATCAAAATGTACATACATTTACATAGGGAAATAAGTGAATCGTCGAAACAACCAAGCAACCAACATTAAAGCTAGCGAGCAGAATGAGTACGTGCGTAGTCATTAAGCAATGTTAAACAATATACACCAATACAAGCGCGATAATAATAATGATACAATAGTATAGATAAGTTTTTGTTGTGTAAATAACTCTGTCAGTTAAATAAGTTAAAAAAAGACTTAACCAAATTAAATGTAAAAATCTCGGTTGCATGTGAGCTGCTATGTATCCACGATATCGAAAAGTTGACGATCTACACTTCTCTGACCCACATTTGAAAATATGGGGCAGTCCAGACATCCGTCCATTTCACGATGGACCTCAGCTGCACTTCGGAGTCCAATGATATGTCTAATCAACGTTTCAAAAAATCTGCTTATTAGTGTTAATAATCAAGGTTACACTAGCCTGGAAGTTTCGATCGTTCAAATAAACGTCGCCACATGTCGAAAATATCTTGGACTATTATTACCTTCTCGTAATATGCATAAGCAAATTAGAAGACTACAAAAGCTGCAGTTCCGAACATTAATAAAAGGCGAAATCGTAATCTTCTGCTCGGATATCGAACGGGGAGAGCTGAGGTCTTTCTCATAAGTGATGTGCAGAAACTCTTGATTATGATGAACTGACCATTTGGATGCTGCACAAAAGCCTTGCACCAGCTGAACAAATATGTAAGACTCACGACCACTACCAACAGGCGACGTAGACCGTTGGATAAAGAATTTAATTCGAAACAATTCCTCGTGCTGTTTGAGATGTTTTTGGTTTCTGTGTTTGACCTTACTTTTGTAGACGCATTTTATATACAAGTCATTTGGATTTCGATGACTGTATCATATTATCAAATATCACAAAGTTACATTCACATCTGTCTAAAAATTTCCGCTTCTGCCAAATGAACTTACACCAACGAACATCTCTCTGGAAATCGAATCAGCCCCACTATGTGAAATAGATATAACTGATTAAAACTGACATTTCTTGAAAGAATTCATTACTACTTATCCACTCTACTTAAACGTCCCTTGGTAGAATTAAAGATTTTGACAGGGACTCAGTTTCTGGCAGTTTGATATAAAGCCCTACCATTGAGAATATAATTTTCCGACTGTGTCTTTTATAATAAATAACACATAATTCATTTTTGTTTTGATCGTTTAAATCTCCCCATTAATGCTTAGAACCGCAGTCAATCAATCTCGCAATAGTATGAACGCATCCTCTGTGAATTGCCTTGATATTGCCCCCACTCATAAACATTGAGAGCAGAGATGATGATGACTAACAGTGACACACTGAACAATGCAAAAATATACCAGTCCCAAGTGATAGGTTGAGTGACAATGTAAGGCGGTCATAAATACTAACGTAATCACTCTCCCAATCGATCATCTTCCATCATATGTACATTATTTGATTATTTACTGATATCTATAAATACACAATACTAGTACGTATTGATCAAATAGAAGTCGAAATTCCGTTAAATGTATCTTGGTTTTACCCAAATCACATGATCAAGTTTCTCAGTATATACTACTTCAAGCTAGAAAAAATGTATCCGCGAAGAATTTTGATTTCGTAAGCTCTTTCAATATGACCGTTACTTCCACATCAGGAATCTCTTACTCATTACTGTCTTTCTTTTTGTGTGAAGATCGGGACGGATATTGGGCTTTGAATGGTGCAGTACATCATTACACACACTTCCCTGTGAAAACATTGACTTACCTGCTATTTTACGTTCAACCTTCATGCAAACTCTCGTAAGTTCCGTTAAGCATTATTTATTTCTATGACTGATATCTGACTCATGATCAGATCAATACACAAATCCAAAATCAATAAATTGAACGAGTAAGCCCATCAACAATGAAGATTCATGCGTCTCATGTGTCTTGTGTATCTATGAATCTGTAATAAATAAATGACCATTTCTTAAGGTCAGTAACGCTACTTGTTCATTATTTTTTTTGTTTTAAGTGAATAGTACAAGCTATCCAGATGATTCACACTTTAGGAGTGCCTTAAATTACTACACATCTTGTATAGACAGTCCCAATGCAAGCATCCAAGTGATTGAAAACGAAGTTATTAAATTGATAATATCTCTATTCAAAGGGTGGTACTTGACAACCGATTTTGAAAACATCCCTTTCACTGTCAAAGAGAATCTACTTGACGACGGAACATTCGATCTTACAGGTTTAATTTTACCTTTGTTGCTTCAAAGTGGAAGTACATCTTTATTTTCACTAAAGCTAATAAAGGATGAAAACCCACACATTCATGTGAGTTACTTAGTATTAAATAATTTGGGCTCTGAACTGTAAGACCGCGTTTTAAGTGTTCAATTTTTATACTATTTCCAAATTGAAATTATATTATTTGAAGGATTACTGGAAACAAGTTATTGTTTACTGAAGAAAACCCTCGATAAATTTTCATGGATCCTGATTTCGTCATAATGACATTTAGTCGTTTAGTCAATCGGTCAATTAATTTATGTTAGTGTGTTCTTATATGCACTGAAATGCTAAATTCACAAGACCAAATCAAATTCTTAGCACAAATTCACTGAGGCATCATATTTTTATGCGATATTTGCATTTGAAAATGAAAATGTGACCGATTCGAATTTCTCCTCGTTTTGTCAACAGAACCTGTCGATCAAGATATTTACTTTATTCTGTCACATTTGAACGTATCGAATAAATTAAGGTGCACGAGTTTGTTGAGTTGAAAACAATTCTCTTTTTTCTATGTGTTTGGAGACACGACCAAACTTACCATGAGATACAAACGACTGTAAAATACCATAGGCATATATATATATATTCACTACTTATGCTGCAGTGAAAATATTTTCATAGCATCTGATTCAGTAAAATTTTCATAATGATGGTTCATCGACGAAAAATCGTGTTTTCTTCTACGATGGATAGTATCTTATTTACCCAGTGTGTAACTGAGAAATTACATCGCTCTGATCTGATTCAAAGAGCATTAGGTCGATAAATCAGATTTAAATTTGGACAGTGGTAAAATGCATACGACTTTATGGTTCGTGTTTGGTGAAACACCACAGACAGATCGTAGATCAAGTAGTAAGGGCATCTGTAAACGTTTTTATAATGAAATGTTTATTTATGTTTGTATGAGTTACCGCAGTATCATGCAAAAATCTCACACTACTTAAAAAGTAATTTGTGCTCTTGTACTGAATAATTTAAAAGATTGCTGTTGAATATCTCTCAACAGAATTTGTTTTTTTCTGAATGACAAATCTAATCTCACTTCATTCTAGTAACCAACACTTCACTCAATTTAAGTTATTAAGCTATATTCTATGTGATCACACTCTCAATGCTTAAATTATTTTTAATGTTTTCTACAACTACAACTCGATAAATCTGTGCATTTCGAGCGAGAATCCTGTGTGCAGATAAACAAAAATCGAGTGATCCTTTGTATGAGTGAATCATCATTTATTTTCTAAATAGGGTCATATAATTTATCAAAGTAGGTTGTTTCTACTTTTCAAACAACAAAAGAAGTTTCTAATGGATACCATCTATTGAAATAAGTGTTTTCCAAAAAAACATTTTAGTTGCATAACATTTCATTTGGTTCCCGGTGAAAAATACAGCTGTCTTGTTTTGTATTTCAGATTTCTCCAGGTTCACTGGAAGCTTTTGATGCAGTTACTTCTAGCGTGGTAAGATTAAACTATCACGAATTATTTTTATTACAATAATTGACAAAATTTCATCAGAAGTTTATTCTTGACTAATTGTAACTTGTGATACAAAATATATAAAACAGGATGTGAAGAGTGGAAGAATTTTAAAATCGTTTTTGTGATATCGCCAACAAATAAGTTATATATTCATTGTGTTTTACACTGAAAAGTGACCCGATTTTTTACCTGACTTATATCAGGCAGAATTATCATGTATGATGGAATTGAGAAATACCTCATTAATATACAAATTCTCATAATTACTTGTCTGTTTTCTGATAGCTCAAATCAAATGACGTAAAATCTTTTTAAAATGGATAGGCACCTGAAAATGTGACAATAACAAAATGATTTACTTTATTCTCAATTAACAGTCCGATGGTGAGAACACAAGTGATGATAAACTTTTCAAATATATGAAGAGAATTGGACCTTCGAAGGGAAAGAGAAATTTAATAAAAAGACTTTTCCGGTTGCACTCGCAAATCAAAACTGTGAGTAAACTGACCACGTTTACTTTACAACCGTTCAAAATTATGTTGTTATGCATTTTTCTATATACTTCACTATTTTGTATAAAACCGACATAGTCTCCAGTGATTAGTATATTCGTATTTTAGTCATGAGAACAAAAGTATGAGGTCTTGGCAATCAAATAAACTTGTAGCTACCCAGTAGTGTTAGCGTTTTTTGAGACGTGACAGGTAACTATCCAGAGATAATAGCAGACGATAAATAAAGTGACCAACCATTTTATGTTGTTGGCTGAACATTAAGTTAAATAAAAATAAACCTCCATCTCTCATGAATTTTATACGACAATAACACTTTCCTGAAATCATCTTTGCAGATGTGAACAAACCTCGTCCAATGAACTAAACGACTGTAACGTAATTTATTTCAAATGATTACAGTGATGCAAAACTAATATTATTGATTCAAATATTTATCGCCTTTCCCCCACTAAACTCGATATATATGCTTCAGTTTGTGGAATCACACACAAGAAAATCCATATTACAAACAACTTCAAAATTTCACTATCATAATTACAACATACCACAGATAACTCGTATAATTCGAAACTTCAAAAATGGCAAAATGGCTCAACGAAATGTTGATAAAGTTATCGTTCGCGCGAAACAAGATAACAAGGCAGCTAGTGCTTGCTTTTCGAAAACCAGTTTAATTTCAATTGCACTAAACAGTTGTCTTGATCTAGTTCCAAAATTCCTGATAACCCTCACTCAATAAACTAAATCAGATAATTGATTGTGATTAAACTTCATTATATTATATTCATTTCAGGCAATACAACCATCTGGTTCTGATTCAGAAGTCACAATTGAGAAGTTAACGGAAATCTGTCAAATAGTGAGTTGACGCTCAAACTGTTTTTAAAATGTCACTTACATGTGAAGCGAATTTCTCATTCCAATCACTGAATGAATGTTAGATTCGTCAATGTGAACGTTTACTTAAGATTAGCCAGTAATTTACCAGCTAGTTGACTATTAACCTTCATAAATTCTCTAATAATAAAACTAAGAAAAGAATTCACTCATTCCTTCAGCGACTTACTGTTATCGTCACATCAAAGCAGGATTATTGCGGCCTTCATGGGTGCCAAAACAACAGTCTTCACTATGATCTGTCATTTCTCAGCATTACATCTACACTATCAATGTTGTAACGATGTCATGTAATGATTTTATTGGTCATTACCACATACATAACACTACATATACTTTGATGCTATGCATTTATTCGCACATCTCGGGGCACAAATACTTACCTAATTACTTACACCTGTCACTCCCAATGGAGCATAGACCACTGACCATGGACACAAATAACCCTTACCTAATCCCACAATATTTTCTTCGATTCAGCTACAGTTTTGTCGTCAAAGTGTTGAGCACCCTCACATCTTAAGCCTTAGAGAATAAGTAATAAAATTATTAGTATCTACCACAAGTGGAAGAATCAAAATGGTTTTGATATTGCATGTGTCTGAGTGAACTGAATCGTTCATCTGCGACTAACTTCATCAAACAATATGAACTGAATATCAATTGTTCCCCTCATCAAATTGTCACCCACTGACCCCAAAACGTCATTTATGGTGATGTTGCACTCAGAAATGCCTCGTTTGTAAAACCACAACAAATTAAACGAAGCTGATTACATATCCATGCTGGAAATGTGTTATTAAAATATAAATCTGTCTATATAAAGACGGTTGGAATCTAAATCCGTCTATTTGCTGAACTAAATGTCTCAGAATGGAAAATGAGGTCAGGCGAATTCACAGTATCCACAAAAGTACATTATCAATGTTCGTAAAAGTAGAACCTTTACTCAATGGACTCTTGTCTTACCATTTCTTAATACTCAAAATTAGAATGTAAGTCGATATAATGTATTGTGGTGGTCGGTATTCGATATCATCTTTAAACTTCGTATACAGCTCGTCTTGATAACCGTTCTATATAACGTCCCAACGGTATATTAATCAGAAGGCAAATACGAAGTGTTGATTACGTTTATTGCGAGACCACACACATATATCCAAATGTACAGATGCGTTAAACAAGCATAGAAGAGTTGTGCCGAAAGGCAAGCAAGCGAGCGAGAGCCAGAGCAAGAGCGAGACGAGAGCGTGTAAGTGAGTGAGTGTGTTGAATATGAATAACATGGACATATATATACCATTTGAAATGAATGAGTAATCGAATCAAATAAGCAGTTAGTAGTAAGACTAGCAGAGTGAATAAATGCGTAGGCCGTAAGCAATATTCAAGATACGTATTTCATACAAGCACAAAATAATAAGGGTACAATAAATTGTTATAGCGCGGATGACTTTGTCCGCTAAATAAGTTAGCAAAATGGCCTAACTGAGTTAAATGAGAATAAACTCAATTGCACGTGAGTCGCTATAGTATCCGCTTACATCAACAAATGTTTGTTACTACTTAGTTACCCTTAAATCGAACTCGTAGATCTGATAAACGCTTTGTCTGTTGTTCAAAATGGTGTCTCAATTTCATCAAAGTCAACTTCTTTCAAAACTATTATGAATAAAAATTATAGGTTCAAACTTCATACAAAATTATCTTTCAACGATAATGCAGTTAATAAGAACGGTGCAATGTTGTTTACGTTCATTGTATACAACAAAATATATGATAACTACCGATCACGATTAGCTGAGAGACACTGATCATGTGTAGGAAATCGATTTGTGACATAAATCATTTACTGTCTTCGTAAATGTATTTCAACTTGTTATTTGTTTTGAACAGATTGATTGGAATCTTTTATTTGAGAGTGTATTCAATGAAATCAAGTATGATTCATACAAGAATATGAAAATTATTATCTATAATCAAGATTCGTTGAAGAGGGTTTGTGACAAACACACAGAGTTTATGAGAACAGATCAAGGAAGAAAGTAATTTCCTTTCATTAGTGAATGCTACGCTTTTAGAAACTATTCGTTCTGACAAAATCCTTGTTGGTAATATTAATCTTCACACCGTTTTTCTCATTTATTGACATGGTATTCAAAGTAATTCAACCCAGGAAGGGAACATTATATAAATTGCTAAGCTACTACATGTATTTTAATTCCAATAAAATCCAACTAATGTTTATTTACATCAAATCGCAATGCGATTTTTTTCACACTGTTTCATTGTTCAATATTATCGTTATAGAAATACGACTTTTGCTTGTTCGACAGTAAGTACTCTTAATTCAGCAAACAATCAGACACGTAGGTATCAAGGTTTGACTTGGTAATTTCGAAAAAACTGAGCACTGGGTAGATTGTTATAAGCAAATTAATATATTTGTAATATCACAATGAGTGGAAAAATTGAACTTTTTGACGTTTCCTGACTCCGAGTAATCCACTTCTTCAGAGAATAAATAAACAAATCGAAATTAATCCACGTTTAAATAATACAACGTAACCACGAGAATATTATGTGATCAATCCTAAAACTGGTAAGAAGAACTGGATCCAGACTAATGCGAGCCTTAGTTTGAAAGTCAAAATCAGTTCATATTTATACTCTGAGTTCGATTCGATGTTAGATCATAGACATAAAATAAGAAAGTTTGATTCAAGGAAGAGTTTTCTTTTCGGCAAGTTCATTTTCCAAGCTGTTCAATCGCAAATATTAACTCATGTTTCACAATGACAATACTTACAATAAGGGCGATAATAAAATTCTGTAAAACACGATGAGAGTGAGGTGGAATAAACAAAGAAATTAAAACGTTATTTGTATCAAGGAAAGTAATCATAATTTTGTGGTTAAGAGCCCGAATATCCATCAAGTAGACAGATAGAGAAATAAGTTTGGCGGGTTGGTTAATCACTTCTCGATTTACTGGCTGAAATCATTTGTATCGGTTGTCTCACTTGGAGAATATGAATAGCGGCCATTCTGTGAATTCTTTCCCATATCTAAGTAATCGTCATTCATGATAACTTATTGTCCTAGTCTTACAAACTACCACTAATGTTAGTTCTGTACAAAACGTTTCCTCGTTATTGTCAGGTCATATGACTACCACTTTTCATTCATTGTTTATCAATACATAATCATTATTTATTAACATTTACTTTCAAAGAAATTTACACTCGATGACAGTGATCAGTTTCTTGTTCAACATGAGAAATATATTGAATCGGTATTTCGAAGAGTTTTATCCTGCTAATGTTCGTAAGTAACATTGTCAGTTTCCCTAAACAAATTGATTTCCAATTTTATCTGTGTTCAATCCAAACGTTTTCATTTCAATATTAGAGGTAAAGGAAGAACAAATAAACCAACCGGAATATAATTTACATAAATATCGATATATTCAACACATAAACTATTATCAATATTAGGATACATTCCAGATACATAATAGTCGACAACATATTATACACAATGGATTAAATAATCATTCGGATAAAAGATCACAAAACAAGCGTCACTTATTCACATCACAGTCATAGTTCTTCAGTGAATTTCTCTCTTATTTTTCACAACAATTCACTTTTGATATGTTATTTCAACAATCAAATCAAGTCTTACTAATGTACATGTATCTGGCTGATTTCAAACGGTATTTATTTTTTAATGAGAAAGGATAGATGAGTACCATTCTGTAATAAGTCATACGATACTCAATACGAATTAAAAATAAACGATGTTTCATTTGTTGGTCTTTTTATATCACTTCATTTATTGACTTCGACAAAAATGTCAGCGAAAAAGCCAACGAGTTGCATTGACGAAGTAAAAGAAAATTTCCGATGGACAATAGAAAAGCATCATAAATATTCTAGTATAAGTGAAAGTACACAAAATCAAGTGAGTCTACAATTTCGCTAAAAATCTGACTATTCATTGTTCTGTTTACCTATTTTGAGAAAGCACGATATTGGTCTGCTTACAGATAATCGTATTCAGATATGCAATATGTCGTCAGTGAGAACTTCATTTCAATGATAAAACTGGAGACAATTTTATTGTTTCTAATCATAAACTAATATAATTATGTCACCACGATACGCTTTAAGCAAATTATAGTAAACGTTTTTGCGTTCTACTCAGATGGACTACCATTTAGTGATGAAGCGATTTATTTGTTTCATAGATGACGGTTGTCTGTTTGATCACATGCATATCTGAATAATTCCTCCTCGAGGACTGTTTCTTTTGCATCGATTTGGCAATAGAACAATGAACGATTGTGTTCAGTGGGCCACATTTATTCCTCTAAAGTACTGATAGTTTATTTTGTAACATTTGTGTAATTACTTTGATCATGAGCAATATATCATTATGCATTGAATAGGTTCTCGAAATGTTCAAACAATTGAAAACGACCTTCATTAATTCATTGTCATCAAAGTCATGGTCCAGTGAAGATGAAAAGCAGAAATTCATCAACTTGGTTTGTCCTATTTTAACTGATCAATTGAACACTATTCCATTTGTTTGTTTAGGCTAATGAGTATCAGTTGTCCATAATTACTTCGAAAAGTTTGTCCGCAGCAGACAGAGACAGCCGAGATTTTATATTCAATGTGAGTTTCACAAATAATTTATTGGTTGTTGATTATTATCCTGGAACTATGGGTGAACTGAATTCGTTAAACAAAAAGAATCACTAGACGTCTTGAAAGAGATTTGCGTTGTACTACCACTCTGTCCACCACATGACTTGTCTTGATGTTAACCATTCATGACTAACGTAAATACAGTGAATGGAACAGAATAATATGCATTCGTTTCACTTCGCGATTTCTCATCAACTGCTTACAATCATACTTGTCATGAGATATAACATACTGCCCAACTATAAAACCAAGCACCTGAAATGATACAGACTATCAGCTCTATATATACACGTATATGTTGAGGGTGGTATATGAAGCAAACATATAGTAGACAGGGCAGTAATCACACATAATTCCGGAATCGATGAGAAGGAATGTGTAACAATTGTAGAAGATTCGAATAGCTCACAATAACTCCAAGAATGCTGCTGTTGTTGCTTAAATAGTTCGGAAATGAATGTTCTGGCTATTGAAGCTTGTTTAGTAAAATTTCTCAATTTAACTTAGGAGTAACTGATATACACCCGTCTCTTTCTGATAGAATACACTAGGTTCGAAAATAATATTACTCACTGCTGCAGTGAAGCTTCACGAAATTAGATTTTGTTCGTCAATTATTTCAGATGAATGAATAACGTCAATAACATGCTGGCTATCGGCTAAATAGACAGCGATCTCAATATTTAGGGTTGAGGTGTCTACTAGCCCCAGGGTTTTAGCAATGTGTTCTGAAATGCGATCATACATAGACCTCAGTTTTTAATTCCATCTATGTACTTTGTCGCAAATGTTTCAGCGCCCGCTTACCGACTACACTATCTAGATCACAACCCTGACATTTGCCTTCTTCATTTAATGGGAAGATAAATTATTCTTTGTCTCACGAATAAAACCATAATGGTTAAAGACATTCGCTCAAAAATACAAATGTACATTTTCCCATTTTGATGATGCTGTTGAAAATTTATTAAAACATACGTATATTTAGAATTAAAAAATAATGTTAAGAAGGACATATCATGCTACTTCAAAAACCAAATGTCAATTGGAAATTGTTCCTTGATCAAAACTGTAAAACGGATTCGATGTGGAACTACCAAGCCTTAACTAATTATAAAAAACCTTGTTAAAGAATGTTGTTCACCTGTAGAATCGTAAACGTGAAATTCACATCATTGCATATATTTCACTATAGTCTTCAATATCTGTGCTAATTGATACTTATATCATTCTACCTGTTTCATTTACTTACTATCCTGTTAAATACATTTGATTTTGAATGTCTCATTGAAAAGAAGTGGAGCGCTTTATGAAACAACATTCAGTCTCATGACAGCGTAACTGTGACACTCTTATTCTTCAAAAAGTGCCAATCTAATGGAAATAATTTAACGTATCTGAAGAGACCTGAACAACTGCTACGAGCAACAATGAATAAAGTATTTAGATGGGACATATTCACGAATATTTAAAGCAAAACATTTTAATGGTGACACATCTGGAAATTTCTTATATTGGTTTAATTGATGAATATTCTAAAAGTTCATGAAAATATCCATTTCCTGTTTTAGAATGAAATTTCCGAGGATGATTACTTAATGAATGTGTACTATTCCCAGAAAACCAAGTTCCTTAAATCAATTTACAAACCACTGGATACTGACGTGGAGTAATTTATTATTTTGAAGTATTTGTTTTACAAATTTCGAATAGGCAAATACACTGAATAAAACATATCTTCATGAAATTAATATACTTTCAAACAAATTCAGCTCTGAGCAGTAAAATACATCACATAATTAAGCTCCACACAAACAGACCCCTTGATAAGTTTAAACAGAGCAGGAACGAAAAGATTTTCAGAATTAAATATACTCATTATTCCACATCACGTTTTCCTATCAGCTACATACAACCGAGAATTCCAGTCAATAATAAAATTATTCACAAATGTTTAGTGTACTTGAGTTTATGAAGGCTGGATTATATTGGAAACGTAATAATGAGCAGAATAGAACACAGAATGTGTGACTAAGCATAGTTAAGATCGACTTGTATTTGTATGTTAGAAATTAATTATGTACAGTTGATTCGATTAACCGCACATAACTTCTTCTACCTTGATTGTGATCACTGGTAAACATAACACCTGTTCTGCACTACATCACCAATTTAGTTCTAATCCAGATTCTTCCGAATTCTACTGTTATTGAGATTTTTCATTCTGTGATATATTTCATAAGCCCTGATCGTCCGAGATTAATTGAATGATAAGCACACATATAAATAGTGCGAATAGGTTAAATTTCCGTCGTGTACCTCTTGAATTATGTGTGTAACTCCTGTTGATTTACTAAAAACAGACGTCATGTTATCGTAGCTCAAGAACTACAGTGAATCAATATACTATTAAATCACATTATTCCACTAGCGCTTTTATCATCTTGAACATTTCCATTACGATAAACTGTTCAACCTGTTTTCAGCCAGTAACATGCGTAGTACGTAGTATGCCCAATAAACAACGTTCAAAATATTCGTCCTCACTCCCGTCCATACTATAATTATTGCATGGAATTTATGAATGAATCACGTTCATCGTTTTGTAACGTATGAAGTCACTTTCCTTATAAACTCGTAATTCATACAGTCGACCAAAAGCAGAGCGCAGCGAATGTTCAATATAATCAAAGCAGATGATTCCATGTATACATTAAATTTAGCTAAGTCAAATTTTTTATTTCATTTATTATTTAACTTTAAAATAGCCGTTATTTTTACCATCTTTGAATCCCTATACATAATTCACTAGATTAACTTTCAAAGTATATGTTCTTAAGATGATAACTGATTCCGAATACTTGTCTCTTTAGTAACCCTAAATGAAGTATGCAATTAGTTTTCTAAAACTGTTTCAAGTTCCACTAGCATGCACTTTGATGACAGCCCGATTGAAAAGATGGTTTTAACACAACTTGATCAATTGGCTTTATACATCAAATAAGATGAAATAGAATGACATCGATCGCCTTTCAAGAATCAATCAATGATAAATAAGTATTTTACTCAGTCGCTGTCGATTGGCTTGGCAGTATCAAGTCTTTCTGATAGATATTTCAGCCCTCATTTCAAAGTTGTGCAACACCAATCTTCACTACATGCTAACGTTATTTTACCTCTTTTCTGAGGAAAAAATGTATACTGTGAATTGTGATTTGTAAAAGATCACAGTTGAATAAACGTACACGAATTTAGCTAAATCAAATTTTTTATTTCATTTATTATTTAACTTTATTTTTACCATCTAAGAGAGTCTTACATTTTTGTTCACATTTATTTAGACCTGACGCGTTCAGTTTTATGCCATACATATCTAGTTCGGTTGAAGATAAACTTATTAAGGTATCTGCCGGTCTCTTAAATCCACCATATCTCGAAGAAGGATATTCAATGTCTGAAAAATACGGAACTATCGGTTGGTTTATTGGTCGCCAGCTTATGTATGAAGGTAAATTTTACATAATGTTCATTTTGCCTAAATCAGATTAATGTCACAATTTGTTGTTTGAAACAGTTCGTGAAGTACTGAAATGTACCAATCTATTTTACATGCTTAATCAATAGTTGAAGCGAGTTGATGAAATAGGTAAGGGTACTTCCACCGAGATGCAATGTCTGCCTAGACTGCAATGTGTGAATCCTTAAACTGGATAATGTGTGATAATTTCTAATGACAGAAATTAGTGTGACTTTCATTATTTACTTATCTGCAATAAAATGACTTGACAGGACGACCACCATTTGTGTTTATTGTAACCGTACTTGCTTGCACAGAAATCTAATAGTCATCATTCTCAGTATAGTGTTGTCCGAATCATTGAGGTTTAATTGATATTATGAACCGATTAATGTCAGACCACCATTCAAAACCCTATGCCGATAAGTATCATGTGCCCCCTAGTGGTTAGTTTCGAAATTCCGGCTTTCAGGATGGTGATTGCACTCTGCTGAGGAGTCCCATAACAGGACTAAAGCGCCGTCCAGTGCTTCCATGTTTCCAATGGTAGACTAACTTAGATCGCTTCATGACCTCAATTAAAAGTCACCATTCTGATTGGTTTGAACATTGGCAGTGTAAAGACTTTCATAAATGACGTAAATAAAACTCGTAATGTAATAAAGATTGTTCGATACAATAAACTGCGTTTTCCATAAGAAATTCAGTGTCCCCTAACAAGCCGAAAGCTAATGATTAACAAGTTCATTATCAAATGATACGTAAGGCTCTCAGGAAAAACCCAATAAATCAAATTCCTTAGTCCAATTTTTTCATGATAATGATAGTGTAATAAAAGTCGTCGACACTTGCCACAAGTTGACATGAATCACAATTACCCATATGAAAATGTCATTATTTCTAAGACAGATGATATGCAAATCTTCTGAATAAAAATCATGACACCTGGTAGTTCGAAGTAAATAAAAGCTGCTTAAACCATTATCTACACTCTCAGAATAAACTCAAATGTTCAAATTATGCTTGCCTTGCAGTAAATAATAACAAGAATGCAGATGCACCTGAGACTTCTCAGGTCGCCTGTAATTCACCAGACGCAACAGTTTTTGAGGCTCAACTATGCTGCTTGCAGAAACAAGACGAATTCAAAGAAAACAACGAAAAGGTAAGCGGTCCTTTAAAAAGTTGCTTTTGTCAAGGTAAAGTTTCATGTTCAACGGCTATTGAAATATCAACCTTGGAGTTGATTTTCGAGTTGTCTAAACCGTTCTTCTTACAAAACATAGACAACTCTATGCGAATAAGTTTAAAAAACGCATTGTGCTCATCAGCTATACATGGTCTCAAAATAGCATATCACTCATTTGGCCAACATGCCGTTGCTGGATATAAACATCACTTACTATTTCTTATTAACTAACGAGTCTGTAGTTGTTCTTTTTTCCTTTGAAATAAAGATGTAACTAAATAGGATAACATTAGTGTTCAAAGTCGCATAAATTCAAACTGCTCAGCGGCCTATTACACTATATTTGCTGAGCATTCGGCAATACAATACAATTCTTGTCGATGCCAATTTTCTGTAAATTCAACAAAAAGATATTCGGCAACAAAGATCATTTAGATGAAGACCATTTTCCAGTAACCCATTGATATCATACAGATTTAAATGCATAACAAATTATTATTATTCGTTCTCAATAACCATAAGTTACCTGAAGCACGGCAACTTACAAACATTATGAAATAGTTACCATGGCGATATTTAATGCAGTAAGCTCGTCTTCGCACTTTGGCTGACGCGTTATAACGAAAGATTTACTGCAGAAGCAAGATAAATACAGCATAAAGTTTGTTACGATAGACAGTCATTTACGATATGTCATTTGAAATTAATCGATGTTATCTATTAAGGACAGTGGTTTCCACGTCGATCATTTCTCAATTACGTTATGATTATAGTTGAAGAGTTGGAAAACTCAAAATTGAGTGATTGAGCTCTGAGGAGCGAGAAAAAATTCGAAGTAAAAACTAATGGGGAATAAATATCTGTCGTGTTTGTTGTGTGTTGAGAACGTACCTTGTTGAATTTGTACATTTAAAGTAGTCTTGATAAGAGAATGAATGTTATAAGAGTAAGGAAGATTGTTTGACAACAAACGCTAATTACGTGTATAGACTATATTCATTTTAATTTTATATGCACCACGGAAATTTAGTTGTAAAAGTGGTGAGCAAACATTTTAGAGTTCCATTTAACACGTTGTAAAACTATATAATCCAAACACAGATTACCTGATATATTATCACAGTTCTCATAGCCACTATATGTGTTTACTTTGCTCCTCATATATACTAGGATTTGAGATCTTTGTCAGCTGATATTAATGGTCTCATGCTATCCTTTAAAGTAAGTGAATTTAGATAAGTTTGTATCAGTATTACTTGTCACTTAAACATAACATGTATTATCGTAAGTGTTGAATTTCACCGTTAAATTAGTAACATTTTCAATTCTCTGAATGATTTCTATATGAAATATTATAGTTGGTAATGTATGGATTTCATATCAAAGCGATGAATTAGACGGCGTTATTTCAACAGCAGTTTAGGCAGTGATTAGGTACAAGTATTTATAAATAGTTGTCTACGCAAGATACTCAACATACATTGGCCGGATACCATCAACAAAAGCCTTCTCTGGAGGAGAACAAACCAGCTTCCAGATGAAGAAGAAATTAGAGAAAGATGATGGAAATGGATTGGAAATGCATTACGGAGATCACCAAACTGCATCACGAAACAAGCGCTAACTTGACATCCTGAAAGGAAATGGAGAAGAGGAAGGCCGAGGAACACAATACGTCGGTAAATGAAAGCAGATATGAAAATGATGAATAACAGTTGGAAAGAGCTGGAAAAGATTGCCCAGGACAGGGTTCGATAGAGAATGCTGGTGAGCGGCCTATGCTCCACCACGAGGAGTAACAGGCGTAAGTAAGTAAGTATGTAAGTAAGTAAGTAAGTGGGCAGTAATTGGTTAGTGTATCGTTTGTATTCACACGTCAAGCAACAGATATAAATTGTTTTACAATTAAAACTCTATTTTATAGTGAACACCAAAGAACTGTTTTGATTCCAGAAAGAAGAAAAATACAGCGACTGAGTCATGCGCATTCACCCTATTTAGTAGGTTGAATTCACATGACATATCTTGGTTAATCAATAGGAGTCTACTATTTCAGAAATGATGAACTTACAAAGTCTCAATAAATAGACTGTGAATTTCCGGTTTTTCCCATTCTTGTAGAAGTCTGTATATAGAGATCTAGATAAAGGTCTGCTCCTAAGCAATGAGTGCGTGAAAATCCCTATTCATTGAATTGTTCAACCTTGCTAACTGACATACTTTTATTTCAGACATACACGGGTCATGGAGATTTGCAAGGAAAGAACTCGTTTTACACATCGTTTGCAGAGGTATGTTTCTAGATATCATAAATTTAACTTTTACAAAACGGATATATTACAAGCTCATTATTATGATGTAGGAATGTTACTTTCATTGTTCAGCGACTACATAACATCCAATTCAAAATGCATATAGAACAAATGTTTACTATGATAATTACGAGTGATTATAGAATAATTCATGTGTATTCCTCAATCTCTGAGATTAAAAGAAACCAATCATCAGAACCTACTTTTATTTTAATAAGAATGGAAACGTTTTTGTTGAACACTGACAATCTCGTGTTGAGACATTTGCCTCAGAAAAACCATTTCATAATGTCTTACATGTTTAATGATTTGAGAGTAGAGTTTTAACGATGAAATTTCGAAAAGTCAAGGAAAAAAACCCACAAATCAGCTAGTTGAAAATTCTTTGCTTACCACATTAACAGGATTGTATTACTCAAAACCAAGCTTTTTCTTACTCAAATCTATACTATATAATGAATAAATAGTATATGATTAGTGAATAGTACAATCGTATAATGCATTTTTACTTTTAAACTATTAGTTCTGTTATTGGAGTTATTCGTCCGAAACGCTATAGTCTAAGTTTCTTTTTAATATTCAGTGTACATTCTTCTAGTTTAAAGACATATTGCAATAAGTACTTATTATCTTCATTGAGTTCTCTGTTCATCATTTTCTTCTTTTCGTTTTTTCTTAATAAATGAAGATGATGTGTACTAGCTACTTCACAGACCTCATTCATACTAAATTACAGTCTCCCGACTCCGTCCATAAATTCAGGTAATTCATTTAGTCATTAATCTGTTCATCTCAATTAAGGTGTACTTTTCTCATCTCTTCAAAACGAAGTTTTCAATTTTCGAGAAAATTATTCAAAAATTCATATCTCTGAAGCATGATAACGTAAATACGATTAATGAATGACACGTATTTCATAGGATAGGTAAGCAGGACAGTCATCCGTACCATACAAACTCTAGTCCTCAAGCATTGAACAGATAGTAAAGAAGTGTAACTAGCCATTTTCTTGAAGAAAAATACCACACGTTAAACAAAATAATTTCTTGCAGTCATTACATTTCACTGATTGTCGTTTCATATTCAGAATATGGGTACATTTCACTCAATGTGGTTTGCCAACTGCATTATATAGTATTTCACCTTGTGATTCACTTTCCATTTCTTTCAACGTACATCTCAAATATCCACCCACCAAGCCTGTATTCTTTCCTGTGCATTAATGCAGATGTGAATATTCAATATCAAATCATCCATATCATATTTGCTTGAATGAATGAAATCAATAAGTATTCCATACATTTATTCATGAATGATTAGAATAGTCTACTATGATCCTATGACTTACTAAATACCTTTTTTTTCAACATTTCTCATTACCAGTGTGAATGATCTTCTGAAACACAGTCAGGAATTTGCCACTACACACCGATGTGCATCTGGTTCAAAAATGAATCCTGTGAACAAATGTGTTCTTTAGAGCAAAGCATAAATCATGCGTGTGCGTATGTGGAAATATCTGATGGAGTGTGTCCGCGATTTCTTTTTGATATAAACTGTCATAGTGTAGTTTTACATGTTTTCTTTTCACAACAATAAACCTCATTTTGTAACATGAATATGATATTGTTATGTTTTGATGGATTGATCTTGACAATTCAAATAGCTAAAATCAAATCATTTTAATCCAACAGAAGAAATAGTTTGAAATATTTTCTTTCTGAAAATCATTTCCATCACGCTCTAGATTAAATTCATTCTTGTACCGTTTGTATTAGATCTTCATCACTGTTTGGTTTCGACTAGTGGAAGTATTGAAAAAAATTCGCTCAGAATATGCACATTCCAAAAGAAACTGGTTCGTTTCAGTCTTTACCATCATCAACTTTAAGATTTAAAAACGTAGAAAGAAAACACTATAAAGCGTTTAACGAGGAAATAGTTATGAAGATGAGATAATCATATCGTGTAATGTAGTAGGATACTGCACAAAATTTATTGCAAGACTCCTTAAAGGGATCTGATATATTAATTCTGTATATGGAATTTGTGGTTCATGTGATTTGTTTAAGATGACTACAACATTTCAGAAAGTAGAAAATGGAAATTTTCCCCCGCAAAATGAGTGGCTTACTAACATAATAAAGATCAGTATATGGCTTACTAAGTAATAAGTGTTGATTAACTGATCAGACGGTTTTCGACCATATTCTATTTACTAACATATAACTCGGTCAAACGCACCACCCTATGCAAGTTTCGAAAAACTAAATGTCCTCTTCCCTTTGTCATGCTCCTCAGAATTATAAAAAATGTGAATTTAGTTGTGCTTCAAATATACAGAAAATGGTTTAAGTTCTATAGAGTTCCTACGGACGATCTACAGAAACCCTCTTCGAACCCATCCGCTACTTCAACACCTTGTGAATAGGCTTTCTGATATTCAATACAGTTATTTCAAGCGGTCTGTACTAAGTAGTTCTATTTGCAGATTCAATTAATTACTTTTATTGTGATATCTAGTTAATCGAAGCTTTAGTTGGAAGCTTCACACTTTTTCTAAATGTATTTCTTAAAACGTACAAAGCTAACATTTTAAAGAAACAAAAATATCTATATTTCCATAAATTATCAAGCCCGACTATTCTCTGTAGTATCCCGAAAAATCTATCACTCAGTCGATATGCACATACAAATATGCACCTGAACAAGTTGTTGAACTAATTCGGCATATGGAAATGTACTCAACAAGATGCGTAATATGTGAATTTAAACGATAGTAGAATCCATGATAGCATAACACACTGAACAGTGAGAGTATAATTAGAAGAATAATGAATCCATACGATGAAATGTATAGGACAATACTGAAACTCAGGATCCACAGAAAGTCAATTTTAGAAGTCCTACCGATTTTGAGCCAAATCTCACAAGGTGTGTAACCACCAATCAGAATTATCACAATCATGCTAACCTGCTAATCCAGACAGTATCAAATGATACAAGTAGCCTATCAGTCTAAGATACAAAAAGCCAAAATTGAGTTCCCTTCAATATATTAGATTTAAATTAATTCATCAATTGTATCATCAATGCATCGCTTGAAATATACTCGTGGATCTTTCAGTCAGTTTCACAGTAACCTCACCATCCAGTCCGCTTCAGTGCTTTTTATTTATTCCTGTGAGAGTGTCAAGGATACACAGTTTTCGATTATTCAGCTGTACGAAATTGCTTCCTTTATAACGGTTTCAAAGTCAATCAAACCATAGTCAATAATTAGACTAAGTGGTTGTACCATTACGGATCGTTTAATAGACTTAAACACAAGGTTTAGAAATGTAACTGAACAAATCTTTGATAAACTGTTGTATTTCACAGAACCGGTGAAAATAAAACTTCCTCATCTGCAAATAACATACGTAAAAGAGTTTTAGGTATACCTGTTCTGTGTTCCATCGAAATGTAGTTCATATGTGCTATGAAACCTTAAGTATGGGGTTAAATTTACATCACACGTTGGAGTAAATATTTGCATGTATTACAGAAACATCAAGTTAAAGAACTAGGAATTTGTCAGCGGTTATTTACACCTTTAAAATCCTCTGAGTAATGAGTCAACAGTTATCATTCACAATAGATGTTCCGATCATAAATAGTGATTTTGGTGATTATGTTTCAAAACTCATTTGTCTCTAACGTCAATCCCGGTGATCAGGCATTGGTGACACCATGATTTATGGTCACCTACCTACTGGAGTCTGAAGAGTGTCTCAAACTAGTCTGAGATATTAGAATCTACATTTAAAGTAAGAAGTTAAGGTAAGGATTACAGTAACTTCCAACTTTGTTTATTCGTGAACGAAGGACACACACAGAAGGTTAACACCCAAATACACAGTTCTAGCATTCGTATTCTCCACATTAAATTCTTCTGAAGCAGATGCCATAACTAAACTCTATCAATAAAAATACAAGTCGTTAGAAAAAATGAAAAACTTTGTAAGAATAGTAAGACAGCTGATATCCCAAACAAATATTCGAACAAAAAAGATAATTGGAACTTCAAGAAACAAACTTCTGAAATTAATGGTAATAATTAAGAACACCTGATAGGAAATTTATCAATATAGATCTGTTGACTAAAACTATTGGTGCAGCTCATTCTGAGAAACTCACCAGCATAATAACACCAATCTTTTCGAGTTGCTCAACTTCTTATTTAACTGTTGAGAGGACAGTATATGGTACACCTCTTTTTGTTCAAAACACTAAATTTGCTTCAAATGTAAGGATAACCGCAATTTTCAACCTTGTGCATTCTCCAACATCATCGTGAAATACTGTTTTGTGTCGGTTTAGTAATATATTCACCAAGTATTTTGTCGTAATTTCTCTTTGCCGCAATATAGCTAAAGATCAGGTTGATTGGATGATCTTCAAACCTCAGTATTTTTATCCAACCAAGTTTCAATAAGTCCAGTTGTAAGTGCTCTGTGAAATATGATATACTTTTCTCCTTTATTTCCTTTACAGCAACTTCCAAATGTATTTCCCCGATAGTACCTAACTTTCTACTTGAAAAACTGTAAAATGACTACTTTATGGAGTAGATTGGAGACCTCCTCCTGATATGTGCTATATCTGATTCCGTGTCAAGATAAATGAGAGCATGATATCCAGTAATCTAAGGCGAAACAAATGTTCTGAGGCTATATGAACCAGTCCGATCAAGGGCAGTTGTTACTTTGACAGAGGAGGCATTTTCTTATTGAACTGTGACTTTCCTTATTTACGTTCTTGAAACTTATAGCATAATATAGCATAATATCTTTAAGTACCAACCACCACATAATCAATATGAAGATGAGGGCTTACTGCCATCATTGCGAAAATCATACGTACGAGAAACTTGACTATAAAAGCGTGCTAGAATCGCTCGCTGTTTTCAACGATCCAGACAACAGGTTTCAGATTAACCAATCTTTTTTATTCGCTGGTCACTTTTTGTCATTCAATACTGGGGAATGTCCAGGTTCGGTAAAAATTATTTTTTAGATATCAGGGTCTTCCATTGCTTGTAGCCTCTAAATAAATTCAAGTCACTCAAACTAAGCTTCTGTCAAAGATAGTAGGCTGAACCCCTGATATTTTCAGTTCACAATTTCCTTATTTTTTACCCGGTCATCTCTTGGTTCTTTAGTCATCCTCAAACACTAAGAGAGGATTTTAAAAAAGGGGTGCTATCCCACGAACATTTAACACAGTTTGAATGGTCTTGTAGAAACCAAAGTCACGTGAATTCTTTGAAAGAATAAAATAGCCATAGCGTTCACAGTCTGTTGCGCCTAACTTTCGTAATAGTGAGATGGTGGAGATTTGTAATAGTATTCTTAATAATATTCTGACTCTTGTGATCTCATCTAATATGCCGAGGTCATAGTTGGACAGGTCTCCAAACATTTTGAGCCATGAGGCAAAAGTAACACCAGCTAAACTATCAAGGTGTAATTCATGAATGGCATTGATGAGTGAATCAGGTTGATAGTCCTAGCTCACTGAATGTCGGGTCTCGCTGGGTTTAACCCATATTCCAGCCCGCTCAAATCATTTCTCCTGACTCTCCAGGTAGGCTTTTAAATGTTTCAAATACATATTCATCATGGTTTTCCCGTTGCCCATTAATAAGCACTCCAATTACATGTTTATTGCAGACTTTCTAGCTGCTATCTATAAACGGAGACTATTTCTACACTTGAACCAAGCTAATAAGGAAAAAGAGTAATACAAGAGAAAAAGATCTACAAGGTTAATTTACCTAAGGGAAATTGAATGTACTTGTGGGATTCCATATGACCCTGATGTTATGTAAACTTCTGTGAACGTAATCATTATAGTTCAATATGAGAATTACTCAATCAAAATTTTATACATAAGTTTTCAGTTTTTTTCGATTTTTAGACTAGTTATTTTAGATAACTTCAGACAGCCATAATCAGTACTGAGAACTATTGACTTTTGGTAAACACTATTACAACTGTTCTGACTGATTTGTTAAAGAACATCATCTCTGAATATCACTTCCAAGGTTTAGATCGATGCATTTCATGAGTCTTATAAACATCAACTTTTAAAACAGAATATTCTCATGTGGGACACTATACTGTTGAGGTCATTCAATAGTGAAAAATATACATGGTAATATATGGGAAATGTGGTAAACCTGTTCATCAATTCTGCCTGTTGGTGATAATTAAAGAGAAGCTCCAGATCCAACAAATGGGTTCTTTATCAAACTCCAAATCCAAACGAAGGAATTATCTGGATAACGGTACTACCATCATTATCAACGAGACTATAATTTATGGACGAACTGATCAGGTATAAGAAAACAGGTCTTGGATTTTGGGACGAAATCCATTCATTATAATTGATATCAGTACATGGTGAAAACGCTAAATTTCATTCCTAACCATAACCATCAACTATAAATCAAAATTCTAACTCCTCACACCGGTTTATAACCTTCATTTGGTCCTAGTAATTAGTTGAACACTCTCAAGATCACTCTCGCATTGCTCAAGGGTTATCCATAAAGTATAATCTCACAGTACACAATACGTGTAAAATATATACGAACCAGAATTCGTGAATTGTCTGCAGCATCAAAAACGTTGGTATAAATATCTGAAAGAAGAATGATATCTGAAACATTCATGTAAATATTGATTAGAAAAAATAGAATAATTAAAGTAACAGCCCGTACATTTGTCTGACTTCACAATGACTGTCAACAGTCAAAGTAGAGAAGAAAAATGAAAGAAGTTTAAACAAAAATTGGAATTAACTATTTGAAGACACCTAGTTGTCATTAAACTGATGCAACAGATTCACGTAAACAATTAGTAAACACACGACGATTATTGTGTTATCCACATCACATGCTAAATATGATTGAGCTTGAAATTAGTTACTGAAACTTATTAAGTAGTATGATGAGAAAGCTAAATAGTCTGATAGGGATGAAGTAGTATTCGATTACAAATAGATTTAGCAATTGGTAGACATACTACAATGACTACCTTTGATATGGTGGAGAAGATTTGTAGCTCAGGTGGATCATTTTGATGGAGATTTGTTCTCTGAGCTGGATTGTTTGGTTTTGAAACGCATATGGAGAAATTTGAACATTTCACTTCTATCTTAAGTTTGTGCTGATGATGTCGTTCAGAAGAACGATGAAAGCTCCACAACCAAACCATCCGGCTCAGAGAACAAAACTTCATCACAATGACTACCTAGTCTTCCTGATGTTCAGGAAGATAGCCATTTAAAACCGTATGTACATTTGAGTTCATGAAACTGCAACTTGACTAAAAAGACAATTTATAGGTGCCTACCCCCTTCAAGTGCAGCGTATGCGCACAACAAATACAACTAGGAATGTCAAACCGCCAAATGGAACACATTAAACGGATATTCATATGAGATTTTTAATTGACTGAGACGACCAGCAAGATGACTTGCACTTATATGTCGTTTTTTGCAAAATATTATCTTGAAGTCAGCAACGTGTTAATGACAGCTAAATAAAGAATTACATATGTTATTAAGCATATTTCAAACAATCTTCTTCACTGACGTCTCAGTAGTATACATATTCTGATCGCTTATCGCGTACTAAACTCAGTATGCATTGTGAATAAGATTATCGGTATAGGGGTTGTGGAGATTATTAGGTTTTTGATTGAGATCATGAACCGATTGATGTTAAACCACCGTTGGAAACCTGGAAGCACTTGACGGCCATTTCGTCCTATTTTGGGATTCCGCAGCAATGGTTTTAGGAAAACAACCGTCTGAAAATAGCACACATCCTTAACGTAGTTATTTTTAGTTACTACATTGCCGAACAAAAATACGTTTCAAGTTTACCAAATTCAATAAGTCAGAACGTCTGCACTAACACATCTCAGTCCTATCCATTTCTAAAAATATACAAGATTACTATTCACCATAAGTATGTGCATAAATTTGGCAGATAAGATAGTGAGTTTCCGCCTATAACGATCAAAACTTGCTGTTTGGTAATAAAGTCTAATGTTTATGATCATTAATAATAACATTATTGCTACTTTTTATCCTACTTTAAGTGAAAGAAATTCATAGATTGTAACAAATATAACATCAGTCTTCGTAGTACGATAAATTTCATGTAATATTTGTTAACACATACATCGACAACATCTAGAGAATTTTCGTCATATTTCACCAAACATATCTTGAGAATAGGAAGAACGTATAAGTTAAATTTCTAGACCTTACCAAACATTATTTGTGGAAGAATTGAATAGACGACAACTCACATGTAGCTCTTTGTATTATTTGTTTTTATAAAACCCATTATATTGTGTGGTAAAAACATATGAATGAAACCAGCTAGTAAACATGGTTTACATATCTTTTTCTTTGAAATGGATTGTTTTGATTTTTCAAATTATGATCATAATGTCATCAATCATCAACAAAAAATTAAAAATCATAATAATTTGATCAAATGTAGTAAACCTGTTTATTCAGTATAGTTAAGGTTCTAAAAGCAATTGAAAAGTGTACAATCCATCACAAATCATCTGCAGCATAACACGTCCAATGTGAAAGGGATGTTTATATACATTGATCAGATATATATTTTTTTTCACAGATTGAAATCATAAGTCAGTTGAAGCTAGACCACCATGGAAAACCTGGGAGCACTGGACGGCCGTTTCGTCCTAGTATGGGACTCCTCAGCAGTGCGCACCCACGATCCCGCACCACACGGGGTCCGAACCCAGGACCTACTGGCTTCGCGCGCGAGCACTTAACCATTAGACCACTGAGCCGGCATCTAACGGTGTTAATGTCTAACTTCAACCAATATGTCACTAATATATGGATGGATCTACTGCAATCTGTTCTGTAGATTAACATAGTTGTTATAATGATAGATCAGTTAAAATAGATCATTCGTAAACAAGCATTCTGTTCGATTGAAAATCTTTTTTTCAAATAATGAGTGAATAAGACACTGTAATATGTTTCACATTCCTGGGTTACTCAATATGTTTGTACATTACACATTATTCACTGACAGTGAGGATGATTGGAAAAATTGTACAAATATCATGGTCCCCAAAAATGTATTATTACTATTATTTTAGGGAGATTTGATGAATATGCAAAAATGGCCGTGCAGTAAATGTTAACCCAAAAATCCATTTGCCTTATTTAGTTCTGTTATTCACCAACGCGATTTAAGTCGATAATTGTTTACTAGGATAGTCAGGATGTATATTTCGACAGCAATCACTCAATAACCATTATTCTTCCGATCTAACTGGGCCACTAAAAGACTTTTCGCACAAAATAAGTCGATATATCTGGCATTAATTTGAATTCGGAACAAAGTTTTCACTTTTATGTTTCATGAATATAGACAATCTCTAAGATATTTTTCAAAGTAAGATCATTGTAAATGTCACTTTTCATCCAAGTATAAATTAATAGATGCTTCTTTAATAGCATAATCTTGAATCAATTATCCTACTGAACACTAAGTAGGCGATGATAAGATTCGAAATAGCAAATCCGCTTACGATATTTACGTTGTATATCATTTGTTATTGTTTTGGTTCACTAAAGGGAAAGGAGAATGTTTGATTGATGATTCGATTAAGAGATAGAAATGTAAGTCTTAGTTTATGTTTATAGTTTTGGAGTTCTGGCTACAAGCTCAGTAACCTACAGCTAGATTTCTATGAGGTATTACTTAATTTTTCTAATGATACTTTCAAGACTGTTTATTTGAAAACCCATAACAGTGTAAAATAGCTTTTGAACACTTATCTCAATGTTCAGTTTATACCGCTACTAAGTGAATTAAAACTAGTGAGGATTTTGATGTCTATATGTAGAGTTTTAGTGATTAACACTAATTTATTTAAACGTATTTTGATCAAACTTACCTACATTTAAAATATCAATAATGCTCTTCATTGATTAACATAAAGCTGAGACATTACAGGTACATCCAAACGTGACCATTTAATTAGGCTCTGACAAGTATTTGTTTGTCATATATTCACTTATATTAATTAACTAGTCTATTTTTGATGAGTAATCAAGGTGTTTGTTTCAAGTACGAGGTGACTCTATATTGTATATATTACACATTGGCTGCCAATATTTTTAAAATTTCATAATCCATAATGCACCCCTATAACACTACTTTCATACACTTATTAATTCCCAACACACCATTCAATATGCTTGCTAAGAATCATCTCACTTGAAGTGCATGATACAAAGTTACGAATTTGTTTCATAAAATGTGAAAACCATATATTAAATACTTCATTTGCAAATCTTCTATCAAGTGTCTCAAACTTTATCATTCTTTCATCGCTATTAATCTCTGTTTACATTTCCGTCTTCTTCAATTTCATCATCTCAAACTTCTGTTGCCAGTCCTTCCATGTTAGATTGGTGTTACATACTACTTATGTCCGACGACATAAGTAGCATACACCACACGGTAATAAAATATGTGCTTGTTTACAATGAAAAAAAACTAAATAAAGTTGATATGTATTATATCCTAATAAAAAATAGACGAATGGTCGAGGCTAAGAATTATTTATGAATATATTCTTATTCTATAACTATTAAGTGATTAGATTATATCTATTTGTGTTTCTCTTATCGTAAGCTTTCATTTGATCTATTGACTACTATCATACGATTTATCATTCTCAAATTATTTCCAACCTATTAGTTACACTATCTCACAATCACAGGCACTTTCAGTCTGATCTTGTATAATGATTATTTTTTTATTCTATGGTGTGATGAGGTCTGATTTGCATGCACATATACTACGTATGTCTGAAATATATGAAGGCGGCCTGCTTGAATATCTGGGCTACCTGTTCCTCCGATCTAGATATTTCATCAAGTTATCTGTTTTATTGTTTGTTTTAACACATCATTATGTCTATTGTGCACACAATCTATTCAGGCGCTTTTATGAAAAGTTTACAACCTTTCGCTATACGGGATACAAAAAGGTACAATCAGCGACATCATGGTGGCTGGCAATATGCATTGAAACGAATGAACATTAATCAAATGTGGATTACCGAACTCCTAACATCTAACTGGTCATCATTCAAAATTTATCGTCACAATCGATCAAGGTATAAGAAAAGGAAACTTATTGAAGTACTTTACGCTGAGAATTCTATGTTGTACCAAAAATATAATGTTGAATAAAGCTTCTAATAATAAAAAAAATACAATAGAAGTTGAAATTGTGTTCTGCACTCAACAGGCAATGCAAAGTAATAAGGATCAATAAGGACTCAGAATTGACTCTAGGTTGTTCATGCTAGTTAACAAATCACTGATTTGGCATAGGGCCAAAATCGTGTAATTCCGTATTTCAATTGACGATCATATCACATGATAAATAACAAATTATATAAGTCATAATAATATTAATTCAAATATTCGGTCAACAATATATTTACTTACTTTGGTTAATTAGTCTATCATCTGTAATTATATTCTTATTCAATAATTTGTTTTTGAAAAAAATGGTCTACTAAATAATCCAGACACAAGGCTATTAGAAATTCTTTATTGTCAAGATAATGAATTTCTTTTAAAAATTAATTATAATATATAAATTTATTATATTAATTCTATTCTTAATCATATGACATAGAAAGAAAGAAAGAAAAAAGAAGAAAAAGAAGAAGAAGAAAGAAGAAAAGAAAAACAATTATTTGTTTCCAATCAAATGACCTTAATATTAAAGTTGATCTTGTCTGAGATTATTCTTCACAATTAAATTATAACTATTGATCCATTCAATTCATTAATTAATATAAATAAAAAAGGTTTACAACAAATAAATTATTATTATTAAATTGAAAAAATAAAATGTCATTTAAGAAATTAACAAAATTACAAAAATATCTTATATTTCTTTATGTATTCTGTACAGTATGTGGATTGATAGCATCAACAATATTATTATTACATTATATCAGAATCAATTCTAATTGTAAGTTGATTTATAAAATGGAACCATAATAATAATAATAATAAATCAATAAATTATGTCACTATTATTACATTTATACAATGATATTTTACATGATATAACATGTTCTTTGCTTAATTATATACCTAAATTTAAACTATATATAAGAACTTTTGTTTAAATTTGATCGAATAGTTTCACAGTATCTGGGTGCTGAGACATTAAAGAGGAAGAATGAATTTATAAAATCTCAGTGAAAGAATTCAAAGTAGATAGATAGATAGATGTTGATTGATTAATGTGTTTACAAACTCAGTATCGTTCTTTTCAATTCATTTGTAACTAAGACATAAATGAGAAATTTGATCAAAACAACTAATTAGATTAATTCATATCATTTTAAAACTTATTTTTGTTGTAAGGTTTTGTTAGAAATTATTATGAATAACCATATAATTCAATTGTGAGATTATTATACAACATTCTTTGATTTATGAATAAATAGTACATACACAGTGTTCGTGTTTTTGGATGTCAGGTAATGAAATAGTGTCATTATTATTGTACATAAGCTAGCCTAAATAGATTATAGATACAAAATTTGGTTTCCTATTTCAAGACCCTACAATATCTACAAATGGGCGGACGGAAAACTTTAAAGATAACTTTTCCTAATGTAAAACTTAAAATCTATATACAATTAAATTTAAGCAACCATGTAAAAGTGGATAACAAATAAACTTTCTAATGACATAAGTTTAAGTGAACGAAAAGAACGTAAATATAGTCGGTAAAATATGTATGTCGAAATTTCATGAGAGAATCAACAAATGGTGTTGTTAGTGACATACAATGTTATGTATGATGTCGTGAAATCGAGTGAAATATATGCATCACCTCATTGTACACATACTGATTAATAGTTTCTGTTTTGTTGGAATATTTTTACACTGATCTAGCCTCGTCACCACTCACAGACAGTTCTCCTACAGTGGATAAATCAAAGATGGATACAAGTAAGTTTATAAAATGAATTTCTCGGTGCCTTTGAATCATTATGCACATGTTGGTTGGCTGAATTGCATATGCTTTTATGACGGATTTGCGTTAAATTCCACATATACTTCTATAATTTTTTGCTGTGATTTTACTTTTTGTGACCAAAATATCATCATAATTTTGTTACATTTATGCTTTTTTTTCACAAATTTTACACTATTTATTATATTTCACTTGTTGAAATCATGAGTCAATTGAAGCTAGACCACCATGGAAAACCCCCAAGCACTGGACGGCCGTTTCGTCCCAGCATGGGACTCCTCAGCAGTGCGCATCCACGATCCCGCACATCGAGAGATTCGAACCCAGGACCTATCAGTCTCGCTCCAGGCGCTTAACCAACTAGACCACTGGGCCAGCATCCAACGGTGTTAATGTCTAACTTCAATCAATCCATGGTGGTCTAGCTTCAATTGACTTATGATTTCAACAAGTGAAATTTCTAAAAATCTCCACATAACCCATTCGGATAATATTTATTATATGTATTTTATTTATTACGAATGTTTCTCTTTGCATTGGTCAGGTTTCAATAAGTATGGTAATTTATTATCATTCTTAAAAACATGAACGTTTAATTAGCTCACTTTGTGAAAGTTATTTGACTATAACTTAAATATAACTAAGTGTTTACTTTCTTTCTATTTTATTTCATATGAAGACAATATGTTTATCAATAATAATTGCACAGGTATTATCACAGATAATGAAGTTAACACCAACTGTGATAATTTTGAAGAATCTGTTTGCCACAAACAAATATCAAATGACTTCCCTAAAGATCATTTATTACAATCAGATAATTTTATCATAGATATTTGTGAGTTTAATGAATAACTTTTCATTAATTACTTCACATTTAAGCATGATTTTGGTCAAGGTTTTTAATGTCTATAAACTTTTAACTTATTTTGATTGTATACAAAATTATTGACTGAAATCATAAGAAAAATAATCAATTTTTTAACACGTACCTAATTATCAGTTTTACAGCGTAAAATAGTGGTTTATTCAGTGCCGATTACATTCATCCTAATTAAGAAAGGCAACTGCCTCATAACTTCCGAAGAATCTCGTCTTTCGCTAGGATCCTTCATAGTTCTTATGAATGAAGATCCTTCAAATCTTAAGATAGAGTCTCAATGGTCCAAATTATTTTTTCTGACTAGCATTTTTTTAGCAATGTTGTTTACGATGAGCTAGTGTTGCTAACCCTATGACCAACCCTTCTCCTTTTACCCGGTCTTTGGACCAGCAGTAATACTGAAAGAGCTACAAGCGGAGCTTGTTTTCATCTAGTAGATAATATATCTAACATTTTGATTCATTATTCAGTATTAAAACATTGAAAATCAAGTCTGACTAACTTGCTACTGTCTAGTTATTTAGTGAATCGATTGTATACCTAACAGAACTGATCGTATAGAATGTGATTAAGGTGTGTTTAGTATAAATATGAGCTATCCGTAAACATTAGCTGAACTACTCATTTAACCGATTTTTATTTATGTCATGCACATTTTCGAAGTCTTTATTGCTTCCTATGACTGAGCATTAATGTTAAGCAATAATATTCAGAGTAAAGCATTTCCTAAGAGTTATATATTTGTGTTGTATCAAGTCAATCTTTTCAGACTTCCACGGAAAAATTATATCCAAACTTGAATACAGATCATTTCAATAATCTACTATATGTCTTTTAAGACTTGTATTCAATTCAGTAAATAGTCTCAAAACCATCATTATTTTCTTACTAAATGATCTTCATCAAGCACAAACTACTTTACATGGATAATGTGGTGCAAACCTACTCAAGTACATCATAATTTTAATGTAAAAATTCTAACTAACAGTTATTTTACATAGACTTTATCCATGTATGTCGAAGTAGAGCATTATATTTGTATTTTAATATACGAAGTAGGCGAGACTATGATTTATGGACAAACCAAGCACATATATGGTAAAAGGTTTTGGAATTTGACACGAATTTCATTCACTCGTTTTGTTAGATATCATCTTGGCATTATAACTGATGTCATTTTGTGATGGAAACATTAAATCTTATTCTCAACCATAATGTTCAACTGTAAATTCTAATCCTCATTCCTCACACTAATCTATGATCCTCATTTAACCGTAGTAAGTAAGTGGTCATCCCAAGGTCATTTTAGCGTTGCTCAAACGACGTCCATATATTATAGTCTCACCACAAAATAAAATCACACTAGTAGTTAAATCAAAATTTTCTAAGTTTATCAAACAATCTAATTATCGTCAAACGTTTGTGTAATTCTGTCAGGCAACATCACGAATTACTCGAAGTTAGACACTAACACCGATGGATGCCGGCTCAGTGACCAGAAGATCAGGCATTCGTGATTTCAATCAGATTTATTCTATTATAAACGTGTAATAAATAAACAATGATTTTGAAATTTTTCAAAATAGTGCACTAATTTATTAATTTATTTCGTTTTAAGTGAGGAATACAATGAATGTAAATGAATCACATCTTACGGCTGC
The DNA here is from genome assembly GCF_000699445.3 of Schistosoma haematobium. NCBI lineage: Eukaryota > Metazoa > Platyhelminthes > Trematoda > Strigeidida > Schistosomatidae > Schistosoma > Schistosoma haematobium. Next base: position 15,061,718 of record NC_067197.1, on the reverse strand, counting down.
TATTAATTACTATCGATCTTGTATCACAAACTCTAAGGAGGAAACATCGTCAAGAAAAGAGAAAATTGTTCAATTAATATCATCTCTTTTCAACGGATGGTCATCGCCACTGTATTCTGATAAGATCTCCTTCAATATTAGCAACAATATATCTGATAATAAATTGTTCAATCTTACCAATTTAATTTTACCACTGATATTTCAAAATGGAAAAGCAACTATATTTTCTCTAAATGTAGTTCAAAGTAGAAACAAAAGTATAAATCCATATATTTATGTGAGTTATTGAATAAAACAACTTTTGTTTATTTACACATAATTCTAAATTATAAACGTTTAGTTTTCATCATTTCCATCTAGCTTACAAACCAGTGAATTGTCAGGACTCTAAACCTAGAATCATTTCATAGTACAATAAAGTGATGTTTATAATAATCTTTTTTATCAGACTTAAATCAAGTTCGAAATACCTTCATACAATTAATTTTAAATTAAACACTGTTATTAGTTAGGCACTATATCAGTACGACATTATTCTCTCGTTAACGTATACTCTAACATGTTCACAAAATTCGCATAAATATTAGGGTAATTGAATGTATGTATGATTCTTTGAACGTATTCAGTTCATAGTTACATCAGTAGTAAGTGAAAGCCTCATATTACGTAATACGCCATACATTTTATGTATTGGGGCATTTTTGAGCTTAAATTCATAAATAATTTTGTCAATTATGAATAACAGATTCAGTTATAGTTTATTTACTATCTGTATCACTTCATTCCATTTAGGTCGTCAATCTAAGCTAAAAAAAAGTGTGCACACTCCAAATGTGAAAACGAACTTCACTGTTTCCTGTACCAATAATTTTGTCCTAGAACTATTTATTTTCTATAATCCATTTAACCAAAGCATGAAATCCATGTACTGATAGTCAAAAACTAAGTGTTCCTATCTGGAAAAATAACATTTAGCATCCTACAAATCAACCTTCTTAATTCAACAAAATACTTCGTAAACAATAATCAAAACTCTCAATAGACAGCCAATGTTAACGTAAACGCTTTCCGAAAGAATGAATACCGATTAGTAACTCTAACATACAACTGTACAATATTTCATTTGAATTCTATTAAACAATACAAATAACTTTATCTTCATTTCAGATTTCTTCAGGTCCACTTAATGTATTTATCAGTAGTGTTCCAAACACAGTAAGATAAAGGAATAAGAATCTATTTAATTATATTTTAATTGATAATAGAATTTCATTGACAGTTTATTTCTGATTTATTGTAATCTGTAATACGAAACATCATGTTAAGTTAATTTTATTGATCGAATGTATCAATAAAGTTGTGAATAATGGTGGATACAGAGTTTAAAACAGTTTAGACTTACTTTTTTTATCTCAATCATATCGAACAGTATTCTCGGCGAGATTATAATTTATGGACAACGTTTGAGCAACGCTAAAATGACCTTGGAATGACCACTTACTTACTACGGTTAAATGAGGATCATAGATTAGTGTGAGGAATGAGGATTAGAATTTACAGTTGAACATTATGGTTGAGAATAAGATTTAATGTTTCCATCACAAAATGACATCAGTTATAATGCCAAGATGATATCTAACAAAACGAGTGAATGAAATTCGTGTCAAATTCCAAAACCTTTTACCATATATGTGCTTGGTTTGTCCATAAATCATAGTCTCGCCGTATTCTCAAGCACAATAGAACTAAGAAATACCACGTCAGCTTACAAATATCACTGATTTCCTACTTGTTTTCTTGTATCTTAATCTAAACAATGTGAAATTTTTGACAAAATATAAGTAAACGCAAATGTCATAATAACAAAATGACGAATTCAGAAGAAAATTCGTCTGCGTAGATAATGTGATGATAGATTACTTTTTATTAATTGTTGCAAATTAACCAAAACATTATAAGCAGTTAGTATCATTGTCAATTTGGTAGATCTTTGCCACCATCAACTCGGATACAGTACGTAATCAACCACTCATAGCACACTTCATCTTGTGTGTATTACAAACGACTTAAATGAAAGAACATACACACTTGACTGTCGATTAGAAATTCTTTGGAATTCTCAATCATCACATTAACATTAAAATCTTCTATACAGGAATCCTACAAGGCTCATTAAGTCAGTTAAAATCATTTATTACATTGATTAATCGTGGTTCATTTACTTCCACACTGTTCCAGTGAATAAAGTACATGTTTATTGACTAAAAGAGTCTACACTGACAACGTTAATTAGGGTAAAACTTCTAAAAAAAACTGCATGTAATTGAAAATTCATTTATTTACATCAATAACCTGTAATATATTTCATGTGTAATACCTTAATCACTAATAATAACACATGTTTTGGGACAACAATGTATTTCAGTAACCATCTATATATACACATATATAGATTGTTGAAGATTAGAAAACGTGTCATATTATATTCTATAAAAGTGCATCGTTTAAATACATATTAAAGTAAATAAAAAAGTAGTCTATCTTCCCTCAAGGTTGAAAAATTGCATAAAGGTGTGATCGATATTCTATCCCAAGAATTGCGTAACCATGAGCCCACATGTGAGAATCGAACCCAGGACCTTCGCGAACAGTCATCATGTGCTCCCTAGTGACTAACTTCAAGATGGATTTCCTGAAGTCCCAGTAAGAAGCCGTGACCAATGGAGTCCAATTCATGTAGGGTAGAGACAGACATCCACCTCAGACAATGGATGAAGGGTTAAGCAAGATCATGAATAGATTGAAGTTAGACATTAATACTGTTGGATGCCGGTCGGCTCAGTGGTCTAGAGGTTAAGCGTTCACGTGTGAAACTGAAGGTCTTGAGTCCGGATTCTGTTAGTGCAGGATCGTGGATGCATACTGTTGAGGAGTCCCATATTAAAACGAAATGGCAGTCCAGTACTTTCGGGTTTTCAACGGTGTTCTAGCGCAAATCGACTCATGAATTCGAATTAAAAAATTACTGCAATCTCCACAAACTCCCATTTTGATAACAATTCTATCCCAAGGTTAGAAATGTTAGTTTCAAATAAACTGAGTATCGGATAAGAAGTCAATAATAAAAATTTTTTTCTTATATCCCAATGAATAATATTTTGTTTATCACTATCATACTTATCCTCATTTCTGATTCATATGTACTTATGATATGATAAAATCGGGAACTTGTGTACTTAACCTTTTCCATAACTAATAACTAGTTGGTTAACAATGAAGAAGGAACAGAAGAACAGATTTTCAAGTTACTGGAGAATTTTGAATTGGTGGAAAATAAGGAAGAATTGGCAAAAGGTGTTTTCAATTTGTATTCAGACATTAAAAATGTAAGTAAAATTATCACAACCACTTTGCAATTATTCAAAACTTTATTGTGATACACATTTTAACATATCCCAATACTTTGGTTATTAAGATACTTAAATTCCAGGTATTGAGAAACGCTTATCGAAAACTGTACCATCTAATGAAATTTCAACTGTCGAATAGTTTAAGCAATTGTTACTGAGATGCATTTCTTACTTACCTACTTGTTTACTTACTTACTTACACCTGTTACTCCTCATGAAGGAGAATAGGCCACCAACCAGCATTGTACATCCAACTCTGTCCCGGTTAATCCTCCCCAGTTGCTTCCACTTGCTATTCATTCTCTTGATTTCTGCCTCCAATTCTCGACGCAGTGTGTTCTTTGGTCTTCCTCTTTACTATTTCCCTTCAGGATTCCGAGTGAGCGCTTGCTGCCTAATGTAGTTTGCTGGTTTTCGCAATCCATGCGTTATCCACCTCTAGTGTCTTTTTCCAATCTCCTCTTCAAATGGAAGCTGATTTGTTCTCTCATAGTAGGCTGTTGATGATGATATCCGACTAACAGACATTGAATATCTCGAGTAGGTAATTGTTTATAAATACTTCTACCATTTTGATAATGGTTGTAGTAGTTATTCCAGTTTCAACTGTCTTGACAATCGTACTGAAGATTCTGACTTTGGAGTTGGCTGACAGTTGGTTTGATTTCCATATGTTATTCAGTTGTGAGAATGCCGCCTTTGCTTTGCCGATCCGCACCTTTACATATACATCATCTTCCTCCATGTTTGTCGGTGATCCTGCCCATATAAGTTAATGCCTATTGATCTCGAAATTGGGCCTCTACTGGATCTTCCATCTGGTTCAGCAACACTTTGTTGAAAACTTTTCCTGGCACTGACAGCAGTGTAATGTCTCAGTAGTCCCAACACTTGTTCAGATCTCCTTTTATTCATATCATGCTGTGTCCTTCTCTCCAATCTTCATGAATAGACAATGAAACATCTCTGCAATTACCTCTCTGTCTGACTTCAGTGCTTCAGCTGCTATGCTATCAGATTCCACTGCTTTCCCACTCTTGACTTGGTTTATGACCATTCTGATCTCTTTGGTCGTTAGTGGAGTGAAATCTATAGGAATGCCCGTGAGTATTGCATCGATGTCTTATGGGTTCGATGATGTTTGCCTATTCAACAGTCCTTCTAAGTGCTCAACCTACCTGTTCCTCTGTTTTTGAATCTCAATGACTGGCTTGCCTACTTTGTTCTTGACTGGTCGCTCTGGTTTGCAATATTTCCTTCTCTTGAAACTTCATTCGCTGTTATTTCCAGATCTTTTACATATTGCGGCATGTCCGATCTAATGCTCTTCATCGAACTCCCGTTTGATTCTGTATATTTTGTTTGTGCCTTGACTTACTCTGTTCTTGTTCAGCTATTGACCTTCCTGTCTTGAACCCTGTTCAAAGTTTTGGTAGAGATCCATTCCTTATGACGACGTTTTTTACGGTTATTGACAAGTTGAAGTTAGTGCTCCTTTGATCCCTTTCCAGTTGTTCTCCATAGTAATTTCCTCTTCTTTGAGTAGATCTTGTAGGGCTTGGAACCTGTCACTGAGAGCTATCTTGAATTCATTGAGTTCATCAGGGTCTCGAAGAAAGGCTGTATTGAACCTTTTTAATGCTATTCCCATAGCTGTCCAGTGCTTTTTAGTTCCAATTTCATCTTGGCCACTACCAGGTGGTGATATGAAGCTAAGTTAGCTCCTCTTCTGGTTCTCATGTCTTTTATTGTCCTACTGAGTTTTTCAGTGATTCGAATATGATCAATCTGTTTCTTCGTCAACTGATGCGGCGATACCCATGTAGCTTTGTGTATGTGTCTGTGGGGGAATATAATTCCATCTGTAAGCATCTTGTATTCACATAAATTTGCGAATCTATCACTATTTTCGTTTGTTTCTCCCAGTCTATGTCGTTCCATGATATTTTCATACCCCGTGTTGTTTATTCCGACTTTGGCGTTTGGGTCATTTATCAGAATGGTCAAGTCGTTTCCTAGGCACTTCTCTACGATCAACTTCAGCCTCTCATAGAACTGATCTTTATCGCCGTCGTTGCTATCATTGATGGGTGCATAACATCGGATAACATTCACTGTAATTCCCTCTTTCTTTGTTTCGAAGAATGCTTTGATGATTATAGATCCATGAGATTCTTATCCTATAAGTGCTTTCGTGCCTCTTTGGAAAGAACCAGAGCAACTCTCTCTGTGTGCGGAGCATTTCCTTCTTTGTGACCAGAGTACGGTAGCATCTCTCCTGAATCTATCTGTTTCTGTCCAGCTTGGGTTCAGTAGATTTACTTATTGCAAGTTAAGTTTGAAGCGTATTAGTTAATTTTAAAATATATAAACACTTTCGGAGTAAAAACTTATGTAATTATACTTATTTTTTAACGTATAGATATCGAGTTGACTGATTGAATTATCTTTCAAGATTTTTACTTAAAAACCAAACCTGTTTTCTGAAATTAAGTTGATATTTATAAGCAAACTTGGTCTTTTGAACGTTACAATAGTAGCATTATTTACTTTAAAAGGTAATGTCTGAATGATAACAGTGACAAAATAATAATAATGGAGATGTAACGATTTATCTCCTTTTCCTGACAGACGCTGACCTACTGAATATGATTTCACCAATAAAATTAAACATATTACGCCATATTATTAAAGGTTTCACAATTTCATGATTACTAATGACAATATACCGTAGTTTGGCTACAAAACTTAAAAATCTATCATCAAACTGATGAGTATCACTGAATAATTGAAGTTGAATTAAAATAGCTTAATATAAACGATCATCGAATTAAACTGATTATACATAATTTACATGTTAAACAGAATGCATTAAGCCGTAATACCTGGTTAGTCAAATGTATACACTTTCTTGCTGATGATAGAACATGTTGTTTGTCGTCTGAAAAAATAACTGAAAATAAACTGATATCGTTTTATCCCTAATGATGTCTAAATTTAGATATATCTGTGTAAATAATCAGTAGTTGTAATATGACAAAATATTAGGTTGCTAGCATATTCACTATATGACATGACAGGATGAAAAGGCAAATATATTTTTAACCCACTATGTTTAGTATGATGTGGAGCATGCGATCCTGTTATCTCATAAATGTGACTTCTTTCTAAATAGTAATCAAAATTGCTGTTCAATCATTGTATAAATCAGTTGGCTTTTGACTATGATTGTCATGTTTTTGGGGTGAATAGATCTTCACTCTCACCAGTCTTCCATGTTTTTACTTCGCGTCGTGGGTATTGTAGTGTTTACTCGCTTTTACCTACAAGTAATAGGCAATGCGAATATTAAACTAATTCTCACTAAAATCATAAAAAGCAAATTAATAAATTAGATACAGAAGATTTAATCGACTATAGATTACCGATTGGGGGGACCGGTTTAGACTAAGTACAAATCAATATTTATTCCAATTTAGTTTCAAAATTCTCAGCTATACTCCTTCACTATCGTGAATTTGCCTTTATTATTATACATCAAATAATTTACTGTGGTTATCACGTGATATTGTCTTTGTTGCAGGCGATCCCATTGCAGAATGTCGATAAAGAAGTCCCATTTGAAAATCTGAGCCAAATCTGTTCCGTTGTAGGTTGATAATTAAATCGCTTTTAAAGTAGTATATTCATGCAAAGAACTTTTCTGATGTAAGCCTGGTTATCCAATTATGTGGGCACTTACTGTAGAAATATTACTGATACATTATTCATTAGATAGTTGATCTTCTTATATTCCCTATCTTATATACCTACTACTGTAGTGCGTGCTACTTTTATTGATATAAGTAGTATATGACGCGAGTCAGTAATGTAATATCTGGTAGCAGAAGATGGGGGAAGATTAAGAAAGGAAGAGCGGGAATAGAAAGAAATCAGTATGGAAATGCAAGAACAATGGGGTTTGAGACAATTATTGAACATTTTGTAAATTAAGTATTATAGTATGGATTTTCTATTTTACCAAGTGACTCTGTAATTTTGTGCTTAATACATTCGATCGTCCCCACCCGTGTTCTGTTCAATACACTACTACTCATGTCTGTTATCCTTCGTGGAGGAGTATAGGCCGCCCACTAGCATTCTCCGTTTTATAAAACTAAGGAGGAGATTCATCCGTTCACTAACTTACTGTTAAAGTTAATTCAAATCAGTTTTACTATGACCTTTACTGTTACCGAGCTACAATCATTATTATTACCTTTCATATCTTATCATTATTTCAATTTTTCCTAGTATAACAATTTTACATAATTCTTATCGGTTATCATAACATATGAAATTGTATGTATAGTGTGATGTAATACATTTAGTTATAAGTTATGGAACATGAGATCTCTGTTACAGAAGTTTACACTCGAATAATAAAGAATAATTTCATTATTATTGAATTCTAACTGGATGTTTCCTACCATAACAAGAAAGTTCTGTAAAGCTTTATCCAAATATTCCGTAATCAAATCATGTTTTATTAAGAATAAACTACTTATAACAGTGCCAAATATAGGTGATCGAAATATCTCTACTTTTAAAAGACATAAAACCTTCATCATAGACATTATTCAGATCTGAAACAGTTTGAGAGTTAAGTTGATCCAAAAGAAATATTCAAACCATATACTTCATACTTAAAAAAGGTCAGAATAAATGTATACTCAATATCCACAAAAAATACTTTATGACTAAGAAAGGCAAACGCAATTTATTGTTCTCATCACGTTTTTCTGTTACAGTTAGAAATCATGAAACTAACACTTGAACTTTTTCAGTCATATATTTCTCAATACTACACCATTACAAGTTAAATAAGAAGCACAATAATAATTGTTTATCAATCACAACTATCAAGCTAATGAATGATTAGTTTATTGTAAAAAAAATAACTCGCCAGTTTGACTGAAGTCAACACCTTTCAAAATTACTATGAATAAAAATCATAAGGCTCAAACTCCAAACAGAATGATCTTTTAGTGAAAATGCTGTCAACAAGAATAGTACAGTATTATTTAAGTTTATTATGGATAATTACTGGTCAGAATTAGCTGAGTGACACTGATCATGTGTTGAAAATCCATTTTGTAACATAACCCATTTGTTGTCTTTGTAAATATATTTCAAATTATTATTTATTTTGATCAGATCGATTGGAATTTTTTATTTGAAAGTGTATTCCATGAAATCAAGTATGAATCATACAAGAATATGAAAATTATCGTCTATCATCCAGACTTCTTGAAGAATGTTTGTGATATACACATGTCGGCTATGAATACAACGAGCAGTAAAAGGTATTTTTTTCTCAAAACTGAATGTTATGCTTCCAGTAACGAGTTGCTGCTATAAAAACTTGTCAAATCGCGACTTTATTTTGAGTAATGAACATGATATTCAAAAGCATTTGTCATGAATGTATAACAATTAAGTTCTACACATGTATTTCTATTTGGTCTAACAACGACAGTGTGGTGGTTGTATATACTGAATTGTAGACTGATACTTTCGCAAGTATAAGATCGCGGTGCTGATTTGTCACAGAAGCACAACAAAATAATTGTACAATCCTTATCAATCGCGATCACTTTTTTAAATGGTATTCCTTATTAATGGAAACTATATTCAAGCAACACAGAACTTGACTAGTTAACTTTTTAAATTTAGATAAACTTACGAATCAGTCCATGTTGAAACTAGTGAATTTCTTCATTTTCTTAATCAGCCGGCAGCATATATATATAATGTGTATCTGTTATAGACTTTTGTGTACAAATGAGAAGAATCAAAGTTTATTAGAACGAATGTCATGATTAGCTAGACATGGTTTTCATTCCACTTCAATTATTATAAATTGGAAATATGTTTAACAGTTCACTTCATGAGTCGATTTAAGATAGACCACCATGGGAAACCTGGAAGAACTGGATGGCCGTTTCGTTCTGCATTAAAGGGACTCGAACCCAAGACCACTGGTGTCGCGCGCGAACGCTTAACCCCTAGACTACTGAGCCCGTCGGCATCCAACTGTGTTAATCTCTAACTTCAACCAACAGACGATATAGTACGATCGTTCATAATTTCCTTCAACGAGTAACTGCCTCACAACAGACACGCTGAACTTCACTGGTCACGGCTTCTCACTAAGACTCCAGGAAATATATATTGAAGAAGTCCCGTGCTAGGACAAAACGGCCGTCCAGTGTTCCAAAGTTTTCCATGGTGGTCTAGCTTACATCGACTTATGAATTCAAATATTAAATTAATACAATCTTCACAAACTCCCATCCTGAAAATATATTACTATCTAAATGAAAACTTTGCTCATTATTCAAAACATTCTTTAAACACTTGTCAGAATGAAAAGAATTGTGTCAAGAGAATGAGTAATTAGTAGACGGACTAGTTGAAATTTCCTTGATCAATAGTTGTATACAAATTAACAGAAATGGTAAAAAAAAGTTAAATAACTCATTTCTTAGCAAATCATGTCCCAGATACTCAGCAATGGCAGTGTTTAGTAAACAATTGTAAATAAGTCAAAATTAAACATTAAATTAATAAGAAAATATGCAAGACTAAAAGTTAGATTAATAATAGAATAAACAAATTCAAGTAATTGAATACAATTCATGGAGAACAAAACACATGAATAACAGTTATTCTGTCTATTCTACCCGATCCCCAAGTAATCAATATAAATATATACACTTTTCAATTTATTGTACGTTTACGAACTTGTACTGTAGTGAGTGAGAAAATAGGCAGGACAATCAAATATATTTTAATACGACATTACAGAATATCTTGGTAAAATCTGTAAACCATACAATAAATAATTCATGTGCAAAATGTCAACCAATTGTCTCAGAAATGATTGGTCCTTTTGTAAATGTCAATCAATCGCCTCAGACTTCACTGTTCCTTCATTTCTATATCAATCACTGTTTGTTTTCGTTCTTTTCTCTTCAATCTTCTTAACCTTCCACTTCCAGACATTTCACTTTCAATTGGCGATACATATTACTTATATCTGTCGACATCAGTAGCACATACTACAGTAATATTCTAAATTTAAAATAAAATTCTTTTGAATTATTGTCAGATCATACATAATCATGATTTTATTTAGATTATATAACAATCAAATATCTGTCTATTGTTTGATTATATTTTTTTCTAGAATTCTGCATACTATGATAGTGATAAATTTCTTATACAATATGAGAAGTACCTTAAATCAATATTTCAAAGAGTTTTATTTCTTTGATAACCGTAAGTAACATTGTCACCTACAGCAATATCATTGATTTTTGATTTTGTCCAAGTTGACTGGAATATCTTCAATGCAAGTTTTAAAACAAAAAAAATCCACGGCGAATATGAACATTAAAATATATTTGGTTAAATTGTAGATTTAAAAAAATAATAGAGAGAACTGATCAATAGACAAAACAAATATTACTAATTCATGCTAAAGGCACGGTTAATCAATCCTCACCAGGTTGACTAACGTACATAAATTTAAATAATACTGAGATAAGAATCATTGTGTAGGATTACCGCCAAAAAAGTTCCCTTCGTTTTTTTTTTCTTTTTGATTAAGGGCAGCATAATAATTATGTTACTCTCCAAATTTTTTTTCATTTATTTACATAACAAAATACTGATGGATATCAGTAAAATTATTAGAAAAAATGCCAACAAGTTGTATTGATGAGGTGAAAGAAAATTTCCCATGGACAATAGAACGACATCACGAATATTCTACTATAAGTGAAAGTAAAAAAAACGAGGCAAGTTTAAAACTCAGTAAAATATTATTCAATTTTATGGTCACAATAAAGCATTACGTTAAGTAGTACAATCTTAAAATCTTACATATAATCGAAATCAGCTTCTAACGAAAATTTGATTTGATTGATAAATATTATGAGACTAAGTTACTTTTGTTTCTACTACTGATTGCAAATTCAACTAACTCATTGATTCATACCACTATATAATGCTATGTTTGAAGAGATAATGAGATCACCTAAAACCGACGAAAGGAACGAAGGACCAACGACACAATGACAAGACAAGCTAAACCATTCAGATATATCCAAGCCCTGCTAACTAGAGCTAGAAGACCCGGTTCAGATGAAGGGAAGGTATATTCCACAGGTACCCAGAAGCACGAACAACAATAAGCACTCAACTCACGCGTATGTATATAGCATAAAAATGTCCTTGGGAAACGTCACAAAAAAGCATATTAAAAGAGGGAACGGACCAATGACATTTAGGGTCCCCTTAAGTGGGAAATACAATCTGAAGGTGGAAATAGGCACTTTTGACGCGAAAACGAGAAATTCAGATTTCCAAAATAAAATCACAAAAATATGACGTTTATCAAGTGATTGCTGGGGATATATATACATAAAATCTGAACAATTATCCATAATTTCCATCGTTGATGTAGTTATTTGTTTACAATGTATAGGTACTTGAAATATTTGATGAATTAAAGATCACTTTGATTCAATTATTATCATCGAGTTCATGGTTCAATGAAAACAAAAAAGGCACTATTGATCAGGTTTGTTCAATTACAATCGATTGCATAATTAATAATCTATTATATTGTTCAGGTTAAAAATATTAGTTTATCGATAATTTCATCGGAATCATTGAATGTGAAAGAGAGAGAGAGCGAAGATTTTATATTCAATGTAAGTTTTAAAACCAATGTATTCCCATTAATTATTATTATTATTCTCTAATTAAAGGTGAACAAGATTTGGTGTCTAAATGATTTACTGAAATTGTTTAAAGAGACTTTCTGTGTACATCCAATTATCTCATGATTTTATTTATGTTACTGAGATGCTAAGGAAGATTTGTAGCTCAGAGGGATATTTTTTGTGGAGTTTTGTTTTCTGAGCTGGATAGTTTAGTCGTGGAGCTTTCATTGTTCCTCTGAACAACCTCATCAGCACGAACTTCAGGTAGAAGTGAAGTGTTTGAATTTCTCCATATATGACCCATAGCTTGTCCTGTCAACCTCGATTTTGATTGCTTATTGTTGACTTTTAACCTGTCATTGTCTGCTTCTTTATTTTGATTTTATCTCCCATTGAGTTGATTCTCAGTCCTATATTTGTCTATGATCCTTCTGAATGAATGATAGACGGGATCGATTTCAATGTATTTGTTGATTGCTGATTGACCAGAGTCCCAATCTTCTAAAAATTCTCTGGTGCTTTTGGTATTCCCTCAATCCAAGATCTCAATATTTTTCCAGTCTGATGTGTGTCTACAGTTTTCTACATACATTGATATAAGCGAAAATATATCGTGGTGTTTCGCCGCTGATCGGTGTTCGTGCAGGCGAAGATGAAGAGAGCATCCACTTTTCTTGATATAGTGTTTCCTCAGTTGGAACAATTTATTTTGTAGATGACTTTCGTCTCTTCTTCTTCTGTTGTTTTGTCCTTTGGTTTGCATAGGATTGATTGAAGTGACTTCACTGGTTTGCGTGCTACAACTGTTCCAAACGGCTATAATAATGTCTTCGTAATTTTTTTATGTATGGTAGAAGGATTCGTTTGTTGGTTTCTGTACTTGATTTCGTTTCTGCTGATGCGTTCAGTTAATATTCTTTGATGCGATTGGTTCGGTAGTTGTTCATTTGAAAGATGGTCTTTAGATATTTTTCTTCATTTTTCCACTCTGCAAGTGTGTTGCAGTGTGTTCTCTCCCTCTTAAATAAAGTTTGTACGCAGTTTATTTGTGAGTTCTTGGAATGTTGCTGCTCTGATTAAGGATTCGATCTGTGTAGATCAGCTTCCGATATACTTGAGTCTCCAGTTTTACTGCGTTGGTCCTAGTGATCAGTACACCCAAGAATGGAAGTTTGTTTTTTGACTTCTGTTTCATAGTGAACTTTATGTAATCGAAGACGTTGTTGGTAAGATTGTTGGTGTTTTCCAGCTCGTCCTTTTTGACGATAACGAATGTGTCGTCCATATAACAAATCCCCATTTTCGGCTTGACCACTGGTAAGATCGAGGCTTCCAGTCTCTGCATCACAGCTTCTACAATAAGTCCTGACATGGGTGATCCCATTGATGTTCCTTTTATTTGTCATCAGGTTTTATTGTTAAGTTGAAAGTATGTTATTGAACATAAATCGATGAGTCCTAGCAAACCTTGATTGAAGATCCGTGTACTTTTTGAGGTTTGTTTAATCGCCGAGGAGTGAGGATAGAATTTTTTTCCTAAGCTTTATTCGATTGAGGTGGTTAATTCTGTTACGTTGAAGGATATCATCAATTCGTTGCAACTGATTTGAATCTCTTCAACCTCATTCAAGAATTGCATGGAAGATTAAATGGTAGATTAAATGAATCTACTAAATATTCTTGAAATTTCTCCTGAAAAATTAGATGTTATGGTTCCGCGGATTATTACAATCGGGCGTAGCGATATATTTGTTTTGTGTATCACTGACCCATTTCAGACTCCTTCGATCTCATCAACCCAATAGCAAACGTCAGTGCATCAAGGAAGAAAATGATATCGTCAGATGTCACTTCTCTATTCACAAATGTTCAGCTCACAGAAACGATTTTCTTCTTATACGATAATATTTTTCATTTTTAATTAAGCTGGTTTGTTTGCAGTAACTCAACTAACAGTAAATCTTAATGGTTGAATTTATGAGTCTATCCAATCTAGACCACCATTGGAAACCTGAAAGCATTAAACGGTCGTTTCGTTCTAGTATTGGACTCCTCAACAGAGCGCATCCATGATCACGTATGCGGTAATCGAACCCAAGACAATTGGTCTGGCGCGCGCGAACGCTTAAACTCTAGTAAATTATTATTAATTTAGTGAAATTCAGCATATAGTTCAGTGACGTTTCCAATCCCATATGAAAACGACAACTTAACTAGTGGATAGCGATTCAGTAGTTAGCTTTAACGACGTTTGATTTAATGAAATAAACCGATCAAACTAGATGCTTGAAAAATATTATTCTTTGTTGTCTATACAAAATTAATGTACTTCAAATACTAATAAGAGTTATCGGTAAATAAATGAAATTAGAGTTTGAAGAAAAAAATAGTAAAGAGAAGAATATCATATTCTTTGCAAATCGATTGACAGACGATTTATGGTGAAAACGTTAAAGGATATGTTCTAAACAATTATCAAAACCTTAACTTGTATAAATCCCTTAATGAAAAATATTGTCCTAAATTTAAGGTAGATCCTTGAAATGAAAATTGTTTCACAAGTGAAACTTTTAGCCTTCTTATAGATCAATCACTAGAGATTTAATGTTTTATATGGTTTACGTTACTCCATTTGTGTCGCTTTCATACTACTTTATTAGTCAATTTCGTGAATTGCATTTGGATTTTAAGCATTTAATGGAAAATAAATGAAGGGTTTAGGAGAAATTTCATTTGATTTTACCACTGTTTAAGAGTGGAAACCTATTTCTCTGCGTAAGTAATAATTCAATCGAATTATTTCAATGTATCCTACCTGTTCTGAACAGTTGTCAGAACCTTAGGCAGATCAAGTTATACAGTAATAAAACAAACTAACTTAAATTCAACTACTCTATGTAGTACACTTACGATCACTAATCTTTACGCAGAACGATCTCTAAATGACTGACAAGATCATGATTTGCACCATTTTGTGTCATTCCTCCACACTATCTCGTTAGTTGATCCTGACAATATAACGTCAGCTTGAATTTTTACTGCATAAAATTTCGGAAATCTACCCTTATCATTGCTACTGGCATAAACTAGTCGAATAGATTTCATGTCTACTTCTAACTCCTAAAAATTATTGCCAAGCGCTTGACATACTTCGTTCATTAATCATCTCAGACATAATTTTAAGGTGATTGTTTATCCAGTGCAGGGCCACAGCGTGTTATAATAAACAAAACCCGTTTACACTTTAAGCAAGAATATCTTCTTGATATGCATTGTTTGTTATGAACTGTAGTTCAGATATCAGTACTTCGTAATTACGACTACTAAAAAGGCATTTCAGTAGTTGTCATCTGTCTGTTAATTGACTTCGGCATCTGTAGGAATGGAGTTCGTAGTTTCAAACAATTCGACGGAAAATTTTTTTATGTTTCCATTTGATTATTCAACTTGCAAACATATAAATGTTTTTAAAAATCCCTGTTTCTGTTCTAGAATAAAATTCTAGAAAATAATTACTTTATGAATGAATATTATTCTCGGAAGACTAAACTCCTCAAATCATTTGGCGCAACTTTGGGTAAATACGATAAGTACGTTGTACTTTTTAAATATTCATCTCTTATATTTCTGAGTACATAAATATAATCAAATATATCTTTATAGAACTAATTTTATTTAATATGTCGCGATTTGAAACCAATTGTATTCTAAGCAAAAATTAAATAGTTGAATTCGTGAGCCAATTAAATATAGACCACCATGGAAAACGTGGAAGTACTAGACGGCCGTTTTATCCTAGTATGAGGCTCCACAATCCCGTACCAAAGGGACTCGAACCCAAGACCCTCCGTATCGCGCGTGAACGCTTTACCTCTAGACCACTGAACCAGCCGGCATTCAACAGTGTTAATGTTTAACTTCAACCAACCCACGAAACTGCGCCACCGTCCACCATTGTCTTCAGTGAGTTACTATCTCACAACAGACCGATAGGTCCTCATTGTATGTAAACTGTAATTAGATTTATTGATGTAAGCTTAAAAGGTTAAAAAGACACATAAGCAAAGCAGAAACACTTGTCTATATTTGTTGAACTTAACTTATTGCTGGAAATCTACACGAAGTTGACTCTACCCACCGTTCCCTGTAATAAAATTGTATTCATAAAACAGTGTAGTTTAAAAACGTGAATTTTGGCCTAGATTGTTAGAAATAGAAAAAGATAATCTGACATCAGTGTTTACTGATGACAGTGATTAAACTCTCCATAGTTTGGATACCCTATTTTAATTGCATTTATTTTTGTTTTGTTAAGACTGATTACAATTTTAATGAATTCATATTCACTACAAATCGTAGTGTTCATTGTTCGAATCGTTATTCTGTCTTATATTTGTAAATGATCATTGGATTATAATTGGTAATGTAACCTTATTTGCTTTTATAATGGATTGAAATAAAAGTGTAGGAAGTATTTCGAATAAATTTCAGTAGTATAGTTTTCTTCACAGAATTTGATAAATC
The DNA here is from genome assembly GCF_000699445.3 of Schistosoma haematobium. Classification (NCBI taxonomy): domain Eukaryota; kingdom Metazoa; phylum Platyhelminthes; class Trematoda; order Strigeidida; family Schistosomatidae; genus Schistosoma; species Schistosoma haematobium. Next base: position 15,045,010 of record NC_067197.1, on the reverse strand, counting down.
AATAACGTTTATAGAATATAATGATTTTATCACGTCTTTTTTTAGTTTTACCCCAAATACAAAAATGCTAAATGTTTATTGACTTTAAATTTTCACTAAACAAATTTATATATCAGTATAGGGTTGTGTAGATTATTAATTTGTTGATTGAGATCTTGAACAGGATGATGTTAGACTGGACGGCCGTTTCGCCCTAGCACGGGACTCCTTAGTAGTGCGTATCCACGATCCCGCTTGCGGGATTCGAACCCGGGGCCTTCAGTCTCGTAGCTCATTGGTCTAGTAGGTTAAGCGTTCGCGCGCACTCAGTGAAATGACTTCTAAGTATCACAGTAGGTCAGTATTGTAGTGTTTATCAACTGATTTGAACTACTTCATTCTATACATCTGATATTTTTGTTCAGAATATGATACACATTTAGATTATGTATACTATTTTTAAATCTGAGATCTAAATCAATTGAAATATGTTCAACAGTGTATGTTTGATGTCTTTCCAAAGTATAGTTTTTCAAGAATGCAACCGACCTCGAATATTTGTATAGAAAGTAGAAGACTCACAGAGCTTTTCGTTTAATTCTTCAAAAATTACTTAACATCAAACCAAAATATATCGCAATATTAACAACTTTTAATTAATGGGTTAATCAATTGATCAATTAAATTTGATCAGCAATAGGGTTGAATACCAATAATACTGATTATTATCCGGAGATCAGTTAGTGGTGATCATGTGCTCTTATTTTGTCGCTTTCAGTCAATCTTGAACCATCATGTCATTTTGAAAACTGTCTTCTAGCTTCATTTCTGGCTTATGCAGTTCAAATCTCAACTATATAGGGCTCTTAAGTAAACCTCTCCAACGGAATAAAATATAAGACAAATATAAGATTATCAATGAATAGTAAACCAAATTAATTTAGCGGTATACTTTTCTTTTATTCATTACCTAAGATTTAACCAATTATACGTCTTACGGAATAGATTAGTGGTATATTTTATATTTACAAATATATAGACCAGAAGTCTCCAGTTTCACGCCATACATATCTGGATTGAACAAAGATCATAACATTCATATATCTACTGGGTTTCTACATCCACCGTATTTCAATGGATCATATTCTATGTCTGAAAAATATGGGATTATCGGTTGGATTATGGGACGTGAGATTATATCTGCAGGTGACTTTGACATCATATTCCTTTTATCTAAATTATAATAATGTTGAAATTCAATGTTCATAATTAATCTTATCAGCTATGTTTTCTATACTAAATGAATAAATGAAACAGATAGGTTATTTGCATATCACCGGTTTTCGCTTATTTATGAGTAAGCAATCTGAGTGAAAATAATATGACAACATATCTACCGTTAACGTGCTGATCGATTGGATTTAAGTACTACGAAGAATACACATTATCTATCTTAACTCATACAGTTAAACTACCATCACAGTTGATTAGAAAGAGAATATAAATATATCCACTCCGTTTAATTTATACACTGATATTAAAAACAATCTTGAATAAATGTGGCAAATGGAGTATGAGTACAATGCATTTGGTTTGATATAATATTATACTTACATTTATACAAATCTACAGAATATTTACTGATTATTTGTGCTCTCCGATAAACCGTAAGACAGTAAAAAGCTTATTAGCAGTAAGTATGTATATACATACAAGTATATATATATATATATCCATGTTTTTGAAATTGTAATCTATACACTTAGTCACAATTCTAATGTTCAAAACAAAACATTTGTTTTATAGTTTCTAGTGACCATCAGATAGATAAACCAGAATCATTTAAATCACAACTATGTTGTCTACAAAAACAAAACAATTCCCGAGTACTTGGAAAAAAAGTAAGTTGTCCTTTAAAATGTTCATTATATCGGAGAATAACTACTTCCTTGCATAGCTTTCAGTATTCAAAATGAAAAGTTAATTGTCGAAGTATGAATTCCGATAATTGATGTGTTCACAAAAGATATCTGTGTAGTTAATGTGTCTTGTGTAAATAAGATTCAAAGGTATATTACGTTTGTGATCTGTACATCATTTCTGGATGATTTGTTAACCAATGGCTTATTCAGAAAGATTATAAACAACAGATTTGAAAATTTGTATCAATAGCATACCTAACCAACCAAAGTGTGAGATATCATTCAAGAAATAGGTGGATTTAGTTGAAATTTGTAGCGAGGTAAAACACTTATAGGTTTACCTCACCTAATTTATCAACTGCTGTTCTTACGAATTCTGAAATATTGCTGTCAGCAGCCTCAGAAATTCCAATAATGAGGCGAATTGTAAAGTGACGTGTACATCAAGCTCCAATTTCCAAGGTCCTTTCCAAGCATGACCTAGTCATTTGAAGAAAATAAATGGTATTAGTTAGAACTAGATAAATTGTTATGCGCTCAAATCCTTTTACAAATATTCTTAACAACCTTCACTCCCGATTTTAAAAAAGCCACTTCTGTCAGCTGGTGGTGACGATAAGACTCAACTAAGAGTGAGTAACCACAAATAACAACAGTTTCAGATGAAGTCATTACACGAAAGCCGGTTCTCATATAATATATATTACCAGCCAATATATTTCAGATAATAAAACTTGAATCATAAAAGGTAGTAACTCAAACATAGTGATATCACAAGAAATATCTGCTACTGGTCACCTTCATCAGTAACATTGTGGAATTTCAATTTAGAGACCAAGTTCCGATGGATTCAATATCCATGTTTAATGTTTATTCAGCTACATTGTGATTTGGCTGATCAACTATACTTAAGATTTTAATGATGTTATGTTAACTGTACAAACCTTGAAACTGATAAGTTTTGTTAATTTGAACGCCTTATTCGGTTCCTAAGCTGTTCTGGTAACCCGCAAGCTAGAACTACACAGCGACTTGAACTCGAGAGAAAAGGCGCAAAATAAGCGAAAAGCACTTTACTCCTAAGGTTCATTTTTGTACAGAAAAACACGGGTATTTATAGATGTTAACATTTACTAAATCAACATCAGATTTTGGCCAATCTGCTAAAAGACATATTATGCTACTGACCAGTAGTAGCACGTCACGTTGATATTCTAGAAAGCTCCATCATGCTCTGATTGGCTAGGACTCTCCGGCTCCTTTAGGGCCTCTGGAGGCTCCGTTGCAGTTCTCGGAAAGCCGACTCAACCGAAACTTAATCAGACCTTTTTCCACAAAGCGACATTTGTGATGTCATTATAATTCTGTATATCATAAAAATGTGCGTTTCCAGATGAACCATTCTAGGCCATCCACATCGTGACTGAGGTCTACTAAACGTGAAAATTCTAAGTTTGTTGTTTTCACTTCAGATCGAATCCCTGATGAAGTGAAGGTTCTCATCATAAGAATAAATCGTCGTTCTGTTATCATAAGGCTGATATCCGCAACGGATATGAACATACTGCTAAGAACACTTAAATACTTGGTAAACCACTTAGTCATAGTGTGGATCCAACCATCCATATTCTTTCCATTAACTTCAGTGCTTCAAACTCTTGTAGAAGTCAACGTTCATACATTATACAGTGGACATCCATGAAATCAAGATATTCCATCCACTTTCGTTAAAGAGCATGAATCGGAGAGTTATGAAAGCCTGCTTTTTTATCATATATTGTAGATCAGTGCTTAAGTGAAATAGCATTTTTCTTCGTACTGATAAACTATTAACCGGTTCTTTCGCGGTTGAATACCACAATAGATATTACTATTGTTTAAAAAAACATAAGGACAGTCCTTCGTAAACTGCGTACTAATATGATTATCCGACATGTCGTTGCTGTATGTGAAGCTCATCTACTGTCTTCCATCAAACCAATAAGTTAACAGTTCTTTATTCTTTTCTTTTCTTATAGATGTTACTATATAAGAGTATTATGATGTCTACAGTTATTAACTTTGAACCAGCTTCTTAGTTCATTCGACTACTTTTGCTTAACATTCAGTATTCAAACTGTTTCACATGCAGTATTTAGTTAACGAAATGTCCTCGAAAAGAATATTTAAAAACAAGGATTACTTGAGTAAACAATCGTTTTCGATAACCCATTTGGACTTAACAGTTACGAACATTATCTACTGTGTTACACTAGACAGTATAATAGTGTATACGTCTAATATCCATGACTGAATACGTCGTTTCTCAAAACTGATAATAACTATCTTCATGTGAATTAGAATGGATTAAAAAATTACACATTAAGGTTAGGAGTTTTAATGAATAGATCAAAATCATAGTTGAAAAGTAATTTAAAATAAAATAAGCCATAGTTATTGTGACACTAATTAATACTAGTAATACCTAAGTATGGTGATAACAGCGGTTAGTGTTATTTCTGGTTGTCGCTAATTATTATATCAGAATCGTTTATTACTTACAGTTGTAAAATGAGGAACCATTGGAATTCCCACAACTCAAAGAACATCAAGACTGGTGCTGACTTACAATCTACCTTAATTATTTTAATACTTTCCGTAAATATATACGCAATATTACTGCATATTAGAAAAAGCCCTGATGAAGATCCCTTTGAAAATATAATTATCTACTGATATTTCCTGTCCTATTTACACAATGTAATATTTAATATTTTGACATGATATACATCCTCATTATATTGTTCAGATAACTGAATTATTTCAAGGCGGACTATTCAACGCATTGTTCACTAGGAAAAATTTTGGTTACCCCAATATATTTACATGTCGTTATTTTAACTTAGATTTGATTGAAACAATAATTGGTGTAAAAATAAGAAGGATTATAATGAGAAAGGTGTTTTGTGGATATCATAATAATTTAGTAGTTAAATTCATGAGTCAATTGAAGCTAGACCAACATGGAAAACCTGTAAGCACTGGACAGCCCTTTCGTCCTGGTATGGGACTCCTCAGTAGTGCGCAATTGAACGTGATACGACATAGGATTGAAAATTAAATAATTAAACTATTTTATACACATTCACCATTATTATACTAAATTTATATTCTAGAATTTGAGATCATTGTCAAACGATATTAATGGGCTTATGTTATCCTTTACAGTAAGTAAAAGCAGATAAGTTCATATTTATTAAATCCTGTAATTGTTAAAATTCATACTTTGCAAACGTCATCAGTGTTCACAGGCAATAAATACATTTTAAATACACTGAACTCAGTAGTGGATAACGCGATGGCGTTTGAAACGAACGGTATTTGGTTCGAGTACCGGAGTGAACATCAACTCTGGGATGCAGGTACATCCAGTTGACGAGTCTTAAATGGGACGGGACGGGCGTCCTGGATTCTACTGCTAGCCACTATCCATCTTTGCTTAAAAGCTTGTAACTTAAGGCCATATCGAGGTAATCCGCACAGGATGAACGTATGCCAACAAGAGACTGATCAATTGCAGTCCTAAATAACAATGGGAAGATACAAGTAAAACAACACCAAGTGAATTTACGCTGGACTCAGTTGAAAAATTATGGATCACATTTTAAATTAATCAATAAGGTAGCTCATTTAGTAACTGATTAATTTAATATTTTCTCGACTTCGCTTCGATCCAATTCCTTTGACCGTGTAGATTACTTTTAAAAAAACTCCTTTAGAACGATGTGTCTACAGTTGATTAAATGCTCTTGTATAGAACTAGTAATTGTTTTTCATTCTCTATCTTATTTTAATAGAATAAATTCACAAGACAAGTAAATATGATACATTAATATGACTACACTTGGTATTGTTTGGCTTGTATCTTCCCATTGAGGTTTAAGACTGTAATTGATCAGTCTGTTATTGGCATATGTGCATACTGTGCGTATGCTTCGATATTACCTTAATTAATATGACTAACTGTAAAAAACAAAACTCAAAGAAAATACCCATTATTTTAAAAGAAATGGCATATTGTTTTTTATGAATGAATGAATGTATTTTCAACTGATAGTATGAAATTATTTAAGCCTAATAATATTAAGTTTAATTGTTGTGAGGATCACTTTTTTTTTAAATATCTACCTCATTTGTTTAACTGTTGTTCTTTTTATAATGGATTAGGAAAAAGATAGTGTCGATAAAAGTTTATTTACAAGTGGATGCGCACTGCTGAGGAGTCCCATACTAGGACGAAACGGCCGTCCAGTGCTTCCAGGTTTTCAATGGTGGTCTAGCTTCAACTGACTCATGATTTCAATCTGTGAAAATTAATATTTGTAGTGGTTTTGCTTCGTTAATCAATCAACTCAATAACCATTATCAGAAGGCAATGAGAACCGGCAACTACAGTTTATTATTAGCGTATAGCGCAAATCACAAAGCTATAAGCACACCAAACGAATTTGAAGCGGAGAGATGAACAAGTATATGCTAGCAATTACATAGACATATTTATAGTCGAATTGTATAAGATCGCAGCAAGGTAAAGCAAAAGCTAATAATATGACTTGAGTACAATACATACATGGGGAAGAGGATGGATCATCGAGTGATAATTAAGCAGTCAACATTTTGGTTAGAGTCTATCATGTGCTCTAGTGATCATAACAGTACAAAGAAATACGCGAATTGTTACTGTTCAAATAACACTGTCTGTTAAGTAAGTTAATGAAATGGTTTAACCAAAATTAACTATAATCGAAATTGGTTATAGGATAGTTGTTAGATATTTACACAGAATGTACTTTCGTATATATATATATTTCAGACATATGGAAGGATTTGTATGCAAAATCGTAAAAATCTAGATGGAGAATTGTTTTTCTCAACATTTGCAAAGGTTAGTTTACTTAACGTTTAATAATTTCCATTTTGAAAAAAATACACTTCATTAAGACTAATTTATACTATTATAGTATGTTGATATCGTGATATTGTGATGGGGACACTTCAATTATCAATATTTATATCGTAGTGAACGAGAAAACAGGTGAGGACAGTAGAATGTAATTGAACAAAAAATTACAGAATATCTTAGTAAAATCTGAGAACCATACAGTAAGTACTTAATTTGCAAAATGTCAATCAGTTGTCTCAAACTTTGATTGTTCTTTTTGCAAATGTCAATCAATCGTCCCACACTTCACTGTTCCTTCATTTCCACAACGATCATTCTCTATCCTGGTCCTCTTTTTTTCAATCTTCTTAACCTTCTATTGCCAGACATTTCACTTTTGATTAATGATTCATATTACTTATATCTATCAACATCAGTAGCACACACCACAATATAAGTTGTAAGTTATGATGAAGGTTAATGTTTTATTGTAGAATGAAAAAAGGGATCTTCATTTAAATATTAGTATCCAATCTCTGAGATTAAAATCATTAAATCATAATGAAAGGTCAACTTTCTTTCATCAAAATAGAAAAATATATTAGTTGAATACTGGTAGTCAAGTATCGTTAAATCCTACTCCACCTCAAACATTTTCGACTGGCCAACAACAGTTAATGTTTTAAGAATAAAGTTCTGATGTTGAGGTTTATTAGTAAACTATACTAAGTTAACAAAATAGGAATGAATAAAGTTGGAATAGAAAAGAGTCATATGAACAAGATTTGACTAAGTCTAAAATCGATTGAAACTCTTACAATTAACAATACACTACTTTAACTAGAATTTTACTGCTCATTTCATTGTCTCTTACGGCTGTCTACTTGAATATCTGGGCCACCTGTTCCTCCTATCATTTATATATATTAACAAGTTATCTTTTTTTGTTTTGACACACCAATTATGTCCATTAATCGTACAACCTACTCAGGCTCATATATAAACTTTTACGACCTACTCCTTTACAAGGTACAAAAATCTATGATCATAGACAGAGATAGCTGGCAATCTATATTGAAAAGAATGAGTGCTGATCGCATGTTGATTACTGAACTGCTAACTTCCAACCGCCGATTATTCATTAACAAGGTGGACTATCTTTAGTTCCTACTAAGTCTAAACATATATCGTAATAGTGGTATAATCACAATTTAAGAATCCTGGTTGAATCATTTACACAACGATTGTTTAGTATAACTACATGGTTTCAATATTTATCACTAGAATAAATCAATAAATAAATAAAAATTGTGGCGGCCATGTATCTACATCTGTATGAACTGATGTTCATCTAGTTTTGCATAACTGCATCAGTTGTTAAACCTTAAAAGATGCCATCCAAAACATATGAACAAGTACAGCTTTGCTTATGTTACCAAAATATACGTGATTCCTCACTGTACTTCATCTGCACTATCTGTTTTCATTGACGAATTCACCAAAATGACTGTTGCTACCTTCAATCCTTCGCTTTAAACTATACGTGGTGATTTTAATACATGTGATTGTAGCTTTCTTTCATCATTAGGTCACCAAAATGTAGTCGATATCCTTGCACGTTTAGATGTGTATTTAGACTGTTCACATTAATGATTTGGGAATATATGTGACTCGTGAACCCACTCCATCACTTAATTCTGATTATTGCATTACTCGTGCTCTAGCTAAAGTATATGGCAAACTCGAGAAGAGTACGCTCTTAGATCAGACAAAGAAAGTTAAATGCAAGAATTATTCAAAAGAAAATATTTAAGATCCGAGAAAAACATTTTTGTACGACAAAATAGGTTGAGAGAAAGAATGTACGAGGAGAAAACCTTCATTGAAGTTCGAAAACTAAACGATCTAATAAATCTAGAGACCAGACCCCTGAAACTAATGTTTACTCAGAAACTCCTATCTTATAAAACTCTTCAATTATGTGGGAACCATTTAAAGAAATCACAAGTGACAGGTACATTAAAAGTGATAACTGGCTCAATGTTTGTGACTTAAATATTTCTTTTGTAAGTCAGACATCTGATGTTATGCTTCCTATATCCCCAGGTTTGAAGAATAGTTGTACTTCAATTCCCACAGAAACTGATGTCCAAAAACATCTGTCACTTAACTCGTCCAAATGTGCAAGACCTGATTAAATCCCGAACCTCATTTTTAAGAAGTATGCTGACGTTCTGTTTTATTCATTCGCGAGCATCTTTAACAGATCCTTCTCAACTAAGCTCATACCAAAAATGTGGAGAAAGATAATCCCACTACCTAAGAAATTATCTGGCGATAAGAATGTGAATTTTAGACACATAGCAATAAATTCACCTTTTCTCAGAAAAATGGAAAAACTATTGCTACTCCCAATTAAACCTGCAATAAAAGAGTAAATTAATCAGTATCGGTTTGCTTACAAATGCAAAAGTAGCACCTTAAATGCTGTGCTCTACATCATAATACAGTGTTCAGCTCTGAAAAGGGCAAAAGGTATGTTAGATGAGCATTTCTAGAGTACTATTCTATGTTTGATTCTATTCTGAAACCACTAATACTAGACGAGTCTGCAGACGTCAACGCCAACAGCTGGATAACCAATTGACTGCGTTCTTACCCACTGGAATAGAAAGGTATACTGTTCTTGAAGGACACTGTTCGATTTCTCTACTGTCTTATAGTGCGTCACAAGGGACTGTTGTGTCTTCTCTTCTTTTCATATTTTTTTCTGCATGATCTACTATCTTCTACAAAAAACCCTTTCATTGAGTATGCGGATGATCTCACTATATGCACATTGATTTCTGCCTCTTCACATCCCCTTGAATTGAATGAGTTCTTGTTGCCCACTGAACGATGGTCTATTGGTAATGGTCCCTCACTTCACTCTTCTAAATGTCAAATTGTTAATTCTAGCCTAAGACATAAACAGCACTTAAACTTTCTGTTGGAATCTCATAAAGTTTGTACTGTTAGAGATTCTGTACTACAAATAGCGTCAAAGGCCACTTGTCTTGGCATAACTCTCTCCTCTGCTCTCTCTTGGTCTTCTTATGTTTTATTGGTATCGAAGAAAGTTTTCTCTTTGATTTACTGTATAAATAGGTTATATGCTTTTGGCATTGCTCAAGGCTTACTTTTACGACTCGTAAATTCATACATAGAATCTATTATTTTTTACTGTTCCTTATTAATCCTTCTCGAGTTTTAAAACAAAACATTTCTCTGTGTTTCGGAGTGTCAAAGGAAATTATTAGGATATGTAGTGAGTCTTTTAAAGTCATTATGAATATGGTTATGGACAAACATTTAAAATCATGCAAACTCCTGGCAGGTATTATCTTATCAGATATAAACCATTCACTTCAATCACATCTTTCCCCTTGTATATCCATACACCAAAGTAAATGTAATAAAGATCTACAATACCGCATCTGGTATTTATACTATGCGACGAACAAGTTGTAATAGCTGACCTAACCAAAAACTTGTATCCTTAAAAATGTTGCTAATTAAGTTATTTTATTATTATTATTATTTTTTAAAACATTACATTTAATTCCAGATGGTTTATTCACTGATCTTATGTATATATGTATGCAGTGGTCGGTTTGTTCTCCATTGTAAAAGAAACGTGTTGAAATACTTTTTCCTAAGAATTTTATATGGTGCCAAACATATAATATTGAATAATGACATTAATTACATAACATTTCAGTATCTTTTCTTTTCCTATTTTGTTCAGTAAAACAACACAGTTTAGAGCTTCTTCCTTATATTCCTGTTAATTTCTTCTAATCTAAGAATATAATAAAACGATCATGTATTACATTTATTCAGTTAACATTTTGATACACTAATTATTCACTTTATTATCACTTTTTTTCAAATAACTGAAGATGATGTGTGGTGGCTACTTTAATGATACGATTAATAACAAGTTCAAATCGTCCAAGCTCAAATATACATTCAGGTAACACATTTGTAATTTTAATCAGTTTATTAAAAACTAAATTATACTTTCTATATGTTTTCAGAATAGTGGTTACAAATTAGTTTGACAAGAGTATTACTCACTACTCAACATCACCTCAGTAGTTATGATGTAAGCAAAAAAACTAACATGAGCAGAAAAATATGATATATTCTTCTGACAATAATTAATCATTATTACCATCCCCTCACATAGGGATTTTCAGTAACAAGTTTTTGCGTGTGCGATAGAAGAGCCAGATCATCTGCGAAGTCTAGATCGTCCAGCTGCATCCTAGCTGTCCACTGTATCCCATGTTTCCCTCTCCACAGATGTTGACGTCCTCATGATCCAGTCGATCATCAGGAGTAAGAGAAAGAGAGCAAGCAACCTTGCCTGACACTGGTCTTTATTTCGAACGGGTCTGTCAGATGTCCTCCGACTGGAATATATATATAACTGTCCTCCGGATATTTAAGCCAGAACCTTCCAAATCTCAGCAAACTTTGTCAGCGAACAGTGCACCTGGCTCAACACCTATCACTTGCCGTTTGCTTCTGGACCAACAAGTGTGTACAGGCACGTGATATGTTTGTATTCGCTGAAAATATCATTTATCCCTCTAATAATGGATCGTAATTTTTGAATTTACATGACAAGTTTATAGTACACAACCACGTCTCTTTCGGGAGATATACTGTTTTCAAGGGATGTTTTGATTCAGATGGGCGACTCCTTTTATAACGCTCCCAAAAGTTTAATTTTCCCAGCTGCCCTTAAAATTGGTTAACATGAAAGGAGTGCATGTTGTGATTATTCTTATGATGCTGAAGACTTTTAGCGATATTTATGTCTTTTGTCTTGTATAAATCTTCTCCTTTCATCAATGGATGTTTGAGATACAAGTTAATCGCTTGTAAATAGTTGGTTGAAATCCCTTGTGAATGAAAACGACACTTGATTACCAATATGATTTAGTGAATTACTATGGAACGTAGCATTTAAAGTCAATAATCACATTAGTGAATTGAAAAACTCTTATGATTAAACTACAAGGGGTGTCTATAATATAATCATTGACAGAGTGAATACTTGACTGAACAAATTTGTACCAAGGTTGACGAGAAATTAGTGAAACATTTGACGAAGTTTAAAACTGCTGTTACATAATCTAATCACTAGCATTAGTAAACGTTAACTTACGACCGAAAGTGAAATAAGTATGAGATATAATATTAATTGGATAACAATGAGTCTAATCGCTCGATTATAGGTAGCATGATTTAGAGACTTTAACAAGCGTCTGAAAGCCTGAAAAATTTTTATGCATGACCACTGGAATCACAAATTCTTCAATCACTCTTATTAGAAAATGAATTTGGAAACTGTTAAATTCCATAGTTTTAACAAATCATGTCTGGCAGATAATTAGAACCAGATTTGTTACCAGACATACTAGATATAACCCATGGGACGAATGAAAAATGAGTTTGAACGCCGTAGATACTGGAATTGAGGATTGGTGAATTTTTTCAAATGATTGACACTACACATTAAAAAAAAATAATTTCGTCTAGTTATCGTCGTTTTATATTCGAACATATGGGTACACATCACTAAATGTGGTTTATTTAATGTACTGCTTAATATTTCAGCTTGTAACATATTTCTCATTTGTTTTAGCAGATATCTCAAATCTCCACTCACCATAACCTCATTTTTACTAATGTAGTTATGTTCTTTTCAGTGTCAGTTGAGACGAATAGAAATATTAAGTTTACAATATTTGCATTTAATCTGTTTCAATAAATAAAATGAACATCTTATTACTTTTATGCATGAAAGATTATGACAGTCTATCACTTGACCTACTAATGACAATATATTTCACTCCAATATATCTCTTTACCAGTGTTAATGACGTTCTGAAACACAGTCAAGAATTCTCCGACGTATACCAATGTCCAGTTGATTCCAAAATGAATCATGAAGAAAAATGTATTCTTTAAATGAATGTAGAAATTATGTGTATTAAAATATTGGTTTAAATGTGTCTTCAATTTTGTAACCATATTGGTGGTAATGTATTTGTTTATCTTTTTAAATATAAATATAATCTAACAAGGAAATTAAAATTTAATACAGTTTTTTTCTCCATTTCAATTAATTGATTTTGAAGATAGCATGAATGGACTGACATTTTGATTCAGTTGAAGTAATAGTTCGTTTTTTTTAATGCTGTTCCCACAATGCTCAAATATTTTATAAATGAAATAAATCATTTTGAAGTTGAATCTCTAGGTCATTATTTTTGTGATGTGTTCTGAAGAAACAATATGCAAGAAATAGATGTATCTACGGACCTTCTACTTTGAAGAATTGATATTTACCAGAAATACATCTTGAATACTCTTATAACCAACTTAGAATTAAAATTTTAAAAATTGTTGACTAAATATTAGTAATTTATAAAATACCAGTTTAGATATGTTATAACTTGTAGCCTGTGCGCTCTGTTAATGTATAACGTGATGATACCACTAATTAGAGAACAGTGAATTATCGATTGAACCAATGACTCATAAAACCTGTACGAGCAGTCTGGAGTACTTATCGGTCCTGCTTCCTGTCTAGCCCAACCAGTTAAGTTCAGAACATCAATCTGAGCCTCTGTGATATGAATCATTTATTTCAAACATACTGAGTTTATATACCAATCAAACAGACAACATCACACCATAGAATATGAAACAACATTTGTACAAGATTTAACCCAAAGTGGCTGTGAATGTCGGAGGTAGTGAATAATAAATAGGGCATAATTCAAGAATGATAAAACGTATATTAATAGTTCATAGGTCAAAATAAAGGTTATGATAAGAGGAACACGAACATGAATAGTCTAGTTAGTTAACAATCATAAGATAAAAAATATACGTATATTATTAGTCCATAAATGGATCCGATAAGTTATCATTCACTATTCTTATCGGGACATAACAATATCCCAGTTTAGAGTATTTAAACTGAAAATTGATTTGGGAGTTGATTAAGTTCGACAAATTATTAGTTTTTGATATATACAAATAGCTCTGAGTGAAAACCTCAGTTAGCGAAGTCATTCCTTGTAAATAAATAATTATTGACTTAATGTACAGTCCAAACTGTTTATAATTTACTAGTGATGTATCATAGCATCTCCTTATTTGTATTCAACTGAAATTTTTGCAAATTACAAACATCCTATATGACATCATTTCACGTTCTAACTGTTCATTTTAATTGACTTAATAAAATGGTTATGAAAAGTTACATTTAAAGCATCTGGAAAAACCATGTAGAGGATCATAATAAACCACAGATTATTGACAAAAATACCTTAATTATTTGCAATACTAACGCTTGGTTCTCCTCTTTACATCAACGAAATACTAATTTGCCTTAAAAGAATATCTACACTAGATACCCTGCTAGTGTCTATTCTATAGGACTTCAACACAACTCGGGTCAAGAACACGTGATTGGCCCGAACAGAACGGGAGCATTTTTCTACACCAACCACCGACAACAATGACAATAATGATGAGGATAGGAAAATATACAACACATCTAATACCTGTCAGACTATCTACTAGGCTGACTAGGTTAATGACCAGTCATTATTTTTTCCGGTCAGATATATATATATATATAAAACAAATAGAAATCGCAATTTACTCAAGATAAACTAAGTTGATATATCAAAATAATAATGACAACAAAGTCTTGTAAATATAATATATGACAATAGAAGGTTTGTAAAGCAGTTACTCGCCATTGGTATTAGAGAATTATTGCAAATTATCACTAATCGGTTGAAGCATTTCATGTAATCCCTGACAACTCAATAGTCTGACAACAGGCATTCATCAAGAGGCTTGATGATCTTAGGTACAATTAAAGGTGAGGTCGTGAATATTCACTGTCGAGTATTCATATACCAGGACGAAATAGTTATCCAGTGCTACTTGATTTTTATGATATAAACCATGTAATTCAAAAGTTTCCGAAAACCCTGGCGATAATAATATTTATAGTCATATATCCATCTACAGTGCGATACGAATTCAGTTTAAGACGTAATTCTCCTAGAAGTTAAATCCTTCTTAAGCTAAATCTAGTATATTAGACAGACGCCTCTCGACTGTTTGTTTAGCCACATTACTTTATCCAAAGCAGAAATTCCCTCATCTTTACAGATCATAAGCTCCTGACACACGTTTTAACGTCAATTTCAATCTCTGTTCTTCTACAGAAACTCGACAATTGGATCGAATATCAAAATTTTTCCACGAATATTCAGTTCTGTAAAGAAAAATCTTACATGAATGCTGACTAACTTTTTTGAACTAAACTTAAGTGCCTTGCATTCATTTAAAAGAATTGATTTACAAGAAATCATACATATATAAGCTAATAATTTGAGAGTAAAAGGATATCGAGAGATTTCCATAGTAGGTTGGCAAGCATTTATGCTTTTTCTAAGTTTGAATCATTGATGAAAATGAGCTTCACGCCGAAACAAAAAACATTTGTACCATCGTGTGATAAGAAGACGAAGATTATCAGAACTATAGTTCTGAACGAATGCTGGAAATAAAATGGAAAGTTCGAACAGACGGATTATGTTTCGAAGTTCATGAGTTTTATGGAAACCTAACTAGAATTTTAAGAGTGCTTTTATTTCAGAATGTGCTGACCGACGAAACTTTGAAAACGTTCATGACCGAGGCCAAAAGGATAATAAATAACAGACCATTAGTTAAAATAGCGGATGATCCTGGTACCCTAGAGGCTCTTACTCCGAATAAATTGTTATTGATTTATAAAGGATCATCCCTCGACGATGTTTCTGCGGATAGGACTTTATTATACAATAAAAGATGGGAAGCTCAGCGGTTAGGTACCGCATTTTGGAATAAATGGACAAGAGAATATTTGCCTACCCTCCAAACAAAAGGTAAATGGTTGAACGTACGCAAAAATTTACAACCAGGCGACCTAGTTCTCGTTAGTAACATTGAAGCAAGTAGAAGTCTATTGCCTAAAGCCATTGTCGAACAGGTAAGCTATGGTCCTGACAGACAAGTTCGTACAGCGAAGTTGAGAACGGCAAACAAAGAAAACGTTCGGTATGTACGAAGTCTATGCCTACTGGGAGAAGCCAGTTATCTGACGACCCAGGACGACGGACGTAGTGTGCGTCTCGAGAGGAGTGTAAAGTGGGGTCGATAAACGAACCCATCAACGATAACATGAAACACCCACCACCACACTAACTTTCTTTAACCTTGTATGACTGACTTGCTTATTCATCAATCACAATTTCATGTTCATCATAAAACAATATTCGCTTTGTTGACTCATTTTTCTTATCCTCTAGTTACTGTTCGGTATGTTATTTATGTTTCTCCTTTTTCCTGTTTAATAGACTGTATTGCTTGTTTTGTATATTAACAGCGGTAATTTACGCTTTAGAAACAGAAAAAGTTTATCAAGCCAAATAGCTTACTTGTTCTGACTTTGTCTAAGCTAAGACTATGTGCTCGACAGTCTAGAAAGTAGTTTAGAATTTCACCTGTAGGAAACTACTTTCTACGTATGGAACTCAGAACGACTATCAGCCAATATTAAAGATTCTTCAATTTGTACGTCAAGACAGTCCTACTGTACGGAGCTGAGGCTTGATGAACTACTACAGCCATCATCAGAAAAGTACAAGTATTTATAAACAATTGTTTACATAAAATACTGAATGTCCGTTGACCGGATACCATCAGCAACAGCGTACTGTGGGAAAGAACAAGCCAGCTTCCATCTGAAGACGAAATTAGAAAAATATGTTGGAGTTGGATAGGACACACATTGAGGAAATCATCAAACTGCACCAGGTGGAAGGCGCTAACTTAAAATCCCGGGGGTAGTGTTGTATCTAGATCTTAATTTTTTGCTATAACGCGAATAACTTGAACACTAGAACACTTGAACCCTCCAAGTCGCAAGGAGTCTTATTCTAACCAGAGTCAAATATCCCAGTTTTTAGTATGAACTAAATTTTCATTACAATCACCCAATCTACATGCAGTGGTTCTTGGCATTTGCTCAGTGGGGAAGCTACACGTCGAGATTCTGGAATGTTGCCTTAGAAGTAATCAAAGGAGCTACGGAAGATGACGAGATATTAAGAGAAATTAGGGGTTATTTTCTAACCAAATGGCTAAACCGTCGTTTTCAGGAAGAAATATTTTCACCGGCGTGACTCACTTATGATCGTTGATTCATGTATTATGTTTGATGACAGAACCAGTGTCACAAAAACATTACGCTAAGGGTTTTTAAAATAATCCCACAGCGGCCATCCCAGCATCAACGAGATGAAATCGTTGGCTCGAAGCCATACACTTTGGCCTACAATGGATCATGATATAGAAATTAGATGCTACAATTTTTCACCGTGCCTCTAAAAAGCCAAAAATGCAAAGAAATATGAACTAAAACAATTAAAAAGGCCTTAAAGTCCCTAGAAGGGGCTCCATGAAGATTTTTCTAACTCAGCACTAGGGGAAACGTTTTGGTCATTTTGGATGCATTCACGAAATGTCCAGAAATATATGCTATATTAAATTACACAGCAGATGAAACAATCGGCAAGTTATCTGATTTTTTCGGCTGTTTCGGACTTGCAGAGACTTTAATGGCCGATGACAGCTCAAATTTCATTTAGGAGTCACTCAAGCCCTTGTATAATATGAGTGGAATAACATGTCTTTGCTCACCACCCTATCACCCTAAATCCAATGGACAGGCAGAACGCTTTGTCGACACCTTCAGAAGAGCATTACTGGAAACGGGAGATGAGGAGACAACAAGTCAGGTAACCACAAAATTCTGAATAGCATAATAAACTACTCCAAGCCCAAGGATGAAAGTTGGGAAGACATCATGAAAAACGAAACGCCACCGGGAGTCAGTTATCAAGCTGGAAGTAGACCCAAAGAAGTCTTATGTTTTGAGAGAAGAAACGTCTTGAGGAGATCCAGAGTATTCCTCAAAAAAATGTCGAGAAGGATCCTAAAGACGCTGAGAAACGTTTGATCCAATCAGCGCTGAACAGAAGTTTCTCGGAAACATCTAAAGAGTGAAGATTCACATGTCAAAATTCTAACAGGATGATTACCTATCCTTTTGCTATGTTTGGTGTGGTTCCAGAAACTTCCAGAAGCTCAAGGCCATCTGAAATACTATAAATATCCTCGATTTTTAATACATAAACTAACCTTGGAGTGAAGCGTTCGTACCACATTTCTCTTTTTTTCTCGCGTTCAAGTTGCCTATGAAACTCCATCGTTTCTGTGTTCTGAACGACATTTAACATGTCACGAATCTCCCATGCCATTCGCAATAAAATGCAGAATTTGAAAAGTTTTTAGACACTCATAAGAGGATTGAAAAAAGCCAAGCGGAAGGGAAGTTTGAGGAAATATTATAGTTCTTGCCAGCACATCGTGAGACACCGAATATCATAACGACTGATGAGTTTACACCGGTAGGAGCAATGTTTGGAAGAAAAAATAAAACACTACTGGACAGTTTGAGGCCACATATTATGACGACTACTGAGCGGAACACAAATGGAAAAATGGTATTTGATTCCCATCGTCCGTAAACGGAGTGAGTACATGGAATTATCCTACGCAGTAGAGAGAAAGTTATCTATCAATTCAGAGTTGGTAATATGAAATAAATAAGGTGCAGCAACCACATACGACCATCCAGATGTGAAGAAAGAGACGAAATCAATACGAAAATCCATATGCCTCTGAATATGTTGGTTGTTCGATAAACAAGAACAGAACCATCCTTAAAATTACAACAGATTTGAATGAACTCTAATGACAGCTTTTATCAATGATGTTTTAAAAAAAAAAGGAGGTATGGTATGGAATGATTTATCTATGAGGTAAAAAATTTCGAAGCTATTTTCCTGCGATTTTGCTTACACTTATTGATTGGATGTTTATTCAGTATTTCGGTTTTATTATTTTCTTATTACCTGTTATGTCCGAGTGGAGATTAAATTACAGGTAACTCCCGAGGACTATTAATGGACTAATATTCTATAAATATTCTTATTGTATAATTATTCAACAATTACATTACATATATTTATATTCCTCTTATTATAAGCTTTATTTTGACCTATAACTTATTATTGTACGATTTACGGTTCTTAAGTTATGTTCAGCTTATTAACTACTGCCTCCCACATCCACAGCCACTTTTTGGGCTTATTTGTGTACAAATATTATTTCCTATTTTATGGTACGTTGAGGTCTGTGTGATGGATATATAAACGAAGTATACCTGAAATAAACGATCTGCTCTGATTCGGAAGCTGGTATCTTGTTCTGGACTCAAGTGGAAGGGCTCGTAGGACATAGGACCAATAAGGACACTAAACTGCCCACACCGGTTAAACGTCATTGGTTGGCCTAGTGTGAAGATTCGTATAAGTCGTATTCGGATTGGTAGATAAGTCGTGTGACAGAAAAACCAGACACCCAAGGTCATAACAATTGGCGACGGGGATTTTGGCAAAAACAAAATAATTGGGAGACGCAAGGTCATAACAACTGGCGACGGGGATTTTGGCAACAAAGAAATAATAATAATACAAGTGGTGACTCAGATTTTGGAAATAAATTAGCTGTATAATTGCCGGTGATTTTTGGAGCTAATATTATTGGCAACAAAAAAAATGTCGATTTCTTTCGAACAGTTGCGGTTAATATTACAGCACCAGCAGAAGATGTTTGCCTTGCAACAAGAGCTATTTATAACAGTTTTGGGCAGACTTTGCATTCAAGCAGAAAATAAGAAATCTATATATCATGCAGATAATGGTGCAGTAATGGACATTTCAGAAGCATATCCTGTGCAGGATTCAAATCCCTCTATACCAGAAGGAAAACGTAATATTGGTAACGTGTCCAGCTCAGAGCAGGAAAATATTGTGCTAAATGCACATGAAGTTGTGACAATACCAGATGATCAGGAGCCAGATCCTGTAGATGATGCCCAGAGTCCAGAATCAAATGAAACACTACTGGTACTGTCTAGCTGCGAAAATAAACGTCAGCTCGAACAAAATTGTGGTCCACGTGCTATTAGTCGAGAAAGCTATGGTGACTCGTATTCAGAAAATAACTGGAGCAACACGATGAACCAAATTGTACCAGATGTTACTCAAAATCACCGGAAGACAGAATTTTATATTGAGTCAACCTATCCCATTTCTAATGACAGTGTGTCAGATATTGATTCTCAGAATAATGCATATGATTTTGATGAAACTTCTTATAACAATGAGGGAAATATGTCAGCTGAGTCGAATGATGGCCAAAAATCTAATTTAATTCTGTTAGACGTTGACTTTCTTAATGACTCGTTATCTGCTAACGAGATTCATAATGAATTTGAAAATAATGAACTCAGATCAAAGGCCGTTCATCATCATCTAGTCATTTTTAGTGGCTTTTCCAGTCAATACGAGAAACATGGTTTAAATAAAGTCCTACTAGTTGTATTTTGGAGCCATAAGGACCCAACATTATTTCGAGGAGGAGGAGAATGTTGAGGAATTTAAAGTCACATATGATTCTTTTTTAAATCAGAATCTAAAGTTGGGTTTTTCAAAAAAAAAAAGGGGGAGGTGTTATGTCCGAGTGGAGATTAAATTACAGGTAACTCCCGAGGACTATTAATGGACTAATATTCTATAAATATTCTTATTGTATAATTATTCAACAATTACATTACATATATTTATATTCCTCTTATTATAAGCTTTATTTTGACCTATAACTTATTATTGTACGATTTACGGTTCTTAAGTTATGTTCAGCTTATTAACTACTGCCTCCCACATCCACAGCCACTTTTTGGGCTTATTTGTGTACAAATATTATTTCCTATTTTATGGTACGTTGAGGTCTGTGTGATGGATATATAAACGAAGTATGCCTGAAATAAACGATCTGCTCTGATTCGGAAGCTGGTATCTTGTTCTGGACTCAAGTGGAAGGGCTCGTAGGACATAGGACCAATAAGGACACTAAACTGCCCACACCGGTTAAACGTCATTGGTTGGCCTAGTGTGAAGATTCGTATAAGTCGTATTCGGATTGGTAGATAAGTCGTGTGACAGAAAAAACCAGACACCCAAGGTCATAACAATTGGCGACGGGGATTTTGGCAAAAACAAAATAATTGGGAGACGCAAGGTCATAACAACTGGCGACGGGGATTTTGGCAACAAAGAAATAATAATAATACAAGTGGTGACTCAGATTTTGGAAATAAATTAGCTGTATAATTGCCGGTGATTTTTGGAGCTAATATTATTGGCAACAAAAAAAATGTCGATTTCTTTCGAACAGTTGCGGTTAATATTACAGCACCAGCAGAAGATGTTTGCCTTGCAACAAGAGCTATTTATAACAGTTTTGGGCAGACTTTGCATTCAAGCAGAAAATAAGAAATCTATATATCATGCAGATAATGGTGCAGTAATGGACATTTCAGAAGCATATCCTGTGCAGGATTCAAATCCCTCTATACCAGAAGGAAAACGTAATATTGGTAACGTGTCCAGCTCAGAGCAGGAAAATATTGTGCTAAATGCACATGAAGTTGTGACAATACCAGATGATCAGGAGCCAGATCCTGTAGATGATGCCCAGAGTCCAGAATCAAATGAAACACTACTGGTACTGTCTAGCTGCGAAAATAAACGTCAGCTCGAACAAAATTGTGGTCCACGTGCTAGTAGTCGAGAAAGCTATGGTGACTCGTATTCAGAAAATAACTGGAGCAACACGATGAACCAAATTGTACCAGATGTTACTCAAAATCACCGGAAGACAGAATTTTATATTGAGTCAACCTATCCCATTTCTAATGACAGTGTGTCAGATATTGATTCTCAGAATAATGCATATGATTTTGATGAAACTTCTTATAACAATGAGGGAAATATGTCAGCTGAGTCGAATGATGGCCAAAAATCTAATTTAATTCTGTTAGACGTTGACTTTCTTAATGACTCGTTATCTGCTAACGAGATTCATAATGAATTTGAAAATAATGAACTCAGATCAAAGGCCGTTCATCATCATCTAGTCATTTTTAGTGGCTTCTCCAGTCAATACGAGAAACATGGTTTAAATAAAGTCCTACTAGTTGTATTTTGGAGCCATAAGGACCCAACATTATTTCGAGGAGGAGGAGAATGTTGAGGAATTTAAAGTCACATATGATTCTTTTTTTAAATCAGAATCTAAAGTTGGGTTTTTCAAAAAAAAAAAAGGGGAGGTGTTATGTCCGAGTGGAGATTAAATTACAGGTAACTCCCGAGGACTATTAATGGACTAATATTCTATAAATATTCTTATTGTATAATTATTCAACAATTACATTACATATATTTATATTCCTCTTATTATAAGCTTTATTTTGACCTATAACTTATTATTGTACGATTTACGGTTCTTAAGTTATGTTCAGCTTATTAACTACTGCCTCCCACATCCACAGCCACTTTTTGGGCTTATTTGTGTACAAATATTATTTCCTATTTTATGGTACGTTGAGGTCTGTGTGATGGATATATAAACGAAGTATGCCTGAAATAAACGATCTGCTCTGATTCGGAAGCTGGTATCTTGTTCTGGACTCAAGTGGAAGGGCTCGTAGGACATAGGACCAATAAGGACACTAAACTGCCCACACCGGTTAAACGTCATTGGTTGGCCTAGTGTGAAGATTCGTATAAGTCGTATTCGGATTGGTAGATAAGTCGTGTGACAGAAAAACCAGACACCCAAGGTCATAACAATTGGCGACGGGGATTTTGGCAAAAACAAAATAATTGGGAGACGCAAGGTCATAACAACTGGCGACGGGGATTTTGGCAACAAAGAAATAATAATAATACAAGTGGTGACTCAGATTTTGGAAATAAATTAGCTGTATAATTGCCGGTGATTTTTGGAGCTAATATTATTGGCAACAAAAAAAATGTCGATTTCTTTCGAACAGTTGCGGTTAATATTACAGCACCAGCAGAAGATGTTTGCCTTGCAACAAGAGCTATTTATAACAGTTTTGGGCAGACTTTGCATTCAAGCAGAAAATAAGAAATCTATATATCATGCAGATAATGGTGCAGTAATGGACATTTCAGAAGCATATCCTGTGCAGGATTCAAATCCCTCTATACCAGAAGGAAAACGTAATATTGGTAACGTGTCCAGCTCAGAGCAGGAAAATATTGTGCTAAATGCACATGAAGTTGTGACAATACCAGATGATCAGGAGCCAGATCCTGTAGATGATGCCCAGAGTCCAGAATCAAATGAAACACTACTGGTACTGTCTAGCTGCGAAAATAAACGTCAGCTCGAACAAAATTGTGGTCCACGTGCTAGTAGTCGAGAAAGCTATGGTGACTCGTATTCAGAAAATAACTGGAGCAACACGATGAACCAAATTGTACCAGATGTTACTCAAAATCACCGGAAGACAGAATTTTATATTGAGTCAACCTATCCCATTTCTAATGACAGTGTGTCAGATATTGATTCTCAGAATAATGCATATGATTTTGATGAAACTTCTTATAACAATGAGGGAAATATGTCAGCTGAGTCGAATGATGGCCAAAAATCTAATTTAATTCTGTTAGACGTTGACTTTCTTAATGACTCGTTATCTGCTAACGAGATTCATAATGAATTTGAAAATAATGAACTCAGATCAAAGGCCGTTCATCATCATCTAGTCATTTTTAGTGGCTTCTCCAGTCAATACGAGAAACATGGTTTAAATAAAGTCCTACTAGTTGTATTTTGGAGCCATAAGGACCCAACATTATTTCGAGGAGGAGGAGAATGTTGAGGAATTTAAAGTCACATATGATTCTTTTTTTAAATCAGAATCTAAAGTTGGGTTTTTCAAAAAAAAAAAGGGGGAGGTGTTATGTCCGAGTGGAGATTAAATTACAGGTAACTCCCGAGGACTATTAATGGACTAATATTCTATAAATATTCTTATTGTATAATTATTCAACAATTACATTACATATATTTATATTCCTCTTATTATAAGCTTTATTTTGACCTATAACTTATTATTGTACGATTTACGGTTCTTAAGTTATGTTCAGCTTATTAACTACTGCCTCCCACATCCACAGCCACTTTTTGGGCTTATTTGTGTACAAATATTATTTCCTATTTTATGGTACGTTGAGGTCTGTGTGATGGATATATAAACGAAGTATGCCTGAAATAAACGATCTGCTCTGATTCGGAAGCTGGTATCTTGTTCTGGACTCAAGTGGAAGGGCTCGTAGGACATAGGACCAATAAGGACACTAAACTGCCCACACCGGTTAAACGTCATTGGTTGGCCTAGTGTGAAGATTCGTATAAGTCGTATTCGGATTGGTAGATAAGTCGTGTGACAGAAAAACCAGACACCCAAGGTCATAACAATTGGCGACGGGGATTTTGGCAAAAACAAAATAATTGGGAGACGCAAGGTCATAACAACTGGCGACGGGGATTTTGGCAACAAAGAAATAATAATAATACAAGTGGTGACTCAGATTTTGGAAATAAATTAGCTGTATAATTGCCGGTGATTTTTGGAGCTAATATTATTGGCAACAAAAAAAATGTCGATTTCTTTCGAACAGTTGCGGTTAATATTACAGCACCAGCAGAAGATGTTTGCCTTGCAACAAGAGCTATTTATAACAGTTTTGGGCAGACTTTGCATTCAAGCAGAAAATAAGAAATCTATATATCATGCAGATAATGGTGCAGTAATGGACATTTCAGAAGCATATCCTGTGCAGGATTCAAATCCCTCTATACCAGAAGGAAAACGTAATATTGGTAACGTGTCCAGCTCAGAGCAGGAAAATATTGTGCTAAATGCACATGAAGTTGTGACAATACCAGATGATCAGGAGCCAGATCCTGTAGATGATGCCCAGAGTCCAGAATCAAATGAAACACTACTGGTACTGTCTAGCTGCGAAAATAAACGTCAGCTCGAACAAAATTGTGGTCCACGTGCTAGTAGTCGAGAAAGCTATGGTGACTCGTATTCAGAAAATAACTGGAGCAACACGATGAACCAAATTGTACCAGATGTTACTCAAAATCACCGGAAGACAGAATTTTATATTGAGTCAACCTATCCCATTTCTAATGACAGTGTGTCAGATATTGATTCTCAGAATAATGCATATGATTTTGATGAAACTTCTTATAACAATGAGGGAAATATGTCAGCTGAGTCGAATGATGGCCAAAAATCTAATTTAATTCTGTTAGACGTTGACTTTCTTAATGACTCGTTATCTGCTAACGAGATTCATAATGAATTTGAAAATAATGAACTCAGATCAAAGGCCGTTCATCATCATCTAGTCATTTTTAGTGGCTTCTCCAGTCAATACGAGAAACATGGTTTAAATAAAGTCCTACTAGTTGTATTTTGGAGCCATAAGGACCCAACATTATTTCGAGGAGGAGGAGAATGTTGAGGAATTTAAAGTCACATATGATTCTTTTTTTAAATCAGAATCTAAAGTTGGGTTTTTCAAAAAAAAAAAAGGGGAGGTGTTATGTCCGAGTGGAGATTAAATTACAGGTAACTCCCGAGGACTATTAATGGACTAATATTCTATAAATATTCTTATTGTATAATTATTCAACAATTACATTACATATATTTATATTCCTCTTATTATAAGCTTTATTTTGACCTATAACTTATTATTGTACGATTTACGGTTCTTAAGTTATGTTCAGCTTATTAACTACTGCCTCCCACATCCACAGCCACTTTTTGGGCTTATTTGTGTACAAATATTATTTCCTATTTTATGGTACGTTGAGGTCTGTGTGATGGATATATAAACGAAGTATGCCTGAAATAAACGATCTGCTCTGATTCGGAAGCTGGTATCTTGTTCTGGACTCAAGTGGAAGGGCTCGTAGGACATAGGACCAATAAGGACACTAAACTGCCCACACCGGTTAAACGTCATTGGTTGGCCTAGTGTGAAGATTCGTATAAGTCGTATTCGGATTGGTAGATAAGTCGTGTGACAGAAAAACCAGACACCCAAGGTCATAACAATTGGCGACGGGGATTTTGGCAAAAACAAAATAATTGGGAGACGCAAGGTCATAACAACTGGCGACGGGGATTTTGGCAACAAAGAAATAATAATAATACAAGTGGTGACTCAGATTTTGGAAATAAATTAGCTGTATAATTGCCGGTGATTTTTGAGCTAATATTATTGGCAACAAAAAAAAATGTCGATTTCTTTCGAACAGTTGCGGTTAATATTACAGCACCAGCAGAAGATGTTTGCCTTGCAACAAGAGCTATTTATAACAGTTTTGGGCAGACTTTGCATTCAAGCAGAAAATAAGAAATCTATATATCATGCAGATAATGGTGCAGTAATGGACATTTCAGAAGCATATCCTGTGCAGGATTCAAATCCCTCTATACCAGAAGGAAAACGTAATATTGGTAACGTGTCCAGCTCAGAGCAGGAAAATATTGTGCTAAATGCACATGAAGTTGTGACAATACCAGATGATCAGGAGCCAGATCCTGTAGATGATGCCCAGAGTCCAGAATCAAATGAAACACTACTGGTACTGTCTAGCTGCGAAAATAAACGTCAGCTCGAACAAAATTGTGGTCCACGTGCTAGTAGTCGAGAAAGCTATGGTGACTCGTATTCAGAAAATAACTGGAGCAACACGATGAACCAAATTGTACCAGATGTTACTCAAAATCACCGGAAGACAGAATTTTATATTGAGTCAACCTATCCCATTTCTAATGACAGTGTGTCAGATATTGATTCTCAGAATAATGCATATGATTTTGATGAAACTTCTTATAACAATGAGGGAAATATGTCAGCTGAGTCGAATGATGGCCAAAAATCTAATTTAATTCTGTTAGACGTTGACTTTCTTAATGACTCGTTATCTGCTAACGAGATTCATAATGAATTTGAAAATAATGAACTCAGATCAAAGGCCGTTCATCATCATCTAGTCATTTTTAGTGGCTTCTCCAGTCAATACGAGAAACATGGTTTAAATAAAGTCCTACTAGTTGTATTTTGGAGCCATAAGGACCCAACATTATTTCGAGGAGGAGGAGAATGTTGAGGAATTTAAAGTCACATATGATTCTTTTTTTAAATCAGAATCTAAAGTTGGGTTTTTCAAAAAAAAAAAGGGGGAGGTGTTATGTCCGAGTGGAGATTAAATTACAGGTAACTCCCGAGGACTATTAATGGACTAATATTCTATAAATATTCTTATTGTATAATTATTCAACAATTACATTACATATATTTATATTCCTCTTATTATAAGCTTTATTTTGACCTATAACTTATTATTGTACGATTTACGGTTCTTAAGTTATGTTCAGCTTATTAACTACTGCCTCCCACATCCACAGCCACTTTTTGGGCTTATTTGTGTACAAATATTATTTCCTATTTTATGGTACGTTGAGGTCTGTGTGATGGATATATAAACGAAGTATGCCTGAAATAAACGATCTGCTCTGATTCGGAAGCTGGTATCTTGTTCTGGACTCAAGTGGAAGGGCTCGTAGGACATAGGACCAATAAGGACACTAAACTGCCCACACCGGTTAAACGTCATTGGTTGGCCTAGTGTGAAGATTCGTATAAGTCGTATTCGGATTGGTAGATAAGTCGTGTGACAGAAAAACCAGACACCCAAGGTCATAACAATTGGCGACGGGGATTTTGGCAAAAACAAAATAATTGGGAGACGCAAGGTCATAACAACTGGCGACGGGGATTTTGGCAACAAAGAAATAATAATAATACAAGTGGTGACTCAGATTTTGGAAATAAATTAGCTGTATAATTGCCGGTGATTTTTGGAGCTAATATTATTGGCAACAAAAAAAATGTCGATTTCTTTCGAACAGTTGCGGTTAATATTACAGCACCAGCAGAAGATGTTTGCCTTGCAACAAGAGCTATTTATAACAGTTTTGGGCAGACTTTGCATTCAAGCAGAAAATAAGAAATCTATATATCATGCAGATAATGGTGCAGTAATGGACATTTCAGAAGCATATCCTGTGCAGGATTCAAATCCCTCTATACCAGAAGGAAAACGTAATATTGGTAACGTGTCCAGCTCAGAGCAGGAAAATATTGTGCTAAATGCACATGAAGTTGTGACAATACCAGATGATCAGGAGCCAGATCCTGTAGATGATGCCCAGAGTCCAGAATCAAATGAAACACTACTGGTACTGTCTAGCTGCGAAAATAAACGTCAGCTCGAACAAAATTGTGGTCCACGTGCTAGTAGTCGAGAAAGCTATGGTGACTCGTATTCAGAAAATAACTGGAGCAACACGATGAACCAAATTGTACCAGATGTTACTCAAAATCACCGGAAGACAGAATTTTATATTGAGTCAACCTATCCCATTTCTAATGACAGTGTGTCAGATATTGATTCT
Organism: Schistosoma haematobium; assembly: GCF_000699445.3. NCBI lineage: Eukaryota > Metazoa > Platyhelminthes > Trematoda > Strigeidida > Schistosomatidae > Schistosoma > Schistosoma haematobium. Next base: position 15,016,509 of record NC_067197.1, on the reverse strand, counting down.
CAGAATAATGCATATGATTTTGATGAAACTTCTTATAACAATGAGGGAAATATGTCAGCTGAGTCGAATGATGGCCAAAAATCTAATTTAATTCTGTTAGACGTTGACTTTCTTAATGACTCGTTATCTGCTAACGAGATTCATAATGAATTTGAAAATAATGAACTCAGATCAAAGGCCGTTCATCATCATCTAGTCATTTTTAGTGGCTTCTCCAGTCAATACGAGAAACATGGTTTAAATAAAGTCCTACTAGTTGTATTTTGGAGCCATAAGGACCCAACATTATTTCGAGGAGGAGGAGAATGTTGAGGAATTTAAAGTCACATATGATTCTTTTTTTAAATCAGAATCTAAAGTTGGGTTTTTCAAAAAAAAAAAAGGGGGAGGTGTTATGTCCGAGTGGAGATTAAATTACAGGTAACTCCCGAGGACTATTAATGGACTAATATTCTATAAATATTCTTATTGTATAATTATTCAACAATTACATTACATATATTTATATTCCTCTTATTATAAGCTTTATTTTGACCTATAACTTATTATTGTACGATTTACGGTTCTTAAGTTATGTTCAGCTTATTAACTACTGCCTCCCACATCCACAGCCACTTTTTGGGCTTATTTGTGTACAAATATTATTTCCTATTTTATGGTACGTTGAGGTCTGTGTGATGGATATATAAACGAAGTATGCCTGAAATAAACGATCTGCTCTGATTCGGAAGCTGGTATCTTGTTCTGGACTCAAGTGGAAGGGCTCGTAGGACATAGGACCAATAAGGACACTAAACTGCCCACACCGGTTAAACGTCATTGGTTGGCCTAGTGTGAAGATTCGTATAAGTCGTATTCGGATTGGTAGATAAGTCGTGTGACAGAAAAACCAGACACCCAAGGTCATAACAATTGGCGACGGGGATTTTGGCAAAAACAAAATAATTGGGAGACGCAAGGTCATAACAACTGGCGACGGGGATTTTGGCAACAAAGAAATAATAATAATACAAGTGGTGACTCAGATTTTGGAAATAAATTAGCTGTATAATTGCCGGTGATTTTTGGAGCTAATATTATTGGCAACAAAAAAAATGTCGATTTCTTTCGAACAGTTGCGGTTAATATTACAGCACCAGCAGAAGATGTTTGCCTTGCAACAAGAGCTATTTATAACAGTTTTGGGCAGACTTTGCATTCAAGCAGAAAATAAGAAATCTATATATCATGCAGATAATGGTGCAGTAATGGACATTTCAGAAGCATATCCTGTGCAGGATTCAAATCCCTCTATACCAGAAGGAAAACGTAATATTGGTAACGTGTCCAGCTCAGAGCAGGAAAATATTGTGCTAAATGCACATGAAGTTGTGACAATACCAGATGATCAGGAGCCAGATCCTGTAGATGATGCCCAGAGTCCAGAATCAAATGAAACACTACTGGTACTGTCTAGCTGCGAAAATAAACGTCAGCTCGAACAAAATTGTGGTCCACGTGCTAGTAGTCGAGAAAGCTATGGTGACTCGTATTCAGAAAATAACTGGAGCAACACGATGAACCAAATTGTACCAGATGTTACTCAAAATCACCGGAAGACAGAATTTTATATTGAGTCAACCTATCCCATTTCTAATGACAGTGTGTCAGATATTGATTCTCAGAATAATGCATATGATTTTGATGAAACTTCTTATAACAATGAGGGAAATATGTCAGCTGAGTCGAATGATGGCCAAAAATCTAATTTAATTCTGTTAGACGTTGACTTTCTTAATGACTCGTTATCTGCTAACGAGATTCATAATGAATTTGAAAATAATGAACTCAGATCAAAGGCCGTTCATCATCATCTAGTCATTTTTAGTGGCTTCTCCAGTCAATACGAGAAACATGGTTTAAATAAAGTCCTACTAGTTGTATTTTGGAGCCATAAGGACCCAACATTATTTCGAGGAGGAGGAGAATGTTGAGGAATTTAAAGTCACATATGATTCTTTTTTTAAATCAGAATCTAAAGTTGGGTTTTTCAAAAAAAAAAAAGGGGAGGTGTTATGTCCGAGTGGAGATTAAATTACAGGTAACTCCCGAGGACTATTAATGGACTAATATTCTATAAATATTCTTATTGTATAATTATTCAACAATTACATTACATATATTTATATTCCTCTTATTATAAGCTTTATTTTGACCTATAACTTATTATTGTACGATTTACGGTTCTTAAGTTATGTTCAGCTTATTAACTACTGCCTCCCACATCCACAGCCACTTTTTGGGCTTATTTGTGTACAAATATTATTTCCTATTTTATGGTACGTTGAGGTCTGTGTGATGGATATATAAACGAAGTATGCCTGAAATAAACGATCTGCTCTGATTCGGAAGCTGGTATCTTGTTCTGGACTCAAGTGGAAGGGCTCGTAGGACATAGGACCAATAAGGACACTAAACTGCCCACACCGGTTAAACGTCATTGGTTGGCCTAGTGTGAAGATTCGTATAAGTCGTATTCGGATTGGTAGATAAGTCGTGTGACAGAAAAACCAGACACCCAAGGTCATAACAATTGGCGACGGGGATTTTGGCAAAAACAAAATAATTGGGAGACGCAAGGTCATAACAACTGGCGACGGGGATTTTGGCAACAAAGAAATAATAATAATACAAGTGGTGACTCAGATTTTGGAAATAAATTAGCTGTATAATTGCCGGTGATTTTTGGAGCTAATATTATTGGCAACAAAAAAAATGTCGATTTCTTTCGAACAGTTGCGGTTAATATTACAGCACCAGCAGAAGATGTTTGCCTTGCAACAAGAGCTATTTATAACAGTTTTGGGCAGACTTTGCATTCAAGCAGAAAATAAGAAATCTATATATCATGCAGATAATGGTGCAGTAATGGACATTTCAGAAGCATATCCTGTGCAGGATTCAAATCCCTCTATACCAGAAGGAAAACGTAATATTGGTAACGTGTCCAGCTCAGAGCAGGAAAATATTGTGCTAAATGCACATGAAGTTGTGACAATACCAGATGATCAGGAGCCAGATCCTGTAGATGATGCCCAGAGTCCAGAATCAAATGAAACACTACTGGTACTGTCTAGCTGCGAAAATAAACGTCAGCTCGAACAAAATTGTGGTCCACGTGCTAGTAGTCGAGAAAGCTATGGTGACTCGTATTCAGAAAATAACTGGAGCAACACGATGAACCAAATTGTACCAGATGTTACTCAAAATCACCGGAAGACAGAATTTTATATTGAGTCAACCTATCCCATTTCTAATGACAGTGTGTCAGATATTGATTCTCAGAATAATGCATATGATTTTGATGAAACTTCTTATAACAATGAGGGAAATATGTCAGCTGAGTCGAATGATGGCCAAAAATCTAATTTAATTCTGTTAGACGTTGACTTTCTTAATGACTCGTTATCTGCTAACGAGATTCATAATGAATTTGAAAATAATGAACTCAGATCAAAGGCCGTTCATCATCATCTAGTCATTTTTAGTGGCTTCTCCAGTCAATACGAGAAACATGGTTTAAATAAAGTCCTACTAGTTGTATTTTGGAGCCATAAGGACCCAACATTATTTCGAGGAGGAGGAGAATGTTGAGGAATTTAAAGTCACATATGATTCTTTTTTAAATCAGAATCTAAAGTTGGGTTTTTCAAAAAAAAAAGGGGGAGGTGTTATGTCCGAGTGGAGATTAAATTACAGGTAACTCCCGAGGACTATTAATGGACTAATATTCTATAAATATTCTTATTGTATAATTATTCAACAATTACATTACATATATTTATATTCCTCTTATTATAAGCTTTATTTTGACCTATAACTTATTATTGTACGATTTACGGTTCTTAAGTTATGTTCAGCTTATTAACTACTGCCTCCCATCCACAGCCACTTTTTGGGCTTATTTGTGTACAAATATTATTTCCTATTTTATGGTACGTTGAGGTCTGTGTGATGGATATATAAACGAAGTATGCCTGAAATAAACGATCTGCTCTGATTCGGAAGCTGGTATCTTGTTCTGGACTCAAGTGGAAGGGCTCGTAGGACATAGGACCAATAAGGACACTAAACTGCCCACACCGGTTAAACGTCATTGGTTGGCCTAGTGTGAAGATTCGTATAAGTCGTATTCGGATTGGTAGATAAGTCGTGTGACAGAAAAACCAGACACCCAAGGTCATAACAATTGGCGACGGGGATTTTGGCAAAAACAAAATAATTGGGAGACGCAAGGTCATAACAACTGGCGACGGGGATTTTGGCAACAAAGAAATAATAATAATACAAGTGGTGACTCAGATTTTGGAAATAAATTAGCTGTATAATTGCCGGTGATTTTTGGAGCTAATATTATTGGCAACAAAAAAAATGTCGATTTCTTTCGAACAGTTGCGGTTAATATTACAGCACCAGCAGAAGATGTTTGCCTTGCAACAAGAGCTATTTATAACAGTTTTGGGCAGACTTTGCATTCAAGCAGAAAATAAGAAATCTATATATCATGCAGATAATGGTGCAGTAATGGACATTTCAGAAGCATATCCTGTGCAGGATTCAAATCCCTCTATACCAGAAGGAAAACGTAATATTGGTAACGTGTCCAGCTCAGAGCAGGAAAATATTGTGCTAAATGCACATGAAGTTGTGACAATACCAGATGGTCAGGAGCCAGATCCTGTAGATGATGCCCAGAGTCCAGAATCAAATGAAACACTACTGGTACTGTCTAGCTGCGAAAATAAACGTCAGCTCGAACAAAATTGTGGTCCACGTGCTAGTAGTCGAGAAAGCTATGGTGACTCGTATTCAGAAAATAACTGGAGCAACACGATGAACCAAATTGTACCAGATGTTACTCAAAATCACCGGAAGACAGAATTTTATATTGAGTCAACCTATCCCATTTCTAATGACAGTGTGTCAGATATTGATTCTCAGAATAATGCATATGATTTTGATGAAACTTCTTATAACAATGAGGGAAATATGTCAGCTGAGTCGAATGATGGCCAAAAATCTAATTTAATTCTGTTAGACGTTGACTTTCTTAATGACTCGTTATCTGCTAACGAGATTCATAATGAATTTGAAAATAATGAACTCAGATCAAAGGCCGTTCATCATCATCTAGTCATTTTTAGTGGCTTCTCCAGTCAATACGAGAAACATGGTTTAAATAAAGTCCTACTAGTTGTATTTTGGAGCCATAAGGACCCAACATTATTTCGAGGAGGAGGAGAATGTTGAGGAATTTAAAGTCACATATGATTCTTTTTTTAAATCAGAATCTAAAGTTGGGTTTTTCAAAAAAAAAAAAGGGGAGGTGTTATGTCCGAGTGGAGATTAAATTACAGGTAACTCCCGAGGACTATTAATGGACTAATATTCTATAAATATTCTTATTGTATAATTATTCAACAATTACATTACATATATTTATATTCCTCTTATTATAAGCTTTATTTTGACCTATAACTTATTATTGTACGATTTACGGTTCTTAAGTTATGTTCAGCTTATTAACTACTGCCTCCCACATCCACAGCCACTTTTTGGGCTTATTTGTGTACAAATATTATTTCCTATTTTATGGTACGTTGAGGTCTGTGTGATGGATATATAAACGAAGTATGCCTGAAATAAACGATCTGCTCTGATTCGGAAGCTGGTATCTTGTTCTGGACTCAAGTGGAAGGGCTCGTAGGACATAGGACCAATAAGGACACTAAACTGCCCACACCGGTTAAGCGTCATTGGTTGGCCTAGTGTGAAGATTCGTATAAGTCGTATTCGGATTGGTAGATAAGTCGTGTGACAGAAAAACCAGACACCCAAGGTCATAACAATTGGCGACGGGGATTTTGGCAAAAACAAAATAATTGGGAGACGCAAGGTCATAACAACTGGCGACGGGGATTTTGGCAACAAAGAAATAATAATAATACAAGTGGTGACTCAGATTTTGGAAATAAATTAGCTGTATAATTGCCGGTGATTTTTGGAGCTAATATTATTGGCAACAAAAAAAATGTCGATTTCTTTCGAACAGTTGCGGTTAATATTACAGCACCAGCAGAAGATGTTTGCCTTGCAACAAGAGCTATTTATAACAGTTTTGGGCAGACTTTGCATTCAAGCAGAAAATAAGAAATCTATATATCATGCAGATAATGGTGCAGTAATGGACATTTCAGAAGCATATCCTGTGCAGGATTCAAATCCCTCTATACCAGAAGGAAAACGTAATATTGGTAACGTGTCCAGCTCAGAGCAGGAAAATATTGTGCTAAATGCACATGAAGTTGTGACAATACCAGATGATCAGGAGCCAGATCCTGTAGATGATGCCCAGAGTCCAGAATCAAATGAAACACTACTGGTACTGTCTAGCTGCGAAAATAAACGTCAGCTCGAACAAAATTGTGGTCCACGTGCTAGTAGTCGAGAAAGCTATGGTGACTCGTATTCAGAAAATAACTGGAGCAACACGATGAACCAAATTGTACCAGATGTTACTCAAAATCACCGGAAGACAGAATTTTATATTGAGTCAACCTATCCCATTTCTAATGACAGTGTGTCAGATATTGATTCTCAGAATAATGCATATGATTTTGATGAAACTTCTTATAACAATGAGGGAAATATGTCAGCTGAGTCGAATGATGGCCAAAAATCTAATTTAATTCTGTTAGACGTTGACTTTCTTAATGACTCGTTATCTGCTAACGAGATTCATAATGAATTTGAAAATAATGAACTCAGATCAAAGGCCGTTCATCATCATCTAGTCATTTTTAGTGGCTTCTCCAGTCAATACGAGAAACATGGTTTAAATAAAGTCCTACTAGTTGTATTTTGGAGCCATAAGGACCCAACATTATTTCGAGGAGGAGGAGAATGTTGAGGAATTTAAAGTCACATATGATTCTTTTTTTAAATCAGAATCTAAAGTTGGGTTTTTCAAAAAAAAAAAAGGGGAGGTGTTATGTCCGAGTGGAGATTAAATTACAGGTAACTCCCGAGGACTATTAATGGACTAATATTCTATAAATATTCTTATTGTATAATTATTCAACAATTACATTACATATATTTATATTCCTCTTATTATAAGCTTTATTTTGACCTATAACTTATTATTGTACGATTTACGGTTCTTAAGTTATGTTCAGCTTATTAACTACTGCCTCCCACATCCACAGCCACTTTTTGGGCTTATTTGTGTACAAATATTATTTCCTATTTTATGGTACGTTGAGGTCTGTGTGATGGATATATAAACGAAGTATGCCTGAAATAAACGATCTGCTCTGATTCGGAAGCTGGTATCTTGTTCTGGACTCAAGTGGAAGGGCTCGTAGGACATAGGACCAATAAGGACACTAAACTGCCCACACCGGTTAAGCGTCATTGGTTGGCCTAGTGTGAAGATTCGTATAAGTCGTATTCGGATTGGTAGATAAGTCGTGTGACAGAAAAACCAGACACCCAAGGTCATAACAATTGGCGACGGGGATTTTGGCAAAAACAAAATAATTGGGAGACGCAAGGTCATAACAACTGGCGACGGGGATTTTGGCAACAAAGAAATAATAATAATACAAGTGGTGACTCAGATTTTGGAAATAAATTAGCTGTATAATTGCCGGTGATTTTTGGAGCTAATATTATTGGCAACAAAAAAAATGTCGATTTCTTTCGAACAGTTGCGGTTAATATTACAGCACCAGCAGAAGATGTTTGCCTTGCAACAAGAGCTATTTATAACAGTTTTGGGCAGACTTTGCATTCAAGCAGAAAATAAGAAATCTATATATCATGCAGATAATGGTGCAGTAATGGACATTTCAGAAGCATATCCTGTGCAGGATTCAAATCCCTCTATACCAGAAGGAAAACGTAATATTGGTAACGTGTCCAGCTCAGAGCAGGAAAATATTGTGCTAAATGCACATGAAGTTGTGACAATACCAGATGGTCAGGAGCCAGATCCTGTAGATGATGCCCAGAGTCCAGAATCAAATGAAACACTACTGGTACTGTCTAGCTGCGAAAATAAACGTCAGCTCGAACAAAATTGTGGTCCACGTGCTAGTAGTCGAGAAAGCTATGGTGACTCGTATTCAGAAAATAACTGGAGCAACACGATGAACCAAATTGTACCAGATGTTACTCAAAATCACCGGAAGACAGAATTTTATATTGAGTCAACCTATCCCATTTCTAATGACAGTGTGTCAGATATTGATTCTCAGAATAATGCATATGATTTTGATGAAACTTCTTATAACAATGAGGGAAATATGTCAGCTGAGTCGAATGATGGCCAAAAATCTAATTTAATTCTGTTAGACGTTGACTTTCTTAATGACTCGTTATCTGCTAACGAGATTCATAATGAATTTGAAAATAATGAACTCAGATCAAAGGCCGTTCATCATCATCTAGTCATTTTTAGTGGCTTCTCCAGTCAATACGAGAAACATGGTTTAAATAAAGTCCTACTAGTTGTATTTTGGAGCCATAAGGACCCAACATTATTTCGAGGAGGAGGAGAATGTTGAGGAATTTAAAGTCACATATGATTCTTTTTTTAAATCAGAATCTAAAGTTGGGTTTTTCAAAAAAAAAAGGGGGAGGTGTTATGTCCGAGTGGAGATTAAATTACAGGTAACTCCCGAGGACTATTAATGGACTAATATTCTATAAATATTCTTATTGTATAATTATTCAACAATTACATTACATATATTTATATTCCTCTTATTATAAGCTTTATTTTGACCTATAACTTATTATTGTACGATTTACGGTTCTTAAGTTATGTTCAGCTTATTAACTACTGCCTCCCACATCCACAGCCACTTTTTGGGCTTATTTGTGTACAAATATTATTTCCTATTTTATGGTACGTTGAGGTCTGTGTGATGGATATATAAACGAAGTATGCCTGAAATAAACGATCTGCTCTGATTCGGAAGCTGGTATCTTGTTCTGGACTCAAGTGGAAGGGCTCGTAGGACATAGGACCAATAAGGACACTAAACTGCCCACACCGGTTAAGCGTCATTGGTTGGCCTAGTGTGAAGATTCGTATAAGTCGTATTCGGATTGGTAGATAAGTCGTGTGACAGAAAAAACCAGACACCCAAGGTCATAACAATTGGCGACGGGGATTTTGGCAAAAACAAAATAATTGGGAGACGCAAGGTCATAACATTACCCTAGTTCTAAGCTTTTACTTGAACTGTAATTTGTTGTCATAGCATTTCCCAAGCATAAACTAGGACCGATTAATTGTCTACCTAGTATTCCGGTTTCATATCGTTGGTGTCGTTGTTCTGTGTTGATACTGTTACCCCATTGGTCTGCTGCGTGGTCTAGTCTTATAGGCAATATAAATGAATGTCTGAAATATAATAACTAGCCTGAAATGGTGGACATTGATCTTCACTTCTTCCTCTTCGTTCGGGACTATTTAGTATTGAACCAACCTTCAGACATAGAGTATCAGTTTTCCTGGTCCTTGCTGCGTGTTGGTTGCTTTAGGTAGTCTACACATACTGGTTGGTTGTAAGACATAACACAACCAATAATATGTATGTCTCCGGCTGTATTCCACACCTCCATATTAATTGCAAATCCGAGCGAAGTCACTTTATATATATATTTACAAGGTGACCAACAGTATTCGCCATTATATCAGATTTACAAGACAATAAGAACCGAAGAACAACGTTTCTAACTTTGGAATCATGATTGATGGAACTGATTGGGAAAAATTTGAGTGCAGCAAGTCAACGTACGTGGATTAAATACTGAATTGATATAAATAAACAAGCAACAATTAGAGGAAGCCGTGTCAATAGATTATTTATTATAGCTTACACTTTTTCTTCATATTATGCTAAAGTAGACGAGAACCATTTATTATGGAAACGATTGCTAATGATAGAAACTAGTAGTGCTTTCCATAAACCCGGTTCTACTACATACAGGCTACTCTCAGTACCTCTGAGATATTGGACAGTTAGATATTTTGCCAAGTATTGCTTTATGAAAGCATATAACATTATTAATTATACCTAGCGATTCTTATTCGCGCTTTAGTGCTTTTCATATAACAACTATACTACTTACTGATATCCAGCAGTTTATTTCGTTGTCTGTCATTTTCGAAAGTATGACTAATATGTCTCTTCAGAATAATGTGTGATAGTTCTCAGCATTTATGAGTTTGTGACACTTAACTCACTTAATTACATTAACTTAAAATTTCTAACGGTTAGGCTCACTTTTCAGGTTCACTGAACATTTCCTTATACATAACAGTCTCTATATATTGTGTACATAGCTTTGTTTAAATTTGTTGTCTGATATTGATATGGTTACTACCAGGCATTTAGTTTGCCGTATAATTTTTGTAAATTATTCTAACAAAAATTTTGAGAGAAATACCTCTCCTCTGATTTTGATTTTATTTCCCAGACACCTCTGGAATTGAGATCAGTGGATAATATATTGCTTTTAGTAATAATACTATTTTGTATACAAATGCCTGATTCTTTTTCCGAATTTTGCGCAAGACTCAATTTCCAAAATGACTTCGGCCAGTTATGGCTGTTGTCGAGAAAATCACTAGTGATGCTTTATCTTCATTTCAAAAACAACGATAAACAGATTAGATAATTCCCAACTATCACTACTTAGTAGCTTGCATAAAGTACAGAATGATGTAAATAAAGTATTGTCAGTACGGCTAGTATGAGATAAACTTACTGAGATATTAGGATGATAAATTAGGAGAAACTAAAGAAAAAGCATGGCAAGAATTTAACCGCTTACCTCCACCCCTTTCGTTCTTAAACATGTATGAATTTGCATAAATATACCTATTCCAATACTCTACGTTTTAATGAGGTAATGTTTTTTAAGAATAAATTTCCTTTTGCAATAATGAGAGCTAAACACCATAACCTCTGTTATTCTTCATTTTTTAAACAGAGATAATTCGGTAAATATAAACGGTCGGTAAATACCCTTCAACGTTTGATAAAGAGAAGCATAGCGTACTTGGTATTCTTCCATTTTACAGTAGTCTGAAAGTTCTAATTCTTCTAATTTTATTGTGGCTATGTAGTGAACAAGAACACAAGTGGGGACAATCGAATGTATGTGAATGCAAAATTACAGAACGTCTCAGTAAAATCTGAGAACTATATAGTAAATACTTCATTTGCAAAATGTTCATCAATTGTCACAGACTTCGTTGTTCTTTCGCTTCCACACTAACCATTCTCTGTTCTCATTCACTTTTCTTCGATCTTCTCAACCTTCTGATGCCAGGCATTTAATTTTCGATTGATGATACATACTATTTATAACTGCAGACATCAGTAGCACACGCCAAAGCTAGTTATTAAATCATGTTTTATACTACTGATCCAAAATAGCTAGTAGACATAACTAAATGGCATAAAGAATTATTCATAAAACATCTATACTTTACAAAAAAAACGTAAAATGGTGGGAAGAAATAGCAAAACATAGATTAAGTGCTCATCTATAATTTTTTGGATCAGTACACAGACAATGAAATTGTCCCACTTAGGTTTCCGCTGTTCGAAACATCTATGTAGATAAAAGAGCAAGTTTGTCAATCACGGATCGAGACTAATCTGATAGAATTATTTCTATATACCAAACTAGCTATTTTACCAGTCACACCACTAAGACTGTATAAGGACCCTAAATATTTCCAGGGCTAAACCATAAGGACCTGGCTTGTATCTGCTCATCTCAGGTTAGCTATGGCCTCTTCAACCTTGTATGGGCTTAGAAACCCAATGTACGTCTTTCATTTAGACTTTAGATGGGTAATGAACAATTAGACCATTTTGACAGTTCCATAAAATATCCCTTAAATCGCTTTAGTCATGTGATCCAAGATTGGACCATAATTTTGTTTCTTCAGGGATTTTCACTAGTAGCTGACTTTTTGACCGAACAATCTCAACAGTTGACTTGTGTTATGCATCGTCATTTCATATTCCATTTCCTTTACTTTTTTGTCTTCCACTGCGCACGACCTATGCTTAAACATTTTATTAATTTGCATTTACGTCTCTTTCGTTTTTTATTGCGTTCGAACCTTCTAGTAATGAATTTCCACGTACCAATCAATTTGCTAGAGACTTTTAAAAACCACTGTTCATTGTTAAACATTGCTAGCAGAGCTCACTGCCAGTTTTGCAGCAGGCTGCAGATTATCCCAGGCTACATAGGAATGAACGTTCTCTTCATGGTCGACTAAGTGCCTACCCAGCTCTCCAAAGATATTTTTTGCAGTCCCATTGTCAGGCTAGGGTAGACAAGCACCTAGTCGCATTAGAACGTGAGTGAAGTTCATTTATATGCTCCAAAAGAAGCAACATATATCTATTGACTCTTTTTAGTGATGAATGATGAAAATGTGTAACCTACCTGTGTCAAAATATGCTTAAGTATATGATTTAATCTCATGAAAAGGCTTCAAAACAAATACTGTCTCTCCTTAGTCCTCCCTGGTGATCATTAATTTTAAATATCATATTGGTCACTAATTGAACCCATTCCTAATAGTGACCAAATGTAGATTCGTAGATTCAGTTAGGATTTCAAAAGTAAAAAATATACAACAAGAAGACATAACAATTAAATTGGATTCAATATAAAAAGAAAAATCATATATTTGTTACATTTTGATATTTTTGTATAAGCAACATATTATTCATTTTTCTTTCTTAATTCTCTGTGACTCTCAACTGAATTCACTGTCCCATTGATATTATTTGTGTTGTTGGACGACTGTTTAGGACGTGTTTTACCATAGATCTGATCAAGTAATAAGCCAGAAAATATTAATACCGTCCCTATCCACTGGCATGTTGTCATACTATGACCAAAGACAATAATTGAGAAGAGAACTGTGAAAAATTTTCTTGTTGTAGTCACAATTGAACAAGTTAATGGGCTGAAGTTTGTGATCAAACCAAATAGGAATATCTGATGACATGGAAGGAGAAGAAAAGTAAGATAAAAGGGCAAAAACATATGATAAATCAGGAACACGATTCAAGATGGCATATGTCTGTCTAATATAAACGAATCATGATTAACAAACAACAAAAACTTTGTTTTATTCAGTGTATTTATATCATTTTCCTAAAACTTTAATAGGTGGACTATAAGACACTCGACAACTGTCAATACAACAAATAAACCAAAACAGCATGTCAGTTATAAGCAACGTGGAACCTTGCACATACATACGTCGGTTCAAGTTATAACATAAAACCAGCACAACTAGATGAAATAACCAAGGCGAATGCCAAAGTAGTAGAATTATTAGTAGCATCAGTGGGAGTATAAAAGATTACGCATACACAATATTATCAGAGAAAAAAGTATGAATCTATGAAATATAAAAGGGTAAGGCAATCTTAAAAATCAAGATCCAAGAGGAAACAAACACATCTGTGATGTTATTGTGGCTGATTCAAAGCCATATCACTAAACGTCTCCAGCTGCTGATCATAGTTACTGCGCGGACTCAGACTAGGTAAATTTTAATGACATAGTCAGAAACAATGTAAAACGTGGCAAAAATGTACTTTACTGTATATATGCACACTGTGAAGAAATCAATACGACTAACATCAACAAAAGTCAAAATAATAAAACTAATGGAGGTGATAAGCTAAATAGCATAGAGAATACGTGGTTGAAAGAAAATAAATTTACGGAAGGAAAATCTAGCGTGTAAAAGAATTGTAGGACAATAAAAGTCGAATTCATTTGAGCTATTGCAGCGGATCTTGACACATACTTTTATGTTAGAATAGTTGAAATAACTCACAAACCCAGTTACGTTAGTATGTTAAGTTCGACTAAAAAATATGACAGTGAATAGATGGCGATACTGATTTTACTTATTTTATGGGCTTCAACTAATCAAAATAAATGTAGTCAAAGAGTTAAGCAATTTTATTCTTTGATCCTCATAGGTCAGTGTTGCAGTATTACAAACCGAAAACATAGTTCTATTTAACCAATACACAGAAGTCGTAACTATCCCAAAAATGGTTCGGAAGGATCACTCTTACAATGAAAGTTAAATATAAGCACATGTGCAAAGGAGAAATAAACATGAATATCATGATGAAGTTAACCAAATGACTGCCAAGTAACAACGAACTCGCTTGATTATCAGATTCTTTTTTCCACTTTCTCATGGTTCGTGTTGTTTTCCAATTCTCACTTCATCATCACGACAATCAGCATTCTCCAACTCCTTGAATGGTCCTGAGGAGTTAAACAGTTGTTTTACTTATTTTAACAGTCTTATTTCAATACTATTAAACCACATATTTTTAACCTAACCATCTCTCACAAAGAAGACTTTGAAAAGACTTATTATTACCATGCACAATACCAATCATTCGTATATTTAAGCTTTAGGGCATCTTGAGGTGGTAATATTATCACGTTTTTACCTTGGACAAGTAAGATAAACGTGAATGAAACTTAAAGCACTTGCTAAATATACTCTAATACCTAACTGGTTATTGAAAATATAACTAACCTGGCCAACAGCACTTGTTAAGCCAAAAATACTCATATCATAAAGAATATGTGGATGGCGTTTGATAAATTCCATAAACGGCGAAACTTCTCCGGAGAACACAGTCACTTAAAAAAAAGAGAAGTGTATGGAGTAATTTTGATATATTTTAAAGCCAAACTCGACAAACAAAAATATAGCGAACTAACAAGAAATGAAATGCTAGGTATTTTTTAGAAGTGAGACAAATGACGTACTGGGTGATAAAAAAAAACTATTCTGAAATCCAATCAGTGCGTATAGCGGAAAACTGACTGAAACAACTTAGAGACTGGAGGAAATTTGCATGGGTTCGGTGTGCTGATTTCCAAAAAATCACAATAATAAGAGTAAAAATGGACTAAGAGATTAATAAGAAAATATAACAGTTATGTAGTATCAAGTTATTAAGGAAAAAGAGCAAGATAAGTGGGTAGATTTACACTACGACTCGTCAGATTGCTTTGGGAAATATTTGACAAACCAAAAACGAAAAGCATTCCTTTTAAACAAGAGCCTAGCAAGTCCAATCGTTGTATCTTCACAACCTGGCAATTGGATTATAGTCGATTGTTGTCCTCTACATAATTACATTGCCTGAACAATTATCGATCAGCACAAGTGGAAGTTATAGGCCAAGCTATCGACTGAGTTATAAGAATCAACACCTATCAAGTTCAAGGGACAAAAATCAAATAACAATTTGAACCTTACCGAGTTATTCAGGCGTTACTGAAGTACAAATCATACAGATTAAAAAATCACACCTTACGTTTACTTCCGGCCCTTTCTGACCACACACTAGATTTAAATATCAAAATACAAAGGACGAGTCAAATAACACTGGTGACTTAGCCACTCTCGCATATAAATGTCTCATTAACAACATCAAAAATTAGTGCCGTTACACTACATTCAAATTATATCCTTAAATTTAACAAGCTTTTACGTTGTAATTGACCATCGAGCTTTGAAATGCATATACGCAAGTCAAATTATCAATCACCTGCTGCAATAAAAGTGCATTTAGAACTGCGTGATAATGATATGTAAAACTGTAAACAAATGAAACGAAGAAAAGTGTTTTCAATGGTATGTGAACTTTTTAACAATACTTGTTTAAAAGCAGAACAACTGCTTGTCGATAAAACATGACACATGATGGTACTATGTAAATGTCAAAAGTGCAATATATATGAAGGAGTCAGAATTTTTACCTGGAACTAAATAGATGATAGACCAAAAGTTCATATGCATCATTAGAGTGTAGGAACCGACATTGTGTTTTCTAAGGTCTTCTTGGACTCCGCCAGTAACACCATCGAGAAGTAACGAAGATATCTTAAAAAATTAAATTAACAAGTAGAAATGCCGTAGTATACCAAGAGACACTCTCCAAGGCCAAATTCGCCCGCGGAATTTCCTGCTGAATGCCCCCTGAGCATGAAGAATGCTACACCGAACGAAATCATTGTCACAAAAATGTATTTCTGCAAAGGATAACGCCGCTTGGCTAGCAATACACTCAGAAGCATTACAGGAATTGGTTTGATGGATTTTCCTATCACCTACACAAACGTTTTAACAACACTATTACAAACCTGGGTAGGATAAGTGACATACTTAAGACTTGTGTTACTTGTGTACATTGCGGTAATATAACTAAAGCCACAAATGCCAAACTTAAGCTGCAAGGAAGGAACTGATAACTCTGGCCAAAACCAGAGAGCTAGTAACATCATTAAAGAATTTTAGGCGTAAATTTACCTATTCGTGAAAATATAAAGTTTATTATGCACTGGAAAAGCAACAGAGAGAAATAAAAATCAAATAACTCCATTCCAGGACCATACTTGGTTTTCGTACTAACAAAATTTATCAAATACGTGAAACTCAACTAGCTCACATTTTTTCTTGATAAATACCATACACAAGGTAAGACAAGAACACACCTCCGGAGCGAAAAAAGAGAGAATATACACCCAACAGATGCATCGCAACTTTCGAATAATCGCAAATGACAGATCACTTTTATCGAGACAGTAAAACAAAAGTAGCCTTATAAGCTTTGTTAAGTTCAAAATGAACTGGCGTTCTGTAATAAAATTCTTTTTTTCCTGCTAGATTTCTTGTGATTTAATTTTTTCACCTGAATGGTCGTATTTATTTTGCTCTTAATTGTGTCTTATTTCCGACGACATCCATGCAAAAAATTCAAGTTGTCATAAAGATTCGTAGGTGTCGTCGTCAGGTAGATCTCTGAAATTTTTATATTGTCCGTATCAAGGGATTATTTATAGGCGAAGAGATAGAACGCGTCAGTATCAAATAGTAAGTCAGACAAGTTAGTTTGTAAAGCCAGTGAAATTTCAATAAGCCTTGGCCAAATCACCCGGCAGCTAAGTTAATTAACTTCAAAGAGATCACTGATCCTCGTCAGAGTGAAGGACAACCAATGCGTGACAATCAGTTTAATACCATGGACAGGAGCATGAGTCAGTGGTTCAGCCTTGTATTTCTATAACCACTCGATACATGCCATCGCTCATCGAAAATGTCTAGTACTATGTCAAGTTCACATAAGTTATTCCGGCTCCCTGACAGGCCGATTTATTTGTTTTTGTCGAGTTTCATTTTGACTTTTTCAATTATTCGCTTACTTGGCTTGACTGTTCTTATATGAGGTATACATATGTATTGTTTAACTTATTCAGAACATATTTTCAGCTTATTTTGCCGGGCTATAAGTACTGAGTCAGGCTTCACTAACTTCAGTTGTCACAGGAAAACTAAACCCTGGTACTATGTGCAAGGCCCAATCGCTGAGATTGTTCTCAATGATTCTGAAAGCAAACACTTGACGGCTCCCATGCGATCAAGAAATACTTGTGCAGTGATCAACTTGAAGTAGATAACCCTTTGTAGACCATGTGGTTAAACTATTCTCATACTTCCTTTTCTAACATTGATATCTCTCCGGAAGTATTAGATTTTTATGCCAATATTCCAAGCTTGGAGTTATAATCTATGAAGAACTTACTGAAAGTCTAAGTGACTTCTTTTGGGAGGAGGAAATGATATTTACTCCTTCAGTTAGTCTGTGACACTGTAACAGCTTAGGTTGGTTGGTTAAGAGTTGACCCCAAACAACCAAGTATATGCCAAAACAGTATTGTTCAAGTATTCATTCACTTCCTTGTTTTATATAAGCGTTATATTCCCTATTATCTTATATTGAATGTTGAGAGCCTTTGTTTGTCTGAACAGATAATCCCACGCTCCACTGTGACTGCGCTAAGATCGAAATAAAGACCTATTCACTACTTGTCTGGTTTCTTCTATCAATAGCACGAGGGTTACCAATAGACACGAAATTGGTGAACCCTTTTGAACACAAATTTAACCTCATTTTTGTTATTAATATTATATTTTTTGTACTCAATCGTAAAAGCAGACCTGATTATCCGTAAACTAAGTTGGATATATAAATAGTTTTTTCTCTTTTTTTAATTACCTTAAGTTATTCGTGTTATAGAAACCATTTTTTCGTGCTAACTTTATTGCTATATTTGTCACATACCTCATGTCAGACTCAATAGAAACCCATAATCTGGATGATTTGTCACCAGTGGAGATAGACACTGTTATGACTACGAAATCCCGACTTCCAGAATTTGATCGTAGTGATCCTGAGTTGTGGTTTGCTCAACTAGAGCATTATTTCACGAGACACAATATCAAATCTGAAGGGATTCGCTATAGAGATTTGTGTTCTATCCTTCCTCCTTCAGTCGCCAAAGAAGTCCGTGACTTGATTTTAGATCCACCATCACCACAACCATACACCATCTTAAGACGAGAGATAATGAACCGTATATCATTATCAGATAGTCGAAGAATCCAAAGACTTTTTCAAGGTGAAACACTAGGTGATCGGTCGCCGTCACAGTTTTTACGTCACCTCCAAGTCTTAGTGGGTGATAACACAGTGGGTGAAGCAGTCCTAAAACAAGGATGGATACAAGCTCTCCCATGCTACGTCCAACACTGTTTGGATGCACAAGATCCTGAAACCTCATTATCTCATTTAGCGCGTATAGCCGACAGAATAATGGAAAGAGGTCCTCCAACTGGATCAGGCACAATAAATCACACACAAAAAGTAGAATCAGCAAAAGACCCCGTAATAGAAGGACTCATTGCGAGTATTAAGAGTCTCACTGAGGCTGTCACCAGAATGCAAATGGGTCATAGAAACAGGAGCAGGTCACCACAACGACCACGATCCAAGTCACAAAACAGGTCACAAATGTCCAGACAATCTGGGCAGTTTTGTTGGTACCACTGGAAGTTTGGTGTCAACTCAACCAAGTGCATGCAACCATGCGCCTGGCCTAAGCATAATCCTAAGGCAGCGGGAAACGAGTAACCCCTCCCCAGGTCGCGACGACTGAGGAGGGGCGCCTAAACAGTCGCTTGTTTTATGTTAGAGACAGAAACTCTGGCTTGAATTTCTTGGTGGATACTGGCGCTGCTCTTAGCATCATCCCTCAAAATAAAACTGAGATTAGTCGAGAAACATCATCAATTACACTTCAAGCTGCAAATAAAACTAAAATCGCGACATTTGGGCAGAAAACTTTAACCCTAGATTTGGGGTTCAGGAGGCAATTCCCTTGGGTTTTCACGGTAGCCGACTTAGATCTGGCAATACTGGGGATGGACTTTCTAGAGAGATACGAATTTCTAGTTGACACCAGGAAACGGCGATTATCACTAAAAGAAACTTCGTATTACACAAAAGGCAAAGAAAGTCACATCAGCTCTCTTAACTTGATTCAAACTCCCCCAGTAACAACAGCGAAATTCCAAGATATACTCGCGGAATTTCCAAACTTAACTAAACCAAACCCACAGCCTTCTAAAGACAAACTAAAAGTAAGTCACACTATCAAAACCGAAGGTGCACCGGTTTTTGCAAAACCCAGGAGACTAGCACCAGATAAGCTCAAAATCGCTAGGGCCGAGTTTGATTATATGCTACAATTGGGTATTATCCGTCCCTCTGATAGTCAATGGGCATCCCCTTTGCATATGGTCCCAAAGAAGAATGAAGGTGACTGGCGACCGTGCGGGGATTACAGAGCCCTGAACCGTCAAACCGTACCAGATAGGTACCCAATACCTCATATCCAAGATTTCACAAACGGTTTACAGGGTATGAACATATTCACTAAAATTGATTTAGTCAGGGCATATCACAATATCCCGGTGGCTGATGAAGATATTCCCAAGACAGCTATTAATACACCCTTTGGCTTATTCGAGTTTGTACGCATGCCATTCGGCCTGAGAAATGCGGCACAGACATTTCAAAGATTCATAGATAACCTACTTCGAGATATGCCATTTGCGCAGGGGTATATAGACGACTTGTTAATTGCCAGCCCCGATTTGCAATCACACGAACAGCATGTACAAGCAGTGTTGAAAAGACTGGATGAACATGGAATAAACATACATCAAAGTAAGTGTGTTTTCGGTGTTCAAACTTTAGAATTTCTCGGTCACACAATAAGCCCAGAAGGGATTAAACCTATCAAAAAAGAAGTGGATACCATCAAACAATACCCCATACCTAGTTCTCTAACACAACTGAGGAGTTTCCTAGGTCTAATTAACTTTTATCGCAGATTCATACCAGGTTGTGCACAATTAATGCAACATTTGACAGATTCACTTAAAGGAAAACCAAAAGAATTCAAACTGTCTTCTGACGCCATCGAAGCTATTAAACAGCTTAAAGATAAACTGGCTCAAGCAACTACGTTGATATATCCGAATTCTCTTTCCCCACTTGCTTTGATGGTGGATGCTTCAGATAAAGCAGTAGGCGGTACCCTTAACCAACTGGTTAAAAACGCCTGGAAACCAATTGCTTTCTTCTCGAAAAGACTCGCTCCAGCCGAAACAAGGTATTCTACCTTCGGGCGAGAACTTCTTGCAATCTACCTGACCATTAAACACTTCCGACACATGTTAGAAGGTAGGGAATTTATAGTCTTTACAGATCACAAACCTCTGACGAATGCATTAAAAGCGAGAGCCGATAAATACTCACCTCGAGAAGTCCGACACCTTGACTATATATCACAGTTCACAAGCGATATCCGACATGTCAAAGGTCAGGACAATCAGGCGGCAGATGCTTTATCCAGACTAGAAATGAACGTGCTACAGCAGTCTACAGTAAACTTCGAAACGTTGAGATACGAACAAGAGCAGGACCTAGAATTACAAAACCTACTTAAAACAAACAATTCAAGTCTTAATTTAAAACAATTCCCATCACCTATCGATGGTATTCTAATTTATTGTGACACGACCAAGGCAATGCCGCGACCTTTCGTTCCCAAAAATATGCGAAAGTTGATATATAATAACTTTCATTCTTTGTCTCATCCTGGCGCAAAAGCTTCAACAAAACTAATCAATGCCAGATATATATGGCCGAATTTACAGAAGGATGTACACAAATGGGTTAGAGAGTGTTCAGCATGTCAACAATCAAAGATTAATCGTCACACAAATTCACCTATAGGTGTTTTCTCGCAACCAGATGCACGTTTTGCCCATGTGCATATCGACTTGGTAGGTCCTTTACCACGTTCAAACGGTTTCAATTATCTTTTTACATGCATAGATCGATTTACCAGATTCCCTATAGCCATCCCGATAGCGGACATCACAGCGGAAACAGTAGCCAAAGTTTTCATGCAGAACTGGGTAACCATTTTTGGTACACCCATAACAATAACGACGGATAGAGGAGCGCAATTCGAATCCGAACTATTTAATAACTTGGCTAAACTTCTAGGCTCCAATAGGATACGCTGCACTGCATATCATCCTCAGGCTAATGGGATGGTAGAACGTTTTCACCGTCAGCTAAAAACCGCCCTTATATCTCACTCAAACCCCAATCAGTGGACAGAATTCCTACCGTTAGTTACGTTGGGAATAGGAACATCTGTCAAAACTGACGCACAGTGTTCAGCTGCGGAACTGGTTTTCGGAACAACTCTGAGACTACCAGGTGAATTTATTAACCCTAATACTAACAGTCAAAAACTTAATTTAGAAAATTATGTAGATCAACTACGGGACCACATGTCTAAAATTAAGCCGATTAATACTCGTGAACAATCGCGCGCCGTATATATACCTAAAGACCTAAGCAATTGCACGCACGTCTGGATAAGATGTGACAAAATAAAAGCACCACTCAGTCCTCCATTTGAATATTTCGTGATAGAAAAACATGGAAACATCGACACAGTAAGTATTGATAGGCTAAAGCCGGCTTATCTAGATCATGAACCACCATACGTGTTGTTAGATCGTTTAACTGACAAATCCATTACGGAATCGAAATGTAAAGATAATAAATCTTTACAAATGACTAAAACGGTTCGCTGGGCACATCCAATTAGTCAGTCAAGGATGTTGACAGTTTCGGCTGCAGGATAAAATCTAACCACGCAGCTAATCACACCCTGCATCTACTTAAAAATAATTTTTTTTCCTCATTCCGCCTCACCGACAACTCCCCAGACCTTTTACCTTTGATATATACGTGTTATGTTAAATATTTTTTTAAAATACTGGACACATAAGCTAGGTATTCCGAAACGATGGCTGAGAATTTTAATCAAACTCATACAACTAACACTGGCAAATACAACGAATTCAAAAAGCAACCCAGGCGAGTTTTATAATTTCTTTTTCTGGTTAATTAACTATGTTGGCTGTACTTCTTATATATTTATATACATTTTTCACGTAGACTGGCTATACATATATACCATATGAACTACTTCTAAAAGTTTTCGGTTGAGGATATGTTTAGTAGCTTGATACGATTAATACTACCATTAATAAGTAGTTTTCTAGACAAAACATTTTGGATTAAACCATGGTCAAGTGCTTATTAAAGTTCTCATCATTTTTTTTTCATGTTTAGGAAACTTACGTGATGACTTAACCAGTTTCCCTGCAGCATGCTTTTTAGTGTGATCATATAACCCATCTTTATTGGCAATATTCAGATTTTTTTAATTTCTGACATTTAAGAATCAATAACCGTGAAGATATAGTACAGTGCGTTACTGTAAGGTTACTATGTCAGCCGCATTGATTCCACATACCTAATTTTAAACAACTTATAAGGGAACTCTTTAGTAATCATAACATTGAACTGACAATATGAATATCACGACTATGCTAACGTTAAACCAATTATTATTAGTGGCCCATACAAAGTCCTGGAACTTAACATTAGCGTTATAAAAAAGACATTTTATGTCAATAACTGATATATATATATATATATATATTCGTTAGTTTAAATATAACGTAAAATGGAAATTTACTAAACTTGTAGTTTTTTTTCTATAGTGATAATATTCATGTAAACAAAGAACTTATACTTTTCCAATATGGCACTTTGATATATCAATCTGTCCTCTTGTCATTTTTTCTCTCATATGTGCGCGACTTACGGGCAACAAACATCGTATTGAAGGTGGGTCTGGTGAACAAAAACGAAGGCCCCACACGCACTCGAACCTCTGCCCTCCTGAATGCTAGACCGCGTGCTTAGCCGTTAAGCCACATCAGACCACGGAGGAAGCGACTTCAATACTTCCTTACACCAATTAATCACTCATAATACTAATGAGTAATAGGACTTACACACTTCTGAGGTGCAAACCAATTCGTTACTTGGATGAATTGACGATATATTGCTTCAATATATCATGCATACCTAAATCAAACAAGAAAAGGGTATTTGACACAACTGTACTTGATCCGCATACTCTACACAATTTTTTTTGCTTCTTAACCGTATATTCTTTTCCGTTTCGTGGAGTATTCTGATGCACCCTTGGTTACGCACCTAGTTGTAAAACGCGGTCATCATAGGCTCAAGGTCACGCGTTTGATCGATTTTGTTAAAGAGTTCAACTTCTAGCAAGTTCACCCTTTTACATATATGCATTACAAAAGAGTATTTTTTTGTTTTCATGGTTTTTCGTGCACAAGATATCTACACTATGTCTATTCTCTTTCAGAATACCAATCCGTTCTGGAGACCAAGCACTTACATGGAACCGAACAATTATCATTTACATTTATGTATTTCCATTTTGTATCTTATTATTTTATGCAGGCAGTGGAGCAGTTCTTCAGGTTTGCTTGATTTTCACCATTACCTTTGAAGTAGATTCTTCTTTACTTTTTACTTGAGGGCGACTCAAGAGGCAGGTGAGTAAACACCTGATAGCCGGTCTGAGCACGAAAAAATCGTACCTCACCAACATGGTGTTGGGTAGCCCGCTCGCGGCACTTCCTCAGATATTCTTATTCCACATTCTCACACTTTCTCTTGAAGGCACGCAGCAAACCGTCGGCGATAGTTGTAGAAGAAATCACATGCTACAAAATAAGATGACATCCATGGACTGTCGTTGACAGCGTCAGTCGTCACTGATTGTAAGTCAAACAGTGAGGGAGTTGATAATTTTCCCTTGGGATGAGAAATAGAACTAAGGTGTTTTCGATAGTTAGGTTAATCGAACCGACGTTCCTACGGAAGTCGATTCTAGGGGGAAGCTAATGTAACAGCTTAGGTTGGTTGGTTAAGAGTTGACCCCAAACAACCAAGTATATGCCAAAACAGTATTGTTCAAGTATTCATTCACTTCCTTGTTTTATATAAGCGTTATATTCCCTATTATCTTATATTGAATGTTGAGAGCCTTTGTTTGTCTGAACAGATAATCCCACGCTCCACTGTGACTGCGCTAAGATCGAAATAAAGACCTATTCACTACTTGTCTGGTTTCTTCTATCAATAGCACGAGGGTTACCTTTAGACACGAAAACATCATTTATTCCACTACATTTACACCTCCAATAGTTAATGTTGAGTTTTTTGTTTACTGATTATTCGTTAACTCTTTTTAAGTTACAGTGTGCCGCAGTCAATAGACAAAACAGTTCATGAATCTAGTTTGCGAAACGTCGAGACTGTATAATGAAACTTTCAGTGGTCCTGGCCTGTTTGACCAAGATACTTGGAAGTTTCAATTTCACAGTACAACAAGCTTCATGAAGTTTTGAACTTGATTCCCTAATATATTAGTGGCTTCGAAATTCGCTTGGAGAGCATTTGTTTAAACCAAAGTGCTGTAGAATTACTTGACCAGGAACTGCTCCTCTGAACTTAAATTCCTCCTCAGGCTGGGAGATATCATCCTTCTCTTTGCTAGACGAGCATGATGAGTGTCTGTTCCTGAGTGATATAGTTATGGGTTCCTTGGACACAAAGAGGGATTTTTTAAATCTTTATAAGCCTTGTACAAGTTATTTTTGCTATTGTCAGTCGTCTGAAGTTTTATTCATATCTAGATAATTTTCATAAGGTCTACAGATGACACATCAATATTTAAAAGAGCAGACGTACTGAAATGTATAAGCATTATGTCTTTTTTTTCTACCATTCTCGTTACTGCTTCTGTCGTTTTGATTTCAGGGGAATAGCGAACAGATATGAGCTATACTGGTGTGAATAAATGTGGTGTGACTTATTAAACTTCAAGAAGCCTGAGTGGTGCTTGTTAGTTATATTCATAACTGACCAATCAAACCAGTGTTAAAGCTCTCACCACGTCAATCTGGTCTGATATGTCTGTTGACTATCTCCGCTGCATATGACCTGTCAATTGAAGAAAATTATTATCCTATTATATTAGTGTGACTCATAATTTTTATACTTTTCGATAAGATACACAATACTGTTTGTGTTTTCCCCTTAATGACTGTAATTCTTTTAATTATTGTACTAATCAAGTTGTTGTTTTTACATTTGGAAATAAGTAAAGTTTAAAGCCAAGTTGTCCTTGTTCTGACTATAGCTTTCACATGGACTTTGGGGTCGCCAATATTGCATTTACAGTTCTAATAAAATATCTTTGGGGCAAATTAAATCTTACACTGACCTGTATGGCTTATTAGTCTACGTAAAAAATACAATAGCCACAAATGGTGACAAGATGCAGCTGAATTGTATTAGCAACGTTGCTATTAAAAAAAAACATACGAAACCCTTAAACATTGTCTCCGTCGGACTATGAAGCTAGTAACTGCTTCGTCATCTCTTTCTCAATACATCTTGTTAGCAACGCAACATGTATAACGCAATAGCTAATTCTACACCTATTACACCAGTCACAGAATCAGCCTAGAAAGCTTCTTTGTCTATAGAGGAGTTGACATCTCCGGCCGCTGCTCCGAAATTTTAAATATCCACGGGATAATTTATAGAACAGTCATATGGAATAATTCTTCTTCAGAAACATATCAATAGGCAGGCAAACAATTCTTTTTATAGCTCCAAACAAGTTTCAGTTACCGTTCAACGGATGATTAAATGCTGTGGCTATGAATTTGAGTTTGATCCATTTAGCAGATGAATTTCGTAGGACCCAATAAATTATCTTCACTCAGACCCCTCTCCAAAGATATCTTGAAGAATGGATTCCACGTAACTGAAGAATAGGTTTGACGGCGATCGACTGACTGATTAGAACAGGCAGGAGAGTGTCTTTTTGAAATGTATTGGTTTGTTGGCTTCATCCATAATAAGCGCAGTGTATCAATGATCACTTTACATTACTATCCTAAGATGTGCTCAGTTGGCATCGTTTCTTTAAACAAATATAAGCGGCGTGATTATAAATTCAGCTATAGACAAACCATCTGTAGATCGAAATAGTTAACTTAGTGCAAATTCATTCTGAGATACAAAAAAGCCATTAGCATGAATTGGTTATGGTCCACAATAATTATCCCTCAGTCACTGAAACCAAGAATGTGTGTTACCTTCCACAAGCTGAAATCGGGATAAAAAGTTTTATTAAGAAAATCGTATAAATGCATGGCTATCCTGTATTCATAGCCTCCGTCTCACCTCTTCACCTTTACATCGCAGATCATTTTTGTTTGCTTCACATCCAAGATATATGTGAACCCTATGAGTGTCTATGAAGATCTAAAGTCCTAGATACTCAGTACTCTCAGAAGTAACGACACACTATCATACACAAAAGAACACTACCTGATATTAGTACCAAATTACAATTTTTCACACAATGATTGTGACACTACATAGTAATTATAAGTTATATCAGAAACACAAAATACCCTAACAGTGCCTCAAGCCTACCATACAACAGACGGTTTATCCAGTACGAACTAGCCTATTGTACAGTGCTTGAGAGGAAACAACAATATTTTTAAAAAATAGGATAAAGATTCTGTCTTCAAGAATTATGTTAAGTAACAAATTTCTCCAGTAAACAATCAAAGAGCAGTAATCGGAAACCGCTCTACACGATAACCTAGCGTTCGGTTAAAAAAGACTTTATTGTCAACGGTCTGTCATCACATAACAGCAAAACAGAGTATTAAACGCAAATCTTAACCGAAGTCAAATAGTAAATATCTAATCAAAGAATACTGAGATACATCGGAATATGGCCATATAAGTCTTGGATAAAAGTTAGAACATGCAAAACAGGCAGAAAACTTCGAGGAAAGTAGCAATGTTGTCAGATAAGACACATGGGAGGAATCCTCATTACATGCTTTCTATTACACAGGAGATAACTATTGGTCGAGTACTGAATTAATTACAAATATATTGCAGTCACCATTTTGTCTTTTTCTATGGTGACCTTAGATACAACTTCTTTGTGATTCACTTACAGCTCTCAATACCTAGTGAATTTCCAATTTAACCTTATAAAACTTATGACCTTGCGCTGCTGTTGCAGGGTAAATATTCACTTTCAGTATTTCAACAGAGGCTTGACGAAAATTGTCGGCTTTCGTATCAACGTAAATTTTCAACTGATATAACCCCCAAATGTTATCCCGGGACGATAAAAATTCCTTTCCGATAACAGCACAGTTAATGATGAACTAGATAAATTTGCTTCGGCCTCAACATAAGCTATTTAACAACTGTTCACGTGTAGAGTCGATTGCTATATTAAGCCCACGTAGCTTATCCTAGTTTCCGGGCAGGCCAATTTATTTATTCTTCCTGAGTCACATGTTAACCTTGTTAGTTATTCGCCTATCAACCTCGACTGTTTTCATGTGAGCATATGTGTGCGAATTTCTTATCTTACTCATCACATGTCTGTAACTTATTTTTGTCCGGCCATAAATATCGATTCACGCTTGGCTAAGTTGAGTTGGCTAACATGCCTTCTCCGATCGGTTTTCGCTTCGCTCTCACCTCTCCGCTTCCTCTCTAGACCAATGAGTATACAAAATATATGTATTCAAAGCTTCATTCTCGTATTTGACTTATTCAATTTCATTATACACAATCGCAAGTTAATTCGATGATGATATACGAGAATCGACGACATATATGTTTCAATAACAGTTGTAAATACGATCTGTCTGGAGCCAGATCCCGGACCACTAAGTATGTTTAACAAACAGAACCTCTAGAACTCTGAACTTTGCTCCTATATGGACTGCTGGTATAGCAACACTTATGCATCCACCAAGTCGAATATTCAAGAACGTAATAACTCAGTCATTAGGAGTTTCGTGCATAAATATAATGAAATGTAGTAACGGTACAAATATATAATACTTGAATAGACATTAACTAAGTAGAAAACTAACTCGCTAAATAAACGCTAACCAGAAAAATAATTCAAACAATACAGTCGACCGGCACACTTAAAACTGGATACAATCAAACTAAAAATCCAATTATATCAAAAACCAAGGAACGTACTACGAATTACTTGTGAACATATAAAGTATTTTGCCCAGTAAGGGACGAAATTTGACTGAAAAATTATGACAGACTGATCCGGTTTTCGCCAACAGTCAGAAGTCTAACTATTAGATAGAATTATATTAAAAATCCTAAGAACCACACAGCTAACTTTTTCCTGACAACAATCAACCTCCTTTAAAAAAATAAAACTGGAATGCGTTTCCGTCTCAGTAAGATAAAAGAAAAACAATAAATTCACATCAAAGCAACCAACGAATATTAATCCCATATAGTGACTCGCAAAAGGAGTGTTAAATAAAAAAAGTAACACAATGAGTAAAAATCTGAGCGACGTCAGAGATTTGGTCAAAAAACAAAATCTGTTAACAATATAGCATTAATGACTGCAGACAAACTGAAGTATGGAAATAATATACATGAACACAGAGAAGTAGAGTTAGGTATGTAATGGACTCGAACGAAAACTGAATCAAAGTATGTTTATGTGCAAAACTGATTAGCAATATAGAAACAGAAAAATGGCAACACAAACACTTAAAACTAAGTTATATGTGGTAAACGATACGATAATAACAACTGTTTTGTAGTGAATGTCACTTGAGAGTTCTTTTTTTCACGTAACGACCATGAACAGAGTTTACTCAGTTATTTAATATCCTGTGCATCTGGCCTCAACGGCGCAAAGAGAAATATATAATCCAATAGCACTATGGATAGGGAGGGAAAACAGGCCATTAGTCCCATTTGGTGTAAAATGGTTTTACAACACTTTTATATTCTCTAATCAAGATCGTGGCCAATAAAACAGAGAAGAAAACGGTGTAAGAAGTATTTGTTCGAACGCCAAAAGTAACAGAAATTAATTAGCAATTAAAGTCTGTTTTAAAGTGGTACAAAAACAATGAAATACTGAACGTGAATGTCATTGTATATACAGTGTCACATGGAAATGGGATATTCATCATTTCATTGTGGTTATAAAACTTACTAAATCTACGTGTCGTTAAAGATGTTGCAAAATGAATGGGAAGACGTTTACATGCATCCAAGCACGTACATACAATAAAAATATATTATAACCACATAACTCTCAAGATAAATTCATTCTTGAAAATGACAATTAACATAAACTATTTTCGTTTTCCAAGGGTACATGAAATAAATCTAATAAAAACTTAAATATGATCATTGTAATGGTTTATTATACCTCTAAAATAAAGGGTTTGGTAGGTATTCAACAATCATAATGATCTTGTAAATCTACTACTTACTCAGATATTACAGACTGTCTACATATCTAAACCAATATACGTATGACAACACCTCAAACTAAGTAAATACTACACCAAAACGTATAACCTTATGACTTGATAAACTCTTGCTTGCCCGCTTCCATAACGATGATTAATCACAATCTTCCATTATATATCTTCTGTAGCTCCCTTCCTGCATTTCTTAACTCCAAAACTCCTTTTCATAATTATTTAAAGTGAGTAGATATCCCCATTAGCCTTTGTTTAAACCATACGAAATGGTTTTTAACTACTCTCCATCTTGCAATTATTGAACCCGAAAATAATAGCGCGACATCTTAACTAAAATATTTTGCAATCTCAGCTCACTTAGATTGACAGTGTGAAACCCTAGCCCAAAATAATATGAGTCCCTACCTGTCTATTTCCCATGAGTTCACCATTTTTCATGTATATTTCAATGTCCTAACACTCTACCTAGTATCTTACAAATACTACGAACCTACGCTCTTCTACCTACTAGTCTCTTTAACATATATTTTCTTTAGATCCTCACGCTTTATCTCATTGTAATATGAAATACTGTATAGATGTCTTACTAACATTCTATGATTATCAACTGTCTAATA
Source organism: Schistosoma haematobium (assembly GCF_000699445.3). Taxonomy (NCBI): domain Eukaryota; kingdom Metazoa; phylum Platyhelminthes; class Trematoda; order Strigeidida; family Schistosomatidae; genus Schistosoma; species Schistosoma haematobium. The sequence continues at coordinate 14,986,050 of NC_067197.1, read as the reverse complement.
TGATTGTAACATGTTGCTTATAGAAATATTGTTTCCTAATAGTGTGTGGAACGTAAAACTGGGAGTATAATACAACTATAATTCAACTGTCACTTTAAAAGTCTTGTATTACAAAAGGAGTGGTTGAGGAGTTACTGATGATGGGGAGGGCAATGATTTCAACCCATCCATGTTTGCTTGGAGGAACATTTTGTTTATCCCATACTCCTGTGGTCGGATTGGGATTACCAATTGTAGCGTGACGTCGAGTTGAGATTAACTATGAACACCGCTACCAAGAAACACGTGCCAAATAGATCAGAAGGCGTAAGAAGCTCGTTCCAAATGACTCCATAAAATCCCCGAGAAGCCAAATACCAGAAGACAGTTAATGGACCAAATCGAGATGTATTCGCTGGCGATCTCGTGGCATCGAAAGGATACCGAGATCGTGCCAGAATACAAGCTTGGTTACAGAACGTAACCGAATTCGCGCGAAGTTACAATCAAAGTGTGAGTAAAAGAATGGAAGCAAAATATAGCTGTCATTAGCACAGTCAAACAAAAGCACATTAAAATAAACACTGGTACAGTTGGTTATAATAATAATTGTTTTTATTAAACCAGTCGTGTTCTCGTGATAAATGTGAGTCACTACACTCCTCATGCTGAAGATGAGGCAACTACTCAATGATAGTAAGGTTTTTCTCTTAAGCTTTATAGACTTATATTTTCAGATCTGTATTAGATTCCCTATCCTACCAAAATAATCTGTTGCATAGGAAATTCAGACTCTTATACCAAGACTAAAGTGTATGCATTTAAAAACATAAATGAAAAATATGAATTATAAACAGAAAATAGTAATATCGACAAGGCTATACGAATATCTAAACACCTAACATGCTTTGGTTACTTTCTTGAAATTATCAAACATGTATTCTATTCTAGATTTCAACCTTTCCTTCATTTGTTCGGACCTGATACATTTCACCACATACTGCACTATGTTTCAGTAATCTACCTGTATTTTCTTTAATAATTTTGTGATGTGTGTTACTTGTGTGGACTTTAAAAGTAGTGTGTATCAAGACCTGAAAGTAGAACTCTTACGGACAGAGGAGGAAAATGAAGAAAAGATAAAGGAAAACCAAAAGCAATCAAAGTTAATAACAGGAATAGAGTGGTAAAGGAAAGCTCAAAGAAGATGTGTAAATAGTTTGTTTGCTGTATTGTTTTCATATTTTACATGTTCTGCTTGTAGCAATGTAGTGGATTGTCCTACTCCAATGTTCATTCACAACACTTATTCATTCAAGTGACAGGGACTAGTTTTCCCTCCACCCATTAATTAAGCATGCATAAATGTGGTCTACTGGTATCTGCTAAACTTTGTTGATCATTTATGTCGATGGTTTGTCCACTCCTCTTTTTTCGTTCTTTTCTCAGTACTACTTTTTTGCATACAGTTATGGAGCATTCACTCCACTTAGATCATACGTGCGTCAGTCAAGGTTGTTAATAGCAAATGTAAACTTATTATACAGTTCTGTTACATAAATTAGTTCCAAACCTAGTTGTTATTTCTTCTTTCATGTTCTATTGTACAGTTTCACTTATTTAATCTTTTTAACCTTACTGAGATAGTATCTGTATTGTATATTTATGTTACAAGTTTTTGATTAAGCCTGTACAAGTAGCATGAACCTGATATATCAGATATATATATATTATTACTATTACAACTTTTACTGAAGAAATTAACTCGCCGACCAGACATGGTTAATTATCTACATTGTGTCTGATAATGAACCATGCATTTGAGCCACTATTTCCATTCACTAGATGAACAGATAAGTATTTTCATTCAGTCCTATATTTTCACCCTATCAATCATCCTATTCTAAGCTGATTATTAGCGATTTATTAAATGTTTACTTATAATCAGAGTACTATATTTTGGAACCTTGATATGAATGTCATCAGATTTTACAATATCAAGCCTACGAAAGTATCTATTAAATCCTACCACTGTTTATAAGATGAGAATCATCAGTGTCTCAATAAGTTAGTTCATATATTCAAAAACTGGATGATAACTAATTGTAACTAAGATACAGATAAGGAGACAAACTAAATCCCAAATGAACATCATGAACTTTACGGTTAATCACATCCAATCATGTACTTAATTCAGTAAATAAGGATAAATCACATTGAGTCACTTCTGAAATTTAATCACAGTAAAATATCTCGACTTTGTTTTGTTCACTGACGGTTTAATCCGGTTAGTGTTATAATTAAAATGCAGTTATCGATTTTTAAACACTTTGCTATCAATCTAGTTTTTCAGCATATTTCCGAAGGCTGATAGAGCTGTAAACATCACGGTTAAAATATTATTTTTAGGCTCTTTATTAAATATAATGTAACGTCAACAAAAATTACAACTCTTCTACATCATATATATATACGCAGTAAATAATGACTCTTTTTATAAATATTCATAAATGATTTACTTAATTAATTAATTACGCCCATCATCCCTCATGGAGGAGCATAGACCATTCACCAGCATTCTCTATCCAACTCTGTCCTGGATAATCCTTTTCAGTTGCTATTCACCCTATTCACATCTGCTTCCAATTTTCGGCGCAGTGTATTCTCCGGCCTTTCTCTTATCCGTTTCCCTTCAGGATTCCAATTTAGCTCTTGCCACCTGATGCAGTTTGATGGTTCCCTCAATGTGTATCCTATCCAACTTCAACACCTTTTTCTAATTTCGTCTTCAGGTGGAAGCTGATTTGTTCTTTACCACAGTAGGCTGTTGCTGATGGTATCTGGTCAACGGACATTCAGTATCTTATGTAAACAATTGTTTATAAATACTTGTACTTTTCTGATGATGGCTGTAGTAGTTCATTAAGCCTCAGCTCCGTACAGTAGGACTGTCTTGACGTTCGTATTGAAGATTCTCACTTTGATATTGGTTGATAGTTGTTTTGAGTTCTATATGCTCTTCGATTTGATTTGCCAATCCTCGTCTTTACGTCTGCATCAGATCCTCTTTGTTCATCGATGATCTTTCCCAGGTACATGAAAGTTTCCACATCTTCCAGAGCTTCTCCATCAAGTGTGATTGGGTTGATTAAATGATTTACAAATATTCAAAATTATTTTGACTATTATTATTCTATCTTTCATCCTTTTTTTATAGAACATCAACCTAAAACTTAACTATATCATTAGATTATAAAAGAAAATTTGTAATTTAAAACTTCAATTGTATAGTAAAATAGATAAACCCGCATAAATTAAACATTCTATTTGAGTAAGTTAAAGTGTTTAACAATAACTAAATTATCAAAAAAAAACAATAATAAATTAGTGAATATCAATGACAAAAACCAACAAAGAGAAGTTATTCACTACTGTATTAATTAATACGTACGCTTGGGATATCCATTTCAATCGTTTAAGATAAATGAGTAAGTAATTCAGATAACAACAACAAAAACAATAACAACCCATACTAATGTCAATAATTCTCATTAATACTCTTTCCATCTATTACAATAATTATTCTTATGATATTTTGTATAGTATTATAGTGTCTTGTTCCCCTTCTTTAATTTATTTCTAACTACGTACAATTTAAACAATTCATTTAATTCACATTGTATATATATTAGATTGTTCCTTTTCACCATATGAATAGTCAAACAGTTTGAATAAAGAATTCTACCTAAATTAAATAAAAATAATGTTTAGAATAAGTATTCCTCTAGGCCTATTTCTTCTTTTATCCTCTTTCCTCCATTGTATCCTTTCCTCTTCATATTTCCGTTTTTTTTGGTAATTCCATCGTTCTCTTGTTTCTTTTTTTCTTTTTTCTCTTTTCTTTTAATACAGTTGATATGTTTCAATGTGATCATTTTAACAAGTTAAATGTGTCAATGTTTGCATGTAAATGTACTTCAGTTGTGTTAGTTTCTTTCATGAATAAATATATATCTCAATGTTATATATGTGAATACATTTCTAGATATTTATAGTAAAAAACTTTTTTCATTCACTGAAAATAGTGAGAAATTTTTTCTGAATTATTAAATATCGAACAATGAACATGAAAAAAAAAGTGTTGAATGTTCAATTTTTAAAGTTAGATATTAATACGATTGGATGCCTGCTCAGTGGTATAGAGGCAAAGCGTTCACGTGCGAGACCTAAGGTCCTGAGCTCGAATCCCACATGCGGCATCGTAGACGACCACTACTGAGTCCTCCCATACTAGGACGAAACGGCCGTCTAGTGCTTCCAAGTTATCATTTGATGGTCTAACATTGATCAGTTCATGATCTTAATTTAATTGAAGGGGTTTTATGGAAATAGGTTTAATTAATTGGTTTTATTTATCACAAATTGATTTCACTTGAGGTATTGTTGAAAATCAAGGAACACTGGATAATTGTTGATTGTCATATTTGATTTTTTCGAAATGTCTCACGGGTGATCTTACTACAAAAAAAAAACTTTAAATGTTAGTGCTACTTAAATAATTTATTCGGTAGTATAGTTGGATATACAAGTATTAATATTCAATTTTCAAATACTTTTAATCAGTTATAAACCAAAACTCAATAAACTATTTTTCTTATGTGTTTTGATTGTTTGATAATTTTTTATTATGCAACAGCATACTATTTTGATGAATAGCTAACAAGGGTTAATTTGACGTAACACTTAGTTCTGTTTGGCAGTCGTTCAGGAAAATGTACTTGTAACTCAGTGTTGATGTCCACAGTCATACTTCAGCACGATATTTAACATTGTGTATGTCTGTTTTAAACCCCACTGATGATGATCATGAATAATTTTATGAACTTTAGAATCCAAGGAAATAATGCGGTATCATTTTAATTGACCACTATATCAATATACACACTGATTAATATAGTCCGATAGATCAACACTAGGAAAGTTAAAACTATTAAAGAATAATCAGAGAAGGGTTCTGTGGACATTGTAATAATTAAATCGTTGAATTGATGAGTTAGTTGAAGCTAGACTACCATGAAAAGCCTGGAAGCACTAGACCAGTAGAGTTCAACCGGGTCAGTTGTGAGATAGTAACTCACTAATGACAATGGTGGACGGTGGCACAACTTTGTGGATTGGTTGAAGTTAGATAACAACACCAGCGGATGCCAGCTCAGTGATCTAGTGCTTAAGCGCTCGCGCGCAAGACTGACAGGTCCTGGGTTCGAGTCTCGCGAGATGGGATAGTAGATGCGCACTGCTGAAGAGTCCCATACTAGGACGAAACGGCCGTCCAGTGCTTCCAGGTTTTCCATGGTGGTCTAGTTTCAATTGACTCATAAATTCAACAACTAAATTATTGAATAATAATTAAAAATATTCAGTAAAATATTAGTAATTACGTTAGTGAGAACAAAACAAGATAGATATGTAGCTAATTGTTTGAAAATCTTTAGATTTCATACCAAAATTTTGATTGCTTTATTAAAAACATGCTCAATTTCCATCTAAAATGCAAACTAATTGATCCCTGAAAAGTAATCAGTCTCCTGTTGTCCAGTTTTTTTTCTGTTTATTCACTGTTATGAATCAAGTTGTTAAATGGCAAACAGTCTTAATGACTCAGCATTGTGATGCACTTTATTTGATGTTCGGTGAGTGGAGACTATCTGTAGTAACCTCAACTCAACCTCGAATTCATACTTATTGGTTATAGTGTTTAGCAATTTGAATTTATTTCTTAATACTAAATCCTGTGTTATATGTTTATCTTTACTAATGTGCATACATGCCTCCATAAAACAAATGTTTAACAAGGGTTTTCATAAACTTACTTACTTACTTACGCTTTTTATCCCTCGTGGATCATAGGCCAATAACCACGTTTCCACAATCTACTTTGCCGTGGCCTCTTCTTTCTGGTTCCTACCAACTCCTACTCATTCCTCCGATGTCCGCTCAGAATTCTCAGCTCAATGTGTTTATTGGTCTGCCTCTTTTCATCATGTCTCTGAGATTCCAAGTAAGGGCTTAATCTGTGATTTAGTCTGATGATTTCTCCAAGGCGTCATCAATCAATCTCCAAATAATTCCCCTGATTTCCTACTCCGATGGAAGCTGGTTTACTTCCTGTCACAATAAGCCATCACAAATTGTGTCTGGTCAATGGATCTGGAGCATCCTACAAAGACAGCTGTTCATAAATATCTGTACAATCTTGATGGTTGTATCGGTTCTCCAAGTTTCAACTCTGTACAGTATAACTGTCCTGACGTTCGTATTGAAAATTATGACTTTAGTGTTCGTTGGTAATTGTTTTGAGTTCCAGATGTTCTTTAATTGTAGAAATGCTACTCTTGCTTTGCCGATATATCCCTTTACATCTGAATGAGATACTCCTTATTTATCAGTTGTACTGCGTAGTATATAAAGGCTTCCAAGACTTTCAGAGCTTTTCCATCGATTGTGATTTAATGAGCATAGCTAGAATAATTACTCTATATACTTTCAGTTGTTCTGTTGGATTTTGTAGATCGAATAATTCGTTACATGAAATGTTTCCTGAAGAGCAAGTTACACCTCTATCACATATAAAGTTACCAGTCATGATAGTATTTGAAAATGCTGCATTCATTAAACACATTAAATGTAGGTTACTATGTGGATGTATTCTTAAAGTGGTGATTTGTCAGTCTTATTCATCCCCCCTAATGATTTTACATTATCACTATCGTACAAAAATATTCATGTAACTTAGTGACCAAGAATAGGCTAAAAAATTTTACACAAGGCCCATTAGTAATATCTACCTTATCAAATCGAAGGATTGTGACCATTGTGGAGATGGTTACTATTAGACTTAATTTGTAAACAATTTCTTATGATTGTGTACAATTTCCATAATATGATTTCATTTCCATAATAATTGTTATTAACTATAAGTAGTTGTTCAAGTCCACCTTGAGTTTATCTGTATACTGTTTACATGTCATACTGATTACTGTTCAATAAATACACTTACCTCACATATCACATCTTGTTCTCTCTTAATTCGCTACCACACCAACTAGTCTCTATTAAATGTGTTACACACATCTATAGATTGTGCTTCTCAATGTTACCTTCCTAATCATACATCATTATCCCGGACTATACCCAGTATTTTGGAATTATCTGTTACCTTTTATAATTATGGACTTATTTTTAGACCTACTAGGCACAGAGCCATTAATAACGTGCAAGTAATCCATATGTAATACATATATATTTAATATCAGATGGGTTTTGTGGATATTATAGTAATTTTAATGGTTAAGATCATGAGTCAGCTGAAGCTAGACCACCATAGAAAACCTGGAAGCACTGGACGGCTGTTTCGTCCTATCGTGCGACTCCTCAGCAGTGCCCACCCACGACCTCGCCCCCTGCGAGATTCGAACCCAGGACCGTTACAAGTAAAATATTTACATTCACATCTCAAAATATTTATATTTCATAAATTTATTTTTTCTTCACAAAATATATTTTCGATACTAAACCTTTCATGACCTGGTTTAACAATACCCTTTATGGTGTAAATAGTTTGTTGCAATTTCGATTTTTCCCTCTCAATTATAAGCATCATCAACAAATATTTTCTCGATAATGTTATGAGAAGACGAAGATTGTCAGAACTATGTGATTGCGCTGACATATCATCACATAGACACACTCTTTTAAATTTGAATAAGTTGGAAGCGGAAATAAATACCTACCAGTGATAGTGAATATGTTAAATCATGAGCTAATTAGTGTTATAAAATGCAACTTACTAAATTTCAGTACAAAGCTATAATTGATAATAATAATATGATGAGATTATATCGATAGATTTGCAATATGTTCGCAAGGCTTAAGGACTGGGAATCGAAACGACCGTCCAGTACTTCCAGGTTTTCAATGATGAATTAACTTTGTTCCATTCATGATATCAATCTAAACTCAGCAATCTCCACAATCTCATACTGATAATTGAAGTAAAGTTTACTCGAATTCTAATTATTGCCAGATTATCACTTTCTATAAGATTACAAATATTTTTAACTGATAAGTAACAATTGACCACTACATTAACATGGATCTTTCTGTCAAGTGTCTACAATAACCACATCATTAAACAATATATTATACCATGTGAACTTGACCGATAGAATTCTATCTACACTAAGAATTGAACATGATAATATCTGTTATTACTAAATGACTATTTTAATGTTTCTTTTGATTTGTAACTAACCGGAAGTTGAATTTTCTTTAGGAACAAATAATATCACTTTCAAAATTATTCAAATTAAAGAAATATAATGTTAAATCATCAACATCACGAAGAGATTATTTTCCTTTTTTAATCTAATTAGATAAGACTTAGAAACAATCAAATCTATCACTTTTGACCCTTATATAACTCACTTTTCATGTGTGTGTGGGTGGGAGAGGGAGAGAGAGAGAGTAGGAATGTGTACGTATTTACATGTATCTGTTTACTCAAACGTGATAATAAATTTGATCAAGGTAACCATCATCATTATTGTTAACCGACATTATTTTAAGAAGAAATCAATTACATCAAAGAGAACATTTATTGGTATTGATACTGATCATGCCTTTGATACCATATGATAATTATTTGTACCAACAAAGTTAGGAAGTCACTTACGATTAAATAAGAAGTTGACATTTTAAAAATCTAATTTAAATACTGAATTATATGTAAACATGTTTATTTGTACAATTCTGAATTGTCACGAACTACGAAAAACAGCTAGTCAGTACTCACAAATAGTCAGCAATTTTTAAAATATATTTTGATGATGAGTATGAGTTCCCTGAAGATTGTAAACACCTAATGAAAACAAGTTAAACCTTGTAATGTAATCTGATGATTTCTCCAAAGTGTGATCAATCCATTTCCAGTTAATTCCCCTGATTTCCTACTTAGGTGGAAGCCGGTTTATTTTCTGTCACAACAGGCCATCATAAGTTGTGTCTGGTCAATGGATCTGGAGTATCGTACACAGATAGCTATTTATAAATATCCGTATATTCTTGATGATAATTGTATCAGTTCTCCGAGTTTCAACTCTGTACAGTAGAACTATCTTCATGTCTATGTTAAAAATTCTGGCTCTGATGTTGGCTGACAGTTCTGTATTCCCGTCGAATCATTAACCTATTTATATATACATCCATAAAACCGCCACACAAAACGTAATTAGCCCAATCATAGAATCTATCAAAACCAGTTCATTGATATGAAATAAAGGTAAATTTAAGATTCTAAAATGACTATATTCTTGCTGAATAAACAAGCAAATAATCTAGCTTGACGACTTCCTATCGCTAAAATTTAAACACATGCCACAAAAATGTATTTTATTCAACAAAATAATATCCATTGAACAGGTACTTTAGATACAACTTAAGATATCATATTGATGAATTCTCAAAGAAAAGGTTGAAACAAATGTTCTGTGTGAGTAGATTCCACACTACTCATTGAACTACTAATCAAATCACTTATTTTGTAATTTATAATAGATGACCTACAAAATCTAAGACTAGTGTTTGAATGTCCGTCCAACCATTAATCACAATTGAATCCCATAAAATAAGTTGTAATATAGCCATTGATCTGAGTGACTCAACTTTCCGAGGCAATGCCATTGAAGTCAGGTAATTTAAATGCTTGGATTTGTCTTTTCCAAATCGAACTCTGGATAATGAAGAATTCTATCCCATGATCAGCATCAGTTCCTTATATATTGCAAATACCTACTGATAATAATTTAAAATTAACATCAAAATCATGAATAAGTTGATCTTCTTGTCCATCAATACTCATCAACCACATAAATATCTCTTAAGTGTCACATCACCCGATCGTACACAAACAATGTGGAAACTTCTTACCGCAAAATTACTCATCGTTGAAAACATAAAACTCAACGTAAACAAAACATTTTCTCAATCGAAATACAAGTGGAGAGATGGAGGCTGAACAAGCGATATTCACACAATTATATCATTTCAAAATTAATTTCAAATAGATGAATTGTTTCAAAAATATTCTACTGGTACCTGCAAAATGATTACCGAGGCATTTTCATTCCTCACTCACTCACTCACTCCCTCACTCCCCCACTCCCCCACTCCCCCACTCCATCCTTCTCCTCCCATTCACAATCCTCATTATTCTATCCATCCATCCATCCATCCATCCATCCATCCATCCATCCATCCATCCATCCACTTTTCACAACTGTGATGATCCACAAACATAAATCTCTTCACAAATTCATCTTTGTTCTTTCGTGTACAGAAAACAGAACCAAACGTAAAAGCAGTAGGTAGAGAGAAAGAAACTGGAACCATGTTTAATTGAATTCATTCAAATAGGAAAAAGAAAAGTATGATGTATATAATGTTGATGATAATGATGTTGATTAGTACTATTGCCAACTTGTTTATCTACCCATGACCTTTCCTCAAAGTCATCCAAAAGAGTAGAAGAAGTGGATAAAGTAACGATGCTGACAAGTTTCACGATGAAAACTGGTCACATATATCACCAAAATTAAACTATTTTGGCTTTTATTATTGTCGGGTTTTATAGAAATCTCAAACCAATCTTAGATAACCATTGAAAACCTGGAAGCACTAAACGGCCACTTCGATCTAGTATGAGACTCCCCATGAGTACGCATTTATGACCTCGCAACCGGAGTTATTTTAATCTGCAAATTATCGTTTCTATCTGGAAGATATTTTAATGATCACATACTTATCAATGTAGTAGTGATTATATTTATGAAAAAAAAATCTTTTACGGAAAATTACTCAGCTGCTTAATTGATAGATAGTTCAATGTGGGTTAGTGTTTAAAAAAAGACATCTTTAATTGATGTGAATCAGTTTTTCTTGGAATAATCATTTCAAAACCTTACTTTACGTTACCTTTCGTAGTTTAGGAAGGAAAATTGGACATGTGGAATCAACTGATTAAATTGCGATTACATCGAATTGGAAAAAGATTGAAATGTTGTCTGAAGGTTAACTTTTGGTTCTTTTTTGAATATAAAGGTCAGGTTTAAGCTTGAAAATCGCTATTGCTTCTGCTATAATAATAACGATGTGAATTTGGGTTATGTGTTGAGTGTGTTCATTAGATTCAAATTATATCCCATATCTCGCAGGTAGACTGCTATTGAACTCAGTAATCAGTTTTCTCCTCGGATATGTAAGTTTTTTTGCGAGGTGTTCATAAAAACTGGTAGATACCAGTGTATAAACTTTTGCAAATACATGTAAACTGATATGTGCAATTGTAGGAAACATGATGAATGTTTTTAACTACTGTTGTGTGTATTATCGGGGATAGGAAGGAAAATTAAAAAGATTAGCTTGTATATTGCTGAAAGGAAAACAATGAGATACAATGAATTCATCGTATTCTGCAAATATTATCGTTCTTGCTTTATTTACAAACTGTTGAAGCTTTATGAAATAATAAATGTAGTTCGTAAACCAGTAGGATCTTTCTAAATTTTATTTTCTTAATCGAAGAACTCGACAACTAAAATAAACGAACAAACTGAATATCACTTGTTTAAATAGCTAGAACATGTACGTATAATGGTGTTCCGGACAAACTGGCCATCATAGTTGCTTTATTATATGTGGATAAACATTGTTTGTCTATCAGATAAACAACACAATGTATTTTAGTTCACGTTAAGGTATGTAAAGTTGGATTAGACTAAGATAAAGTATTTAAATCTTGAACAGGGGAACTAAAAAGTAGCATAGTCTAAAAATGTGTAGAAGTATGACACTTATGTCCTCTATAAATTAACAAACACTGATATGATTTCAAATTACCAGCTAGTGAGAAAGTGATGGTAAATTACAAGATTAAAAACTGTATTGAAAAGATAAGTAACCAATATAAATATCTACAGTACAATCACTGATAACTATCAATCATATCCCATGTTATGATAGCTATTATGACAATTCGAAAATCAGGCGTTAAGTCATAGCTAAACATGGAAAACTGAACAGGTGTGTTATTGTCATTTCAAACCCTGTAGCAATATACGTCTCAACCACTCAATCAATGATCAAGTCAAGATACTAAATTATCATCGTTTCATTAAATGGAGATGTTCCTGAAGTTCTAGTAAGTTGTAATTGAGAGAAATCAGAACTAAAGATGAAATAGTTGTCAATATTGACACTGGATGACCATTACACTATATTGCAAACTGATTAAAATTGAAATTGTACCACCGAACTTGGACTAAATGGTTTTCATAGTCAATCAACCGTAACAACATCCGAATGTTCTGGATCAGCTTCCTGATGTAGTTGTGAGTGTGCATTGTTGTGGAGTCTCATACTAGAATGAAACATTCATCCAATGCACCTAGATTCTTAACTAACATCGTTCTTTTTTGATAAAGTATTCCATGAACAGTAATATTTAATCTATTTTATTAACATTATTCACATTCCATCTAATTCATTTTCTATTCATGTTCATTAACACTATTGTAACATATCTTCAAGTAATCATTACATTTACCATTAATTTGATTACTATGTTTCTCTTACTATCTCCTCTCATCACTATTATTTCTCGTTTTCCCTCTATCTATCACATTACTCCATGGAACTTCTACCTGTATTTACCTTGATTTAAGAAACTTTTTTTTTGAAATCACATAGTAACCATCTTTACTATTAATTTATTGTTCTTGTAAATGTATTTATTTTCATCCTTTAAGGAAAATACTAGCAAATTATTCTTTGATTGTTTAGCAATTTAATTATATTATTAATTATTATCAATATTAATGTTTTTCATTGTTGTTATTCGGTGTGTGTGTGTGTGTATGTGTGTTCGTTTGTTTATTTCTTTTTATTACTTTATAATTGATGATAGATAAACAAAAGTTCAATAAATTAAAATAAATCTGTTCACCTATTTCTCAATGAGTTATTGTCTTGTGTTTTGTTGTTGATCTAGTGATTGTGATAATTATTATTTTATATTCAGTTTATCCTTCTTTAAATTATTGATAAAAAATACCATGGTTTCATGATTAATTCATTCAGCTTAGAAAATAAAGTTTGATTAAAATCATCTACCTGAGCTGAAGATCACCACCACCATCTTAATGTTATGGGTCGAATTAATATTTCGTTTAATCATAATGTTTATTGTTTTATTGAGTTGTTTTGTAAACTGAAGTTTTGATGAAAATCATCATAAAAATCAACTTTTATCTGGTTAATGAGACCTATAGACTGATGGAGGTCGTCAATTCTTTTAATATTACTTATATTTTATTGAAGTCATGAGCCGATCTGAATTAAATCACAATTTAGGATCGGCCGTCTCGTCATGGTATGGGATTACTCTGTAATGAGGATCCACGGTCCTGCATGCGGAAACCCAATCCAGGACCTTCAGTCTCGTATGCGAATTTGTAACCTCTAAACCATTGAGTCAGCATCCAGAGGTATTAATGTCAAACCTCAATCAATCCACCACACTGAACTTTCACTTTCCATCGTCTACGATGGGTACCTTTCCCACACCTAATAGGATTGGACTACACCAGTCATGGCTTCTCACTAGAACTTCGGAAATGTTCTTCCGAAACTAGTAGTGAATTTATTGGTGTTAGACATTAACACTGTAGAATGCCGACTCAGTGGTCTGGAGGTTAAGTATTCGTGTGCGAGACTAAATGTCCTGGGTTAGATTCTCCCATACAGGATTGTGGATCCGCACTACAGGATAATCCCATAATATGATGAGATGGCCGGTCTTCAACGGTAGTCTGACTCTGCTCAGCTCGTGATCCCGATGAAACTCGACAATCCCCACGATCTCCTGACGATAATTACTTATATTGTTAACGTATCAGGAGTTGAAACTTCATGGTATTCAGTGAACGAAAACATTTAACAAAAAATTCTGTTTAACTTGCGTTTCCTGCAAGCTGACAATCATCAGGAAAATGTATTCGTAATATTCAGAGAACTTGTATTACATGTGAAATTTAAAGCTCCAGTTATATATGCTACCATTAGACTGTTTGGTTTATGATTAGTCTTTTGTAGTATTGAGACATTTATACTAATCAATCAGTTAGTGGTAACAACCTAAGTGTTTGTTTTTTAATCCTTAGCACTGATTGAATTCTATCAATCAATTTTTGAGTGTGACAACTACTAGAAAAGCAAATGAAGGGCGTTTAACAAAAAAAGAACAGCATTTATGAAACTGTAGAATACTTGAAAAGAAACTACTCATCCTTAATAAGTGTTCATATGAATAAATTAAAATAATCTATCGAATCTAATATCCACTGAAATCAACTAAACGAGATCTTTTTTTAAGTGATTGAAGTTAAAAATGCTAACTGATTGATTCAACCTTACAATAAATTAAAATAATTTTATTTATTCCATAAATCATTATGTTATAATCATAAAATACCTATGGATTAATGTGAATAACATTCGAACCCCATGAAATAATAAAACACTAAAAATAAATCAAACCATAAATGTCCAATCAATTCGAGAAATATTGAAAAGCCAACATGTATTAAATAACCATGATTACGATCGAACAAGTAACCTTTATACGAATATTTGTCAAGATTAGAACGAATAGTCTGACAGAAATTGAGCGCCGAGTATAGAGAAGTCATTATATGTGAAAATTATATTTGAACTAATCTCAGCGATTGAAATTTAAATAATTCCAACGTTTCGTTCAGCCAAATTGTCTGGACTTCTTCAGGATAATAATTAACCTTTATGTCTGTTCATGTCAAGTGTACAATATCAATAAGTTTAAATCTAGAAAACAATAATTAAAAATTTCGTACAGGATCGTGGATGAGCACTCCTGTGGAATCCCATGCTAGAACGAAACAAATGTCCAGTGAATCCAGGTTTTCAATGGTGGTTTAACATTGATCGGTTCGTGATTTCAATAAAATACAAAATATTCTATACATATAGTGATACTCATGGAAAGTGTGGGGAATATGTTGAAATACTGTATGTTGAAAAATCCATGTTTTACAAAATATAGTGAACAAAACGATCATTTTTATTTTAATAATATCTATTATTATTTATTATTATTCTGTTTAATTTGATTCTTTCAGTATATATAAATCATTTCAAACTATCTTTTAAATCCAAAGATGGGTGGTGGCTAGGCAGTAGAATGAGGGTCGCGCGTTTCATTCTATTTGGGACTGTTCAGCTGAACGTACCTATATCCTTGACTTGATGTTTACTCTGTGACTTCAACCCAGTACCGTTCACTTCAAACACCACCGCGTCAAACACTTAACTACTGAGTCCTGATAGCCACTAGCTTGTGCAACGGGGTGAAGTTTAAATTTATTTTTGTATTGTTTGTTTGAATCTCCCGATTGTTATTTAAAACTGCAACTGATCAAAAAATGAACATATACCAATAAAAGATTGATCAGTTGCAGTCCTAAACATTAATGAGAAGATTCAAACAAAAAATACAAAATGGATTTATCATTTAAAATAATTCTAGGTTTTGAATGTGTTTTAGTTTAAATTCACTTGGTGTTGTTTTACTTGTATCTTAACATTGTTATTTAGGACTGCAATTGATCAGTCTCATGTTGGCATATGTGCATCCTGTGCCGATTGCCTCAATATAGCCCGAAGTCACAAGCTTTTTAAGCAAAGATGGATAATGGCTAGCAGTGGAATCCACTACTGATTTTTCCAACTGGGTGAATATTATTAATAACTTCCCTGTATTAGATCTGTTTGAAGTATGAACGATTACTAATTGTATGTGCTTACTTCTTTTCATAAAAACGACAATTTCTCGCAAATACAAAGCCATAGAATGCAAACTCAATATCTGTTAGTAGATTTTCCTCTTTCTTTATCCTTTAAAGAAAATAGAGGCAATTACACTTTAATCCATACTCTCAAATATTTGATAGATGAATAGAAATTTTCCCTATCAATTGATTTGGCAACATACTCTGTGAATGAAGATGGGTTATAGATATTGGTTATTGGAAAACACTTATGATCAACAGGAAACCAGATACGTTTGACCATTTAGGATTAAAATATAGTGCTCATGATGTTGAGTCACTCACTAGTGATAATGCCGCAAAATGACCGAGAGAACTCAACCAGTACTGAGGATTACACAAACACGATGCTTATTACTACTCATTGATCAATCAATGTATGTTTTCAGACAATGTGGATGTCTGTTAAAGAGTAACTTTTTAAGGCAATATTATCTAGTAGTATGGATTTCCTACTGTAAATGAATTGGTCACTCATTTCCTTCTTTTTCGAAAGTCCTTCGAAATCTTCAAGGATAACCGAACACAAAGAATGCAGCTCAAAATTTTGTTTTATCTGACAAAACTTGATGTTGTTTTCATCATAGACTAGTTTCAACTAAGATAATCTTCCAAATCACACAACACTGGACAACTGTTTCATTCTAGTATGAAGGTCTTCAAAAGTGCGCATTTATGACCTCACTGGGAATTAAACCCAAAAAATTCAAGTTATCGGATGTACGCCAGACCATTAGAACCTCAGAATCAGGATCTTATGGTACAATTTCAACTTTAATTAATTTTTCACAGATCGTCCAACCTCGATGGTGATAACTGTTTTACTTCTGACATAAAGGAATTCTATTAATCATGACTCATCACTAAAATTTCAGGAACAATTTTAAATAAGTCAGAAATGAGCTGACTACAATAGTTTAGTTGAAAGGCTTTTTCATGAAGATCAGTTTAATTTATAAGTTATCACACATTTATTTTAACTGAAATATTATTGAAAACTTGGCAACACTTGGGTAACTCTCTCATCACAGTACAAGATTGTTCAATTTTCAACAAAAAATATTCAGTCATTATCTCTGATTTTTACCAATACTCACTCCACACGGAATTATTATCAGTCCATTCCAAAAAAAACTATTAACATATAAATACAACTTTTAATTGAAGAAAAAGTCTTAATAGATTTTGATTACTCCAAATGATAATCTTTATCCCACCATAAAAGTACATTATTTTCTTCTTCAAAACAATTTTTTTATAAGAAGAAGAACAAGTCGGAATGACAATAAATAAAATATGATTAAACGAACACGAAATCATGTTATTACTTGTTAAGTTATCCCGCATTTTCACGCCATCCTCCTCCTCATCATCATCATCATCATCACTGTTATCATCAGTAATCACAACAACTTCACTATCATTTATTATTTCTTAGATAATCACTGATGTAAGAAAAACATATATATACATAGACTCGAAATAGTTGTCATTATATAATGTGAAATTTCAATAATACACCACTGAAGAATACAGTAATCCCATTTTTTGTTTGTTTGTTTGTTTTGTTTTAATGTTACTCATACATAACTGACTATCTATTTATCCATCTATCTTATTTGATATTTGTTCTTTCTTTCTTTCGCTCTTTCTTCTTAACCCACATATAATTTTGTTTTTTTTTGTGTGTGGAAAAAACAAGGATCTTAAACAGAATCGTAAGTTTACATTATTGACAGGCACGTGATATTTTGTTCGTTTGTTTTTTTATTTATTAAAAAAAAGTGGGAAAACTCATTTCATTTTCAATGTTGCATAAAATCTATTTGTTATAAATAAATAAAGAAAAATAGTTTAAGTAATAATAATCATAATAATACAACGATAATTATAATGTGAGTATGACATTTTTTTCTGATCATAGGTAGATAAATTAGTTGGCAATAGTACTAATCAACATCATTATCATCAACATTATATACATCATACTTTTCTTTTTCCTATTTGAATGAATTCAATTAAACATGGTTCCAGTTTCTTTCTCTCTACCTACTGCTTTTACGTTTGGTTCTGTTTTCTGTACACGAAAGAACAAAGATGAATTTGTGAAGAGATTTATGTTTGTGGATCATCACAGTTGTGAAAAGTGGATGGATGGATGGATGGATGGATAGAATAATGAGGATTGTGAATGGGAGGAGAAGGATGGAGTGGGGGAGTGGGGGAGTGGGGGAGTGAGTGAGTGAGTGAGTGAGTGAGGAATGAAAATGCCTCGGTAATCATTTTGCAGGTACCAGTAGAATATTTTTGAAACAATTCATCTATTTGAAATTAATTTTGAAATGATATAATTGTGTGAATATCGCTTGTTCAGCCTCCATCTCTCCACTTGTATTTCGATTGAGAAAATGTTTTGTTTACGTTGAGTTTTATGTTTTCAACGATGAGTAATTTTGCGGTAAGAAGTTTCCACATTGTTTGTGTACGATCGGGTGATGTGACACTTAAGAGATATTTATGTGGTTGATGAGTATTGATGGACAAGAAGATCAACTTATTCATGGTTTTAATGTTAAGTTTCGTCCTATTTGGCATTCTTCCTGGAATGAACCTGAACTCTGGGATGCAGCTACTTACAGATGACAAGGCCAAAATATGACGAAACATGCGTCCTGGATTCCACTGTTATCCACAAATAAAAATACATTATTTTCGATAATAATTTGTAATTTTATATTTCTGTCACTATACTTTTGATGAAGACGTTCTCTAAACTTCATTAAATAAATAATACGGAGGAGAAAATACTCCTTGAAAAGTTAATGTTAACTAGATGATTATTAATAAACAGAAAATAATTGTTAGCTATTTCGTCCTAGTGTAGGACTCATCAACAATGTGTACACCAATAGCTAACACAATATTTAGATTTCATGGAAAATATGTTATCATTGATGCATTGATAGAGAACCAAAATGATCACATCACAGGATTCTGAAGAAAAATTAAATCATAAGTGGCAAAATCATCCAATGTTTCTGAATTACTCACTTACTAGCTTAGTTTCCCTACTGATTACTTACATCGACCGAAAAAAGTTTAACTTTTCAAAGAAATTATTATTTGGGAATTAGTCTACTTAACTCTCGATAAATGCTTCCCAATCCGAAATGTTCAACTTCCCAAAACCCTGAAAATCATTCGAAGGACCAATTATTAGTGGCTAAAGATGTATTATATACATGTATCAATCTGTCGAGTGTTTCGAGTGTGAAATACCAACTCGCAAAAGACAATGAAAGATAGTTGCACAATATCGTGAATTGCTTGAAGTTTGACATTGACACCGCTGGATACTGACTTGGTGGTCTAGAGATCAAGCGTCCGAAAGCGAGACCGAATCTAGCGCTCGAGGTCGTGGATGCGCACTGTTGAGGAGTCCTATAATGGGACGAAACAGTCGTCTAGTGTTTCCAGGTTTTCAGTAGTTGTCTAACACCGATCGCTTCGTGATCTTAATTAAAGATAACTAAAATATTCCTCTACTTAACTTGACAAATGTTATTCATTCATTATAATGCAAGAAGTATTTCATTCTAGCAATTAACCATACAGTAGACCACACCGACAACTTTGTATATAATCGAGTCAGTCGATTATCATTAAGTTACAAAGTGGAGAACTAATAATCGATATATATTTTTTATTGAGAGAGTTTTGTGGAGATTGCTTACATTTACTAACCGCACTGGTCATTGATTGTTCTCAGTTGAGATACTATTATAAACTAGAGAGTAGAAGACTGATGTTTTGTTGTAATCTGGAATACCACAGAAGTGCTCAACCACAATCCAACCAGAGACTGAACCCAAGATATTTGGAAATTGTAGCGACTACCTAACCAGTAATATACTGCTCTGTTCGTGTCCAACAGTACAAATATTTGAAGCTAAAAATCATTCTACTCAGTCTGTTTCTCAAATTTCAACTTAATTGTCGAAAAAATCTTTAGATTACTTTTCAAACAGTTTAAATCACTGTATGTATTAGTGATTTTTATTTATTAAGATAGCAACAATAATTCTCTACATTCTTCATAAAAATATAAATAATTTGATTATCATTCTCCTAACCCTTGATCTACATAGTTATTCATCTAATCAGATCTTAACCTCTTTTTTTATATTTTTAACATAAATCACTATTTCTCCTCAAATAGATTATTGGAAAAATAAACCCAGTTGACACTAACTCGTGTAAATATATATATATGTTGTAACTAAGGCAGCAAGATATTTTTGTCAACAGAAAAACATCTCAATACTAATGGTGTAAAGAAGAAAAATATGAAATAAATAACTGAAAATTAACTTAGAAGGGAATGGAAACAAGTCGTCTACAACTGAACTAAATATATAATAAATATTTTTTGATTAAATCAGAACGGAAGTAAATTGATTGATTAATCAATATTAGTAACTAATATCATGTTGACATTATGATTGGAAAGAGTTTGAATTATCTAGATGTTGATATTCAGTATTGAATTTCGATTAGTATTAGTTGACTTATGTGCACCTTGAGTGAATTGTCTTGACTTAACTCAGTCAGTCATCTACAATGTAGGACCAGGAACGTATATGCATCGGTCCAAGTTGCCATACCTTATTAGTACATCAAGATCAACACCAAATTCATAGTAGTTATTTCAATGGTAGTAATATATAAAAGAAAGATTGTGTGTAAGTATATAATACAGGAAAAAAGAATAAGTTCATAGAAAGAAAGGTATAATGACATTCTAATCTCACGGTTTAAGGGAAAACAGTGAGTTTCTTGACTTAACTATTAAAAGTCATAAGCTTTTAAAATAAGCTGATGAATCTAGAACACACGTTTCGTACTATTTGAAACTCACCAAGTGGACGTATTTGCATCTCGGTATTGACGTTCACGTCAAGACTCAAATATAGCGCTTTTTGCTTTTATAGCCTAATGCGTTATTCATTGAGCTGCTTTGTTCAGACAGTCACTAACCTATTCAACGAGTATTGTGTTTAGATTGTCGTTAGAAAAGATTTTAACCATTCTTTTGCTGATGAGTTTTTGACAAGATGAAACGCATGTGTTGGATTTCATTGCTGTCTGTAATTCATTTTTTCTAATAGAACATTTACTTGGTTCTTAGTGTTTGAATGAATACTTTTTTTATTACACCCTTGTTACCAGTTCAAAAAATGTAACACTATGTACTTCAGGTTTTCAATGTAAAGTATTTGGATAAAATAAGCAGTAAGTTCCAGTTGTCATATGTTGATACTTGTCAATAAAGAATATTTGTAATCTTAAATGAATCGATACTTAGATGCGATTCAAACTTGAATCGTATCTAAGCCAATAACTTGGTGTTTAATTACCTGTTTAAGTATGATTAAATTACATTACATTGGAATAGTGATACGATCTAAGCTAGACCACTGCTGGAAACATGGTTTTAAGCAACTGACGAGAGCCTACGAAATAAAAATGAATTCATGCTATTTTTGCTAGAATCTTTGTTCTTGCTCGTTTCAAAATGATAAAGGGAACTATTTGTATTAAAAAATATGGATACACTAGATAGCCATCTCACCTAGTATGAAGCTTCTCAACATTGCACGTACACGATCTCGCATGAAGGAACCCAATCGAGGAACTTCAGTCTCGCGCGCAGATGCTTAAACCTCCAGACCACTGAGTCGGTATCTAAAGGTGTTAATGTCTAACTCCAATCAGTCCATAAAATTGCCCCACCATCTTCAATTGTATCCCGTGGGTACCTTCTTACATCAGACTTGGATTACCTCCACTGGTCACAGCTTCTCAATGGGACTCCGTAAGTTTCCTCTAGAAGCTAGTTACTAATGAGTACATGATAATTGTCAGTAAGAGATTGTGGATATTGCTGATTTTCATTGAAATCAATACATCCAGTAGTTAAATTAACTTTTATGGAAACAAAAATTAATTATCACACAGATAGTTAACAATTTTCACATTAATAATTAACTAACAAATAAATAGAAAATATACAAGCAGAATACTTTTATTCAACATAATTTTCAACCCAATAAATCAAAGTAGTTTAGTGGTTCTAATGAAAAATGGTACAATTCAAAAGTAATTTCAGTGACAAACTAAAATTAACTGGAAAGTAATTGAAAATTAAAGAGGGAGAATTCGATTCTTTTTGTTCCTTGATGCACTGTAATCTCAATTCGGTATTACTATTAAGTTACTGTTTTACTCTTCAAATCGGTTAACTTATTAAGTCATAGCTTAACAAGTACTCTCTAGTTTTCAGAAATTCTCTTTAGTTAACGATGATTTGTAATGAAATGTCACTTTCAAACTATATAGGGAGACTAACATTTAGTAAATCTTAGATAATATGTGAACAGACTTTCGTTCATTTAACAGTAACATACATATAATTCGTAATGAAACTGAAAACTTACTGTTCAAAAAGGCTGCACAAATCACTTTGACCTAATCAGTAGAATTTGACCAATAGTACAGTTCAGACGAACATGATACTAGTTGCTATCAAGTAATCATTTAATCTAATGTTTACATTTCAGTACTATAATAAACAAAGTATAACCGAACAACTCGCTGCTTTGAAATTAAGTTCTTTTATTGAATTTTTCTCCTTTTTATTTCATAACATGTTTCCCTTTGTATTATACTCCTTAAATAAGTAGAACATGCAATAAATACACAAAGTAATCTTCTAAATGTACCTTCTATTTTTACAGTACGGTTGTCTTACCTTGTAGTCCACTACTCCAGACAACCGCGGAATCCCATAACATTTAAAACTTTTTGGTGTCTCGTCTCTTCACATTAAGTAGTCACCATATTGCCCAATTTCTGTACGACCATTTCACATTTCTGGAACAAAATAAAATTTAATGCATCAATACTAGTGAGTTGAGAGAGTGTTAATTGGATTTTGATTTGAAAACCCTAGATCAATCACTGCTTGATGCAGAAGTGCCTTGTCTTAATGTATAATTATTTTAATCATTACAGCTTTCAGTGAAATGATTGATCCACTTGAAAAAAACTGTTTTCCTCAGTATATTATCTCCCTAAATAATATTCAACATTACATAAAAATTCATGTAGATCACTAAATTAAAATCCTATCTTTCATATTCTTCATTTTCAATCTATTTATAATAATGTGCTAATACTGTTCAATATTATCGGTAAGGAATTATCTCACCATCAACTTGGTTCACTTTACTATTCATGATTTTTCATTAGAACTTCTGGAAAATCTTCTTCTAAGTAATTAAGTTGGAAATAGTAATGTGTACTTCATTGTTCTGAATATGTTCACTCTCATGTGTAAAATAAATCTCCTCAAACCACCCAAAATGATTATCAATTCACATTATTTTATCCCCATACCACCCCCATTGTCATTTTGTGTGTTCATATCATTATAACTGTATGTCTTAAGTTTCAACTAACTGATACATAAATATAATTACACTTAAACACATCAACTTAACAATACTACTACTACTAATAATAATAATAATTGTGGTAATTATCAGTACAAAATAGATGTACATTCAAATCAGTTGCTACCCTGAAATTAGAATACTTAAATATCATTCTACTTGTTTCCTTGTTTGTCTACTTATCTATTCATTTTATGTTTGTTCGCTTATTTTTGTATTTGTCTTATAAGATTTTTTCCCAATAACATTTAAAGCCTAAAAAAATCATACAAGTTGGTATTGTTACTACTACTACTAATAATGATAATAATAAACAAATAATTAATAAATAATGTGGGAGAATGCGGGCACTAGTACGTCTCCCATTAATTTTCCCCTTTCTACTCATACATTCATTCCATTCCTTTGTTTCTGATCATAATTGCTAGATATATCTTCGAGTTCTTTTTTATATCTTTACAACTATGCCTCATCTATATATCTTCAACAATTTAATATCTTTGTTTATGATCTAAAAATATAATGTAAGAAAAAAATGAAGAGAATGGAGTGAATGAATAGAAAGGTGAAAGATTAGAGTATAGTAATGGTGATGGTAGTTGGGTTGGCGGGCGGACAGTCAAATAGGCAGGGGGAAAGAGTAGATTGTGATTTAGCTATAAAGGTTAACAACTATCTACATGTGCTGTTATCACAAAGTGAACTTATTTCCTAAGATATTTGTCTTAAAGCAAGTGAGAGAATTTTATTATTATTCTAGTGATAAATGATTGATTGACTGGGTATGTGACAAAATTTTGAGTATAGTTGTAATAAAAAACAACATATGGGGTGAGGGAATTGGATATATATATACATATATATATTAGTGAAAAAATCGTTAAAAGAGGATTTGAGGAAAAATGTCACACATTGATTTGAATTAAGGTCATAGTCTCAAAATCAGAATACAAAAATCTAGACATCAGAATCCAAGGTAACCATAACAACAACAGCAAATATGAAAAAAAATTCTGTAAATGATGGGAAATTTCTATTGAGATCTAAACTAAGTGACATTTAACGTTCATTATGTGTCTTTTTGTTGTGATCGTTGTTGCTTTTTTTTCCCATCTTAAATCTATCTAGACGAATTACAATGAAGATTCAGATTAGATTAGATTTCTCAAGAAATTTTACTATAACTGTTTTGGATTATGTGAATTTGTATCATTTTGTATATATATAAGTATACGAGGGAATAAAAACAGGGGACATGTTTGACCTTTTTTTGAGTAGGGATATTGTTATTTCTGTATTACTCAGAAAAGTTAAGGGGGGCATTTCTCACCATAGCAACAGATTTATTTTCCTACTCAACAATTTTTCTCATCTATGTTACTGTTGCTTTTGTTACTAATAATGATCTGTAATTTTTTTCTAAATACTCCTCTTAATGTACTGATGAAGGAGTTCTGTGAAGATTTGTCTAATTTATAGTTGATTGTCATCATTCAGTAAACTCCATATTGTTAAAAATTAGGCAGCACTAGTTAACCGTTTCGTCGTGTCATTGGACTCCTCTGTATAGTACACCTACTACTTTACCGGGGATCAGATACAGGATATTCAGATCTTGAGCCTAGCTCCTAACTATTACACTGTTAGGTTTCTGCCAAACTGTATGCATTTTCAACTTTAATGAATTCAGAAATATTAGTGCTATGATAATCTAATCCCAGTGATGACAACTAGTTCACTCACGATATAACTGAACTCCGCCACTCACTACTGATGAGGAGTTCCATACTTGAACAAAATATCCGTCCACCGACTAAAATTGAACTGTGATAAATCTCATCAGTTAATTCATAGTCTTATTTGCAATGGCCACTTTTTGAATATAGTTTTATATAGACTATGATTTGAAAATAACTTTCATCTTCAGCTCTCATCAGTTAGAACCAGTAAAAATCAGAGTACTGACTACCTTTCCTTAATTGTGTACAGTCACAATTCTACAAAAAGTAAAACTCAGTATTTTCCTTATACAGGTTGCATTGTTGTTGTAATATGTTTTTACTTTTGATGATGGAGTATAGATGAATTTGAATAACGTAGAACAGTATTAAATTCCAGGAAATTACAAATCACCTACAGATATTAAGATTCAGATCTTATTCAACGAGCATGAAACTATTAGCAAAGATTTTTAGGGGACAAGTTTGTGACTGCTTGATCTCAATAACTCAATGGATAACGGGTTGTTGCTCTGAACAAATGATACTATTTTCAAATCTCAATGTAAACAGCACTGAGATGCAGGTATATCCAGTTGATGAATCCCATATAGAAAGAAACGTATTTCCTGGACTACACACATAACCATATACCAAATATACCATTATTTGTGATTATTGGTTTCATCAGTAAACTAAACTTAGGATGCGCAAATGTTAGCAATAATTGATAAGTCCCAGTGCTAAGTATCAACAATGAGAATTTATTAACCTTTAATAATACTACTGATTAAGAGTGTTATAAATACAACCTAAAGCGGACTCTTTTTCACTTTATGTTCTTTCACAGCTTTGATAATTCATATAAAAATGCAATTGTTATGTTTAAGAAATAAATTTCTTCATCTATAATTAGGCAATAGTTTCTACTTATTTCCATCCTTCTATAGATTATAAGTTAACTACATTAATTGTTTTGATATTAGATGATTGAACACCTAGATTGGTGATTATATTGTAACTAGATCAATAGGATCCAACCAATATTAAAGGGTTAGATATTATACTCGTAAATTAATTGGTTTCATTTTTTTATAAATTATTGTAAGCTTAAAAAGAATGCTAGTAACAGTGTCTCTTTGATAATTTTCGATAAGGATTAATGAATACTGTCGGTGATAGTTGTTTCCCTTTTCTAGAATTAAATTTTGGATATTTTTCAAAAATATCTTTTCAGTGGATTTATTATGCGCTTTTATTACAACATACTTTAATTAAATTTATTCACTCTGCATTATAGAATCATTCCATAGTGTATAACTCCCCGTTCTCTTAAAGTATAATTATTACAACAGAGATTATGTTATACAGTGACCAGTTCTAAGTAAGTTTTAACTAGAAATTATATAGTTATAAAGTTAACTCGATGTAACTCAACAGTAAAAATCATCAAACTTAGTATTTTGTGGTTTAACAGTTTCCACAAACGCCTTATACTAATACTACTGTGACTCATTTGAAACTTTATTCTACCAACTTTGAGTTCCAATTATCAAACTTTCTAAAATTTATGCTTGTGTTATTGTTAATTATTGTCGACTATTTTCCTTGTCGAATGTAAATACAGTCTATGTGCTTAAAGAGTCGTCGGCTCACTTTTCCATTTACTTTTTTTTCTTCCAAACTTACACATTGGTCCTCATACTCCTCTAACACATGAGATACCTTTAAGCTAGACGGTAACCTACCAAGAGTAAAATGTTATATCACTCAAAATTGATTGATATTATGTAGTTTTCATAGTGGACTGATATGAATTAGATATATATTAGAAATTAGTGAATAAAAGACCAGTGGAGTGCAATCCGTGTCGGGTAGAGACAGATATCTACCTCAAACAATGAGTGAATGATTGCGCAAGATCATGGATTAATTGAAGTTAGAAATCAATATCATTGGATGCCGGTTCACTGGCTAAGCGTTCGTGTGCGAGACCGAAGGTCCTAGGTTCGAGTACCCTTGGTGCGGGATTGTGGATGCGCACGTCTGAGGAGTCCCATACTAGGATAAACGGTCAACCAGTGCTTTCAGGCTTTCAGTAGTGTTCTAGCTTAGATTGACTAATGAATTCAACTATTAAAAGAAAAGCATAGAAGGCAATTGTTTCATCTGTTTCGCTTTTCTTAGCCATAGGTAAAAAACAGTTATATCCCACGCACAACATCAAAATGATTATTGCACTGAAGGTGAAAGGTTAAATAAACTCAATTTTAACTCATTGATTCAAATACATCATACTGGCTGTGTGATCTTAAATGCTGTCGAGTTCTATTCTTGACAAAAATGTTTTTGTATATTTTCGAACTAGAATGAAGGAATTATGCAAGTCCTCTTGATTGTTATCAATTGTTTACTAACCGATATAAGTTGGTGTTAAAATTTTATTTTGAATTAGACAAAACATAATAAGTTACACTATATATATGTAGTAATGTATGATAAATCAGATGTAAATATGAATGAATTATAGTTCAACCATTGATATATCTACTTAACCATGGAGTTCAGTAGAATACTCACTGTCTACAACAATTACAACCATTCATACATAAATACATTACTTCTAGGTACTATTTATTAGACAAATGTAACTGACGTTTTCTTTCCCTATGTAATTGAGGTAGTCATTTGTGTTAGAACGTGTGTATAAACAATTAAATCAATTTGTAGATTATAATTGATTCATATTAAGACTAATATATAAATGACAGATAATATCACAGTAACAAATTCATATTATAATTAACTCGATTAATAACGATAAAATCAGTGAGAAAACAACGGAGAAAGACGTATACATCGAATAATTTGATTGATTTAATCCAATTCAATCATTAGCCCTAGGAACATACATGGAATTAGTCTGTCAACTTTGTAATTATTGCATTAGGAATATAAAATAATTTCACATGATTAGTAATGAAGTTCAAATCACGAGTAAACTTGAACATATATATAACGCACGTGTATATTCTCACTTCAAATTATATCTATGCCCATGACACTACTAAGAATGTTACAAAAAAAACTCAAGTCAAAAGCCTTGACATCTTATGATAAACTAATATCTTAACTCCTTCGTATACACACATGCACCACCACCATGTATACATATGAAAAAAGATTAATATTCAAGTATCTATGTAAATATCAAACACAATAGATTTTCTGTTGCTATACAATATAACAAATTGAGAAATAGATTTCTTCTTCCATTTCCCACTGTAATTCTCACTTACTCTTTACACGATCCCATGAACTAAAAAAACACAGCAAAAATCAGTAAAACATGAGTATAAGGAGTAAAATAATAATATAAACCACTTTTACATAGATTTTTTTCAATCTTCATACTATTTTACCTTTCTTGTTTTCATATCTTTTTGCATTTGATTAATTCAACAGAAGTAAAATAAATTTATCAAATGGTACATATAGGGGTGAAAGGATGTAAAATAATAACAACAGTAAGGGGACTTCTTGAAACCGTAAAGAAGATGGTAATTTTTCAAGTTAATTATTCATTAATTCTAATACAAGACATTATGGTTACTTTCTACCAGTAATTTAAAATATTCGTTTAAGACATATATATATATATATATATATATATATATATATATATATATATCAAAGTGTATACATCTATCTATTTATGTTCACTGTAAAATTTATCTTATTCATCTTCTTTTCCTAATTCATTTGTATAGTTGATATACATCTACACATAAATTGACACATTACATAAACACGTGACTAATTACCTCTACTCATTTAAAATTGAACTGTGCAACCATTATTATTGAATATGTATATACATATTTTTTTTTGGAAACTGGTGCATCATGTATATATGTTGGTGAATGTATATGGAAGTTATTATGTCGCTATATTATTTTTATATCCATAAACTACTATTTATAATAAGCTTAACCTAATACCACCCCTATAATCTAATAATCATAATTCGCCACGTGTTAAAAAAAAAAGCTGATTCTTGATCCATTATTCGTTCTACTATATTTGGTTCAAATGTATCTTTATTTTTAAGGAGATAAAAATTTTAATGCTGAAGGCAATATATAAATGTTCATATGGAAAGAAAAGAAAAACGAAAAAAACAAACAATGCAATATATGGTGCTAATTAATTCATTTTAAGTTTATTGTTGTTTCTGTTTTGTTTCCCAAGTTACTAGGTGAATGATTAGGATACCTATTTAATTATATATATATCGCGCCTGGCGCGAGAGTGATAGGTCCTGGGATCAAATCTCGCGGGGGACGGGATCGTGGATGCACACTGCTGAGGAGCCCCATACTGGGACGAAACGGCCGTTCAGTGCTTCCAGGTTTTCCATGGTGGTCCAGCTTCAATTGACTCATGATTTCAATCAGTGATATATATATATATATATATATATCATAATATTTAAAATTTCACATTTAAATGAGATATACAACCGAAATTTACTATTGAAGGTTCATATTAGATTACTGAGGACAGATAAACGAATATTACAAATTCTTTAAATATTTATCAAAACTAACACAGAAAAGTATTAGAACAGTGAAAGAATTGATAATCATTTGGAAATTCACCTTTTCAATGTTTACCAACAAATGAAGAAGTGTTAAAAGCAACATATTATTAGCCGTGTTTCTTTTCTGAACTTGTTTTCTTATTGATACTCACTCAAAAATATATAATCATTGAGTAAAACTACAGAATATTGTTTAATTGATCATCATGTGTGTGATATACCCAATGTTTACTTATTTCCATAGTCTCCTAACCACATCATTATATTTTTTTAATAAGTATTAATTCAAAATGAATTTGATTGTTTTCTGACCACTTATTTACTGTAGATCAACTTAAAATGATATAATAAATGAGTTCATAAACGTTTATGACCATTTTGAATGAAACACTGACATCATTCATCAGAAGTATAAATCCTGTTTATCATTTCCAAAAATTGTTTATACTTATCGACCATCAAACAGTTATCAGTTCTATGTTTCTTTTGTTCTAAGAGCTAAGTAAGTTCTCTTAATCAGTTTGAAACTCTGGCTCACAGTCTAAATGATCAGACATCAAGTCCACTATGTTAAAATATTAGGTGATTGAAAGCAGTCGATAAATAAACCAGTATAAATAAAGTGTTCTGGTCATCTGGCACTCGTCAGCAAGGATCATCTGAAATGTTGATTTAAATTGATACTCTCCATGAGATTCAAGGTCACATCACCCAGTTAGAGACATTACCAGTGGGCTTTTCGGCTAGCTACTGTCGCTCTGTGACCAAAAATAAATATCACTCGATTCAGATTGGTTAGTGTGTTATTCTTGTTAAAAAATTTTTATCTGTAACTTTAATGAAACTTATATTCTTAATTTTTCTCCCTTCCTTTCACTGAGGTACTCACTGATCTCCCCATCTTAGTGATATTTACTAACACTGACTGTAGTGATAAATAAGCTCACTGAGAAACTACTTCAATCCATTTAAAACATATGAATACATTATCAGCAGTGTGAGTGGAGAATTTTATGATACTTTATAGCTGATGAGTTGTAAAAATTACACCAGTTCGACCATTTTGACTGAATTCATTTGATAACTTTGAACTATTCAATAATGTAATAATAGCTTTCGATTAATATTTAAAATTAAACTTGATTTTTTTATGTTAGGACAAGATAAAACATGAGATTGTATTTTGACTCATCGTAATGACTATACAGTGGATCATTCTGTGAAGCTGACGTATTACGGAGTCGAATGCTTCAGAAAACATCAGTTCGCTCAAAATTACCGCCACACCTTGCTGAAGAGTGCTAAATAGCATGAGACCTAAATTCGGGGTTTCTTGACTACTACCTTCAATATTATGAGCCACATAGACTAGTGCCACATCGTAACTTGATCGTCAGAATTCGATTAGCACTAAATAAACATTTGACGTGTATGACAATGATCAATACTTGGTGATCAATCAAATGTAAAAGGGTATCATCCACCTTTCTAAAATTTCGTGATATTTGTACAGTATAACATTTGGTTGTACAATTCCAGTACAGAATCCTATTAACTTCCCACTATGTCAGTTATGTAACAGTCGGTAGCTAGAATCTTCAAAAGTCTGTATACAAATAAGTATATTTGACTGATAAGTTGTCATGTTTTAGAGAGTGTATAAAATCCTCATCTGCCATGAGCTTCTGTCTTCCCCCTTGTCTTGTTCACACTTCCCTAGCTCCTGTTGTCCAGTTTTCATTGTCAAAATACTTTAAAGTTATAAATCCTCCTCATCTGAATTCAGGTTAGTCATAATAAATGTATTTGACAGGATTGACTAATTATTAATTCGGTAGTGATGTAATTGATGAATTCTCCACAAATAACTATCCATTGTTTTTCCCGACAAATAAATAGGACATATTCATCATTACCAGAAATGACTGGTATTAATTAAGGAACTATTGAAAACCACAGAGGAGGTAAGTAGTTTGTGAATTTTCGTTTCTGATTCATTAGTGGTTTGCATTGATGATCGAAGTATAGATTGTATCTTAAACAATCAGATCTTTCAATAAGTTCAGTAACTTAGAACCATGAATTTGAAATCTAATAATCCTCCTTTTTTACATTACAATCAAAGTCAGTTAGATGAATTACCTGAAGTTCTAATGAGACGTTATGAGTAAAGGCGTTACATGATGTATTAAGATATTTGTAGGCAATTACGTTAAACAACAGTACTATCACATTGAAGTCGGGTAAAGTTGTACGTTTGTATTATTAGATTATTACTTAGGAATTGAATAGAAACATGTTCACTGAAAGAACAGCTATTGATGCGTTTAATCTAAAGAAAAGACAAAAAATACTCATTGCTAAGGAATTCCAAATCATTCTGAAACATCTACTTAATACCTCCTGATTTTTAAGTGTTCTCTAGTTGATAAAATCGATCAAGTTGGATAAAATTTATAAATAAGACTAATTAACATGAAATAGATACCTAATCACTATAATGGAATGGAAAGAATCAACTTCAATAATATAAGTAGTATTTAACTATTTACATTATATAACTGTACATTCCAAATATATGTACAAAAATATACTTGTCAGTAGGGGTTTTGTGGAGATTTTTTAGAAATTTCACTGATTGAAATCATGAGTCAATGGAAGCTAGAACACCATGGAAAACATGGGAGCACGGGACGGCCGTTTCGTTCTAGTATAAGACTCCTCAGCAGTGCGCATCCACGATCCCGCACACCGCCTGGCGTGAGACCGATAGGTCCTGGGTTCGAATCTCGCGGGGGCACGATCCCGGATGTGCATTGTTGAGGAATCCCATACTGGGACGAAACGGCCGTCCAGTGCTTCCAGGTTTTCCATGGTGGTCTAGCCTCCATTGACTCATGATTTCAATCAGTGAAAAATATACTTGTTCAATACTTAAATATTCATTTAATGAATGGGAAATGTTAATCATTATTAAAATGAAAACTACTGTCTTCATGATTCTTATCAAATACTTAATTAAACTTAAAAATTCTCATAAAATTGAATTGAACAAAAAGAAGATTAACTGGAAACGTAATATTGATTATAAGATCAAAGATCCTTATTGTTATCTGTTCCCTTCCCCCCTTCTTCTAAATAAAATTGAATATAAAAATAAACATGAAATTGATTCATCTTAAATAAAGTGAATTCGCGTTGATATTTTCATTCAATTCAATGAATTTAAGCTTTCTCTTTTATATTCATTCTTTCACTGATGAACACGTGTCAAACAGGATGACTTTTGGGGGGGGGCAAAAAAGTAAATTAGAAATTAATCCAACTAACATGAGATTAGGTTTAGGGGAATAACATTAAAAATCGAAATGAACAGTATTGGAAGATGGAGTTGAAAGTGATCAGGTGTAAAGAGATTTGGATTATTATTATTATTACTATTATTATTATTATTATTATTATTATTATTATTATAAGTACTATTATTGTCGAAACAGAAGTAAGAGCATAAGACTATGCTTTAATTGACTTTGAAAGTTTAAAGTTTTATTAGGTTGAATCATGTTTTGAGCATTAGTCACATAGCACGTGATCGTTGTGTTAAGATAATTACATAATCGGTTATTTTTAATTCATTGTTACTATTACATTCCTGCTTGTTTTTGTTCTTGTTGTTGTTTCTTTTTCTGTACAAAATGATCAACATTATCATTATTATCATCATCTTGTATTTACATAAACAATAATAATTCAACAGTATCATTATTTGTTGACCAGTATCAATGAAATATTTAATCCTGGAGTTATTTAATTAAAAAACAACATGAATTCATTGATGTGTATATGTATAAAAGAAAAAGATGAAAAGATTCGATAATAAATGAATAAAAATAAATGAAAATTAACTACCGAACTCAAATTTACACACACACCCCTCTCCTACCCCATACACAATTAGCCAGTTCTAATAGGTTCTATTGTAATCCTTTTAATCCATTTCATTAATAGAACTAGCTTTCCAGTAGTAAAATTACACCTCCCCTCTCATTTACATATCAGAAGCTGTTTGGGAGAAAATGATAAAAAGTGAAAATTCTATACTGATTGCGTCACATTTATAAAAACTTTTGCTAAAAATAATAATCTTTCATGTATATCAAATGTATATATAAATGTATACACGTAATAACATGGGTTTAGTTTGAACAAGTTTGTTGTATGTTAAAAAAATTAACCAAATTCACGTTTAATTCCATGTTTATGGTATTAAATTAGACATTATCAGTAAATCTAATTACATGTAAAGTAATTTGAAATACATTTACCATTAAATAGTCAATTAATTAATTTCACAGATTGAAATCATGAGTCAATTGAAGCTAGACCACCATGGAAAACCCCTTCTGATAATAATCATCTGATCACTAGTGACTGACTTCAAGAGATACTCCCGGAGTTCTAGGGAAAAGCCCTTACCAGTGGAGTTCAACCAGGTCTGTTGTGAGATATCAGCTCACTGAAGACAATGGTATATGGTGGCGCAACTTCGTGGATTGGTTGAAGTTAGACATTAACACTGTTGGATGATGACCGGCTCAGTGGTCTAATGATTAAGCGCTTGCACGCGAGACTGATAGGTCCTGGGTTCGAATCTCGTGGGGTGCGGGGTAGTGGATACGCACCGCTGGGGAGTCCCATACTAGGACGAAACGGTGGTCCAGTGCTTCCAGGTCTTCCATGGTGGTCTAGCTTCAATTGACTCATGATTTCAATCTGTGAAATTTCCAAAATCTCCACAAACCTCTTCTAATAATTAATCAATTATTAAGAAATAAACATTCGAATATTCAATAAACAGTAATACGAATTTTTTCAAACAAAAATAGATGATTAATACCAGAAGAGTTTTTGTGGATATTAGAGTAATTTAAAAACTTCGCCTGGAGCCACTCTGGGTCTACTGCCGGTCCCAAGCACGGATAAAGGAGGAGGGTTGGGCATGGGATTAGCGACCCCATCCCGTAGAAAACTAACTTGCGAAAAAAAGCGTTAAAGTGATTTCATTAGTTGAGATCATGAGTCAACTGAAGTTAAACCACCATGGATGAAACGGCCGTCCAGTGCTTCCAGGTTTTCCATGATCATCTAGCTTAAATTGACTCATGATCTCAACTATTGAAAAAATAAGTGAAACAAGATGGTGGTTGGAGGTAGTCCACGGAAAACCCTGGACCTAGGTTTTGTGCTACTAACATCGGTTGAAGAATCATTGTAAATTTTTTTTTAAAAAAAAGAACATTGAGATGGTACTTCATCATAATTTTCACAGTAGTATACAATATCAATATTACCACTATTAAATTTAAATGGTGATTTGTGCATAGCTTAAAGCTATCCCGAAACCATTTAAATTTACTTGATCAAAACCACGTAGTTCAGATTTTCTATTTTCACTTTATTTTCGAAATAAAGTTATTCTCATTAAAGAGGAATAATATATATTTGTAAAATCTCAGTGAAAGAATTTGAAGTAATTCCAACGTTTCGCCTGGCAATCTGGTCCAAGCTTTTTCAAGTTATTCTCACCTAAAATAATGGATATTTTTAAAACAATCCTAATACTGACTTGATTCATTCCGAAAGTGACAGTTTCGTATTCTGAAATTTGAAAATCTTATTTGCAATATAAATTCTAATCAAAACAGGATCATCATTCGCATTATTAATAACAGGAATGATGCTGGTTGAAAAAGGTAATTAATAAGGGTTGTTATTCTATATACTTTCCATTTTAAACTCTTTGTTAAAGATTAAACAGTTGCTTACACATTATCTCATTGTTTTTTAGTCGTAAGATTTACAAATAGAAGGTTTAAAACGATACAAATATCCATCATATTGTGATTTTTGTTAATTTTTCAGTTTATGTTAATTTGTACTACTACTACGACTACGACTACTACTACTACTACCACTACTACTAGTACGATTATTACTATTACTATAGGGAATGAGGACACAAGTGAAGACAGCCAAATGTACTTGAATACCGAATTACCTAATCTCTTAATAAAGTCTGGGAACTATACAGTAAATACTTCATTTGCAAAATACCCATCAACTGTCTTAGACTTTATTCTTCCTTCGTATCCATACCAATCACTCTCTGTTCTCGTTCTCTTCTCTTCGATCTTCTTAACTTCCTGCAACCAGGCATTCCGCTTCCGTTTGTTGATACATGCATCAGTAGCACACACCATACTACTAATACTACTGCTACTACATTTAAAATTTTGAAATTGTTGTCGTTTATTATTTTTTTATTCGTGAATTGCTGTTCATTAAATAGTATATGGAATATGTCAGTTTCTTTTAATAACCCTTTTCACTAATACTAATGGTCAACTACCAGTTAATATACTGATAGAAATTTAACTCATACCTTCACATAGTGTTCGAGGGGGAATAACGGAACTATGTTCCGCTAATTAACACAAAAGGATGGTGGAAAACATGCCGACCCATTACTTTTCTGTAATTTTGGATTAACCAATCTTTTACATGTGATAGATAATACAAACCCACTTATGTCTATGTGTGTGCTATAAGATGCATAGAACCATCTGACTTACTTATTTTAGGTATGCGTGTAGGGTATATATCCTAAAAAAGTGGTATCATTTTTTTCCTCACATTACTTATTGATCCATGCACAGTGTCCATGGGGTCTCAATGTAAAACTGTTCATTATTGAAAACACACATCGTAGTCTGAGTATGTATGTCACTTGGGTAAATAAAGCACTATCCAGAAAAGTCAATTAGCTTCTTCAGTGGGTTCGAACAATCTTTATGACTGTGACAGAAGCATCCATAATCATACATTATAAAATATGCTTTTGTAGTAAACTCAATTCTTCTTCTTCAAATCTTTTGGATGGTACAAGTAAATTAAATGCGTTAATTAATTATTAGATGAATACTTAAAAACTCCTAGAGCCCGTCTAAGGTTACTACCGATCCCGAACTCGCGTAAAGAAGAGAGGTTGAACGTAAGGCTAGGAAACTCACTCCCTGAAAAAGAACCTTGCTAAAAAAACTACTAACTACAAGAAGTAAATTAATTGAAATAGTTTATCGTTAGAGTTTCTTAATAATAAAGCATGAATTATTCAAGTTAATTTAAAACTGAAATTCTCTAGTGTTTTCATTGTACAAGTAACATTGAATAAAAGTGTTTTTAATAGTTATAATAAAAAAAAACAACGTTGGTAGTGTTGTGAATAAGGATCGATGCAACCTGATTTTATCTTAATTCAATATAAAAACAAACATTTTAATTGATCTTAAGTTCTGATTATCATCTGGGATGTGTTAAGATTATTTATTGTAATTAATAAATCATATATACATAAATATCCTATCTGAAATAACGATGTCTATTAGTTACCATGGTTAAATCTTAAAGGGATATTGATAATAATTTTCACTTGTTTATCGTTAAGCTTACATCTGACTACCTATTTGCTATTCTTTTTTTTCATTTCTAGTTACTTCGACAAATGACAGTTTAGAGAGGAAGAGAAAAAAGGTTGATGGAACACTAAGCATAGGTCAATCAATTCATATACACACAAATACACATAAACAAAAGATCATATGCGAACAGAATGTATTAATGTTCGGTTGAACTATTATTTCATTTAACATAAAACCTTAACACATGAGATATTCAAGTAACATACATTTACCCAACTTTAAGTGGTGGTGAGAGATTTTCGATGTACCAACTCACTTTTTGCTTGTGCAAGTGCACAGTCAACAATTACATACATACATACAAACATACACACACATACATACATGCACACAATACAGTCTTTTCTAGCGATACTCATGCACGCGATTTGCTCTCTTCACACATACTTAGTACTAATCACCAACGTAAAATTGCAAGAAAAATAGGAAAAACAATAATGATCGTTTCTTTTTCGTTCTAATGTTGATACTGATTCATATCCTCAATCGAATCACGTCTCAGTCACATATATTCTTAATCCCTTCCTTCCTTCCTTTTTCCCCTTCTAACTCATTGTTTATAGGCAACAATCGCTTTGTTTTAGTTTTTAAGTACACATGGATACATACGTTAACCTACGAACGAACAAACAAAATATCAACAGTTCGATCACTATACTCTTAATTTTGGTTTTTCTTCTCATTAACTTCAGTTCATTCATGTGTTGTATTTATCGGAATAAACTACCACTTGTCGGAAATCTTGTACAAGAAAAACAACCAAACAAATATTAGTTTCCTCCCTCTCGTCTTCTCAACATAACCTTCACTCTTCGCATACATATTTACGTACATACTGGTATAAAAAACTAAACTCACATAGAAACAAGAAAAACATTAGTATCTATCTTAAAGTAAAAAACAACATTAGATCTCACATATGTATATGATTATGAGATTAACCACTATATTTGATTGATGAGTTCAAGATTAGGTTGAAACACTTGTATAATTATATCTAATCTTTCTCATCAAGAAACCAAGATACAATCATCTATAAGTTAATAGTGTCTCCTGTACTTTGTTTTTTCCATGTAAATAATTCTTTGTTCATTTAATTTAATCTTTACATCTCCAGAGGACTACCACGATATTGTTATTTTCAAAGTTGAATTCATGAGTCAATCTAAGTTAGATTACCACTGAAAAACTGGAAGCAGTTCTGACAAGTTCCCCACTAGGATGAAACAGCTGTCTATTGCTTCCAAGTTCTTATTGGTACTCTAGCTTAGATTGACTCGTAAATTCAACTTTGAAAATAATACAATCTCCACAAATTCCCGAAATTGATATTGTTATTTATTCACAAGTCTGGGTAACTGGTAGTGAAATTTATTTAGAGTTCGTCATCAGCATATTCTTGCATCTCAATGATGATCTTCATACTTAAAGTCAATATTAAATAAATCTTCTTAGGACACATGTATGCCAATTGCTCAACATAAAAAAGAGAAAACCACAAACTCTTACAAGCCGAACACTTGACAGTTGTGAATACTAGCGATTATCCAAACTCCGTAGTTCAATGAATAATGCTGTAATGTTTGAGACAATGATTATTAGGTTTAAGTTTGACTGTCAACTTCAGCACTAAGATCAGAAGATTTCTAAAAGGGACGAAATATGTACTTTGTGTTTCCCTAATAATCACTACTCAACTTTTATAAACGCTACACAATTTATTTAATGATCAGAGTGATTTGTGGAAATAAATTCTGTTAGAACATATATTTTATGATTGTTTGACATCAATCAGAGAATTAAGATCAAGCCACTCTCCGACAAAAATTCTTTGTCTCACAGCAAGCATGATACCGTTTAGAAAACTGGGTTACGTTCTAATGTTTAACAATTCTGAGTTCAGTGAAATATATGCCTCGACCAACGTTACCACCTATCTCATTTTCCATACGACGGGACTACACTTATTACGACTTCGCATTAGAATATCAGGAATCCATCTTGATCCTAAACAAAAGTGAGAACGAGATCATTTTTTAGTTTGAAGTTTGATTTTTACACAGATTGATATCTTGTAGAACTGTTAAAACCAAGAGGGGTTATATGAATATACTATCACAGTTTAGGATTCTTCAGTAATCAATATCCATAACCACTCAAGGGACCGAATCCATGATCTACACGCTTTTATATAATCGTTCATAAACCATTTGTTTCATTAGTTATGTAAATACACAGGTTAGTATCGTTGGTGTTGGCAGTAATAGAAGTAATCTATACTATTGTTATTATTATTATTATTATTATTATTATCACGATATTTTCGTGTGTAATGACTATCTATAAGCTAAGAAAATTCACTATCATTTAGTTGATGACGCTTCGTTAGAATATTCCTGGAAATTGTCCAGAGCAATAATAGTTTTACATTACAATTTTAGTTCAGTTAAATAATCACCTTGAAATAGACAGCACTGAACATCAGCTGGACATCATCTGATCTTACCGAGGATCAATTTAGAAACCTCCAGACCTAAGAGAGACAATGTTATGAATTTCAATGATCCATATTTGTAGCTTCAGTAAACTTTTGATATTATCTGGCCAATGTCAAGTGCTTTGAGAGATCCATATGCCATATTAATAACAAATTTATACCAATTAAGTTATTATTCAAAATCGGGGATCTTTGAATAACTGTTCCATTCTAGTATGTGATATTTCAAAAAACACCTACAAACGACGCTATCAGAAGTTAAATACACAGTCTCCAGGACTCTTTGTGATCGTCTGACCATCCGAACAACTGAAACCTTATCCAATGTTACAGTTCCAACTTCCTAAAGTTCTATTTTAAAGTTGTGACCGATGAAGATCAGACATGTTAACAATGAAGTAGTTTTTACTTGTAATATCTGATATCACAAGGTGACGAAAATCGTCGTACCATTGGATACGGTTTTAGTGGTTTGGATAGTCAAACGATCACAAAAAGATCTGAAGATTATGCATTTAACTTCTGATAGCGTAGTTTGTAGGTGTTTTTTGAAGTATCACATACTAGAATGGAACAGTTATTCGAAGCTCTTCGATTTTGAATAATAACTCAATTGATATAAATCTATGATGGATACGTATTGTGCATAAAACTAACATAAAACCGACCATCCTTTACACTGCATATCAATAATCACAATCACTTATCCACTTAGGTTTAGTTCCGTTTCTTTTTAAACTCATGAAGAGTCCCGTACTATGATGGCACAGCTAGTCAATGTTTTGTAAGCGAAGATGGATGGTGGCTAGGAATGGAATTCAGAACGCGAACCTAGCACCACTCTCTTGGTACCCTATCGCGTTGTCCAGTTAGCTGCTGAGTCCAACTAACGACTAGCTTGTACAATATAGTGAAGTTTAATTCACTTCGTACTGGTTCGAGTCCCGGATTAAACATCAACTCTGGGATGTAAGTGCATCCAGCTGTCGAGTCTCAAATAGGACAAGACGCACGTTCTGGATTCCACTGCAAGCCATCATCCATCTTTGTTTATACTGCTTGTGACTTAATGCAATATCGAGACAATCCGCACAGGTTGCACATATGCCAATAAGAGATTGATAAATTTCAGTCCTTAACATCAATGGGAGGATTCAAACGAACAACATAAAAATGAAGTATTCAATGCTTTCCTAAACAAGTTCAGCTTAATATTAAAAACCATATTTTTCATGGTTAAAAGAAGTTGTTAATTGTTTATTTGCAAACTTCACTCTAAAAAATGCTGTATTTATAAGTGACCCTTCATGTATTGTTGAACAGTAAACAACTCTGTCCATTTCAACAAAGAACACTGTGAACATCTATTTTGAGTATACACATTAATCAATACAAAACTATGGTGATAAATTGTCATATAGTTGGTGTTTTAGTAAGAAATTCTGGACTTTTGTTACAAGTTAATTGGTACTCGTTAATAAACCATACATTTAATATTCAAGAGGAATTGATGATTTCTGATGGATTCAAACTCCTTTACTCAACTTCACAGTTTAATGACAATTTCGTAACAATAACTTAACCAAAAGAATTTAATCCAAACTAAATGACAAGATAAACATCAATGTTCAATTCACTTTGATATGATACATTACTTAATTTCATACTTACCATATTTTTTATCAATAAAATCATTCAAAGTTTAACAAAGTTTAGTTTTTTATTAGGGTGGGAAGTTGTGAAGATCTTAGTATTTTCAAAGTTGAATTCACGAGTCAATCTAAGTTAGGTTACCACTGGAAACGTGGAGGCACTGGACAGCCGTTTCGTCCTACTTTGGGACTGCTCGTGAACCAGCACTGTTGAGGAGTCCCATACTGGGACGAAACGGCTGTTCAGTGCTCGTAAGGCTTTTTTCAGTAAATTACTATAATTAGGTTGTTACTATCACTTTTTATAAAAAATAATAGTAAATAAACAATATCTTTTTACTGAAAAATCATTTTCTCCCATCTGTAACTCTAATTTATCTTTTACGATGTGAATCCAAAAAAGAAAAGATAAATAAATCAACATAACCACATGTTATTTCAAACTGTTTAATGGAGTTGTGAATTCGAAATACAAAAAAGGTAGAACTCAAAAAAAGGTTGACAACAACTTAACACCAACAACAATGACGAAGAAGAAGATAGAAAAGAACAATATTAGTTATAATATCATAATAAAAAGGGAACAACACTGTCTGTCATGCAAATTAATACTTGATTTGTAAAAAGATTGACATTATCATTGTAGACATATCATCAAGTATATTTACATGTGAACATTATATGAAGATGGTTTGATCTTCTACTTTGGCTAATCTTATCGTGATTTATTTTCATTTAGTCTGTTATTTCTTTTCTTCAAAGTTGAAAGTTAATTCAAGTGTGAACAGATTGTTGACTGATTTCCTATACACACTTTAGTTTCATTTTCCACTAGTTCACTTCATTACAACCAATTACCTATCCACCCATCTATCCATCCACTCTTCTGATACTCACTTAAATGTATACACAGTAGTTAGTTTAGTTCTAATTAATAATTAGTATTACTGTGGTAACTACATTAAATTAAATCTGATAGTCACGTGAATAGTTGTTCGTTTTTCTTGATCATAACAACAGATGTATTAATTTGTCTGTATTGTATAAATATGAATGGATATATATTCAAGTTTCACTGTATTTAGTAAGTAGTAAGAATACTGTTAACAATTGGTATGAATATAATAATAATGATGACTGAAAACTTCATCTTATTTGTATAAGTGTGAAATAATCAAACTTATATTGGAATTGGTTATAATTAAAAAAAACTGGAAAGTAAAAGGTATGAATATATACTGATAACAGTTGGATTTGTACAACAGATGATTTTTTCGAGTATCAGTCTTTGTTATTTTATCGATGTGATCAATGTACGTTGAACGGAAACTACAGTAACTCTCAAGGAGTTGGTCACATTTATCATGATGTCGTAAAATCAATTTAACTAGAAATAGTTTAATGTTAAGCGTTACCATGAGAACAGTCCTGTTTTGTGTTTGAGAAACTGGATTTATCCGAGTTAAGGATGTTAGATCATTGCTGTCTCTGAATGAATGACCTTATTCTGATGATAATATAGTGTAAACGATAGTTGGCTAAGTAAAAAATTGAATTGTAAACAGTAGAAAGGATGATTTCATAATTGATCGCTTCTCGAAACACTGGCTTGATCAATTTTTACACACTTTGTCTTAGTTGTTAATATTGGATAAACAGAGCGAAAACCTTGTCAATTAATGATAATTCACCATGAAATGAAGGACGGTTATTCTGAATTAGCATTTATTGTGTTCATTATGACTTTATGGATAAAGTCCCACGGATAATATCATTCAATGACTTTAGCCATTATCTAAATATGATTCAGA
This sequence comes from Schistosoma haematobium, assembly GCF_000699445.3. Classification (NCBI taxonomy): domain Eukaryota; kingdom Metazoa; phylum Platyhelminthes; class Trematoda; order Strigeidida; family Schistosomatidae; genus Schistosoma; species Schistosoma haematobium. Next base: position 14,942,761 of record NC_067197.1, on the reverse strand, counting down.
ATACAAGGCCATTGACAATCTTAATATACTCACATTTTTGTTAGTCATAAATAGCACGAAGTATCCGGTAACTAAACAATATCTATTTTGTTTAGTTGTGCTTCTTACTTAAAGTATATCATCTTACCATTCGGTAATTCCAATTATTTCCAAACTGATTTTCCCACTTTCAGTTCTGAATATTTTCTTTTCATATCGGGCAGAGTATTTTCGGGTGTCTCTTATTATATTTCAAATAAATAGGCGCAAAATCTAGTCTATTTTGTCATACCATATTGTGTTTACAACACCACGGTACTGAATTTATTAATTAAAAAAATTCGTTTAAATGGAAAGTAGTTTCTATCATGGGTTAACATCGGTTGATGAATTACAACTCTTTTATTGTTCATTCTATATGTTCATGTTTCGGTGTAGGAAGTCATTAAATTACTATATATATTCCCCATCTATACATAATCTTCAATATGTTTCTTTTAGATTTTAATCAGCAATGAAAACCAGGATGTACCTTCCGTTCTACATAGGATTCGTCTGATGGATATACCTGTATCACAATGTTGATGTTTACACTGAGAATTAAACCAAGTATTTTTCGTTTTAAAAACTGAGGCTCTATCAGTTAATACACTCATTTCAAATGACCATTAACTAACTTAAAGGGTCTGAGGCTGCATATGTAGTGGTCTGTATTTCCCATCGCTGATATTAAAGACTGCGATTCATCAGTCTTCCTTGGCCAATATGAAAACTGAGCAGATTGCTCCCATACTCTGCCTATGTAAAAAATCAATATCGAGATCCAGGAATATGTCACTGACGAATTCCAAATAGACACAACTGCTAAATCCTATCCAAAAGTATTTAGGAATTTGTGACTATTATTATTATTACTATTATCGTTATTATTATTATTATTATTATTATTATTATTATTATACGAATGATCAACCTAAGTTGGATCCCAAGACGACTAGAATTATTGAAACGATGAATCCTTTAACTAATGTGAGCTGAAAGTATAAATTTATATTTGCCTATAAATAACAGAAGTTGTATAATTTACTCAAGAAATTAAATTTATTAAAAAACATAACTTATGATCATTTAATGAACTAAATTTTATTTTAATCAGAGAGGGGTTTTGTGCATATTATAGCAATTTAATAGTTAAATTCATGAGTCAGCTGAAGCTAGACCACCATGGAAAACCTGGTAGCAGTGGACGGCCGTTTCGTCCTTCCAGGTTTCCGTGATGGTCTAGCTTCAGCTGACTCATGAATCTAACCATTAAATGATATTTGATTCTATTCTCTATAACTCTAATTATTCATTCACACATTACCAATTACCTACATATTTAATGATAGCTTAGTAACTAATCAAAATAACTTAACAAAGAAACTATTTCCATCAAGTGTTAGGGAAACAAATTTTCCTTCTTTCTAATAGGAAGAATTTTAGTAAACAAATTAGACTGTCTTAATTGTTTCTAATTCATGATGCGATATTTTCCAACACTTTCTATTGGTGCGCTTCGTTAAATAATAAAAAGAAAATACTATTATTTTATTGGTCAATAAATATTGTGCGCTTAGGATATGATAATTTTATGTAAATTCCTATTTGTTAAAAATATGACCAATCAAATAAGCACATTTTTAAGAAGCGGGTTTCACCCGCATCATATATAAACGAGAACTGAAGTTAAGGGACCATCATTTTCCTTTAAGGAATTTTCCAACTTTCAACTTACCCTGATTATGGAGGTTTGTGAAGCAACCAGTATAACTGGTCAAGGCTTCGTAGACGCGGCCTATTTTCGTGACTTCTATTTGCATGAACAACTGACTGATGTAAAACAGCATCTTCCAAATCGTGATTACCCATATCCAATTACACAATATCAGACATTTTATGAAAATGTATCAACATTTTCATTTCCCCAAATCACTACTGTTACCACAATCTCACCTAGCGTTACTTCACAGAATTACGCTCTGAATAATTTTGGTAATGACAGTCAACGACAATGCCATCATCGTTTACCATCTACTCTACAAACGATGTCATCAACTTCTGAAAATTTCTACCCTAAAGAAATGTCCACTGATCAAACGTACGCACAACATCAATTTCACCTTCCACAACAACAACAAGGTCTTTCACAATATTTCCATCATCAAAGTAATAATTATTATGATAAAAATGTAGTCGAAGATCACAAAATGAATCAATTTAAATTTACGGATGAAACTGTTGTTATGACTACTACTTCCGTTATTGCTTCTGCTGCTGATACAATAACTTGTACTAACACAACAGCTTCCACTACTATTCCGTACACAGTCAGACAAAATGTCGCATATTCCACTCCCGTTACAAATGAAAAACAAGACCATACATTGGACAACTTTAATTTATGTAGTACCATACTATCCAACACAGATACGAATATCTCCCAATGGGATGTGAATGACCCGAAATTACCAAAAGTAAGTAACATTGTATACTACTTACCTGTTACCCATAATGTATTAGTAGTACAGAGATTCGTATTTAAAAGCAGTTATTACCAATTAAACAGTAATGATATACATACAATTTTATGACATCAGAATGCGATCAAACCAACAATCTTCATGTTTTAGGGGTGAAAATTAATTACAAATTTTCTAAAATTGGCACAAAATGAATTAAGTGAATAGTTGATTAAATCTGAAATGAAATCTTAAAAGAGTTGGGTGTTTGTGATATTTGGATTTATTTAAAGTCAGTTGAATAAATAAATAAATAAATGGTCTGCTTATTCGACAACTAACAAGTTTACCCCCAGTATTATTAGGAAAATTGACCTTTTTGATTTCATGTTGTTTAAGATAATAGGTGGCCATAAAACTTGCAATGTATACTTTATTTTCGTCCATATCACACACAAGTCGGTCCACCTTCCCAACTTATCATCACTTCAAACCCTTGATACGTAGTGAATTAAGATTACAATAAATTTGATTTAGAATTATCTACAAAAATGATTTATTGTTTCAGCAACTCATCTTTAAGTCTCCTGTAACCAAATTTCGAGTTTGTATGTCATCTATTGCAGTTTAAATAGTCAGTTATTATACATAATACACAGTGCACTTTCAATTTTCTTAATTTGTTTTTAGTCAGTGACTGATTGATATTTATCATTATCTATCTAATGCCAGTAGATTATTGGATTAAATTAATCGAGTAAAGCTAAGAATAATATTGAAATTTGCTGGTAATATTCAAACTACTAGGAGTCGGATTAAACTACTCAAGACATGATTATAATAGTTTGGTGAAATCAGTAATGATAAATTCCATGGCTTTCATATGAATTATTTCATAGAAATATACTACTTATGAATATGTATATGTATAATTAACGTCTTTTTTAATTACTGTCTTTATGTTTAGATTCGGCAATTCGATACATTTACAATGTGGCCACAAGGTCATTGTCGTTATGCGTATAAAAAATCCCAATCTGAGGGAGCTCGACGTCATGCTAGCGGTTGGGCAATGCGTAATACCAATAATCATAATTCACAAATACTAAAAAAATCATGTCTTGGTGTATTGTTATGTTCATCTAAACAATGCACATTGGCTATGCGACCAGCTATCTGTGATAAAGCAAGACGACGCCAAGAAGGTGAGTTGATATTCTATGAATTATAATGGATAGATTAATGAGGATTTATTTCGTTAATCTCGTGCGCACAAACGTTCAACCTCTAGGCCACTGAGTCAATATCTAACAGTGTTAAAGTCTAACATTAATCGATTCACTACTAGCTTCGAGGGGAAATTTCGTAAGCTCTCATAAGAAGCCTTGACTCGACTTGTCGGGTGTGAAGAAGGTATTCAACGTAGATGATGAAAGGTGGTAACACAATGTCGTGAATTGATCGAAGTTAGACATTAGCATCACTGAGTGCCGACTCAGTGGTCTAGAAGTTAGGCATTCGCGAGTGACACCGAGTTCATTTACAGCTCTCTGTGTTATGGATACACATAGAATCAGCCGTCTATTGCTTCTATTTTTTCGATAGTTGTAAAACATTGATGAGTCTTTGACTTGAATGAAATAAAACAATTATTGATCCATCTCTAGTTTTAACAAGTTCTTTATCTGACATCAGTTCGTAATTCAATTAACTAATTTAATATTCAAAATCTAAATTTCTTTTGAAATTCATTCATTCTCTTTATGTGTTACTCTCTATCTACTGATTAATGATTATAACCATAATATAAGATCAGCTTCTAAAAAGTTTATTGAACATAAATTTTCTGTCCATCTGTTTGCAAGTAAATTATATGCTCTCTTTTTCTTTATTCTTTTTAACTGTATGATCATTAAGTATGATTGTCAACATCATTCATAATCAATCAATTGATCAAAAGAGTATTAAATTGTTTATATGTTCTTGCATGTATGTTTTTCTGTTTTATCTTCGCGTGTATACTCATACATTTCATATGTACATGTTATGTCACCAGGTGATAATATACAAATTAAAATATTTGGTAAATGATATAATATAGAATAACTCCCTTTGATATTGAATAAATACTTTCACACCTTTTGTTATTATTATTATTATTATTATTACTGATAGTGATGATAAAGTTTATGTCTTTCTCTTTCATTCGCTCGCTTTTCACTTCAAACTCAACTTGAAACACATGTTCAATTCATCAGATATTACTATTATTATTATTGACACATGAACATATGATACCATGTAGATTATGAATACAACTTCCTTCCTTCTAGATGTATATAGATTTCTTCATATATATTTATATATCCATACATAAACACACAAAATCCAGAATAGCAAAGTCAAACAAGAGATTAATTATTAAACTGCAGTGAAATAATTCAAATTAACCTGAAAATAATTATATACTATCAATAAACAGTAATAATAGTAGTAATAAAAACTGAGCCGTGAATATATATTTAATATAAAGTTGTCAAGTTCAAATGTGAAAACATTTGGATATCCATAAAGTGTTTATGAAGAGATTACAAGGTTCTTGAATTGTATATACTACTTCAGTTCATTGGTATTTACTGTTAGATTGTCTAAAATGTAGGATGAAATTATTGTTTAACTCATCTACTTTATTTGTAATAGATCAGTAAATACTGATTATATCTGTTAATTATTGATTGAGTTCGAACAAGAAGAAGCATAATGTTACAATTATAAAAAGTATATATTTAAGAACTAGATCTTATCATTTTATTTTAAGAAGTGTACACCCACTACTTATGGTTAATTCGACTTAAATAATATTGAAAGCTCAGTAGTATGCACAAGACTAATTACCATTATCAGTAATTTTTATCATAAAAATAGTTTTAACGCCATGCTTTTACCAGGTGAATTTAACTATTATAACTAATTTTTTTTACAATATAATCTAGGTCGACAATGTTGTATGCCAAATTGCACTGGACGTATTTACATTCAATCATGTCATGGACATGGAGGTTATCCTGTGACACATTTTTGGCGTGAACATGGTGATACAATTTATTTTCAAGCTAAAGGTACACATGATCATATACGACCTGATTTAAAACCAGTTCGTGATACAGCGGCTAGACGTCGTAAACATCAACAACAAAATATGGAACAAATAGAAAGTGGAGGCGAGCAACGACAACGTCAGCAAAAAGTTTCACGTTTACACAATATGAAAAATGTTAAATGTGTTGGTTTAGCACAACAGCAACACGAGAAAAAAATGACGCTTATTTCAAATCCATTGAATTTGCCTTATACAACTGAAGTGATATTACCAAATAATACTACTACCAGTAATATTACACCGACTATTGATTATGGAGTTGATGTGAACATGACGACGTTTCAACATCATGTTAACAATGATCAACGTTCCAATCAATTTTTACAAATGCATTATAATAAAAGAATAAATACTGACCATGGTGAGTTGTGTATTTTACAGTATGCATTTTTAAACATTATTATCACAAAGGAGATTGTTGGATTTTGTTAATACCACAAGCAAGTTTACGTTAAAAAAGAATTGAAGACCTGGAAATACTGGGTAGCAGCCTTATTTAGAGGTCAATAGCTCGAGTGCGATATGTCCTAATCGTGGAGTCATCGATGCACATGTTTGACGGGTCATATACTAGGATGAAACGGCCATCCAGTGCTTCCAGGTTTTCAGTAGTTGTCTAACTCAGATCAGTTTACGATCTCAACAAAAATTATTATTTAGTTCGATGAATTGCTAAGGATAGTTTTTTCCAAAATTTCCAACGTTTATTCAATCAATATCACACTATATGACCGAAATGACCAGCTTTCATAAATCAGCGCACAAAACTAAAATAATTATGAGCTTGCTATTGATAAACTGTCAATTTGTATACACTCCAGTCACAATTAATGAGATTCAAACATCAAGAAACGTGTATTATTTGCTGTAACGTTGAGTAATGAATGTACAACATTGTGAATCAGTTAAAGATGATAACAGCTGAACCGTTAGATCTCGTTATTTTACATTAAGCACTAATTTTAGCTAGAAAATCACTGGAAATTCAGAAGTAACAGATATCGTTTTCATCCTCGGTAGCGTAAATCCACGACCCAATTACAATGGATTGATCCCATTATTTCTAGGTTTCATAGCAAGCATCTAACATTTATATAAGTGGACTGATATCCAATAGTTTGTATAGATAAGTTCAATCAATTCGCAACAATGTGTAACAGCTTTCCTAGCTTAAATACTTGTCTAAATGAGATAAATATTTGACGTATACTATAAAATACAATAATCTCCAGAAAACTGTTACATTAGATTTCAGTTCAATAGTTCATAACAATATTATATGTCACAGAACTCAAAATGGTCTCCAAACTATGACAAAACAATAAGCTTTTTTTCAACAGTTAATGCAATCAATCAAAATCTTAAATCAGATTACTTAGTGTAATATTTTACTTCACTGTTATTCACTCCACCTGTAAAGTAAAAAAATACAGAGTATTCAACAATCGAAAGTCAGCATCTGAATAATCAATTTGCGTCGACAGTATCGATAACCAACTTTTAATTTGTAGCCCCCAATGATGACAATTATCAGTAAACATGTTGATAGTTTAGAATAATTTGACTGTTTGTCAAAATTATATTTTTGTTTACTCTACCTTTCATTTTATCAATCCTTTTTCTCATAATGACCATGTAAGATGAAATGATAAAGATCTATGTACATTCATACCACATCCTATGCTGTCTATGCTTTAGTAATTGAATACCTGGAAATTAAATTTGGTTTATTCTTTAAAAGATAAATTTATTTATTAAAAGTGTAAATGTAAAGTATAGTTGATTATTTCACTATGATAACCATCACAACCGATCGTACAAATACCTTCAGTATTTATGGATCCAAATCTATGACGTTAAGAATCATTTTGCTTCTCTAATGTAAAAACTGTATTTGAATAGTCTCAGTAATTAAAATTTCAGTATTTCATTTTTCAATCTAATCCAAGTTACTTCCAGGAAACTAATTAAAGTTGAAACATTGATTTTGGAATTATTCAAAACAAAATCATTGAGATTAGTTCAAATATAATATTTACATTTAATGCCTTATATATATATCGTGGATTAGTTGAAGTTAAACATTAACACCGTTGGATACCGGATCAGTGGTCTAATGGTTAAGCGCTCGTGGGCAAGTCTGATAGGGTCTGGGTTTGAATCTCGCGAGGCGGGATCGTGGATGCACACTGCTGAGGAGTCGCGCAGTGGGACGAAACGACCGTCCAGTGTTTGCGGATTTTCCATGGTGGTCTAGTTTCAACTGACTCATGATCTCAACTATTAAACTTATATATACATATACTTAGTGAACAGTGTTTTGTTAAATAATTCGTTAAATGTTTGACAAAATATTCATTTAAATACACTGTTATATTTAAATAGGTAAAACTTATTAGAATAAATGAGAAATTAATGTCTGTTCTTGTTTGTTATCTTTTAATTTTTATCAATCTAGATTTGAATAAACCAATACCGACAGTCAATTCTTCTTATTGTGATAATGTAATAACAAGAAAAGAACCAATATTCCCAGGTTCAAATCCATTTGAAAATAATAATGAATTAGATTTACTTGATACTGTAACAATGATGACAACAGAACCAATGCCAACTACGATTACTAATACAACTAATACTAATGATACAGTAAAAAATCTACTAATGACATCGAAAAATGTTAATAATTCATTAGAAATAACTAAAAGTCCATTATCACAAAATACAATAATAAAACCATCAATCAACAATTATAATGATAATCAGTCATACGATACAACACCAACGACGAGTACACTTGATTCTTCAACTTTTCTACACAATGATACTTACATTACGCCACCAGGAGAAAAATTCAATTCCACCTATACTCAACGAGATTCTATCGGGACTAATAACGATCACGATAACAATAATAATCATTATTATCAAAGTCAAATGAACTTAACCCCAACGAAATTATCTACATCATCAGCTTGTAACACATTTTATCGATATCATTTTATGAATCAATTATTAATGAATTCTCAATTAAATCCTTTAAATACTACTTACAATTATCAGAATCATAGTAGTAATAGTAATACGTGTGGTACAAATAGTGAATCTACATCAACTTATGGTTTAAATGCCTCATGGTCAACACCATCACCGCCAACATTTGGTGGTGTTGGTAGTAATTCCAGTTTATTGAACAATAATAATACAGTGTACAATGGTACGACTATCGATGAAATTCCAATACATAATGAAGTATCATTAGATTCTTTGAAAGATCTACAATCATCCTTATTGAATAATATACAAGAAGTAAATAATGCAGGGATTAATCGTTATGATCCTGTGAATGTTTTTAGTCACAATAATGATAATAATACTAATGTGGAAAGTTCTTCAACCTACTATGATTCAATGAGTCAGCAATTATATCATCATAATAGTAATTACTATTCAAGATATATGCATAAAATTAATTTGGCCGGTTATCAGTTAACTGCACCACATCAGCAGTATAATTTTAATAATATTAATGACAATTCAAATGATCATTTGTTATCTATCAATCAAACAGGTTTAACACCATCAGTGTTTATGTCATCCAGTACACCAATATCAACGATGCCATCAAAAACAATGTCTAGGTTGTATTCATCTGATGATAAACATACCTTGCATACACCTACAAGTGGGATGACACAAATGCCTGGAGGAACAGAACCGGACGCCAATCATACACATAATAATAATAACATAGGATTTAGTCATATCGCTCCAATACCGTTTTGCTTGAATAGTAGTTCCGAGTCAAGAAGTACACGAACAGATAGTTCCAGTGATAGTAGTCAATCAAAACAAATTATGCTATAGTATCATATTTCCTATGCTCCTCATCATATATACATACATACATTCTATCAGCATTAAATATCAAATCTACCTGAAAATGTACAGAGATTTCGCATGTAGAGAATATGAATATCATTCTATTTTTTTTCTCTAATTTTATTGAGTAACACTGATATTTTTAACATTATTTTTGTTTTACAGATGTAAATTTATTATTCTTTTTTTCACATTCTATGTAAGATTGGTTTTCTGACCAATGCCAGATAAAATTAAAACATTTTCACTATAACAACTATAGATTTTGTCAATAGAAATATTATTCTAAGAAAAATAATGAGATGTATATGATTAAAACAAGATCTCCAATAAATACCTAATGTATATTGTAAATATTATTATTATTATTTTTTATTATTTTTTTGTAAATCGAAAAAAATTAATTAAATTTATTCCATGATTATTTATAAAATTCTGTTTTCTTATTGGTCGGAAAATTAACCAATCAGAAGTGAGGAATATGTTATCAGCAAACTGTAGATATTATTATCAGAACGGGTTGTGTGGAGATTTTTAGAAATTTCACTTGTTGAAATCATGAGTCGATTGGTTGAAGTTAGACATTAACACCGTTGGATGCCGACCGGCTCAGTGATCTAGTTGGTTAAGCGCCTAGAGCGAGACTGATAGGTCCTGAGTTCGAATCTCGCGGGGTGCGGGATCGTGGATGCGCGCTGTTGAGGAGTCCCATACTAGGACGAAACGGCCGTCCAGTGCTTGCGGGTTTTCCATGGTGGTCTAGCTTCAATTGACTCATGATTTCAATATGTGAAACTGTAGATAGCTAATAATTCCTGTAAAATGAGAAAGATTTTTAAAAAAAATGAATCAGTAAATAATTTTATTTCAAACACTAGGTGACATAAAAGTGAATTAGAGATCCCCTTAGAATCATAATAATTGGTTGAGCTAATTTTATAATATATATGTAACAACAAATTTAATTAAAAATGTGATCGCCTTTAGAACAAACACACCACTTTCTGACAAATAAGCCAAGTTTATTTAAGTTGATCTCCATGTCAAGAAAGCGTAATCTTACTCTTTTAGTAAAATTATTCCAAATATGATTTGTAGTAGCAAAATTCTCTATTTATCTTTCCGCAATGTTCAGTGTCTAATACATAGGAAAACAATGGAGTTATTTCTAGATTTCGTAAGTTACACTAAAATAATCACGAAGTTATATGCTCTAAGCATTGAAGGGGAAGACCTATAATTGTTAGATCTGTAAATTAATATAAACAAAATGAAAATGATTAATTGACAATGTGATATTTATACGAGTAGAAAGTTATCGTCAGCTAAAATTATTGTAACGTATTCAACGTCCAAACCATATCAGAATTAGGATAGCTAGACCATTTATATTTTTTTACTCATGTTTTTCTACAGCCAAAATTTGCTATAATTGGATTGTAAAACAATAAATAACGCTAATTATGATTTAATAATCACTGAGCAGAGACTAATATCACTTTTCTATCGTCATTTTTGGTATCTATCGAATTTGATTGATCAAATCTCGATGTGGCCACTAATCCAATGATTTAACTTCGTATACACTACGTTTAGGCATTAGGTGTTTAGAAATGATCAGCAACCTGACTGGTAGAATTCACTCACCATTCTTGATGACTGCCTATAACCATCCAGCATTTTAAGATAGAATTTGTTGCGGAGTGATGTCACTTAAAGAACTATTTAAAAACCATAAAGCGTTGGAAAACTGATCCCTTCTAGTTTAGTACTGTTCAATAGTGTAACTTTGCAACACTGTTAGGGATAGAATTCAGGTCTAACTAATTTGGAATTCAGTGATCCACATTTTTATTTTCAGATGATTTTAATGTAGTAAAATAGTCATTTAGTTCCTCCAGGCATTTACTACAATACAACCTGCAAGGTTATACCTTACCAGTTATAACTTCATACCACAAAACAAGTAGATTGATCGATCGCTTATTTCATTCTATTTCATAACTCCTCATGAGGGTTGATCTCATACTGTTAAATATGAAGATAATCTATATCTCAAAGACTTAAATATTATATATTTATAACCAAGTTTAAAGTTATTAGTGAGCAATATATACATACTGACCAGTTCTTATGTAGTCTGGTTATTGATTTTTCCTGTTTATTCATATAACTGTGTTTATATGTCATTGAATAAGAGTGTCTAAATCATTTGGAGCCTGTTTTTAGTCGAACAATACTATTAAAAACTAATAGTAAATTTCAACTAACCTGTGTTTTTTTATCATATCACATGTAGCAACATTATTTAAATGAACGATATGTTTATAGTACACACTCTAATAACTTTACCGTACACTAAATTGTATATTATGCTTCTATTTACTTATTCATCATTAGATGAAATAAATTTAGTTATTGTTTTTCTAGGATGAAAAAAATATCCTTGCAAAGATAAGTGAAACAATCAATCGATATCTTGATTTTCTTATCTATGCATAAGCATTAATAGGGTATACACATACTTTTACGCCTGTTGTCAAGGTATTTTTTTTGTCTAGTAGTAATAAAGATGATTTTCTTTGCATAGTTGTCGGTATTAGTCTGTATATATTTATAAATTTGTATGTATGTAAGAGTATACAGTCTGTCACACAATATGATCGACCCCATTAACTATATATTTTACATTTAGAAATATATATAATTTATTAATACTACTAACATTCCTGTTATAGTATAACCACAATCACGTACTGTCAAGTAAATTTTCATATTTTATAAATATTATAATTGTTTACAAGGCTGAGTAGTATGGTAGTCATAGCAGATCATTAGCTAAGAAGAGGTTATTGGTCTTTGACTTCAAAACATTAACTCATATATATTTATCATTTTCTCATGTTCCATTCCATGTTGAACTTGATTCGAATTATAAGACAAGATTATATATGCATATATATCATTTTTATATGTACTATGCCTCATTGTCACACTCACCCATTCACTCATTTCACAAATAAATATATTCACACACACACACACTCACTCAACATTAATGTATGCATTTAGGTAGTAATAATAATAATAATAATAATATCGAAACCCTCCACGATTTAAATCACATTCTCATATCACTGAACTGTTGTCAACCTATCAACCAACCAACCAAAAGAAAACAATCATTATATGAGAGATATAATGTTTGTATTTTGTTGAGAAAAAATGCCATTAAAAATAAATTATGCCTAATTGTCAAACTGGTCTATATGTTGTCCTTCTTAGTCTAGTGATTATTATTATTATTATTATTATTATTATCAATAACAATTACTATAGCTAATAATATTCATCCATTCTTGAATATAAAAAGTATATTGATACTCATTGAACACAGCTAATGTGATGATTGCCTATACGCGCATCATCTCTAATGTATACAAGAAAACATGTTTAAACAAGTCATTCTTTTTATCAATGTTTAATTTTGATTTGATTTGATTTCAAATGATTAACTGATATTGGCTTTGATTATTATGTCTAAGAGAATAGAGTTAAACATGACTTTGATTATTATTAAGATTACTGTGTTTGTTTTCTGTTTCGGTTGACTTTGTTTTGCTTGTTTCTTCATCCTTTTTTTTCTTTCTGCCGAATTTTTTCTATTTATTTAAAAGGTAGGAATTAAGAAAAACTGTTTTTTTCTCTTTTATATTTAAAAGTAATTCAACTTGGTTAGGCGCCAATATACATTTTACAATGTAAATGATTCTTAGTATGATTTTTGAGTCAACTCATTCTTTTCTATATTCCGTATGGATAGGTCAGACTTAAGATTACATTGTCAAATAATTCAAGTATTGACTGAATCGATGACAAAAGGAGCAAGTTGATTTTGTTTGTTCGAATCAAATGAATGAAAAATATTTGTTTTGAACAAAAACTTTCTATAGTTGGATAATGGCTAACAGTAGAATCTACGCAACGTATTTGATCCTACTGGAGACTTATCAATTGGATGCATAATCTGGGACTTAAACCTAGTGCATTTTGCTTTAAACACTGAAATCTTTGTCTATTGAATTATGAAATTCATCAATAAAATCCAGGCATATAAATGAGACGAAACCTAAATATCTCCGTTATTTACAAAGTGAACATGAATTTGACGAAATATCAAATCGACAGACAAATCTATTTATAATCCCGAACATACAGAGAAAGAGAGAGAGATAAAGAGAGTAAGTGAGGTTGAATTCGAAATTATTTTCGTTATAATCAGATAACAGATAAGTCGAAGGAAAAAATTATATTATTACTTGAATGATGATCATGAATATGATATGATGTGAGCAGAAATTTGATCCTAAGAATAACATAGCAAAATCACAAGAATAAGTCATAACTACAGAGGAAAAAATCTCATCACATAGTAACTATGATGATGATAATTATTATATTAAAGCGATTTTTAAAAGAATTAAAAAAAACATAAACTCACGTGAATATTGATGCACATAAAATGTAAAAAGCTATATCAGTTACCGACTAGAGTAAAATGTCTTTTCCGCTTATTTTAATTTGACAGTGATTTGATCAATGTTAATTTGTGAAGCGAATATAAACATACACATAGACACATACAAATATATACACATATAGAAACAGAAGCAAAGAAAAACGGATTCAAGTTCTTACAAAACACCTAATTACATTTAATCTGATATCATCATCGCTATAATCATCATTAAACTAATTATGATCACCGTCAAAATTTATGCAAGTAGCCAAGACAACAGAAATTTTATCGTAAAAAAAGAAGACTGATTAATTCACTGTTTATGGTCTGACATTGATGTTCACTACACCCATTTATTTATTTATTTATTTATTTATTCATCCACCCAACTCACCTTCATACTCATTATTCAATTAAAACGCAGTTCATGTATATAGAAAACCGAAGTTATAAAATCACATATATTTATGGTTCATTTGGTATATATGAATATTATGTATCGACTTAGCTGACCAAATTCATTTTAACAATGATAATGAGATGTTAAGAATTTTAACCATTGGACAACAACTTAGTAGTTTGAAAATTCACCGTAGGACGTGAAGATCATAGATTCCATTTAAAATGGAGTTATATATATACATATATATTTCTGAGAAGTATCATACCTAGTTGAAAGAGTAATTTTTCCAATTTCTCTTGATTTCCAATAACTGTCTAATTTATATCAGCTAATAATGTAATGATATAATTCAGGCACTCTCTATAATCTCACTTGTGGCTGACTAGAAAATGGGTTTCCTGGTGTTCGAGTGGGAAGCCGTGACCAGTGGTGTCCAATCCCTTTAGGGTGATGACAGTTATCTGCCCTAGACAATGGATGAAGGGTTGCGCAAGATCATGGATTGATTGAAGTTAGAAATTAGCAGCGTTGGATACCGACTCTAGATTTTGAGTGTTCGTGCGCGACACCGAAATTCCTGGGTTCGAGCCCTTTTGATGTGGGATCATAGATGCACACTGCTGAGGAATCCCATATCAGGACGAAACAGCAATCCAGTACTTCCAGGTTTTCAATGGTGTTCTGGCTTAGATCGATTTGTGAATCCTACTGTTAAAATCCCGCAATCTCCATAAATCCCGATACTAATTTTAAAAAAATTATCTATGCCCATTAGTATAATCAATCGATTGTAATTTAGTTCTATCTTGTCCATAATTCATACACAGATTTGAAGTGTTGCATATGTTTCATTGAATTCAATGATAGTTAATTCATTTTCTTGTGAAGTCATGAATGTACATACACTATGGTGGAATTTTAAACTGAAAGGAAACAATTCGTTAAATATATATAACTATTTTTCTTTTGAATTTCAAAATGGTATTCTTCAACAACAATTAACATGTGAACAGTTAAAATGCATTTCAAACACAAGAATACAAGTTTTTTCTTTCCCGTTTTCTTTTTTTTTTGTGGAAATCTAAAGTTTGATACTGTAATGTGTAGAGGTTGATTTCCCCTATATTTGACTCTAATAAATAGTATCCCGTTAACTGAGTATTTAATGCAGGCTAAATCTTCTAGTTTAATTCAAAAGCCTAAACACCAGTTATAGAGATAGTTTATTATTAAAGATTGATAAAATCCGCAAGCGTACAGCGAGCAAGCATACTGTGAAACCAAGAGCGTGTATGTGAGAGTTAAAAATCCATATATACTTTTGAGTGTCAATCAAGTGTGGATAAATTATTGATTATCTGTGTATTACAACCAATCGGAGAATAGATTGAAAATTGATGTGCAGACATGTGCTCAATTATACTCACAGAGAAATTTACATAGTGGATTAAGTGTCTAAATTACAGTGAGTAGATAAATAATACAGTAGTTGAACGGGCTTACTACATAAGCTCCCATCCAGAACGTTGATGTTTTCTACAAAAAAATATTTAATGACATCTTTGTTCGACAAAGAGATAAAAGAAAAATTGTTTTTTAAAATAAATGTACAACTTGATATGATGAGTAAGCGTTAAGTTGTAATGACAGCTTGTGTTGAAACGTTTTATTTCATGTATGTAAAAATGTATATTCGACATCAAGGAATTGCATAAAGTTAAAATGTAAGTATAATGAAGATCCGTGAGGTCAATAAAAAATAGTAATGAAAATAGAGATTTTTGTGTTATAGGAACAATCTCAGGATTTGGTTTAGGTAAATATGGTGGTTGCTACAAATGTACGAACTCTCAGATGGGACAACCAATGTGTTTTGATATGTTATTACAGAGTAATCTTGATAAAATATGAAAACCATACACTGAATATTTCATTTGCAAATTTCCATCATTTGTTCTTCATATTTTATATAATTCTTCCAGTTCATAATTCCCTTCTATGCTCTTTGATTTGATCTTCTCAACCTTCTGCTGCTAGGTTTCCCATTTCCGATTATTATTATTATTATTATTTCTGACAACAATTGATTTATCTTTTTATGAATTTTAACTTGGTAGATTGTGTTTGTTACAGACTGATTTCAATTAGGATACCAATGAGAAACAGATAGTATTAGATAGCTAATTTATCCAAATTATCGAATTAATCAGTAGTTTCTAACAATAATCATTTGCAATTTAAGTTAATTTTGGCAAAACTCTCATTAATACTATAATTATGCTTACTACTGACTCAATATGTAATGAATTTCTAAAGTTTTAGATGGCATTTTATGACTAGTGGAGTACAGACAGGTTAGAAGGAAAATGGTGGTCATCTGTGGCATTGAATGATTGTCGAGGTACATTGTGAATTGATTGAATCTGTAATTGTATTGCTGGGTGTTGGCGTAATAGCTTAGATGGTTAATAATAAAAAATAATATACGGTTAAGCGTTTGCAGGTAACATCAGAAAGATTCGTGGATTTTTATCGCCAACGACCAGTATCCTCCAACTCACTCTGCCCTCGGCCTTTCTTTCCAGTTCTATTTAATTTTTATTCATTTTTATCATGTCTGTCTCCATTTCTCGACGTGATGTGTTCTTTGGTCTTCCTCTTTTCCTTTGGCCATGAGGATTCCATGTGAGGGCTTGTCTTGTGACGCAGTTGGGTGCTTTCCTCAATGTGTATCCTATCCACTTTCAGCACTTCTTCCTGATTTCTTCCTCCGCTGAGATCTGGTTTGTTCTCTCTCATAGTAGGTTGTTGCCAACAGTGTCCGGCCAACGGATCTGAAGTATTTTGAGTAGACAACTGTTAATAAACACCTGTATTTTCTGGATGATGACTTCCGTAGTTGTCCAATTTTCCGCCCCATACAGTAGAACTGTCTTGACATTTGTATTGAAAATCCTGACCTTTGTGTTGATTGACAGTTGCTTTTAGTTCCAGATGTTCTTCAGTTGTAAATATGCTGCTCTTGCTTTGCCGATCCGCGCCTTCACATCTGCATCAGATCCACTGTGTTCATCAATGATGCTGCCCAGATATGTAAAGGTTTCTACATCTTCCAAATCTTCCCAGCCAAGTGTGATTGGATTGTTGCATGCTGTGTTGTATCGGAGAATCTTGATTTTCCCCTTATGTATGTTGAGACCTACTGCTGCTGAGGCTGCTGCTACACTGGTCGTCTTCTCCTGCATTTGTTGTTGCGTGTGCGATAGAAGAGCCACATCGTCTGCGAAGTCTAGATCGTCCAGCTGCATTCTAGCTGTCCACTGTATCCCGTGCTTCCCCTCAGATGTTAACGTCATCATAATTCAGTCGATCACCAGAAGAAAGAGAAAGGGTGAGAGTAAGCACCCTTGCCTAACACTGGTTTTAACCTCGAACGAGTCTTTAATCGATTACTTATGGATTAGGTGATAAAAAATGTACATAAATCTAATTTAGATCACAAAACGTCTGCAAACTGGAAGAATAATTCAAAATACAAAACCACAAAGATTAATCAACAGTTGTTTCATTTTAGCGTATTTCGATCAACTCCATATGATATCAACAGTAGGATATTCTGCATCTCATCATAAGAATAAGATATATTTGAACCACAGTGAGACAAAATCTATTGTCTTGCATTGATATTCCCGAAGTATATTACATATTCTTCACCGAATCGAATGTATTTCATAAATGTTTAGTTCTTATATTAACTTTGGTCTAACTTTTAGATTGATTATTCCGTTTATTCGCAGAGCAATATTGACGTTAAAGTGTTGAAAAAGATAGAAGACAATCAAATTGTCTCATTTTTATTTATTTTCTATAAATAAGACCCCATGTCTCATTTCATTTCAGAATGTCATTAATGTGAAAGCTAAATCAGTAACAACCACATGTAATATAAACTAGGCAACCAACATAAGTAATTTACAATCTAACTTATCTATTAAGTATAGATTAATGTATTCAACTTCGAGGCAATATAGGCTGTGAAAATTCTAATTGTATTGCTTGGATATTCGAATTGGAGTAGATGGGTAGCATGTATTCAAATTCCGTAAAGAGTATGACGATAAAACTTACCTTTGAATGGAACATCTGTAAATAATTCTAATTAATCACAATGATAACAGTTATTATTTAATACTCATGGATCAATTGATGTATAAATGAACTTGTAGTTACATATTATTTAATTTTTGACTTATATCATTGATATAAACTGACCTATTGACAAACCTAAACAATCAATAAACTATGAATTAATATTCAATAGAATTATGAAACGACTTGATCCATTCAAGATAATTATTACCTTAATCAGATTATCTATTTTCATATGAATATGTAAATGTAGATACGCTTAAATGAATCCATTGTAAGTAGTATAATATAAAAATATCTAATCTTATGTCTAATTACTAAACAAATAAATAACTCATTGGAAAAAAAATTATCTAAATACGGATAACTGAATAAAGTATCAATAGATTAAGGGCTTGTTCATATGCATGAAAGTGAATTACCCTTTTTCTGTAGTGAGCTATATATCATGAGTAGTGAAATGAAAAAGAAAGAGACTGAAAAATCTATTTTTTTTCCATTTCGATTATCTAAAAAAAAAGAAACATTAAAGGCTTGTACAAATCTGATACTGAATTATGATATTCATAGTCAATAGACTTCAGAATTAAACAAATTAGCCTGGTTAGTGTCTGACTCTCTTGTTAAATGGGATTGAGTTGTATTGTTTGGATTGTTACGTGAAAATCTGGACGGTTTTTGAGGGGTCTCACACTAGAACAAAATAGTCGTTCACTGCTTCTAGATTCACAGTAGTGATCTAGTTTGCATTGACCCATGGATTCAACTATTAAAAGGTTGTATTCACTATATAATCCATATTCATTCATTGTGTTGTATCCACCACGTTCAATCAATTTTCGATGTTTTGTTACATTCAAAATTACTATTCTGAACTTTTCTTGAAGGTCTATCGATTGATAAACTCAAAACTTTTAAATAAATAATGGGAAAATTAAGATGTTAAATTTTATCCGTCAATCGTAAAACAACATTCAAGGGGTACTGTGGAATAAACAAAATAACATTTAAAAAAAATAAACCCTCAATTCTTTAGATTTCTATAGCGAGAATTGTGAAATACTAAATCAAAGCAGAATGAAAACCAAAAGTCCAATATCAATATTATTCACAAATCAAGCTCAAAACCTAGATAAACGAAATATATCGGAACCCAATAAAAGAGGACGATATTCACAATAATGATTTTTAGTCAGTTAAATAGTTTGATTTCCTTACTAATAACATCCATTTATTGGGTGATTCTTTCATAACTGAGTGTGATTTTTTTACTAAATAGTTAATTTTAAGAGTGTGGGAATGTTAGTAACTGTTTGTTGTGAGGTTTAGGCGAAGATTCAAGGTGAAAAATGCAAGGGTATTGATAGTTAGGGCTTGAAATGGAATATCTAGCGAAAATCACAATAGAATATGCAGGAGTCATTCAATAAATGAACGGAACAATAGCCGAAAATGCTAGACATAACACATTTCTTGAGCATTGGAAAGGTTCTGAACATTTATAGCTTTTAAATGTAATTTAATGGGATCTTGCAATAATAACAATAATATTATATTCGGTATTAAACAGAGATAATATACATGTATTTGTATTTAATTCGAGTCATAATGAATGATCCGATAAAATATGGTAAATAATGAAATTTTTTACGATAAGTTGGTTGAAAATAAACGGTGGAAATTCTTGCTTGATTTAGACATTATGCTGATTGATACCTATCAGTGAGGTGTATGTTGGGGAGGGGGAATAGATCCTGTTTGTAGAACTTGAGTTTCTTTATTCACTATCACAATCCCTTTATCACTAAAATGTTCAAGCTAAAACTGTCTTTCTGTAGAATTTAAGTGTTCACTAATAAACAAAGTAACTGATTGTTGAGTAGTAAATAATGTTTTACCATTAATTCCCTAGTTTTGGTTACGTTCTATCGATCAGAATGTAACGCAAATACAAGACGAATTAATTCGATATAACAGTAAATTTTATGTTCTCTTAGGAGAGGCAGTTAATAGGAGGCTCTGTGTTTTTTTTCAAAAATGGTGTTTCGGGCTGATTTGTATTCAAATCAACAGAGATTTTCTCTCTATAGGAGTCAGACTTTCATAATCAAGTGTCACATTCACAGATGTCATGTACTGAGGTATTTTAAAAACATAACTATAGTTTGACAAGCATACTTCAATCTATTTCTTATAGTTTAACCATTTAAGTGGATACAAAACTCTTTAAACTTTGTATACATATGGTATTAATCTGTAGTGTTTAAGCACAAAACATAAGTTAGTCACAATTAATTGGTGACTTAGGTTTATGTTTGTCCAGTCCTTTTTAGTAATTAACAAATCTTATCGATCAAGTTCCAACGTGGTCACTAGTTTAAGGGACTCGACGTTATATGTACTATGTCCAGATATTGGATGGTTGGACGTGGTTGACAACCTGAATGATAGGATTCGGCCAGCATTAAGGGATTAATATGATATTGATCACTACTCAGCTATCAATCAATTATAAATATCTCAATTCTACATGAGATGTAAAGATGTGTGGTGCATATTTTGGTGCATCAAGGAACGTTGGTTGCCTCGATTACGTCAGTCTATTGATTGTCAGCTGCTACGAAACTCAGGTCCACGATATCCTAGCGACTAACTCCAATCGCTTAACACAAAAATTAGTTTAAATTCATTTTCAAGTACAAATTATTAAATGAAGATAATAAATTAATCATTACAATGAAACGGAGTTTAAAATACACAAGTCAAGAAAACTAATTATCTTGATTCATAGTCAAAGTTACACTGCTGATGAGTCCCATACTAGGACGAAACGACCTTCCAGTGTTTCTAGATTCACATTGATGGCCGAACTAAGATCAGTTCGTGATTTGAACAATGAAATTATCTTAATTTATCTACAATTGTTGTGATCATTGGAAAGTAATTTCACATCGCAGATGAGTATTACTTGACGAACAAATAAAAAAGGCTACTTTTGTCGGAAAGGAATGTATCGTTTGAATAAGGTAACTCTCAGTAACGCGTACAATCTCTTCAATGGTTTATATTGAAAAATAAATTGAATAATGAACATTTTATTTATATACAATATAATATTAATATGTATACGGTTCATTTACATATATTTAAATCGTTTAAATGGATGATTCTGAACACATCCATCTACTCTATTTCCCTCTCTCTCTCCCCCTCCCAATATACATACATTCATGTGCACTTACACACATATATATGTATATATTTGAATGTGAAAATAAATACACATGTGAACAGTCTGTAAAATAGATTTGTAAATTGCTCATTTTGTTCATTTTAATGGCCCATGAATCAGAGAAAAGTATCATAAGAAAAGAAAAACTAACACAACAAGAACACTGAACACATATAAATAGATAAACTTGTTGGTCATGAGCAGTGTCATTAATCATTCATGTAAGTAATATAATGATAATACTAATACCAATCATAATAATAGTAATGATGATTAAAAGAAATAGTTATTTTATAAAATCAAAGTTGAAACTACGCAAATCTTGCCTTATTTTTCTTCATAATAATAAATTTAAAACCTTAGTGATTAGCAAAGGACAATAAAGTAATAAAATCTTTAAGTGGATTCTCTCTCTCTCTCTCTCTCACACACACACGCTCATGAAACCCATTCTCACTTCTTCATTTGTATTTTTCATGTCAAAGTTTCTCTAATATATATATATATATATAGATGAGTGCATATATACGTATCCCTAAGTGAAGAATAAGTTAACTTTAAATAAATTCACTTAACCTACTAGCCAACTCTTTATTTAGAAAAACGTGATCAATGATACTCACTTTATCAATGAAACTATGATCTTGATTATGAACAGTTGAAGTCATTAAAAAGAAAAACCTAAAACTATACTTTAAACTATTTTATTTAATTCTGTATATATAATTTAACTCTATAAATAAATGGTATTAATACAAGTAGTATTAACAGTTACTATAATAATAAGACGAAGAAGAAAAGAGAAAAAAAGACCGGTTGAATTTAGTAACCACGGCTTAAATCTGATCCTATTTGAACAAGTGCAATGAGTTTTTTTTAAGATTACATATAGGCTTACTTTGTTTCTCATGGATTAAATGGGTTTGTTTTATTCATATATGAAACGAAACTCTTAATCATATTTCAATCGTCATTTAATTGGATTTATTGGATTAAAACTAATATTTTATGAATGAATATCCACCCATTTTCATCTTCATATTGTATTTCTCACTTGATAGGACCTTAAATATCATTGGTTCCTTGTCTCATTTAATATGCTATTTGGTAACAATTCCCAAATACATTTTTATTCTGTACATGTACGCATGAGTTGTGCTTGTTGTTGTTTGTGCTTTTGGATTACATTTCCCCTCTTCTGAACCTAGACGTCTTCCATTGGGTAGCAGGACTGGGACGCATCGGAATAGTTAGCTTATCTGGTTATTGTGTCTCTGAGTCTTCGTTCCTTCTGCAGGTTGAGGTGATCTCGTAATCTCTTCAAATATAGTAGTTATTCAATGAAGTAACATTCTGTGATTTGTTAGTAATATCTGTTCGGGAAGAATAAATATAATCAAATACAAAAATTACAGATCTTTTCGAAATGGCACAATTTTTTTTCTATCTAAAACTATCGAAAAAATATTGAAATGTTCCATACTACTTCACTAAAAAATATTCAATAAACCTATTTTAGAGCTACCTACTAATTAGTATATAAGTAGTATTTGAACATGTGGTTTGTTTAACTTTTATTAATTTACTACATGTCTGTAAATGTAATAAATTATCGTATTGCTACGCAGTAAATTGATTGACGATAAATTTGTACTATGGAATGTTGGCTAAATGGTTCTAATAGTTAAGTAAATCTATGGGTTGGATAATTGATATTTTTGTGGATATTAATTGCAGATGAGCCTGATACTGAGAAGCAACAACTAGACAGTGTCACTTCTCAATTTATGACAAGTACTACTTACAAATTATTCAACAGATCACTGTCAAATCTCTCTATATAAATATTCGATTTTCATCATAGTGAGTATAGTTAATAATCGATATGTCTTACTTCACCCTATCACCATCATCATCATCATTATTTAACCTGTATTATTTCTAATGATTGACATCAACTTTAAGACAAGAATTAAAAAAAAGATACGGAATTTAATCAAATTTATTTTTTCTTAATCATAATAAATAATGAAAAGAGTAAGATTCACTTCATGAAAGGTGGTGCTATCCATTCCATTTCTCCAATTTGTTCTTTCTCTCTTCATTCATTCCATTTATTGTTATGTAATAAGTGTAATATTAAAACAAAAAAATTCAATCACCTTTCTTCTCTTTGTCACTTATTCACTTATTTGATAATTCTTAACTTCTGATTACTGCATGGTTCCCTACCATTTTTAAATATCACACATACACACAAAAAGAAAAGTTAATAAAAATGAGGGTTGACGAAGAAAAAAACAATAACCCATAGATTCTTCTCTATTGTTGTTATTGTTGTTTCTGTTGTTCCCTTTTTTCTTTAATGAAAAAGAAGTTGTTTTACCCAGCATTCATTCAAGAAATAACCGGTATTCTTTTTATTAAAACAAAATACAAAAGAGTTCTCAGTTCAAATTGACATTTTCACCTATTTTGATTATATATATGATTGACACATTGAACTAACAAGTTTTATCTATTTAATTCGGAACCATACATAGTTGTATATTTTAAAAAAAAAATTGAAATCCATTGAAGAGCAATAATAGACCATTTAAAATATGGAATACAATTGTAGTGTGTGCTACTGATTTTCATAGTTATAAGTAGTATGTATCATCAATCGAAAGTGGAATACCTGGCATTAGAAAGTTAAGAAAATCGAAGAAAAGACAATGAGAATAGTAAATGATTGTTGTGGAAATGAAGCAACAGTAAAGTTTAAGACAATTGATTGACATTTTGCAAATGAAGTACTTACTGTATGGTTCTCAGATTTTACTAAGATGTTCTGTAATTTTGTGTTCAAATACATTCGATTGTTCTCACTTGTATTCTCGTTCATTACACAATGTATAATAAAATGTATGAAAATTTTTGTGAATGAAAATGTTTTGCCTTTTTTTCGACTGTGACAAATAGATGATCTCAAAAAATAATTCAACTATTATTTATACTATTGCAAAAACACAATAGATGTTACCGTCATTTATAAATAAGAAATATGAGTACATGTCTGCATAGATACATATGATCTACGTATTTAGATATGTATTTGACATTGATTTTTTATTCTCATCCTAGTTTTTTTTTAAATTCTCTTAGACTCGAAATCTCCATGGAAATTAGTGATGAAAAGTGTTGATAAGATACTGAACACAAAGGTATTTATAGGCATATAAGTGACCATAATATACTAAAGACTGTTGGAAACATGACAAATTTAGAAGCAAAATAAGCAATCACTAAATCATAGTATGACACATAATCTTTCGTGTTTCTAGAAATCTATAGAAAACTCCCGTTAAACGATTATTGAACGAAGTATTTTAAGATTTTTCTTACCTTCCTAAGTCTCTTTATAGGAATTCACGAGCGTTCTCTACAAAAACACACAACTGACTGATATTAATCGGCCGAATAACAAAAGAGTTAACAGTTCTTTTGTTATAAGATAGTTAGAAATAATCCAAAGGGTATTTGGGATCCATCATTTCATTCTCCCTCACGTCGATCGATAGTGATCTATTTCTCTATACCGTGGTTATATTGTTTCTTAGATAGTTTATTATGAAAAATGTTAATTATTAAGGTCACTTTAAATATTAAGATTATTTTCTTTATGGGACGATATCAGCTAAATAGTCATTGTAAATAATTGAGGATTGGATAGGTGTTTTTATTCTAGTTCGAGAATACTCTTCAGTATGTACTTGCAACTCCTTGTGTAAGTTTGAACATAGTGATTTCAGGTTTCGAGGTAAACACGTTGATTTCTATCTAATTAACTTAAGTCTAAATGGCCCCTATCTTCAGATTTCAATCAGTCCACATTACTGTGTAATCATGACACAACTTTACAATTTAGATATAGCTAGAAGATAAAGTGTTACTATTCATCATTAAATAAAATAATATACACGTTCAGTAGATAGCGCGTTAGGATTCAAAACTATTAGATTCAAGTCTCTATGAAAGTATAAACACTGAAATGAATAAGCGAAATTCAGACGATAAGTCCTAAGAATTCCTCTAACGGCTACAATTAATTTATTGTCTAAAGATCTGACAGAATAACTTATATTGAGGCAGTTAGTACAAGCTGCCAAAATGCCACTGAAGACTGATCTAAATTCAGTCCTAAAGTTTCTTCTGAGAGCCCAGCGTAGGAGTATAGATGATTACTGTTAAGTTTCAAAATAGGGCAAAATACCTATTGACATTTGGTATATTTTAACTTACTCTCCTTAATGATACCAGTTTGTGATGATATATATAAGTTATAACACGTTTCACTTACACCGGTTTGGGTAAATGAGTAGTGCCATCTTCTCTAATTATAAAAAGCGTAACTCTAACATAATTACATTAAACCCTTACTTAGTATTGAATTATACTGTTGAGATAAGTTTGTATTTATACTCCTCTTTATACCATTTTATACATCTAGAAGATTGGAAGTATATATTTTCATTAAACTAGACAGCCATAATCACTCCAATTAATTATCGGGTGAAAAATCATGTAATCTTGTAATCTAGTCTTATTCGTAGTCTTATTCCTACTGGAACTAGCTGTAGAGTTGTCATTAGGCCAAGTAATTTGACATCAAATTGCACATTGCTTAATGTTAAGTACCTATCATTCGTCGGTAGGCCATGCTGAAGTTCAACAGATACAACTATATCAGTACTAAATACCAGACAACACGATATTGGCTATTAGTCAGCAATCAGTCAGTATAAACATCTAAGTCATACAGAAAATCAGCCTCAGGTCGGAACAGATAAGTGGTAAAGTCTTTGACTATGATAAGTGATCACACAGATACGGATCTCACAAGGCGGTTACCTCCACTAACAGTGTAAACACATCTTATTGAAAAATACCAAGTGGTTTAAAACTGGGCTCAAACAATACTTTCTTCTGACTCTAACCATCCATGTGACATGTTTGACTTGACGAACTTATATATACATTCTCTGTTAGGTTATTAGAGGTACTCTACAAGAAATCTCCAACATAGGTTTCATGTTATTTGCCACACGTCAGCATGGTCTGCTTATAACCTTAAGGGAACTGATGCGCCCTGGTATATTTAAGCTCGCGTCAATCAATTTCACAGTCAAAGGCATTACCACTAAATTATTGAGGCCACTATCCAAAGAATACAAGTACCAAACTGGACTAAACCATAATCCAGTTTTTTCTACCGACTATGCTCCAACCTCCTTAACATGAAACTATACTGCATTCCACACTAAGTGACTTAGACTAGTGACCAAATTTCAAATTGATTAATGGAATTTGATCAACCAACCCTAAAAGAACTACATAAACATGACATTAATCACTAATCGATAATCAGTCAATGTTGAATAGTTCCCTTCTCCTATACAGACAAAATAAGAAGAGGAATCAAATTATCGTCGGATCAGATCAAATTAAAATGTCATTAGTTTTTAATGATAACGCTATTTTTCTGTGTTCTTCATAAAATAGAGTAACTTCATAAGTAATTACTGTCGCCAGGATCATTTTTTAATAGTATAAGATCTTTTCTTTTCGGAAAAAAACTTTAAATCGGATTAAAATGTTCAGTTGTTATTATTTTTGTTATTTCTGTCAAATACCTGCCTGATAATCATTTTCTTCATCTTTACAATTATTGTGCTTCAACATCATCATTTCCGTCAACTGTTCATTAAAACAAGAAAAGACGCGAATTTCGATGTGATTTTTTCCTTCAAAAATCATTTTGACATGATATTAAATTAAAATCAAGAAGAAATGGTATACAGGTGTAATGAGCTAAATTTTACAGTTACTATGTCAAAAATAATTCAAACACACAATGAAAAGACGAGGGAGGCTGAAGGGATAGATAGAGGAATAGGAAGGGGGAAATCAAACATTATCCTCCATTTCACACATTTCTCTTAGTTTTATTTTGTTATCATGTCCCACCTCCTTCTAAGCGGTTGTGTTAAAATATACCGAACTTTAAAAATATGTTATCAATTATTAATACAAACTCAAAGAAATAAACGGTAACCTTCTTAATGAAAACACCATCTTTGATGTAAATATCCAAGTGCATTATTAGCACAATCCTCATTCATTAAATCTATCTCCTTTACTAAATAACAAAGAATTATAGCGTTGTGAATATTGAACAATTCATAACTCAAATATCACACAACATAAATTTAGAAACAAAATAAAAACGAAAAGGAGTGGAAGTTTCTCCTTATCTTGATTTGAATTTAAACGTTTCATTCGTTGATTATTATTAAAAGCAAATTCAATTGAATCTTTCCTCTGTTTCTTGGTTTTTGTTTTACGGCGTATTTCTCATTTATCTTCCAATTTATGCCAATCACTATTTGAGTATGTAGATGAAAACATAAAAACGTGAATTTGTTTATTTTTATTTTTAAATAAAATCTTGTAAATTCGATAGGTGTGCGTGTGTTTATGTGTTATGTGTGTGTGTATGAAAAGATTTTACGCGTGATTTATTAGTTCGGAGTTGTTCTCATCGTTATGATGATAATCACTAGGGTTGGTGGTGGTGGTGTTTGTTACCGTTTTTCTGATTTATTTTGTTTTCTCACCAAAATAGTCGAAGTCATGGATACTGATTAGATTCAATCATAATCTTAATTTCTGTTTCCTTCATCATTTTCAAATTGATGAGTCGATGACAGTAATTCCAAATATTATCATCATCAAAGAAAAATTCAGTAGTTACTGTCGAATTATGAAAAAAAATTTAACCGTTTTATTCCTGTGTTTGTGTGTCTTTGGTAGAATGGATAGGGGGGGACGAAACAAGAAATTTCTATGTTATAACTTCTTTTTTTATTTTATGAGATACAAATAATTATTAATTCCATTTTAAAAAACATTTAAATGATCTCCTATTCTACAACACATTGCACACACTGTGCAGAAAAGTATTCCTAAATATGAAAGTTACTATTGTTACACCAAACGATTGAAACATTGAATCAAAAGTCAGGATTTTATAATTTCATGATAGTCTTTTGATGAAGTGCGAAACAATTATGAATACTTACTTATTTGCTTTTATTAGCCCTCGTGGAGGAACATAGGCCACCCACTGGCACT
Source organism: Schistosoma haematobium (assembly GCF_000699445.3). Classification (NCBI taxonomy): domain Eukaryota; kingdom Metazoa; phylum Platyhelminthes; class Trematoda; order Strigeidida; family Schistosomatidae; genus Schistosoma; species Schistosoma haematobium. The sequence goes on along the minus strand of NC_067197.1, from coordinate 14,913,760 downwards.
CTCCATCGAAATCTGCCCTGGATAATCCTCTCTAGTTGTTTCCGATTACTATTCATTCTTTCAACATCTGCCTCACATTCCCCACTCAATCTGTTACTTGATCTTCCACTTTCCCTCCTCACTTCAGGATTCCAAGTTAGCGCTTGCTTCATCTTGAACTATGATGACTCCCACAATGTATATCCTATTCATATCTAGAATATATACCTAATTTCCATTTCATATAGAAGCTGGTTTGTTCTCTACCACAATAGGCTGTTGTTGATTGTATCCAGTCAACGGATATTGAGTATCCTACATAGGCAAGTGTTTATAATTACTTGTACCATTTTGATGATAGTTGTAATAGTGTGGTGTGTGCTACTTATATCGACATAAGTGGTATATGATGTTGGTCAGGAACAGAATGTCTGGCAGCAGAGAGACAAGAGGATCGAACAGTCCTGTAATTTTGTGTCAAATACATTCGATTTTCCCCACTGGTGTTCTTGTTCACTACAGTAGTTCTATAAGATTCAGCTCCATACAGTAGAATTGTCTTGACGTTCGTATTGAAGATTCTGACTTTGATATTGGTTGACAGTTGTTTTAAGTTCCATATGTTATTCACTTGTAAGAATAATACCTTTATTTTGCTAATCCTCTCCCCTACGTTTTCATCGGACCCTCCTTGTTCATCGTTGATGCTTCCCAGGTACGTGAAAGATTCCACCTCTTCCAGAGCTGGTTCATCAAGTGTGTTCTTCGTGCTGTATTTCAGAATCTTGCTTTTTCCCATGTGTATGTTGAGGCCTACTGATGCAAAGGCTAATTATGAATACTTGGCAATGATTTAGTTATAAATTGCCCACTTAATATTATAATATTAAGCTGATGATGCATTTACAACTAAAATACTAGTGTAGGTTTTTCTTCAGAAGACATAGTTGGCGGAGGTATTATGTGCACTTTTGACGAAAGTTTTTTCAAATAAACATATATGTATCAAAGAAATGAAATGAAGAGTTTGATTTTTTTTCAAAAATAAGTAAAGATGTACATCGATGATAACTCAAAATCTATTTACATGGAATTTACTAAAAAAGATAAATAAAAAAATTACTGGCTGACTCATACAACAGTAAATGATGGACAGGATACATCTCGAAGCTGAAATAGATTATATCAAGTTTCGAAAGACGTAATTCCTCGTTAGTTTGAATTATCCCAGAAATATTTATTGGTAATGTCCTAATGTGTAATTCAAATGTAGTACACATCACTAAAAAAGTCATAGCGTATTACACTAGGCTATCATTTCACAATAGTTATGACTTGCTTGACAGGTGTGATATACAGTGTTTTATCTCATAAATACATACAATGAGATTATAAAAATTTAGCCTTACGTAATCCATGATATATCAATCATATTATATTTTTAAATCGATCAATATTAGACCACCATTGGAAACCTGGAAGTACTGGACGGCTGTTTCGTTCTAGTATGGGGCTACTTAACAGAGTGTATCCACGATCCCGCATGCGGGGCTCAGTTAGTCAATAAATGTTTAATTCATTCGAAAATAAAAGTTTACTTGATAACATTTTCCTCATAAATAACCTTTAACATTTTATGGATTTGTCGAAAGTTTTTCTCTAGTTTCATCGAAAATATTTAGTAATTCAGTTCTTTTATTTACTGTTGGATAGAATATTACAAACATTACATATATAACTGACTAAATTAAGGTTATCCCCACAAGATCAATATATATTAACAATGAGTGATTGAAATTCAGTCCTGAATATTAACAATAGGATAAAGCCAAACTTTTACTAATGGTGGCGATACAAATATCATAACTATTGAACAAGCAAGTAACTATTTGAACTTAGTAGGTCAGCAGATGAAGCGATGAGTGTTCAAGATAAAAGACATCAGTTTAAACTCCTAACACTGGAGAGCAAGTGCTTCTAAATGACATGTCCCGAATAGGATGAAACAAACTCTTTAAATTGTACTTCTAATCATAATTAATCTGGTAAATAAATAAATAAATAAATATATATATATATATATATATATATATATATATATATATTAAGAAGCTGGGTAACAGGCGATCGAATCCGTCAAGGAACATCAGTTCTCTCAAGATCTCAGGTACACCTTGCTGACGAGTGCCAAATAGCACAAAACTTAGGTCCAGGGTTTCCTGTTAACTACCTCCAACCACCATCTTAACTGATGCTTGTATTTAGAAATAAACATCATACTTCACATGTGTGTATATTTTGTACATACAAATGTACAGACTTATCTTTTCTTACTGAAAGAAATTATGAGAAACGAAAAGACTATGTGAAAAAAAAACAATTTCTCCTAATTTTATACTTACACTATTCAACTGATAATTTCTTTTCATATTTCTCTCTTTTATCACCTTTCTCTTTTTACTTCATTATGACAAGTACAAGTGTTATTTGTAGTCACATATATATATATATATATATATATATATATATCACATTCAAAGTAATTTATCACATGACCCCCCCCCAAAAAAAAACTCCTCTATCTCTCTCAGTTACAAATGTATCTACTGTAATTGTATACACGTACTATCATGTACACCCTAACATACACATGAATACATGCAAAAACATTACAACCTAATGCAACATATACATTATTTAAATATAAAAAAAAGAGAATTTACACTAACAATAAAGAATAATGTTCATTTTAAAACTTGACTAAACTTGCTTTTGTGAATTAACCAAAAAGACACATTGACTTTATAATTCTATTTCCTCTGTTATTTTAATTCATTTAAAAGAAAGGATTATATGGTAAATAAATGTCAAATTAACTGATATATCTACTATATAAACATAGTCCTCTTCCTCCTCCTCCTCATCATCATATCATTTCTCCTATTAGCTTGGATAGAAATTTTCTTCTTATAACAAGATTGAAAAAAAGAGAAATATGATGAATACAGTGAGGCACACAGTAAGAATTTCAACTTCGTATATGTATATATATAGTAAAGACGATCTGATACAGATGTAAAGTATTTATAAACACTTATCTGTGTAAGATATTCAATGTTCATTGACTGGACGCCGTCAGCAACCAGCTTCTATGTGAAGTGGAAATGAGGTAAAGATCCTAGATGTGAATAGGAAATACATTGTGGGAGTCATCATAGTTCAAGATGAAGCAAGCGCTAACTTGGAATCCTGAAGTGAGGAGGGAAAGTGGAAGATCAAGTAACAGATTGAGTGGGGAACGTGATGCAGATGTGAAAAGAATGAATAGTAATTGGAAACAATTGGAAAGAACTTCTTAGGACAAAGTCTGTCGAAGAATCCTGATGGATAGTCTTTGTTCCTCAACGAGGGGTAACGGAGCAATGTAAGTAAGAAGTAGGTATAGTAAGAACGTTATGAACTGACCGCTTTTTAACTTGTTAAGTGAATCGATAAATAGTTTAAGGTTTCGCACTATTTAAACTGAATTCAGTTAGACAACCAGTGAAAACAGAGAAGTACAGTAAAGTTATTTCGTCCTGTTATAAGATATCCTAGTAATTTATATCTCTGACCCCTCGACGAATGAAACTCAGGATATTTGGGCTATTAGAATGGGATAAAGAGGTATGTTTTTTAAAAAAAAGAAAATTCAGTATGATTTTATTCAAGATCAATTCCGTTTTTAGTTCAATGTGACATCTATTCATAATATTATTTGCTTTATTTTTTGTATTAACTTAGTGCTCGCTTCGTTCAGTGTGACATATACAGTAATCCTGTGCATTTTTTTCTATATATGATATTTACTAGCTAATTACCAAGTGTATGTAATAGCAACAAACAACTTAGTATACTTTGACTTATCTGTTTTAAAGAGTGAAATAAATTTTTTCCTGAAATCAGTTTGCGAGTTCTTATTTGTATTTTGGAAATTTCATCAGTTTCTGATTTCATGTATCTACGGTAGTATCCCGGTTACCATGCATCCCTTGCTATGAATGTCTAAAGTTCATACCACTAAGTTGGTTATCCAGTGATATACATTTATAAATTCAGCGAGTTCACGATATTGTATTGATAAATGTCTTATAATCAAACCCTATTGGTCATGGCTTTTCACAAGAACTCTAACAATTATTTTTTGACGTCAGCTGTCAGTAAAGACAAGATCATTGTTGTGCCAGCTATTGAACTTAAAGTTTTACATCATGAATTAATTTTAAAGTTCGATAATGATCGAAAGCATAACACCATTTAATAACAAAAATAAATAACTCTTAAAAGAATCAATATTAAAATAACGTCACCGTTGGATGCCGGCTCAGTGGTCTAGAGTTTAAGCGTTCGGGCATGAGAACGAAGGTTCTAAGTTGGAGTCCTATATGCGGGATCATGGATGCACAATGTTGTCAAGTCCCATACTACGACGAAAAGGCCGTCTAGTGCTTCTAGGTTATCATGAATTCAACTATTAATATCAATGTCTTTAAACAGAGATTATAGTTTAGTAAAGTTGGATTACGGCCAGCGGAACAATTCAATACATGAATTTCGTTCTATTTAGGACTTATCATTTAGAATTTACCCATACATTTCAAATTTGATATTCACAATGAGATGTGAATTCAGTAACTTTCACTTCATATGTACTATAGACTGTAGAAGCAATTCATCTACACTTGATCTGTAAATAATTTTTATTGTTATTCACAGTTTTTTTTTATAGATTCATATAGTTTGTTTAATTGTTGTTGTTGACCATAAAATGTTGTTTAAGTCGATATCAAATGTTCTTGTACATTTTCTACATGGTACATTCAATATCATTCATCAAACAAGCATTCTACCTACTTCACATTTTGTTCCTTCTGAAACGACTCTCACATTAACACAATTCTAATATATGTGATACGTATCGTTACAATTGATGTTCTTGAATGATATCCTTGTTGATTATTTTCTATAACATTGATGTTTATCAAAAAATTTTGAAGTTAACAATTTCCTATCATAATTATAGTTTCGGATCTGTCTATCTATCTATCTATCTATCTATCTATCTATCTATCTATCTATCTATCTATCTATCTATCTATCTATCTATCTATCTATCTATCTATCTATCTATCTATCTATCTATCTATCTATCTATCTATCTATCTATCTATCTATCTATCTATCTATCTATCTATCTATCTATCTATCTATCTATCTATCTATCTATCTATCTATCTATCTATCTATCTATCTATCTATCTATCTATCTATCTATCTATCTATCTATCTATCTATCTATCTATCTATCTATCTATCTATCTATCTATCTGTCTATCTATCTATCTATCTATCTATCTATCTATCTATCTATCTATCTATCTATCTATCTATCTATCTATCTATCTATCTATCTATCTGTCTATCTATCTATCTATCTATCTATCTATCTATCTATCTATCTATCTATCTATCTATCTATCTATCTATCTATCTATCTATCTATCTTTCTATCTATCTATCTATCGAACGTGCAACTGTAAACTATTCGTAAATAAATCACTTAGTAAATTATATATCATTATTCGATATATTATTAATTCACTTTTCTTACGTTCTTTTGTTTTCTCGAGTAGTATTGTTATTTTTATATTTATATTCTCATCCAATATAACACTGAACTACTGAGTCATATAACACAGTGGAAACATTGAGTCAATCTTCTCTAGATATGGATATACCAATAGAGATCAGTTAATGGTAATTTTTAGCATCAATAACAAGAAACCGAAAACTATTTCAAATAAGTGACTGTGTTGTTTTTTGACTAACATATAAATAATTGTGATAAAATCGTTTATATTTAATTTTACTAACCTACTTACTTACGTCTGTTAACCCTCATATAGGAGCATAGACCGCCCACTAACATTATCCCTTCAACTCTGTCCTGGACAAACCTTTCCATCTGTTTCCAGTAACTATTCATCATTTTCATGTTTACTTCCAGTTCCCGGCCCAATATATTATTTGACCTTCCTCACATTTCATTTTATTAATCATTAAACATAACAGTCGATAAATTGACTAGATGATCGTTAGTGTAGTAACATTAGGTTATTAATTCATTGTATTTTGTTCTTTTGAAACTTTTTTTGTACTGACACTCAGATTTCGTTGTTTCCTTTTAAGAAAAATTAAACTAATCTTCCTTCAAAATCAATGTTATTACTTAATTAATTTCAGTGGTTTAGTTCATGCGTCAATTGAAGCTAGACCACCATGGAAAACCTGGAAGCATTGGATGGCCGTTTCGTCCTACTGTGGGACTCCTCAGCAGTACGTTTCCACGATCCCGCCTCGAGAGATTCGAACCCACGACTTATCAATTATTATATATATATATATATATATATATATATATATATATATATATATAAGATAGATTTGGATGAACTAAACAATCCCATTGGGTTATCACGTTACTTTAAACCTGTAAAACGAATATCTATGATAGATTGCAGTTAATGAAGAATCCATTTGATATAAGACTTCAATATATATTTGTATATTGATTATAATCAATAATTTACAGTCAGTTCATCAAATAAAACTTCATCTATTCGCTCATCTTGTAGTGAATGAGAACTCAGTTGAGAACAACCAATTTATTATTATGCAATGCAAAATTACACAGTTCTTTTGTAAAATGTGAAAATCATACATTAAATACTTCATTTGCAAATCTTCCATCAATTGTCATAAACTTCATCGTTCCTTCATTGTTATTACAATTACTCTCTGTTTGCATTCCCGTTCTCTTCAATTCAATATTCTCAACCTTCTGCTGTCGCACACTCCACTACTGATTGGTGTTACATACTACTTATGTTAACAGATATAAGTAGCATATACCACACTTACACCCAAAGAAAATTATAATCGATCAAATCCTAGCAGTTTCATATCGATTGATTAAAACATGACTATAACATAAAGTATCCATAAATTATTTACAACAATAAATGACATGATCAATTGTGTCAGAGTGTTTCGAAAAATTTCTTTCGATAAACTATGCTGATATTGATTTAATGAATTCAATTTGATTAATTAACCCGATTCACCAAGTGAAACAAGTTCTCAGTACATGGTTATGAAGATTATTAAGCTTCTGATTGAGATCAGGAATCGACCAATGTTAGACCACCATTGAAAACCAGGGAGCACTGGGTGGCCGTTTCGTCCTAGTACGGGACTCATCAGCAGTGCATATCCACGATGCTTCTCCAGAGAAACTCGAACACAGGGCATTCGGCCCTTAGCACGAAATTCCAACCTGTGGACCACTGAGTCGGCTTCCAACAGTTACTGTCTAACTTCAATCAATACACGATATTGCGCGACCGTCCATAATTGTCTTCAATGAGTGACGGCCTCACAATAGACACGATTTTAGTAGCATTATTCATTGACTTAAAATTTTTTATTCATATCCCATTGATAACTAATTAAAAAGGATGTTGAGAAATCAATTTAATCTTTTTTCAAAGGAAAAGTTGCACTGAAACCGATCGTATTAAGTTAGTCAGTAAAAGCTGACTGCACTTACTATTTTTACTCGGCTTCTTTTTGTAGATCGTGCTGTATTACTTACTAATATTCAGTAACATGTTATTATCAATCATATTTAAGCACATAAGTTTTTAATCTCTTCATTTTTTGGTTAGTTTTAAATATTTCGGCGAATTTATAACGTTTAATCCGTCTATTATCGTTCTTTCATTCTCTCAATATTCTTTATAGCTAACCTTTATTTCTTGCGTATTCACAGGACGTTTATTTGTTGGTAACAGTTTCCATGTATTTAATGTGCATAGTTCTTGTTTCAAGAACATACGTAAAGAATTCTTTAATTGCATATTGACGTTTTTAGGTGCTTTAAAAATTTCTTAAACTGTGTTACTTAAGTGGACATTAATTATATTTCCGTTTATTAGCATATCCTTTGGTTTGATTCCAGCCCCTACACATGGTTCAATTGTTTTAAATGAATCCTCGAGTGTGTTCAATACAACATATTTCCTCTATGAAATAAGTTTGTTATTCTGAAAACAATAGTCGAAATAATAAGTTACTGTATTCCTAAGTGGCAGAAGACGGAAAAACTGACCATAGAGATGTTTGTCAATGAAAAAATATGCTTTGAAGTTAACACTGATATCATCAGGTAGGCCAGTAAAGGTCAAAATTAGTAAACTGTTGACTATTTTGTAGCCTGACTCATTAATAATACATAATGTTGATCTTCGGTGTGTTGTATCACATGATAAGTGTGATAGATACTATTCATCCACTAAGTCGGAACCTAATGATTGACATTAAATTATTTTCAGTCAACATTTTCATTCAACTCTATTATATGAGAATCTGACAAAACATTACCTTTGATGAATAACCTTAGTAATGGCTTGATGGACTTCATATATTAATATTTCCAACCAGAACATCAATATATTCATCTAGAAAATAATCACTTCTAATAGAGTAGTAATTATCAATACTAAGTAGAGTGATTTTCGAGTAAAAGAATATTACACTGAATGTACTTTTCTGATAATTTCCTTATCAGACACTATATTCTACTGTAATACTTTATTTTTAAATATCCTGTGGGATTTTTTAAGTTATCAACGTGATGGGAATATATTTCTTCGTACAACTTATACTATTTACAAGCAGAATATAAGTAATATAATTTATTTCACTAAATAAATAATGATATACATAAGAGGGGAAAATGAAATAGCTAGTGATAAATAAACTAAATAGTGCTTGTACTTTCAGTACGCATAAAATTTATTTCAACCTACATTAAATCCACGATTAATGTAATCAAAACAGTTCGGAAAAATAGTCATCATAATTTCAATGCACATTCTGAACATGATGATAGTGATTATTGATGAGTGTTGAGAAGTTAAAACTTATGAACACATTTGGTGTAAACAATCGTCAGCGCGCTAATAATGCAAATTTAAATAGTTTCAATCGGTTTTTCAGTTGCATACGACATTTTAATTTATGTCGGTTCAAGTTAGTCTACGTCATATTATTACAAGAGAAGAAATTAATAACATAAGAAATAGAGGTGAGAAGCTAAGCAAAAGTAAAAAATGAGATGGAATGAGAAAAATATAGAATGGTTCTAGGCTGAATATTTAGAGAAAATTAGATTGTGAATGTAACCATATTAGCATAGATTGAATGAATGATTTATCCCATTTGGACTTATTTTAATACAACATTTTCAGACAAATTACATTGAACTATCACCGAGTATCAAGAAATGTTATGTTTATGCAGTACTTGACAGTGAAAGAATTCCATAGATAAAGTCGCGTCGTAGCTACTATTCTAAGTGACTTGGAACCACTTTAATTTTATTTGAATGTTAGGTGGTTGATGCGAATAGACATGAAGCCTTGAATCTAGGTATCATGATCGTTGATATGCATCAGCGATGTGTACCTGCAATTTTGAGGGAAGCCATTTTCACTGAGGGAACTCTAAGATATTTCACATGAGAGCGGGATGTATTAGTTACTTAATACTGTTTGGACACGGATATAACAAAGTATTTTCAGAGCACGGATGGACCACCTAGTAAGTAATATTAAGTTCAATGTCCTAAGTGAGAATGGTAAATGTGTTGATGGGTCTCTGGGCCTTAAACTGTAGTGGTTAGGAAATATACATTGAAAAACCATAGTAATTACCAACCCAGAAAGAAATACTCGTTTGAACACCATTAAATTGGTTTATAATAACAGTCAGACAAAGCCATGAAATGTAACTATAATGTCCTTAACCATTTATCTGAGGAGTGTCAAGAGTTGTGGATTTTGTGATTTTTTGTCCGTGAAATATTGATTCGTATTAATTTAATCCAGGAAACGGTAATTCAGACCTTTTCATTCTTTATCCTTTTTTAAATATTCCGTTCTAATATTATTCCATACTAAATTGATTGTTGTCCAACGATATTTCTTTGTATTTCTTTATACTGCTAATAATATTGCAATATATCGGCTTTAATTCTTTTACACAAAACAAACTTCCTTTCTTTTTTTAATGATAGGAAATCTAAAACATCAGTAGATTCATCTAGATTTTATAAATCTTAATGTTTTCACGTAAATAGAGTGTAGTGTAATAACAAAATTTAATTAAATGATGGAACTGGTATGGTGGCAATTGACAAAGCCATCGAGAGCAGAGATAATAATGATCAGTCAATAAGTAAATACTTAAAATAACTTAGAAAAGAAAACCCGAAAATCTTCGTTTTATCGAGACAGTAAAGTTATTTAGTAATTGAATTCATGAACCAATTGAAGCTAGACCACCATGGAAAACCTGGAAGCGTTGGATGGCCGTTTCATTCTAGTATGGGACTCCTCAGCAGTGAGCATCCATGATCCTGTCCTGCGAGATCCGAACTCAGGAACTATCGGTCTTGCACGCGAACGTTTAACCTTTAGATCACTGAGCCGTTAATTATAAACATATCTTTCACATAAACAAGCTCTTTGAAAAATATGGATAGAAAAAAGTTCTTCACTGTTTTTTAACTAAAGGATAGAAAATATGTTTTGTACCAGTATGAAGGTTCTATAAAATCCCGAGGAATCAATTTCTCCGTCTACCTATTTGTTTGTTAATCAATCAAAATATTTATTTGTTCTTCTGTATTTCAGATAAAGAAAGCTTTTCTCTCACGCAAGCTTATGACTCAATGGAATTTATTATTGATTGCGCCACGGAATAATAATTGGAATTTAAGTCATTAATCTTGCTTTTATTATCTAGTTATTTAAATACAATAGTGATGTCCACAAATATTAACCTAGTAATAACGCCATAATTATTAAATTTCACTGGCTTCGATTAATTCACATTTAAAACTTATACTACTCGTTAGTAACCAAAAATGAAAAGCAAAATTAAGCAGGTTACAACGACGAATAACCTATCGCTTTTCAATTCCAGTAGTATTAACTGGCGCGTAAATGATGAATATTCCTTTCTCACCTCTTCTACTTCTATCACAAGTCATCAATATAATTGCAAACAACAGGCGAAAAATGAATGATGATCAGTTTATTAAAATGTCAATATTCTGATTATTTGTGATTATAATAATAGGAAGTAAATCAATAGATAACAATATCATTCAAAGAAGGCAAAATGGAGCATCGAGATAAATCAGAATTTTGCTTAGCCATTTAAAAATAAATCTTACATGAAAATGTGTTGGAATGAAAATGGAAGTTATGTGCAAGAAATACAAGATAAAAAATCATTTTTATATATATAACCAGTTTATTGATGATTTCCTTCCGTCTGGTTTACTTATCAACGTTTAAAATATTCAATAGTATGTTTTATGAAACTAACAAAATCACATCCTTCACGGTGTAAACAAGTAAACGCTACTGTTAATGATATCATTAATGTGACGAAAGTAAAAGCAAATACTCCAAGTAGTTGCCATGTTATGTAATCCACTTCATCAGGATTCTTAATGTCATGTAAGTTGGGGCTTGAAGCAACTGTAACAGAGAGAGAGAGAGAGAGAGAGATACAAAAGAGACAAAACTCTAGAGATTATTTATTCATACAAAATTATAAATGTAAAACGAAAAAAATGATATATTCCGGAGTTTTTCTCCATTCTATTAGCTTTAGTGCATTCAACCTAGATGTATTCCTTACACTTGTACGATTGACGTACCTTGTAGATTATTATTGGTAGAATACGTATATATTTGGGAGTAAAATTAAAATAATAATATTGGTGACGAAGAGAGTTTGATCAAGATCCACTAGCAATGACTGATTTACCAACAATTTAATTAATTGAACACAAATATTTATTTTCGATTGTTATTCTTTTTCAATTCTAAAGTATTGCACTCAACTATAATAGGGATAAATGACACACGATTATTCACATTTCACCGTGTTAAACATATAAAAATTCATTTTATTTTAGATTTAGATGAATGAGAATCAGTAGAATGGGTGGTTTGGGAAAAATGTATATTTTTAATCTTGTTACGATGATTATGAGGAAATGTAAAGCATTAGAAGGGAGGGAGTAACCACAATCAAAAGCTTTTTGATTCACTATTATTATTTAGTACAATGTATTTTTCTAATTAGACACTAATAATAACAAGCTAATAAATAAATAGATTGTTATAGAATCTGATAACCGATAATTAAACAAAATTAAGACTGAATTCGAACAGTTGGTCAAGAAATAGCTTTTCATACAATTCGTCTTATTTGTAAATTTCAATAAATAGAAAAAACAAACAACTTAGCAAAGTAACATGGATTCATTTATTCTGGAGATTCTCCTCATTTGCTTACAGCCTAAAACCCTAGATATTAATCATCCAAAAACACTAAATCATTAACTTCTTGAATAAATTGCGCTAATATGTGGAGATATAATAATAATAATAACAATAATAATAGACAACAGTTTGGATAGAATGGAAAACGAATTAGCCATAGTTAAATGTCGTAAGCAAAGATAGACAATGGTTAGCAATGGAATCTAGAACACCCGTTTCTTTTAATTTGGGACTCGTCATTTAGATGTACCTGTATTTTAAAGTTAATGTTTACTCCAGGACTCAAACACAGTATCGTTCGTATCAAACACTATAGAGTTATCTATTTAGCTACTGAGCCCTGATAGCCACTAGCTTGTGAGATGGGGTGGAGTTTTAATTCATTTTGTGTTGTTCATTTAAATCTTCCAATTGATGTTTAAGACTAATCAGTTGCAGCCCTAAACATCAATGAGAAGATTCAAACAAACAATACACAATGAACAACTGAACGTCGTGATAACGGGTATCTGCGAAAATCCACAAATTAATACGGAACAATTAGAAATAGACCTTTCTTCTGTAAATTTGACTTCAAAAGCTATAAAATAGCTGGAAAGATTAATTTTAGATAAACGGAAAAAATTATAATGATATATCCAGAGGCCAAATATTTATCTTTATACAAAAATAAATACGCATTACGACAACCAATTTTACACAGATTCCTGCCTTAGGTTACCTACAGTTATATTTACCAGCTTGATGTGAGTACTAAAGCATATAAATCGGAAACACAGAAAGGATAATAATAATAGTAATAATAATGATAATAATAATCTCCAAAAATACTCCACAAAAATTGTTACTAAACAAACAAAGTTTTCAAAAATGCAATGGATCGTCATTTACTTGGCCGTTGAAAGCATGTTAATGTTTCACAATCTTTCAAAATAATCAATAAACAAATGGATTCAAATTTGTAACACCTTGTCAAAGCTGTTGCGATAAAAAGATTTAAACTGAATTGACGTATCCAAAATAACTCAATTATCCGTTTTGTCTTGCTCTGATAACCATATTTTCATGAGATTATCATATAAGATTTTCTCCGTATATTAAATTATATTTTTTAATGATCAGTTTCTTACTTATAATGTTTAATAAACTAGTTTATATTTTTAAGTAAGTATTACATAATCTCAAAACAACTGTCAATCAACACCAACGTCAGAATTTTCAATACAAATGTCAAGACAGCTCTACTGTATGGGGCGGAAACTTGGAGAACTACGAAAGACACCATCCAGAAGATACAAGTGTTCATTACCAGTTGTCTACGCAAAATACTTCGAATCTGCTGGCCAGACACTATTAGCAACAACCTACTATGGGAGAGAACAAACCAGATCCCAACGGAGGAAGAAATTAGGAAGAAGCACTGGAAGTGGATAGGACACACATTGAGGAAAGCACCCAACTCCATCACAAGGTAAGCCCTCACATGGAATCCTGAAGGCCAAAGGAGAAGAGGAAGACCGAAAAACACATCACGTCGAGAAATGGAGACATACGAAAAGAATCAACAAAAATTAGATATAACTACAAAAGAAGGCCCAGGACAGAGTGAGTTGGAGAATGCTGGTCGTCAGCCTATGCTCGATTGGAAGTAACACATGTAAGTAAGTAAGTTAACGTTTTAACGTAAAAAATATATATCATTCGCCTTCATTTTATCTTGATATATTTACTTACTTAAACAAGATATTCGATGTGATAAATCTTCAAGTGGTTTATCTGAATGTACTAAAACTATTGAATTTTTAGTATTAGTATTTTGAAAATTATTCAATTCAGAATTTACCAATTTCTCATCATTTTTACTTAATACATTATTAGCTAATAATAATTCTAATCGATATGTTTCAGCTGAATCTGGTCCAGTCCAATTATTCATTTCTCTTGAAACAGATAATGAAGTGGATGTTTTAGAATGAAGATTAATAGATTGATTATTATTATTATTATTATCATGATCATTACTATTGATATTATCATTCGTAGTAGTACCATTGGTTTTTTGACGATATTGTAATCCAGATAAAGCATAACATGTTACACCTTCATCAGTGAAAACACCAGTAGCTAATGGTGATACAATTTGTGTTGATGAATCAGATAACATATTTTGCAATTTACTAAATGGTGTAGATGCATAAATTTTTTCAATTTTTTTATTATATGGACTGGAAAATTTTATATTTGAACGACTTGATCGAGATGGGCTACCTAAAGATTAAAAAAGAATAGAAAGAAAATATAAAGTAAATACATAAGATTATCACTGAAATCTTTAAAATGAGGAATGTGCAATCTCAAAAGAAGCACACATATTTTGTTACAAAACATTTGTTACATGAACACTTTAAATATAACTAAGTAGGGGGAAAAGGGGATCAATCAAATCAGCATTGCTGCTGTTGTTGTTGTTTTATAATTTTTTAAAAATGAAAAATGATGATCTTGGGAAAACAATGAATAAAGAAAAAAATACCCATTAGAGTAACCTAATCTGAAACAAAAGTTTATTAGTAAAAGGATTAATTATGATTTTGGATTCATTTCAATATTCATCATCATCATTGACTATTTTGTAGAAGTAAAAAGATTTAAATTTTGCATCATTCCACTTGTGAAACAACTTGTGATGACAGATAGTTGTAAACGTTAAATAATATTCTTTTAAAATATGTAATTGATTAAATGGTATGACAAAAAGTGTTTATCTCGCTGATAATCAAAACTGTTTAAGTTGTACTTCAAAATAAAAGTAAATGGAATTCAGTCGGTTGTTATAAAAGAAACAATCTGTGGAGATTGTAGTAATTTTAATAGTTAAATTAATGAGTCGATCTAATGTTAGAGCACCATTGAAGACTTGAAAGCATTGGATATCTGTGAACAGTAGAGTTCAATTCGTGTCGGGTAGAGACAGGTATCTACCTCAAACAACGGATGAATAATTACGCAAGGTCATAGATCAATTGAAGTTATACATCAACACCGTTGGATATCGGCTCGGTGATCTAGAGGTTGGGCGTTCACGCGTGAGAAAGAAGGTCCTGGGTTCGAATCCCGCGTGCGGGATCGTGGATGCACCTTGCTGACGAGTCCTATACTAGGACGAGACGTCCGTTTAGTGCTTCCAGGTTATGAACGGTGGTCTAGCTTACATCGACTCATTAATTCAACTATTGAAATTGGATGGTTTGTTTACAATAAAAAAGTAACAATATGTCTGTAGTATCTCAATGAATAGCAAATGAAATTTCTCACATTGCAGGATGTAGTGTAATTCTCTTTTTCAGTTAACAAAAGTAAAATAGTACAGAGGTATGAATCGAAATATTTTGTCTAATTCAAACAAATATCATTATGTTTATTTATTCTCTGAAGAAGCTACTTACGCTTGACCGTAAAATATCAGAACTTCAACTTTCTACCGATTGAGATACTATAACCATATCGATACTTTATTATTATGCGTTGAATGGCTTCAGGAAAAGATTCACATTTACGGCCCGTTTTATACATTTTATGCGGATTCTGCTACACAAAATATATGTAATTTCTAAAAATTATTTTACTGAAATTTAATTTGTGATGATCTGAATAATTCCGTTGTTGGTGTTTTGACGGAATTTCGGTAGGTTTTAGCTAGTATATGTTCACCCTGTGAGGATCGCCTCGATATGGTGATACAAGTTTACATAGAATAGGTGGAGTGATGTTAGCATTAGAATACAGGAAGTGTTTCGTCCTATCTGTGACTCGTTAGCTGGATGTACCTCCATCTGAGCTGATGTCTACTCCAGAATTCAGACCCAGTGCATTTTCTTTTAAACATCACCGAGTTATCCATCTAGTTACTGTTTTCAAATGACCACTTGTTTATGTAACAAGTAAAAATTTCAATTTAATTTGTGGTGATTTAGATCAATCTGTTGTTGATCTTTTGACTAAAATTTGATCAAAACTTGCATCCAGCTAATGAGTTTCAAATAGGACGAAACAGGTTTTCTAGATTTCAGGTGTTGGTAACACTTTATCTGTTCTATATTTTACTGTAAACTGAATAAATTTTGACTACTAATATTATTTTTAAAAGAAGTAATTGATTCAAATAGTATGTACAATAATATTTGATATCAGAAGGGTTTTTGTGGATATTATAGTAATTTCAGTGGTTGAGATCATGAGTTAATTGAAGCTAGACCACTATGGAAAACCTGGGAGCACTGGATGACCGTTTCGTCCCAGTGTGGGACGACTCAGCAGTGCGCATCCACGACTCCGCCTCGCGGGACTCGAACCCAGGACCTATCAGTCTCGCGCGCGAACGCTTAACCTCAAGACCACTAAGCCGGTCGGCATCCAGCGGTGTTAATGTCTTACTTCAACTAATCCACAAAATTTAGCGATACATCCACCACTGTTATCAGCGAGTTCCTATCTCGCAAAAGACCCGATTAAACTCCACTGGTCACTGCTTCCATGGTGGTGTAGTTTCAATTGACTCATGATCTCAACCACTGAAATAATATTTAAGTTCAAATTCCATAAATGAATAATCTTTACAACAAGTATAAGTTACTAATTGGTAATCATGAACATTATATATTGATTTATCAATTAATAATATTTAGTGATTTCAAAAGTTATATGAAATATAATAGATGGAAATAAGAAAAAGAAGAAAAAAAGGAATGGAATATATGATCATTGAGAAATATGAAAAGAAAATATCTTTTAGATTGAATCAAATTCACCCAAATTGATTGAGAAAAAGAGAAATATCGGCAAGATTATAATTTGTGGACGAACTAGTCAGGTATAAGACCACAGGTCTCGGATTTTAGTGAGACGTTCACTCATCCATTTGACCAACTCGAGTTTTGTCATTATAGCTGATGTCAGTTCCTGATGAAAACCTTGAATCTAATTCCTAACCTTAACCATCAACTGTAAATCATAATTATAATTCCTCACACTGGTTTATAACTCTTATTTGGTTCTAGTTATTAGGTAGACCCTCTCAAGGTCGTTTCAGTGTCGCTCAAAGGTCGTCCATAAATTATAGTCTCACCGAAATATCTTTATATAGAACTTTACATAAACATATTTTAAAATCTTAATTATACTGATAATATGAGGAATAATGAAAAGAATCAAATATTTATGATGAAATTAACTTTTAAATTAATTAGATATTATATTAATCATTATAAATGTAACAACTTAATGTGATGAATAATTAGGTGAATAATATGAAAGAAGAGGAAGGGAGAATGGTTACCCTAGAAAGTTTATAATTAAATATATAATCACGAAAGTGAGAATAGGAGAAATACAAACAATGAATAAGAAATCCCTGTGTCATGCGCTTACAATTCAAAGAGGATGGGGCTAATGAAGTATTAACTCAAAGATTACGCAAGACAAAAATATTTCAACACCGATGAAAAGCGATTAGTGTTTTCTACACGCTCAATGATTAAAAGATGAATTACCTAGAATGATAACTTCATTTTGTATTTATCACTTCGACTGCTCCTATGGAGCAATTTATATTGGTCAAAGTTCTAAGAATTTACATTTCCATGCTCGCGAACACCTCCCACAGTCGCTAAGCAAAGGTCTAGTGAAGAAAGTGAACAGATCGATATTCGCCCATTGAGTACAAACTGATCATTGTCCCAGTATAAACCAATCTTTTTCAATTATTTATAAGGTCAGTAAATTTCGTCATAACTTGTCAGAACTAAAGTTCTACAAACAGCTGAAGCAGTAGCTGTCCGGATTAAGAAACCGGAGTTATGCATACAAAAGAAATATCTCCAACCACTACTCCTCCTCCTCCCCTGGCCAACATCAAGGCCAATTAATCAATAGTAATCTTAGCTATTGAATGATCTAATTTGACTATTGTACTTACGACCTTTCGTAGTCAAATGTAATTGTCTCTGTTATCTTCATTCACAAATCTCTGTATTATTATTATTATTACTATTATTATTATTGGTTAAACATCATCATTAATCTCCCCAATACATGATTTATTTACTCTGTATTCATCGCACCTCATTACGTCCTATTAATTTTTTACATAATATGGTCTTCCACTAAACATCTGACCGAATTGTGATTGCACTATTATTTCTCTCACCCTATCTGACATATTTATCTTGATCATGGATCTTAAATTTTCACTTAACATATATATGCAGATTCAAGTTAACATTCTAAATGAATCCTATCAACATTAACAATACTCTTGTCTTATATAAGCAAAGATGGAGGCAATATCGAGGCAATACGTACAGTATGCACATATGTCAATAAGAGACTGATAAAATGCAGTCCTAAACATCAATGGGAAGATCCAAGTAAAACAATACCAAGTGAATTAGTATTCTCTTCGACAATCTTAAATTCACATGACTTAACTTTAAACGATGTACTTGACCCTTAACTTGGTTATTTTTTGGATTATTAATTTGGATATATAATTGTAGAACCTGAAGAGAATATTCTTCGTCCAAATATTAGTCTTTTAATATAGAAAAACTTGACATCCGGTAATACTGACTATTTTTATGGACTGTTTCTTTGTTTTTAACCAGATCAGAATATTATTTCCATATAACAGATTAACATGTGAAAAATTACTAGATTTATAATGAAATTTTATCCAAAAGAAAGATGGTTCATATAAGTGACACTGAAATTTCCTACAACTGTTTGAGATTTATCTGTTAAAAGTATTTATTTCACAGTTCATGGAACAGTCCAATGTCTATTACTATTGTAGTGTCGGTTACTATGCTAAGCCCATATACCTTATTCTAGCTTCTGAACAGGCCAATTTATTCATTCTTATTGAGTCACATTGTGATCTTGTTAAGTATTATCTACTTAACAACCTTGGCTGTTTTTATATGAGCGTATATGTGTACAGTTCTTATCCTACTCGACTATAAATATCGATTCATGCTTGATTAAATGGAGTTGGCTCATATGCCTTCTTCATTGTGCGTCGTTTCGCTTCACTCTCTTCTCTTCGCTTCCTTCGTTTCGTCTCTCTGATTGCCTGACCAGATCAATAAGTGTACAAAATACATATGTATTCGAAAATCCATTTGACTTATTTAATTCCGTTATTCACTAACGCGATCTAAGTCGATAATTATATACGAGGTTCGATGATATGTATATTTCAATAGCAATCAATCATACGATATAACTGGAGTCAGATCTCGAGTCACTAAACTATTAATATTAGATTCTTATTTACTACAAAAGGGTGTAATAACTTTATAAATTGATCTTTATTAAGAGATTTATTTATATTTATCTTTGAAAAAAAGAGGAAGATGATAGAAATGAGTGTATTTACTCATTTCCATTTGTCAGTAATATATATATTAGTTGTATTATATTTAGATCTTACAAACTTTAATCAATAAGATAGACTACTCATAATTATTTAATATCTAAAAGTCAGTTTATTATGAATGGTTTTCAAAAAAAATGAGAATCAACTTGAAAAGTCATTATTCTCCTTCAGTTCACAATGCTTTAGATCTAACATTGGGTATAAATTAACTGAGATGTCTATATATGAAGTCATATCGCTAGATCTTCAATCACTATGATCTAAATTTAAACACTAACAACTTTGCTTTACCTAGCTAAACAATATTATTAGCCAGGATACAAAAACATACCACAAATATTTGATTTACACTTGTTTATATGATTACTGATTAATCTTAAAATGATCATTTTTAACATACTCTGTAAACTAGTCTTCTAAGATGAATCTAATAAGTCTACACATATCATTGATCACCTTTCTGGGAAGCAAAAGGGCAATAGACAAAGAAGAGTATACAAAATAAAATTTTATACCTTCATTTAATCAGTAGTTATTCATTATTTATAGAAGAAATTTAAAGAGATATTCAAATCACCAGGGATAACAGATTCGTGAAAGTTGAGGAATATATTACAAACAACCACAACAACAAACACCATTGACTGATGTTTCATAATGAAATTAATTGATGAATAGTATACTTGATTAAGATTGTGTTTTTTCCATTCTGTAAAAGAATTAATTCCCCCCCTCTCATTTACCTGTTCTTTATTTAGTCAGCAAAGTAATAACTTACCAACAGCACTTCGTAGACATTTTCTTACAGTAATACGAGAAGCTATAATAAATTTGTTAAATAAATGTTAATTTTTCAACTTATCATAGAGTGAAAATAAAACTTACAATTTCAACAACAAAAAAATTGTATTACATTGTCCAATTTGTCTATTGTATAAACTTATTCAGATGTCACTTGGTATTGTTTGGCTTGTATCTTCCCATTGAGGTTTAAGACTGCAATTGATCAGTCTGTTATTGGTATATGTGCATACTGTGCGTATGCCTCGATATTGCCTTAATTCGCAAGCTTTTTGTAAGCAATGAAAGATAGTGGCTAGCAGTGGAATATAGGAAGCGCGTTTCGTCCTATTTGGGACTCGTCAGCTGGATGTACCTGCATTTCAGAGTTGATGTTCACTCTGGGACTCGAATCCAGTACCATTCACTTCAAACACCAACGCGTTATCCACTCAGCTACTGAGTCCTGATAGCCACTTGCTTGTGCAATGGGGTGGATTTAAATTCACTTGGTATTGTTATGATGTAGTTAAATTAGATATTGTAGGCATATAATCTGTCGATAAAAATGGTCAATGTTGAAGATAGATTTTGATACAAACAGATATTAATTGAAAGCCTATTAAAAATCAGGAATTTCTTGACTGTTATTTTGTTATAATATGGAACCCCATAACATACCAAAATTTTAACAGATGGTTGATCTTATAACATTTGCGTATCGTGAAGAGTGTTATACAATCAAGTCATTGAATTAATATCCAATAATTTAGGCATTTTCTAACTGTCGTTATATACTTATATATTACTAACCCCATTCAATGTTATCAGCGGATAAATGCATCATCTACGGCCTGTGTAACTTGATAGCCTACTGTTATGTCTTGATAAGCATAATGAATGGTAACTTTTGGGATCTATTTATGGACTAATACTATACGTACATTTTTATAGTATAATTGTTGAATAACTAAACTATACATATTCATGTCCCTTTTATTTTGAGCTTTATTTTGACCTATGAACCATTATTATACGATTTACCATTCTTAAATTATGCCATGTATATTAATTACTACCTCCCTCATTCACAGCCACATTTGGCTAATTCTTGTACAAATGTTGTTTCCTATTGTATGGTACGATTTGCTCTGTTTGGTTGGTATATAAACCCAGTATCCTTGAAATAAATGATTCATATTTCAGAGACTGAGATTGGTGTCCTAGACTTAACTGGTTGGGCTAGGTGGGAAGCAGGACCAATAAGGACTTTAGAATGCTCGTACAGGTTTCACGAGTCATTGGTCCGGTCGATAATTCACTGCTCTTTAATTGGCGGTATCGGTACGTTATACATTAACAGGGCACACAGGCCACAAGTTATAACACCTACGACTTCTCACTCGTATCTTCAACCCAGTCAATAGTGGTATGAAAAATTATACAAAACTCCTACAAGACAACTCATATGAATAATAGTTATAAGCTTTCTATTGACTACATTCTCAACTCATTTCTTGAAGTTTTAATGAGAAGCTTTAATCTACACAGTTAAAAATGTCATTAGTAAGACAGTTACTACTAATAATATACTATAAAAATGGGCTCACAAAATATTATCATTTCACTGAAGTTGTAAGATATAAACCATTACAAACGGACTGTACGATTTATAAACATATTGTGCTCACCGTAGTACCTTGATGTAATGTATTTGAAATTTTTTTTAGAAAAATTCTCTTTTTAAATGAAGAAAAACCATATATATATTACAGTAATTCTATTTGTATGTAATTATGAAATAGATAACTTTTAAGTAAAACAATAAAAATTGAACTTGATCTTTCGATGATTAAGATCACGAGTCAGTTGAAGCTAGACCACCATGGAAAACCTGTAAGCACTGGATAACCGTTTCGTCCTAGCATGGGACTCCTCAGCAGCGCGCATCCATGATCTCGTTCCCCACCAGATTCGAACCCAGGACCTATCAGTCTCGCGTGCAAGCGCTTAATCATTAAACCACTGAGCCGGTCGTCATCCAACGGTGTTAATGTCTAACTTCAACCAATCCACGAAGTTGCGCCACCGTACACCATAGTCTTCAGTGAGTTGATATCTCACAACAGACCTGGTTGAACTGCACTGGTAACAGCTTCTCACTAGAACTCAAGGAATATCTCTTGAAGTCAGTCGAAACGGCCGTCCAGCGCTTCCAGGTTCTCCAAGGTGGTCTAGCTTCAATTGACTAATGATTTCAACCAGTGAAATTTCTAAAATCTTCACAAAACCCTTTCTGATAAATTATAAATGTTAACTAAATTTATGTATATCCTGTGGCATATGATATATATATGTCATAAGGTGAGTTAAGCTAATAATAGGGAAATATGCCTAGGCTGTCACATGTGATCAAGCATACATGTTCAAACAGACATAGCAACAATAATATCAATGGAAAGACGTAGACAAATTGTTACTATTCTAACAATATTGTCTGCTAAATAGGGTATGACAAAATTAAACGTAAAGAAACTTAAGTGTAGGAGAGGTGCTATAAAGTTATCAGTGAAGTTTGCAACATTCAATATGTTGTATATTATGTCCAATACATGGGTACATTTTTACATTTGTGTATCTAGCGTGTAAGTCGTACTTTGTAGTGTGATTTACACTGGAGACTTTATTTCTAAGCCTAACTTTTACTAAATTTTCGAGCTACCCAACTCTGGTTTTGTTCATATCTGGCATTTACCGATAACTTCAGATGTTTAAGATGAAATCATTAACGAAAAACACATTCTTCAAATGCAGCACAATACTTACCAAATAAACGAAGAAGTAACCAAAATAATAAGATACAATACACATAGTGAACATTAAAAACGTTGTAAATAACCTTATCTTATTACTAAAGATATTCTAAAATAAATATGCATAGATAAAAGAAATCAAAGACACAAAAATAAATTCTTATTTTTAAGTAGAATTTGACCTACTTGAATTCGATCTTGGTGTAGTACTAGTTCGATTTAATTCTTCTGGCGCTGTAGAAATATTGACTGTTTTAATGTAACCATCAGTAGGCTTATTAACATCTACAGATTCTTTCAGTTTTGGTTCGACTGATTTTGTACGACTTATTGATATGATACGTATTGGTTTTTTTGATGGTGATGTTGAACTACAACGAATTTTTTGTCTTTCATTCTCTTCAGATTGTACTGGAATAGTAGACGATTGTGATGATATATTGTAAGTTTTATTTTCTTTTTGTTGTGTTAAATCATTTATACCATCATGTTTAGTACAATTTGATCGTTTAACTTTAGTGTCAGTAGTAACTGTTGAATTCTTACCAATAATTCGATTGATGCTATTTGTTGTAGTTGTAATTGTTTCTGTCTGTGATGTAATAGTTTCTTCACGGGTTATTTTATGCATTTTTGTACGAATTTCATTATTTGATTTACCAGATGTTAATGATGTTACCACTAATGGTGGTGATAAAATTGTTGTTATTGGAATGGTTTCTGATTTTATTGGTGAAGTCGTAGTTATTGTCAGTATTGTATTATCATCTTTCTTAATTGATATTGATTTTGGTTCTGTTATCGTTTGTTTTATATCATATGTTACATCTTCATCTATCATAGGTATATCTTTATAATCTAAACTTTGTTTTAACTTATCATCTATTGTTTCTACAATTGAAATGGAAGGTGTTTTTAAATCTGACACTATATGTGTATGATGAGATGAAATAGTTGTAACAGTAGAAGAAATTAACGAGTTTGAATATTGTAATACTGGGAGATTATCATTAGAGAGGTTAGTTGTAGTTGTTGTGACAGAATTTTCATTTGACTGAATATTATTGGCTGTTTTAGATGTAGATAATGAAGTATTGTTAATATCTAATGATGAACTTAACTCGTTGATATTTAATTCAGGTGATTCTGTGGAAGTTTTTGTTTGAATATTAGTTTTGATAGATTGTTTATCATGTTCATTTATATCAACAGATAAATTATGATTGAATAATTCATTTTTAATATTAACTGGTACTACTTGACCAATTGTACTAATTAAACGTGCTTCTAAAATATTCTCTTGTAATTGTTCTGCTTCAAATTCCGGTTTAATATGACGACGATTTGATCGTAAAAGATGTTCATCTAATCTAGATGAATGATTATGATTTCTGAAATTATTTATTTCATTTTCACCATGTGAAATATCATTGATTGATTGTTTAACATAAGATTTCAATTGTGAACGTGAATGCTTCTGAATTTTATCTAAATCCATTTTACCAATAACATGTGTAGTTATATCAACCAACGATGTTGTTTCAACTATTTCATTTAAACTATATTTAATAGAGATCATATTTGATTGTTTTAAATTTGATTGTTGTAATGTTAATTCTTTCATTTCAGGTGGAACCCAAAAATCTAAATAAAATAAAGAATTAAAATATTAAATAGACAGTTATTGTATTTTAAAGAAAGAAAACAAAGATTTTCTAAGACATTCGTAAAAGAAATCCGTATCCATGTAAAGACTCTCAAGTAAAGTTGTTTTGAAATTGTATATATCAATTTCTTTGTTAACATAAAAGAAAAAAAACAGAAGACAAACAGTCATCTTGGAAAAACAATATTGATTTGTAATTTAGCTCATTTTGTATCATAAATTACCCTATTCATATTATCTATTTCTTGATTGATTAAAAGTTTTGAAAATGAAATCAAAGTTATATCATTCTTCATTCAAGTTAGTTGTTGTAATTAAACTTTATTGGGATATTTTTTTCCAACTTTATAAGTTTTCCTACATTGAATACTGTTGCAGTTATGTTACCATATCTTTCTATACTTCATATATCTAAATTAATAATTCGAAAAATGGTCAGGTTAAGGGCAAAGTACATCGTTTAAAGTATGTGGATTTAGGATTGTCAAACAAAATACAATAAAATTGTCAATGTTGATATAACTCAGATAGAATGTTAACTTGAATAAGCATATATGTTGAGTGAAATTTTAAGATCCATGATCTGGATAAATGTAAGTCAGATAGGATGAGAGAAATAATAATGCAATTACAATTCGGTCAGATGTTTAGTGGAAGACTATATTGTGTAAAACATTAGTAAGACATAATAAGGTGGGGTGAATGCGAAGTAAGTGAATCATGTGTCGTAGATGTTGTTTAACCAATAATAATAATAATAATACAAAGATTTGTGAATAAAGATAACAGAGACAATTACATTTGACTACGAAAGGTCGTAAGTACAATAGTCAAATTAGATCATTCAATAGCTAAGATTACTATTGATTAATTGGCCTTGATGTTGGCCAGGGGAGGAGGAGGAGTAGTGGTTGGAGATATTTCTTTTGTATGCATAACTCCGGTTTCTTAATCCGGACAGCTACTGCTTCAGCTGTTTGTAGAACTTTAGTTCTGACAAGTTATGACGAAATTTACTGACCTTATAAATAATTGAAAAAGATTGGTTTATACTGGGACAATGATCAGTTTGTACTCAATGGGCGAATATCGATCTGTTCACTTTCTTCACTAGACCTTTGCTTAGCGACTGTGGGAGGTGTTCGCGAGCATGGAAATGTAAATTCTTAGAACTTCGACCAATATAACTCGCTCCACAGGAGCAGGTATCAATAACAAAGTTGGACTTAATAGTTTCAAACAAAGTGAGTATTGAGTAGAGAGTTAATAATGAATATATTTTTATTATATCTCAACAAGTAGAAAAGTTGTATTTCTGACGTTTAGTGACTTAATGTAAGCTACTTCTTAAGAGTAAATGAATAACCGAAATTAAATTAACACAAGATTCAATAGTACAAAAGAAATAGTACAGCATAATGTTAGTACAATCAAAATCATAATAGGTCTAAATATGTCAATGTCAATTAATTTTTGATCAAGGTGAATTTGTATGGTCTATCACTGTATTAATTTATGTGTGACATTGACATATTCAAACCCATTATGGTTTTGATTGTACTAAAAATATTTTATATTGTTTTCTTTGTACTATTTAACCTTGTGTTAATCTAGTCTCAGTTATTTGTTTACTTTGGAGAAATGACTTACATTAAGTCACGAAACGTCAGAAATATAATTTTGCTACTTATTGAGATATAACAAAAATATATTCATCATGATTGTAAATAGTTTTTGGAATGATTCTAAATTCCTTCCATGTTTTTAATGTCCACTTTTGTAGTGATTAGTACAACTTTGTAAAGAATTAGCATTTAGTTTTTCTTTCTTGAATATAAACTAGCCTTGTACACACAACAACCAAAAAACAATGATGTAGAGTATGATATAACTATCCACCGAAGACAATTGAAGATGGTCAAGCAATATCTTGAATTGATTAAAGTTATATATGTACAGCATTGGATTTTGGTTCAATGGCCTAGAAGTTAATTGTTCACACGCAAAACTAAATATCTCACGTTTAATTTCTTGTTAAATATTCACAAATTTTCTTTTGAATAATCTTTCTAACAGATATATTATAAGATTTACATGTCTATAATATCGGAAGCCGGCCCAGTGGTCTAGTTGGTTAAGTGCCTGGCGCAAGACTGATAGGTCCTGGGTTCGAATCTCGTGGGGTGTGGGATCGTAGATGTGCACTGTTGAGGAGTCCTACAACAAGACGAAAGGGCCATCCAGTGCTTCCAGGTTTTCCATGGTGGTCTAGCTTCAATTAACTCATAATTTCAATCTGTGAAGTATAATATATGTATCATTACAAATAATTCTCACTCAAAAAACAATTACCCATATGATAAAGAAATGCTTAGCAACAGTGGAAATATAGATTGTCATATGACTGTATTTCTGTTCTGTAAAGAAAAAAAGTTATTTTATTTCTATGCCAGAAATATAATGTTTTATTCAAAAGAATCTCAAAATCTCAATATCATTTACAACTTTCATTGTTTTATATGAGTCAATGTTAAAGTTCCAATTTAATAAAAACAAAAGATTTATTTTTATTTGGTGTTGTTTTATTTGTATCTTCTCATTGTTATTTAGGACTTTAATTGGTCAGTCTCTTGTTAGTATATGTACATCTTGTGCGAATTGCCTTGATGTAGCCTTAGCTAAGTAAATAACGTGATGGCGTTGGAAACGAACAGTATTGGGTTCGAATCCCGAAGTGAACATTAACTCTGAGATGCAGGCTTATCCGGCTGATGAGTCCCATATAAGACAAAACACGTGTCCTAGATTCCACTACTATCCATCTTTGCTTAAACACAATTGATTCATTAGCAATAGATGATCATAAGGTGTTTTTTTTATATTTCATCTTATTTTGTTTTCTATGTAAAAGTAAACGCATATTGTTGAAAATAATTTAGATATACAATAAACATTGAACTATGCATACTAATGGCTATTGAAATTTGAACAGTGTAGTTTTGTATATTCACAATTGAAAAATAAATAACTAAACAAACAACAACATCAACATACTTTTTTTTCTTGAATAAATTAAACTTTATAAATGGCTATACATAGAACTATAGAGAAGTAAATAGAGTTTATATAACAAGTGTTAGATTCAATCGAATTGTGTATATTTTATGTATAATTTATGCAATCATAAATCAAAATATATGAATAAATAAATATGCAGTACAATGATCATTTACAACTTGATATAAGTAGAATATAAGAGAATGAAATAAAGAAGTATGTAACATTTAGTGAATAGGTTATTTATTTAGTAAGATCTATTTACGGAAACTTAATTTCTTTAAATAGTTAAATTAGATTAGTTTAGCATCAGTCAAGTAGTGGCAGAACCAGTTAATTAATAATAACGATGGGTAGTATGTACATAGGGTGGTGAAGATTTGTAGCTCAGGTGGATGATTTCGATGGAGTTTTGTTCTCTGAGCTGGATGTTTCGGTCGTGGAGCTTTCATCGTTCTTCTGAACGACATCATCAGCACAAACTTTAGATAGGGTAGGGGTATGATCAGTATAAGTGAATGATTTGGATTTACTAAGAATTTCTTATTCCTGGTGAATAATCTCAAGGTTTGATATTATTTATAATGATAATGAAACAGTTTGATCAATCGTTTCAGAATAAATTTATAGACTCACTGAGACTGTCGTTGTAACGTATATATGACGTGGAATATTTATGTGCATCACAGATATAGTCATAAAAAATATTTTCTGAGTTGTCTTAGATCTTTTATTAATGATACAATGGGTTTCTTTCGTTAAATGATGAATATTATTTATTGATTTAAAATAAAATGACTGAATTCACATCTCTAACTCATTAATTAAAAGTAAACTTTTTGGATCACTTAAATAATTAGTATTAAAAAAAATAATTGTGATTAGTATGAAAACTATAAACTTATTTTGTTTAGAATACTTAAAATATGTATTTCATGTCTTATAGTGCCTTGGAGTCGAAATACTTATACATAATCTGGCGAGACTCTAATGTATGGACGAGCCAATCAGAGGCGTTTTAGAGATTTCAAGGTTACAGTGCCAACTTCAGTGCTTAATGCTAACGTACAATCGGTTCATAGGGAATTTTGTACAAAACGTGATAATTGAGCGGCTGTAACAAATAAAACGGCGGGACTATAATTTGTTGACGAATCAATCAAGTATAAGATAATAGACCTCGGATCTTAACGCGAAAGCCTTTCATCCATTTGGCCAAATAAGTTTCTAGCATGATAGCTGATGTCAGTTCGTGATGAAAACCCCATATTTAATTCCTAACTAAAGCAAATTACGACAATTATCGCGAACTGGATAATAAAAACACCAGTAACACTGGCTGCAGCCAAGTACTACAATACATACGGATGTTTGGAGAGCGTACAGACTCCTATATAGGCTTGGTTATGTGCATCGTGTCGTTATCCACAAGTAGCATTTTGTGCACTCAACAACCGGAGTGGACATAAACAGTATTGAAGATGTGTGGTCGAGGCTGAAAGAGTTTTTGAGACTTTATCATGGCTCCAGAGGCCGACTATTCTGTAGCCGTATGGATGATTTTTTCTGCCGTATGAATTGCGATTTTAGAACCTCTGAATCTCTTTCTAACCTTGACAAGTTTTTGAACGATGTAAAAGAAGTGCATCCACTTTATTCCTTGGTTTTGTCTAACATTTTTACTCTATACTGGCTGTTTGCTGATTGACTAATATTTCTCAAGGTCGCTTAAGATTCGTTCAAAGGTCGTCCATAAATTAGAGTCTCGCCAGATTACGTATAAGTATTTCGAATCAATACTAACCTAACAAATCAAGCCACCTATGGTATATGGTCTCATCCTTTAGAAATGAAAACCTTTTCTCGACCAATTATATGAACTTATCATTTGACCGTTTTCCTACTAGCTTAATTTATCAGTGTATATATTGTAGTTTAGTTAAGTATTAATAAATTCACTTTAATATTAGACAAAATCTTTCACATGGCTTGTATTACACATAAACAGATAATGTGTGATTAATTATTGAATATCTGAGAATAACAACAATGGTAGTTTTCATCTTGTTTAGTTTTATTATACCCACATACAAATAACGTCGTAGACCTTATGATCTTACGAAATGTCAACTTCACTAAAATCATCCTCCTAATTTATGCCTTCTAAACAATCTCAAAATAATACATCCTTCTTTAGATTTAAAGATATTGAGTTTGGTTGCTAAGTGGATTCTAGCTGTATATCGCTGTGGAGAATATCATACATAAATAAAACAGCTGATCCATGATCTGTATCCACAGTGGCGCCAGTCCTCCACAATAGTTCTATACAGCATCGCTAATCTTGGTCTCCCGAAATCCAAGGTCTATTGACACTTTGTACACAAAAGATAGTTTGAGTACAGAAATTTAATGTAAATGGAAGCCTTCAGTCGTATTATCATTCAATGAGTTTAAGATTTAAGAGACTATAACCATTGAGAAATTGTGAATCAAAGGTCTTAACGTTATTAGTGTTCAGTGCCAAATATTCAACTTTGGTTTTTCGAAATTTTGAAATGATGTTTAATCAATATCAACTTCAAATTTTAACATATCGAGATTTATTTGAAATATGTTACAAATTGACCATTAGTAAGAATATGTCTCGATAAAGAATACTTAGAACTTATAGGAATGTCTCTTTTCGATACAACATAATCTGAGAAATGATTAAAAATTTCTGTTCAACAAGAATTCTCTGAGTGAATGTCGAAATTTATGGCATGATAAAGTTTTTTACTGAAGAATTAGACGATTCTATTTACTAGGGAATTGCAAATACTAGAGAATTTTCAATCATTTAACTAGTCTGCTAGATCTATAAAGTGGAATGTAATTAGAGTAGGAATGGAATAAAACAAACTATCCCAAAGATCAGGGTTATTTCGCAAAAATGGAAGCATAAGGGAGCTGATATTAATTAAAACGTTCGATCATTAGATTGGTGTGAATCGCTCTCTATTTACTTCGGTTTAGACAACCGGAAAGCATTAATAATTCTCATAAAGTGTGATTCGAAGCCGAATATGTAAATATGTAACTCATAAACGAATTATGTAATGAAAACTCCTAATAAGAATAATACAGTTGTAAATTCTGAAAACATATTACTTTCAGAAGGGGGTTTTTGTGGAGATTTTAGTAATTTTATAGTTGAATTCGTGGGTCGATTGAAGCTAGACCACCATGGAAAACCTGGGGGCACTGAACGGCCGTTTCGTCCTAATATGGGACTCCTCAGTAGTGCGCATCCACGATCCCGCCCAATTTCGTGGATTGGTTGAAGTAAGACATTAACACCGTTGGATACCGACCGGCTCAGTGGTCCAGAGGTTAAGTGTTCGCGCTCGAGACTGGTAGGTCGCGGGTTCGAATCTCGTGAGACGGGATTGTGGATGCGCACTGCTGAGGAGTCCCACAATAGGACGAAACGGTCATCCAGTGCTCTCAGGTTTTCCATAGTGGTCTAGCTTCAATTGATTCGTGGATCCAACTATAAAATATTACTTTCACTCCAAGTATCAATAAGTAACTAAGTTTTTAAATGTTTGATTTGGTACTGTTCGTTCCGTTGAACGGAATTTTTCTAAATTTCATCTGATAGGTTTATATAAAACCCATATGACTTCAGAGATAACGATAATGAAATATAGTTTTTAATGGATTTTATATATATTCTGTTAGAGAGAGCCAGAAAACTCCTCGGCAAAGGCCAAAAATGCTCTGAAAATGCTGAGAAGTATCTTATTTAATCAGCACTCACTAGATGTTTTGCCAGAAACATCTAGAAACTGAAAAGTTACATGCCGAGCTTCTGATTGGATGATTACCTATACTACTATTATGTTTAGTAGCATTCCAGGATTTTCCGGAAACCCAAGGTTATCTAAAATATTATAAAAACCCTGGATTTTCTGTACATAAACGAGCCTTTGGAATAATGCGTTTCTCCCATATTTCTCACCTTTTCTCTTGTGTTAAAGTCACTGTGTAGATTTAGCCTGAGGGTTACTAGAAGAGCTTAGGAACCGAATTTAACGTTCAATTAGAAGACTTATCGTATTCTTTTACCGATTCTTGTTAGTGATAAGAGGATAAAATAAGTCGAATACAAAAGAGTTTCGGAAACGTTTATCTGACCCATTTACTTAAGCAGAGATAGATATGGAAAAGAGAGGCACTTCCACTTTGCTCAAATCATTGAAGTATGAATCGTCTTATGTATAAAAATAAACAAGGAATAATGTAGGCAAATAAATATAAACGTGCACATATATGTAGGAAATATGCACGGATAAACGATCAAAGTTAATTGTATATGAATGCATACACTATAATCAATAAAGTTACAATTACACATAAATAAGTTATCTAAGTTCGCACAATGGTTTTTATCAATCTACCGTACTAATTTACAATAGAGTATTCAATATGCTTTAACTGTTTTAATGATCGTTACGAAAAAACTGAACATTCAATTATATTTGAAATAATCTCAGCAATTTGAAATTTAAAATAATTCCAACGTTTCGTCCAGAAAACTTGTCTGAACTTCTTCATGATAATAATCAAACTTTAAAGAAATTCAGACACGTTTACTGGATGAAACATTGGAATTATTTAAATTTCAAACTGCTGAGATTATTTCAAATATAATTTTTTACATATAATATCTTCTCTCTATATTCAGCGGCCCAATTTTTGTCAAACAATTCATTCTAATCTTGACGAATATTCGTATGACCATTCAATGTTTAGATAAGTCGAATTGAGTCATCAAGAGTTGATAATGAATACGAATAGTTTTAAAAGATGTACTACAACCCTTAGTATCTATATATACCATACTCAATAGGAAATTATTTGAATCCTTACAAAATTGTAATGAATTTTACATAAAATTTAGTATTTCCATTAAAAATGCAAAAAAAAAACAATTAGCTTATCACAAATTTCGTATTCATCATTTGTCCTTAAACTTAAATTGAAAAAAAGTTCTAAATGTTCAGGACAATAGATAGATAGATAGACGAAACAAATTCATCAAATTATTGACCAGGATACAAAATTAAAGTACATAGATAATTTCTCAACAACAAAAAGAGATTTTAATGATTTCTATGCATTTCTACATTGACTTGATTGTCTTTACTTATTTATTCATTTACTTATTTATGTATTTCAAATGATGTGATGTATTATTCAAATCTATCAGAAGGAGTTTTGTGGAGATTGTGGTAGCTTCAACAGTTGAGATCATGAGTTAGTTGAAGCTAGACCACCATGGAAAACCTGAAAACACTGGACGGCCGTTTCATCCTAGTACAGGACTCCTCAGCAGTGCACACTCACAATC
Organism: Schistosoma haematobium; assembly: GCF_000699445.3. Taxonomy (NCBI): domain Eukaryota; kingdom Metazoa; phylum Platyhelminthes; class Trematoda; order Strigeidida; family Schistosomatidae; genus Schistosoma; species Schistosoma haematobium. The sequence continues at coordinate 14,880,168 of NC_067197.1, read as the reverse complement.
CCGCGCGTGATCGCTTAACTTTTGAGCTGCTGAGCTGGCATTCATTGATCTTAATATCTAACTTCAACCAACCTATTATATTGTGTGATTATCTTTGACTGTCTCACACTAGAACAAAACGTCCGTCCAGTACTTTCAGGTTTTCAATGATGGTCTAACATTGATCAATTCATGAACTCAATTACAATTGAACAACCTCCATAACCGTATATAGCAGCAGCCTGTGCAGCAATAAACTTCAACATACACAAATCAAAAAGCAAGATCGTCAAATACAGCATGGAGAACATCAATACAATCACACTTGATGGAGAAAATCTGGAAGAGATGGAAACTTACATGTACCGCGACAACATCATAGACGAACAAGGAGGGTTCGGTGCAGACTTCAAGGCGAGGATCGGCAAAGTAAGGACAACGTTCCCACAATTGAACAATATATGGAACTCAAACCAACTGTCAGAATCTTCCATACTAACGTCAAAACAGTTCTACTGTATGGAGCTAGAACTTGGAGAACTATCACAACCATCATCAAAAATGTACAAGTATTTATAAACAGTTGTCTAAGTAAGATACTCAATGTCCGTTGATTGGATGCCATCAGCAACAGTCTACTGTGGGAAAGAACAAACTAGCTACCATCTGAAGAGGAAATTAGGAAAAGACGTTGGAGTTGGATAGGACATAGATTGCGGGGATCATCAAACTGCATCAGGCAGCAAGCCATAACTTGGAATCCTGAAAAGAAACGGAAACGTCAGAGACTAAAGAACGCATTGCGTCGGGAATTGGAAGGAGGTATGAAAAGGATGAATAGCAACTGGAAACATTTGGAAAGGATTGCCCAGGACAAGGTTGGATGGAGAATGCTAGTAGGCGGCCTATGATCCTCCACGAGGAGTAACAGGCGTAAGTAAGTGAAAATGATTTTTATTACAAAAAGATATACGCATAATAACAAGAACTTCATTCAATAGCATATATTTCATTAGTCAATAATTTTCACAGAATAAAATGTTCAATAATACAATAGATTCCCATCTTTTAATCTATTAAACATGAGAATATTTTTAAGAAAGACATGTATAAAAAGGTTTTTCAAAATAAGTGATTAGCTTATATCTATCGGTTTTCTTCCAATAATCTTGTACTTTGTCGTATAATGTAACTTTATTGCTTCAATTTAGTTGTAATCTTAATGGTTATGATCATGAGTCAGTTGAAGCTAGATCACCATGGAAAACCTGGAAGCAGTGAAAGCAATGGGACGAAACGGCCATTCAGTGCTTCCAGGTTTTTCTATGGTGGTCTAGCTTCAACTGACTCATAATCTTAACCATTGAAATAACTATAATATCCGCAAAACTCATCTGATATTAACTGTAATCGTTTGTCAGTTTCCTAAAAGAGGACAGAGAAAAATTATTTAAAAAAACATACTAACTCTAATGATGATTTTGTTTAAATCCCACAAAAATAAATTTTGCTGCAAATTATAGGCTTTTTATGCAAATCCATAAATTACATGTGTTCAACTTGAAATGAATGAAAAACATGAATATTAATCCTAATATCTTTTTACAAACAAAGTGTAGTTTATACAACATAATGAATTCCTATTAGAAAACTTGATATTCAGTATTTATTATTAAGTAGTTATTCACGAAATCATTGAGATAGTGGAGAAGATTTGTAGCTCAGATGGATGATTTTGATGGAGTTTTGTTCTCTATGCTAGATGCTTTGGTCGTGGGGCCTTTATCGTTCTTCTGAATGACATCATCAGCACAAACTTTAGATAGAAGTGGAGTGTTCGAATTTCTCAATATGTGGTTGACCGCTTGTCCTGTACACTTCGATGTTGATTGGTTCTTGTCGACCTTAAACTTATCATCGTTTACTTCTTTGTTTTGGTTGTATCTTCCATTGGTTTGATTTTCGTTCCTATGTTTGTGCTTAATTTTCCTGATCGGTTGATAAGTTGGGTCGATTTCAATGTGCTTGTTGATTGCTGATTGACCTGAGTGCCAAGTTTCTAAAAATTCTCTGGTGTTTTTGGAATTTCCTCTATCCAAGATTTCCACATTTTTCCAGTCAAATGAGTGTCCGCAATTGTCCACGTGTATTGATATAAGCGAGGAAATGTCATGGCGTTTGACCGCTTATTGATGTTCATGTAGGCGAAGATGAAGAGGGCGTCCGCTTTGTCCGATGTAGTGTTTTTCGGAGTCAGCACAGTTTATTTTGTAGATGATGTTTGATTTGTCTTCTGTCATTTCATCCTTTGGTTTGCATAGGACTGATTGTAGTGATTTTGTCAGTTTGTGTGCCACACTTATTCTGAAGGTTTTCAGCAGTCTCGTTGCGGTTAGGGAAATCATTCAACGGTTTAGAATCTAAGTTTATTTTCTCTTTGTTTCATATGATGTACATTCTCTTGATTTTACTGGTGAAATTTTAAGCCTAATAGTTATCATCTCATTAATTAGTGACCTATAAAACCAATATCTTACAATCGTACAATATTACTAAGATGTAGGAATATCCCACTGATGAGTTACTCATGAAATGAATTGAGCGTCTTGAGTTCCACTGTTAGTCACTATCGAAAGACAATGAAACTTTTACTCACTTTTTCATTTATTTTTAGTGTGTGTAACAAGTGTGTTACATAACTAAAAGAAAATAAATATTCTCTAGTTTGTTACTGGATATAAAACATTTCATATCAATCCACTTAAGGAATAGTTTAGTATCATTGATTCAGTTTGAATAGAGACAAATTACTTATCAGTATTTCATATCAATAAAAATGATTCAATATGTAATTGGCCATAAATATATACAACAATCTTTTGTTATAATAAATCTACTTCGTATTGTTTTACTTGTTACTTCTCATTGTTATTTAGGACTGCAATTGATCAGTCTCATGTTGGCATACGTTCATCCTGTGCCGATTGCCTCGATATAGCCTTAAGTCACAAGCTTTTTAAGCATAGACTGATATTAGCTAGCAGGGGAGTCTGGGACGCGCGTTTCGTCTTATTTGGGACTCGTCAGCAGGATATACCTGCATCTCAGAGTTGATATTCACTCTGAGACTCGAACCCAGTACCGTTCGCCTCAAACGCTATCGTGTTACCCACTTATGTACCGAGTCCTGTTAGCCACTTGCTTTTCCCATGGGGTGAAGTTTAAATTCGCTTGATGTTGTTTTATTTGTATCTTTACATTGTTATTTAGGACTGCTATTTATGACCAGAGTAAACATCAACTCTAAGATGCAGGTACATCCTACTGACGAGTCCCAAACAGGACGAACTGAGCGTCATGGATCCTACTGCTAACCATTATCCGTTTTTTGTTATAATATTTTTTTAGTTGAGAAAAATTATCAAACATAATTTAAAGTGAAAATATTAGAAGTTCATAAATTAGATAACAGTATCTATTAGAAAGATAAGTATTCAGAACTATTTGTATCATTAAAAAAGGTGACTTTCAGAAACTAATAATAACTATTAAGAAAAAGAAAACATTGAAATGGGTTACCTATCATGATTTATAGAAATGTAAATTATCGACTTTTTGAAATGACTCTAATGAACATGGTGTTTCTTAATCACATTGTCAATTAGCCAGTAAATGAGAATCAAATAGATGTAAACTGAATTACATTAAAATCTACGTACTAGTTTTAAATAAATATGTAATGACAAGATAATTTCATATATATATATATATATATATATATATATATATATATATATTGATTACAAAAGGCAACACATTTAGTAGAATTCAACGTAAACAGATCCAATTTATTAATTTCTTAGTTAATTTCTTTTGAAAATTCTTCAAAACATTTAAATTATGTACAAACAGTACAAGTAAGTTAAGGAAAGATCATGGTCTCCCGCTAGAACTTCAGGTCCCCCTATGAAGCTGGACGTTCCTATTGTGTTCAACCCAGGTATAAGATGTTAGTTGGATCTTGCTCAAGAATTCCAAATTGTAGTAGAAAAAAACTCCAACGCTTTCTTGTTTGATGTTAGTTTTCGGTGGAAATTAATACTGATTTATATGAAACGTTCATAAAATATTAATTTAATTAACAAGCCAGTAATCCAATTAGAATAAACCTTGGCTAAACAATGAGATCGGATATGCGTCCGTGAATTTGTAGCGCAACAGTTTTCAATGTTCAATATACGTGTATAACAAGTCATTTTTTGAGCACTTTCCGTTTACTTAATGGGTGAGTACTGAGTTTAAACACAATTTTTACTGATGATTTCAATTCAAACTCAAACTTTCAATTTATTTCTTTTTTATCCAAAAAATTGAGACATACTATAGAGTCGTGTTCACAGAAGACATATCTAGATAGCTTTAGATGATAAAAATGAAATCCCCAGTGACAGTTATTCTGTATTACATACTACTCATGGATTAAATGAACGGAAAAATTCTCGAAATTGCTAGATACTGCACTTTTATTGGGCAATGAAATAAAGAATGGTTGATCTCACATTTAAACAAATCAACAAATCAATTTAATTTCTATCTCTTTTAATTTTAATAAAAGAAAAGTATAATAGCTAACATATCAGTAAGTTCTAAGAACATATTGAACATATGGATAGTGTAAAAGAATGCACATATGCCAATAAGAGACTGATCAATTGCAGTCACAAACATCAATGGGAAGATTCAAGTAAAAAATACCAAGTAAATTTTAACTTTAACCAATCGGACAAGCAAGTGGCTACTAGGACTCAATAGCTAAGTGAACAACGCGATGGCATTGGAAGTGAAAGGTACTGGGTCCGAGTCCCAGAGTGAACATCGACTCTGAAATGCAGGTTTTCATCCTGCTGACGAGCCCCAAATAAAACGAAACGTGCGTCCTACATTTCACTGCTAGCCATTATCCATCATTTAGAGATTCGTTATTTACCGTATTTATCTACTGATGTAAAATATATTACCTAAATGAGGCTATCCAAGAAAATGTAATTAAGGCAAGACATGAAATTATTTAAATAAGACAAATCTTAAGATCAAATAACAATGGTATAATAACGAAAGCAAAGTTAATACAATCAGTAATAATACACGCACTGATTTAAAGGGCTAAAAACGGTACTACTACGGCAAAAAGACGTAAAACAGCTGAAACCAGTGCTAAGCACTGCAAGACATGGAATATTACGAATTAATAATGAAAAGAATGATTATAGATGGACTAAAAAGGAGTATAAAATTACCAAACCGAGCTGAGGAAATAAGACAAAATAGATCCAATATGTGGTATATAGCAAAATTAAGAGGAGAAAGTATAGTAAGATAGAAAGCAAAAATGAACTCAAAACAAGCACACACGAAAAAATGGTCGAGGCAACTACAAATAGTAATGGAGGAGCCCAAAGAGCGACTCACCATAGGTTAGAAAGATAATCCCATTAAAGTGAGATTAGATACATTTGATAAATACAAACTAAGGATAATAAGAAAGAGATAATCGATTTTCCAGTGCTTGAATAAGAACTGTAGTTGATTGTTTGCCACGAATAAAGAAATTCACGGTCATTACCGAAAGGACCAAGGTCCTAAAGAAACGGAGACGACTGGATCAACTGATCTTTAATGCCTAATAAAGGATTGCTGGAAAGTCTGCGTGACTAAAAGATGGTTAATAAAACACATCCAGGTGTGGCATACAAAGTATACGTCTGATGGCTAACTGGATATGACAGAAACCATTTGATTCAAACTGTCAAAAAGAAAGAAACTAAGAAATGAGAAGACTGACATGCATAACCGCTCATGTAAATATTGTCCAAAAGTGCTACCAGCATGGTAAGGGATGGTCATACGGTTCACAAGTGGTCATCAATCACCGAAATGGAAACAAAGTAAAGTAAGTCCAGGACTAAAACAACTACTGAGCCTTAGTAGCTGTGCCGAGCCATCAATGAGTGTCCAGATAAGCCAATCGGCTTCGCTAGCCTATATGGCTGGAAGGGGCACCTAAAAACATATGTACCACATAACAATTATCACGGGGACCAAAATGATCTCATGAACCATAGAAATAGATAAGTTCACCACTTACAACTCTAGTCCAGATGTAAACGAACATCAAAACATCGGTATTGGATTCATCATTTATAAACGTATGATACTGATGTCTCAGAATTTACCAAGATTAATGGTAGAGTTACCACAATCAAACTTCATATTAAGTCCATAATGTTATATATTAACTAGGAATAAATGAATAATACCAACTAGAAACTATTTATAGAGTATTATTACATATATTCCTATTGCACAACTATTAAGTAATTATATTATATGTATATTCATATTCCTTTTATTATAAGCTTCCATTTGACTCATTGATTACTATTATACGATTTACTATTCTTAAGTTAGTCTCAATTTATTATTTACAGCCTCTCGCAATCACAACCACTTTTTGGCTTAATCCTATATAATTGTCATTCTTTATTTTATGGTATGATGCGGTTTGTTTTGCTTGTATATAAACTGTGTATGTCTAAAATATATGGTTCTACAGTGGAAGCCGATATTGGTGTTCCGGACTGAACAGGCAGGGCTAAATGAGAAGGACCAATAAGGACTCTATGTTGCTTGTATCAGTCAATGCGTGTTTTGGTTTGGCACAGTGATAAGATTGTATAAGCAGTGCTCTGATTGATGATTTGGTCATATGATAGTTAATAGGCCACAAGAAAACACACAGGACATGCCATCAATCTAATAGGGATCTATTGATCTGCTTGAGATAATGAATAAGTAAGGCTTTTGCTTCACATAGATTTCTGATCAGTGATTCGACTGGACCGGATTTAAAAATATTTTAGGTAACTTTAGAGACTACTTTGATGAGGAGCTAAATGGTCACAGGTGACAAGAATGGGACTATCAATTGTTTAAATTTCTTCTTTGAACTATTATACACAATAATGCTGAAAAATTCGTTATACAGAAAACACTCTTTGTGTAGCTAGTATGACCTAGTGAATAAAGATTGAGTTGTTCCCGAGTGGTTGCTTATCCTTAACATACTTTAGAATGTACTATCGAATGCAGTAAACAATTCGGAATTGTACATGACAGATGTTCTGTCCCAGTGATCTTGACGGTTGGTTTTTTCGAAGTTTTACTAAAGAAAGAAGTTTAATGTGCATAAACAAGTCTTCTTGGGTACTGAGGGTATAAGTTCTATTCGCCTTTAGTATTTTCTTCAATGAACTTGCGAGGGCAGTCATTTTCAATGAATTTCCGACAGACTGTATTCAATTCATTATCAATCGTACCTTCTGTGCGAATTTATCTGGCCACTGGTGATAGATTAAGATTCTCTACCAGAATAAAAGCACTCAGCTTTGAAAATTTGTGTGCCGTTCATCCTAAGCTGGTTTTCAATGTGTTAATCTTTGAAGAGGGGCATTCGATCTTTGTTTCGGTAAGGCATCAGATATACTAAATTTTGAGTTTAAGACTAATGCTAGTGTGAACGTAATTGATTTGTAGGATATCATTAAATTAGCTGTTTTCTTCACAAATGATGAAGTTATCATATCTCTTGTATAACTCGAATTTATCGATCTTCGGTTGAGGAATAATTTAAATCTAACAATGTATCTGAAATTTTTATCATCATAAAGAACCATTTCAATTGATTGGATTAAATGTACTTTGATTTTTTTTCAATTAGTTACTATTTTGTAAATTTGTCTATTTGATAATGAATGGTTGGATACAACACAGTAGGATGCTTCACTTTAATTAAGTGTTGTGCTGATTGACATTCGTAGGATGATGATGAATTTTTGTTGAAACTTAAGCTATCTCATATAAATGAAGTAAAATCAGAGATATTATCATTAGTACTACGGATTAGTTTATATACTGATCTATAAGTGAACAGTAACCAGTGTTTTGTTTTATATCTAGTCATTTCAACTGATCAAATCATGTAGATCAATTTAGTCAACCATTTGTAAAATAAACGATGATTATTTATACCATTATGTTCTATTGGTATTTGAAAATATGTTATTTGGATATTTGGATATAACTCACACTACTACTGTGGTGTGCATTTACATTTGTGGACAGATATAAGTAGTATGTAGCAGGAATTAAAACTAGAATGATTACTAGTAGAAAAGTGAAATAAAGAGAAGAGGGAGGAAAGCAAAGAATAACAAACGACAACAGGACCGAAAGAACGAAGAAGTATGTAATAAACAACTGAAGGAAGATATGCAAATAATGTATTCAATATACAATTTTCATGTTTTACAATGCTACTGTTTGATTTCATGTAAAACAATAAGTTGGTTTTTCCCCACCAAGTATTCGTTGACTACTACTACTACTATCACACTAGTAGTACTCTTCATACTATTATTATAATTGATGTCCTAATTAAAATATCAATAAATCCTGACTGTATTGATTAAATTCACCTTCGATTAGATTTAACTCTTCACAAAAGTGAGTGTATCACGTGAAATTGTAATTGTATTAAGGATTATTCATTATTGTCAATATTGATATTAGTGTAATATCAATATGAGTTTTATAAAGATAAAAATTATTGGCCTGATTGTTATTATTATAAGTATTTACAGTTCAAACATTCCATTGATTATAATCAGTATTGGATTTAGCTACATCAGTATTAACAGAAAGAGATGAAATTATTAAAATGAAATAATAATGAAACAGTAACAGTGTGCACGATACCAAAAAAACATAATTAAAAATAGGAATATGTTTTGAAAAGAATGAATGAAATCATTCAATAAAAATGATCCAATATTATTGAATGTTACAGTCTCAGTCAGTCAGTCAGTCAGTAACAACGTAGAACTTCGTACGTACGTACATCAGTTCGAGTTGTCATACCGCATTAGCACAGAGATGCAGTTGTTGATTCAAATCCCGTAGTGGTAGAGGCGGTAAGAGTATAAGCAAGATAAAGAAAGAATATTATATAGATTAGTGCAACTAATTTCTAGTCATGATATTTAAGATATCCACCTATTTATTACAACTCAAACTAATAATGTTTAAAGGTTTAAGTTTTAAGACACAGCTGCTTTTCAGAAAGACAATTGCAAATAAACTTGACATTCAAACTGAATTGTAGGACTCGTCATTAGTACACATCAAACTATTCATTTCATGAGTAAAAGAATAAAAGCTCGTAAGTTTGTTGAAAAATGTAGGATACGCGTTTAATGACAACAATAAATACAGTTTATTGGAGTATAACTTATCAGTTAAACTATTTATAATAATGAAAATCATATATGAACTATAAGAGTTATCTTTCATTTCAGTTGAACAAAAGTAACTCTCTATATTTAATTAACTAGAAGACAATTAAGATTATTTTGCATATTTATAAATTTTAAATAAACCAAAATATTTCGAATTAAACAGTAAAACGTAAAATATTAATCTGAAAATATTTTGTGGTAAATTAGATCATCAAAGGATTATGAAGACCTCCATATCTTAAAGGAAGCACGGAATACGATGGACAGCTTCCATGAAGTTAGCCGACTTGGACTTCGTAGATGACCTATACCTTCTATCCTATACACAAGAACAAATGAAGATGAAGACAACTAGTGTAGCAACAGCCTCTGAAGCGATAAACTTCAACATACACAAATCAAAAAGCAAGATCGTCAAATACAGCATGGAGAACATCAATACAATCACACTTGATGGAGAAAATCTGGAAGAGATGGAAACTTACATGTACCGCGACAACATCATAGACGAACAAGGAGGGTTCGGTGCAGACTTCAAGGCGAGGATCGGCAAAGTAAGGACAACGTTCCCACAATTGAACAATATATGGAACTCAAACCAACTGTCAGAATCTTCCATACTAACGTCAAAACAGTTCTACTGTATGGAGCTAGAACTTGGAGAACTATCACAACCATCATCAAAAATGTACAAGTATTTATAAACAGTTGTCTAAGTAAGATACTCAATGTCCGTTGATTGGATGCCATCAGCAACAGTCTACTGTGGGAAAGAACAAACTAGCTACCATCTGAAGAGGAAATTAGGAAAAGACGTTGGAGTTGGATAGGACATAGATTGCGGGGATCATCAAACTGCATCAGGCAGCAAGCCATAACTTGGAATCCTGAAAAGAAACGGAAACGTCAGAGACTAAAGAACGCATTGCGTCGGGAATTGGAAGGAGGTATGAAAAGGATGAATAGCAACTGGAAACATTTGGAAAGGATTGCCCAGGACAAGGTTGGATGGAGAATGCTAGTGGGCGGTCTATGCTCCTTCACGAGTGGTAACACGTGTAATTAAGTAAGTAGATCATCATACTTAAGTTGGTTTCACATGAATAACAAAGGATTAGGATAATTAAGCGAAATATACACAAGCAATCCTTATTTAACTGACCTTTAATTGCTTTTTCCAATAACATCATTCCCATAATGTCTCGAAACCATCCTATTTCACGAAAACGTATCACATTTATAAATGGTACATCTGGATTTAATTGATTTGGCACTTGTACACTACCTATAGCAACAGCAATAAAACGTGAATGCCATTCTGGTCGCCCACCTTGATCACGTGATCTACATAGTAATGGATGTAAACAATGTCTACTGAAATAAGTAATATGTTCAGTTGCATCATCCGGTATAAATAAAACAATACGACTAGCTTGAGAAAATAAACAAGCATTAATTCGTGTTGAATCTGACCAGAGATCATTTTTCATATAAGTTGAATTATTTAAACATAAAACATTTAAATTAGGATATTTATTCATAACATGATTTGATAAATGTCTAGCAGCATCTTCATGTTTCCAATATGATGAATCATTACTGATATTATCTGAATAACATTGTCTTGCATAGAAAGCAGGTGATAAAATTATTGCATGATGATAACCACCAGTCGACATGTGTACAAAATCAGTAATAATTCTTATGTTAAGTATTTGTTCCGTTCAATGAATTTCAGAATGGTAATTTCCTTTGCTCTATTATTACTACTACTCGAGTGATACCTTTCTTTGTTTGTAATAGCATAAAAGATAGAAAGATTTAATATATTCCATAACTTTCCATATAATCTATTCCATGGACAACTATTTAGACAATTTTAGCAGATTTATATAAATCAATTGATTTAGTTAGACAGAATCTTTTATTATTCGGTTAAATAATTTGATTTAACAAAACTATTTATTCGTCGCTTAATGATGTATCCGATACTTATGTACAAATGTGATACTAATTAGGATGAATAGACGAACATTCATTTGTTTATATGCAAATTAAGAATGTCTGTTTCTCAACACTTTAATATGTCTATACAACTTACACACAAATTACTTATTGATTAAATGATCAATTTACACAATCATTTGAATAATCAATAATTATTAATTGAAATTATTGAGACTAAAAATTTAATTCACTTAGAGATAAAGGCGTAGTTGTGATGTAATTGGTTACTCATTCGTTTCAATGATAGATAAGTTTGGGATGCTGGTTCAGTCGTCTAGAGTTTAAGCATTCGCACGCGAGACTGATAGGTCCTGGGTCCGAATCCCTTGGGTAGGATCGCAGATGCACACTACTGAGGAGTCCTATACTAGGACGAAGCGGCCGTCCAGTGTTTGTAACTGGAGAGTTTTTATTGTACGATCACTTTTAGTATTTTTCAATGTCCGAGAATATGACAAACAAATGGGAACAATATCAATTCATCTTGTATTTGATGAAGGGCTACATCTAATATTTACTTTTGTTTAAATATGATAAGTCTTGTTAATTGGAACGCTCTATTCGGTTCTCAAGCTATTCTGGTAACCCGCAAGCTAGAACTACTCAGCGACCTGAACTTGAGAGAAAAGGTGCAAAATAAGCGAAAAACACTTTACTCCAAAGGCTCATTTTTGTACAGAAAAACTTGGATATTTATAGATGTTAACATTTGTTAAATCAACATCATATTTTGGCCAATCTGCTAAAAAACATATTATGCTACTGACCAACAGTAGCACGCCACGTTGATATTCTAGAAAGCTCCATCATCCTCTGATTGGCTAAGACTCTCCGGCTCCTTTAGGACCTCAGGATGCTCCGTTACAGTTCTCAGAAAGCCAACTCAACAAAATAATCCTATTTTTCAATCTAATTGTTTTCGATATCTTCTACTTACTAAAAAGTAGATAATCTCTGAAACAATCTTCAATATTCGTGTATGCATTAAATCTTCCATCTACTATATTATCATATATATATATACTAAATGCTCAACACTTTTCATTTTGTATCAATTGTAGTATTATTAATATCCAAACAGAATCATCGGTATCTTCATAAATTATTCTTTTGTTTCCATTATCAAAAAGATGAAGTTAATTGAAATATTAAATAATTATTTCAAATTCTTATACTCAGTAAGCTGAATTCATTAGTTCTTATATTTTCAATTTAGGAAATAAAATCCTAGAAACAAAATGAATGAAAAACTAGAGTAATCTTAATTTCAAATAGTTAAAGATAATACTAATTTTATTTCATCAACTATATTAATGAATGTCGATAACATGTAATTGTAGCATTTTGCGGTGTTTGAATGAACTAATGATACCTTTGTACTTGTTGAATGCTTGATTTTGAATTCCAAATACAATATATTCGTTAGTGCTTATCTAGTACTTCTTGATCCAATAACGTTATTCCTGGGATTCTTAGTTCGTACTATAATTCAAATACTTCTAATTATCATACATTTACAATCTAGTTACCGTCTATCATTAGACTATTCAAATAATAGTGATTTTAATTCATATATGGTGAACTAACCATTAACTGACTAACTTATTTGTAACTAAGTTTAACGATACAGTACAATATTCGATAAGATTATTCAGACAATATGACAACATTAAATGATTATTTAAAGCAAAAAGAAACTTCTATGATATTTACTAACAGTCTGAAATGTTAATATCCAATTACATTGTTTCCTATCAAAAGCATATATAGATCACACCGGAATCTGTGTATTTTACTTAGAGTTTATTAAAACAACTGGTTGTCATAAATCAGTCAATAAATGTCCTATTTTTGAGCCAAGTGTAATGAAAAGATAACTTTGAGAGAATAATAAACGTCTTCATCCATACTGTAGATGACTGTAGAAATTCTGAGACCTATATTTTTTTGATCACAGTAATGAAGTTCAAGTCCAAGACACAGTTTTATATTTCAAACTGATTTTATTTTCAAACGACTAGTGTTGGGGATGGTTGAGAGAAAGTTAGGGGAGGTCAAACCAAACCATGGTATCAGTGCTTGAAGCCATTAATTTCTAGTTTCAGCCATGTTGGTAGATGCAGACTAATTGGTTATGGTCCGAGTGACTATCGTAACCAATGGTTGGAAATTGGGAGACATGCCTCACAATCGATCACAATGGCGTATGTTTACATACTCTCTGTCTCCCCTTAAACTATGAAATTACAATTGCTTTATATATTCTTATCTACCAACTAATTCTTTCTTCACTTACTATATCCTTATATGCAATCTTTTTTATATATATTACCACCATTGAATTAACTACTTCTATGAATTCGGTGTTCATCTTGTTGTGCTAATGAGGTATGGTAACTTGAACCAATGAATATATATGCCTGGCCCCATGTTCTAGCTGAGTGACTGATTTACTTTCAAATATATATTTGGTGAATGCTACTTATGTTCACAAATATATGTAGCATGTAACACCAATCAGAAGTGGAATGCATGGCAGCAGAATATTAAGAAGATCGAATTGAAGAGAACAGGAATGTAACCAAGGTGCAGTCGTAATAATGACAGGAATGAAAAAGAGATAAAGTTTGTAAGAAGTAACTGATGGAAGATGTGCAAATGAAGCATTTAATGAATGCTTTTTATATTTTATCAAGATACTCTGTAATTTTGCACTAAACAGTAAATTGGTTATCTCCACCTCATCCAAAACATGTATATAATGACTCAGCACATAAATATTTAATTTAATGGTAGTTGTAATGATTAGAATTTTCTTCTCATATGAATACTTTTGGCTGTATTACTCTCTCTGAGTTGGATAATTTAATTTCACAGCTACCATTATTGATAGGCTAGGTCAATTAAATATATCACTTTAAAGCCAAATGATAAATACTGATGCATGCACGCTATTGATCGAGATCTGACTTAGTAATCCGGTCGAAACAGAGGTAAACTCGTGGATGAGTTTGTGACTAGATGGTGTCATGTTTGCTTCAAAACATTGGATTGCTGATATTAATCACATTTGAGGTTCTAGAAGAGCCATTAGTGAATAAAATCAAAGTTAAACAAGATGGCCGTCCCATGTTTCTTGGTTTTTCACAGTTTATAGTTTCTAGAATGGGTTAAATTTCTTGATGGTAATTATCCAACTTCTTTAGCACCCTATCATAGTCAGATACAAAAAATTACTATCTATCGTCTTCATATTAGGTTTTTGAAGGTAGTCAGCATGAAAACATGGGTCCCAGGTTCGTTTTAGGTAACACTCGTCAATCAAGCGTAACTACTTCGATATTGAGCAAACTGATGCTCCTTGTATTGTCCTGACGTGGGCCACCCAGTTTCACATTCTGAGATGCTACAACTGACAGAGGATATTCTTTACTGATGAGGCCAACTAGCATGAAAACTAGGTTCATGGTATCTTGGAAACTACTTTCAACCAGGCAGCATCAAACCACAGTGCATGTGATATAGTCCCACTCAGATTAGTGGCTGTTCCATAACTTAATTGATTAAATTCGTTCAACAATAAGGGCTAGATAAATATGACATTGGCCACCACTCAGTCGTCAATTAATGCATCTATCTATCCCTTACATCATTTTACATTAGTCTATCATCAGACGTGATTTAGTATTGTTGTAATTATTTTTAGATTAATTAATTAACCTTTTTTAGAAAAAATTTCCTTGGTCCTGTTTACCTTTATCTTATAAAGAATATCATTAAAACTCATGACACTTTACAAATTCACCTTAATGGTAGTTTTTGTAGACGGTTATTTTCAAAATATCGATTTTGATCTAGTCATATGAGAAACAAATTACTTTAGCAAGAAAAAGAGTTACTTTATTCAACACAATAAGGAAAATGTTAATATTGACTGAAATATAGAATAGTCAATATCATTTCTCAGTTACATTGAATAGTACTTTGTTCCTACATTATACTTTACTGTGATTGAATGAAAGTTTACTCTTAATAAGTGATTAGTGTTACAAAAGATGAATTAACTGATAAAATGTTTGGCATAAATAATCTAACCGAATTTTTTTTAATGTTCGCTGTACTGATCTCTAAATCCTAACCGACCTGATTTTAGAAAATAAAAACACTACACAATTGATTTAATGCGTATAATGGGATTAAAGCTATTATTTATTATACAAAATACCCAATCAATATAGCATGACCAGGTTAATTAACAGATAACAAATAACTGACAGTATGTAAACAGTATTGTTCCATTTATGTCGTAAATACAGTGGTACTGTTTAAACAAATAACTGACCATTCAACGATCAATCAACTATCAATACATCTCAGTCTTATAAGAGGTCAGTCACAGAATCGAATCTTTCATGGAACATCAGTTTCCTCGAGATGAATGCCAACTAGCACGAAACCGAAGTTTGGGGTTTGAAAAACCGCTATCAACAGCACTTGTCCATTACTAATTTGAAACTATTCACCAGTGCTCAACTACGTCTCCGTACAAGATTAGGTCCAAAGTTTGGGGGTCTTGTGATGACGGTGATAATTTAAGATCACTTACGTCTGTTATCCCTCGTGGAGGAACATAGGCCGCCAAACAGTATTCTTCATCGCACTCTTTCTTAGGGCAATCCTTTCCAGTTGTTTCCGATTGCTGTTCATTCTTTTGATATCTATCTCGTCTATTAAGTCAGTCAATCAATATTTGATGATAAAACATAACCTTGAAAATATATTCTTATTTGTTTGTCCAAAGATTGATGATTAACTTAATTCAAATTACGTTCAAGTTTTTTTCCTGAGCTATCGCTTTGAAATTGACCTATAATCCAAAATATACTTTTTTTATAAACCTCAGGATCTAACGGTTGTTGTAATCCTATCGGACAAAAAATAAATCAACAATGTTTTAATCATTATGTACTCAAAACATTAATCAAGAGAATATGATAAAGGAGTCATATTCTCAAAGAGAACCTATTTCTACAAATTATAACTTCTTGAAGATCATAAGTAAAGATTAGGCTATATCAGTTAGCAATTTAATGTAAACCTTTTGATTTCAACGTATTGATTATGTTCACTTGAAAATCTAACAGTCGCTAGTTCCATTCTTTACGGCATCATATATATTCAGTGTCAAAGAGTACTAAACCAAAAAAAAGAGAACATTGATTTCTAAATTCCAATGATCATTTTCAATCCATCTTATTGAATGATCAAAATGACGATGGAATTTCATAAAAAGTATTTTTTGTTGTTAAAGATCTATCTTATTAAATAAAATCTACGATTGATAGACAGAGATTAGATTGTTAATTTAATGAAATAAAGCTTTTAAATATTTTCAATGGTTAAGATCATGAGTCAGTTGAAGCTAGACCACCATGGGAAACCTGGAAGCACTGGACGGCCGTTTCGTCCTATTGTGGGACTCCTCAGCAGTGCACATCCACGAGATTCGAACCCAGGACCTACTGGTTTAACCACTAGACCACTGAGCCGGCATCCAACGGTGCTAATGTCTAACTTCAACTAAATTCTTTACAATCAAATGAATTCTAATGAAATGAATCTATAAACCAAAACAATCTTTTATCATACATTTGTTATATATAATGTTATATGTAATGTAGTGTGTAATCTGTAATGTTATATGTAATCATGAATATTTCTCATATATTAAATCATAATCATCTGATTAGATTATTGTAGGTATCCCAACAATAATAACAACAACAAAATGATTAAATCATACGTTTACCATAATTAGAGATTTATAGAAGTTTAGATGTATAGTAAGATAAATTAGTCACTGATTTTCGCTGAAAACAATTACTTGTCAGTAGTCTCTAATAATATCTATAACAGAGTTTTTTATTTAAAAATTATACATTTACCATTAAGGCAATCGGTTGTAAAGATTTTTATCATAAACTGTTATAAATTTGCCAATGGATGCATTTTCTAGCAGTTACATAGAGTACACTTTTAATATATATATATATATATATATATATATATATATATATATATATATAGTACATTTCCATTCACACGAATAATTACCAGTCGTCTCAGTTGGTGGGTAATAATAAATCTCAGCTAGTACAAATGAGACTAATATCATCCATGGGTCATCTCGTTATTATCAGAATATGGGATTGTGAAGTTTGTAGTGATTTTAAAAGTAGAATTCATGAGTCGACCTAAGCTATACCACCATTGAAGACCTGAAGGCACTAGATGGCCGTTTCGTCCTAGTACGAGACTCCCCAGAAGTGAGCACCCACGATCCCGCACTCGAACCTAGGGCCTTCGGCCTCATACACGAACGCCTAACCTCTAGACCAATGAGCCGGCATCCAATGTTGTTAATGTCTAACTTCAACCTATACACTGTATTACGCGACCATCTTCGATTGTCTTCGGTAGGTAACTGCATCATACTAGGACGAAAAGGCCATCCAGCGCTTCCACGTTTTCCAATGTAATCTAGCTTTAATCAACTCATGAATTAAACTATTAAAAATTACTACAATCTCCACAAAACCACCTTTCTGATAATAAATATGAATGGGTGCTAAATAAATTTCTAAAAATGTTTGTAAGCATTATAATACGATTTGTGAACCAGAGAAGTTTAAGCCAGGAAAATAAAAAGTGGAAGGTTGTAAGAATAGTAATAAAATTATGTTATCATATCTTCAACATAAAACAAACTACAGATGTTTTTCTGATTAATACCATGAAACACAAAATATTTATATATCCGTCATTCTAACTAGCATGAATATAAAAATAAATAGAGACTCATTGATAACAATTTTTATCATCAATTTCACATATAATACTAAAATCTGTTAATGGAAGTTATGGTAAATAGTTAAATCAGTGATAAATCTTTTAACTAAATGCTTGGATCGTTTTCTTGAGCTGTTCTATAACCCCAGGCTGAATATACTCAAAAACTTAAACATGAAAGAAAAGGTGCGAAATGTGGTAATTGAGCTTTATTTTAAGGTTAGGTTATGTACAGAAAATTGAGAGTATTTATGGTATTTCATATGACCCTGGGCTTCTGGAAAGTTCCGAAACCCTACTAAATATAGTAGCAGGATAGGTAATTATTTAATCAGAAATGTGACATGTAACGTTTCACTTTCGAGATGTTTCAGAGAAACTTCTATTCAATGCTGTTTGAATAGAAATATTTCCTAGCAATTCGAAAGCCCCTCTGGGCTCTTTTTCAAGAAATATTCTGGATCTTCCCAAAAACCAATAACCCTTAAACCGATCAACAGTTATTTTTACAATTAAATTAAATTAAAAATTGCTTTAATGTAAAGTAGGTAAACATTAGAAATCCTAGTAATATTGAATAGGTTCTCTTATTTGCTTCAATTTCTCTTTTATAGCTGATTTTTATAATTCTACGTATGTTTAAATCTAGAGTATTTAAATCCCTCAAGAAGTAGAATATACTTATCACATAGTCTAGCTGAACTTTAACATAATAATCTATATATTTTAAATCTATCTTACTATAGTTTAACTGTATTGATTCTGTCAATCTCATATGTCCTGACGTTATATCAGACTAAGAAATTCACTTTCAAATTAAATCAGTAAAAAACAGAACAAATGGTTTAAGGCTAGTAGTGGAGTCCAAGATGCATGTTCCCTACTATTTAGGACTCGTCAGCTGGATGTACCTGCATCCTAATGCTGATGTTCACATCGAAACTAGTACCTCTCATTCAAGCGCCAAAATAAATTATTCGCTAAGTTATTGAGTCCAACATATACTTATCAAGATTCAGTCAAATATATCAGCAAAGGAATAATTGAAACTTTTCCTAGTAATGATGCAATCACAAGTAGCTTAACGAAGATTAAGAAATAATTTCCGCTCTACCAAAGTACATTTAACTGTTTCACATCTTCTATGTCCGCAATGTCTACTACCTATACTTAAGAATGAGGTACCACTACAATTACTATGACGCGAAATAAGAACACGATGACTGGTATAAGTGAAAATTTATTGACCTCAAAAACACGACGATCCTAGTCGGAAGTACACTCATTTATTTATAGACTGTAGACCTATTCCCAGAGTTATAACAAATAGCATACTCCATATCATACTAAGCATAGTTCACATTAATTTAATATAAAGAATATCATATCTTAAATAACCATCATATTAAAACAAAAATAATGTTATACCATATAAAATATCACACTGGCAAACAAACGCTACACTGAGTAATTAACACATTGAATTAAAAACAGAAGTAATATTGAACAAGAATCACAATAAGTAAAAGAATGTAACTTTGTCTTTTTCGATTCGTCATCCAATCTTTATCAATTGTTATGATGTAATACCTATAAGTAAATCTGTTGTTTACGCTTATGTACTTATTGTTTATATTCTTAGTATCTATTATATGCCGACAAGAATAACTGTTAAGTAACTAAACTATGTATATTCATATTCCTCTTATCATGAGGTTTTATTTGACCTATTGACTATTATTACACGATTTACACTTCTTAAGTTATGCCCAGTTTATTAATTACAATCTCTTACAATCACACCCATTTTTGGTTTGATCGTGTACAAATGTTATTTCTTCTATTTTATGGTGTGATGTAGTCTGTTGGAATTGTATGTAAACATAGTGTGTTTAAAATCTATGATTTGTATCTCAGAGGCTGAGATTTGTGTTCTGAACTTAACAGGCAAGGGAAAAAATTAATGGCGGTTTCAAGCTGGTCGTTCAAGTGTATACATCATTTTTTTGTCCATATAAATCCCCGTATCTAAATTTGGCAATCATATTCACAATAATCATGGAGTCATGAGTGCGCACTGCTTAGGAGTCGCATAATAGGACGAAATGGCCGTCCAGTGCTTCCAGGTTTTTCATGATGTTCTAGCTTCAATTGGACTCATGATCTCAACTATTGAAATAATCATATAAGTTAATGATCTAACAAATATTAATGTTTTTTTATTTCCAATCATCACTAATTATCTTACACCTATTTGGCATATCATTCAATGACAGTTAGATTGATTATTATGAAATGATAATTTTGTCAGTGAAATGATCAAATCAGTTCATATTGCAAAGTGAATGTGTTAATATAGAAAATTATTATTTTATTATCCTATTCACTTGATCAATGTATTATTATTATTATTGTATAAACAATTAAGTATAGAGTATACTGATCATTGTTAATTTAATTGTATCAATAATATCAACACATACTAATCTATAATAACAATTAGAATGGGAATAAAGCATATAAACATGATTTTATCATCTATAATACAATTGAATATAAATGGCTAATTCAATATATTACATAAAATACAATAGAGTATTTAACTAACAGTATAAATATAACTACTATTAACAAGTTAATGTAAATGGTGTAAACTGCTGTAAACTATCTTTTGTTATTTGTACTACTATCCAATCTTTAATATACAAACACTCACACACACTACTATTCGGTATGTATGAATATTCACAAAAAAGTACACTTTCTAGCTGAGTTAAGGCAGAATGAGTTAGATACATAAAGAATTACATCAAAGCTTTTACTAATCATTTTATAAAACTAATTGGACAATTAAACAACGAATTATTCTACACGAAATAATCATTCACAATGTAAATGATTAAGATAAAATAATGTAAACTAGAAATTAATAGAGGGGGGAAAAAGATGAAACGTTTTTAGGATAAAAGTTTCCCTATTGGTTACTCACTTATGTATATACATTAATAAATGAGTTATCACTTAGTAACAAGAAAACACATTTAATCAGACTATTTAAATTGAAATAATTACATAATCATTTTTTGTTTTCAAAAAATTGTTAAAATTTATTTTTCTTTAATACAATGTTTATATTTGAAATGCCACGTGTTGTACATATACGTAAACCGGAATTAGCTATATTACATCGTTTCATACAATTTGGTATATTAACTTATTTTATAATTTATGTAATGTGGTTAAAAAAAGGTTATCAATCATTTGATCGTCCTATTAGTGGTGTAGCTGTTAAAGTATATGGTATAGCATGGAAACAAATATTTAAATATCAAAATCCTGATACAAATGGTATAATTGTATTAGATAATGGTGATTATTTATTACAACCAACACAAAATTCTGGTTTTTATTTAATTACAACAATTAAACATTTTGTTATACAAAGTATGACAACATGTAGTGAAAGTGATCGTTTACCCGATGCAATATGTTATCATGATAATGATTGTCCAATTGGTTATCAAGCTGGTTATAAACCTTATGGTCCAGATGGTATTGTACCAAATGAAAATAATATAGAAATTGATGAAAGTGGACATGGGATATTTACTGGAAAATGTTTAATACATTATAATAAATGTCAAATTTATGGTTGGTGTCCAACTAGTGATGATTATGAATATGAATTACGTAAACAACGTTATTATAAATTACAATTAATAAAACCACCAAATATATTAGAAGGTTTTTATAATTATTTTAATGATTTAGATTTTTTAGATAATAAACGACAAATTAATGAACGTACTATACATTTAATAGATCCATTTTTTGAAATGATTAATTTTACATTATTTATTAAAAATAGTATAGAATTTCCTCAATTTAAAATAAAACGTAGTAATATCTTATCATGGATGACAGAAATTTATATAAAAAATTGTTTATATCAATCAACACATCCAATTGATAAATATTGTCCAAGATTTCGTTTATATGATATATTTCAATTAGCTAAAATTAATTCAAATCGTTTATTAAAATATGGTGGTGTTATAGCTATAACTATATATTGGCAATGTAATTTCGATTGGAATATTAATTATTGTTTACCAAATTATGAATTTTTAGAATTAGAAAGTGTACATAAAGTAAGAAAAATGAATACAAATAAAATAAATTATAATAAAATAATGAATTCATCTGAATCAACATTAGATTATACTTATAAAGTATATCAATCATATAACAATGATAATGCTGTTGATGATGATGATGATGATGATGATGATATTATTGATGATAATGAAGAAGTGATTACAATACATGAAGGTTCCAGTTTACGTAGTACTGCATATTATGGTTATGATACAGAATTAATAAAACAACGTAAACGTATATTAATACATGTCAATGGTATACAATTTATTATAAGAGTGAATGGTATAGCTGGTAAATTTAATTTATTATCATTTACAATGAAATTTGGTTCAGGATTAGCATTACTTAGTTTATCAACAATAATAACTGATTTTATTTTATTTTATTTTACATATAATCGAAAAAAATATAAAAAAATTATATGTGATGATAAAACAATCCATTTTTTATCACAAATGATTATTAAGAAAAAACATTTATCAACATCTGAATTGGAAACAAAATCTTCTTCCTGTTGATGAATCTCTTTGTTTGTTTGTCTGTTTAAAAACAAAAAAACAATTTTTTTCATAAAAAATATTTACAAGAATTAAAATTTATATTTAATAATAAATAGAAAAGAAGAGAAAAAAGGAAAAGAGAAAAAAAGAAAAAGAGAAAGAACGAAAAAAGAAAATGGAGAAATTTCAATTTGAAATTATAAATGAATAAAAAGAAAATTCAAGTCAATTTTTGTTTGTTTGATTTATTGATGAATTTCAATTAAATCATCATTGATATTTATCATTCAATTAATGTGACATCATGATAATGACTAAATTTACAATTATATCTGCAATGAATATCATTATTACTATTAATACTACTGCTATGACTACTAATACTAATACTAACACTAACAATAATAATAATACTTGCGCAGATTAATTAACTGCAAATCTAATTAATATAGCATTGTCGATTATTTCAGAAGTAGGAAAGCAAACTACATCATACAGTACAAGCACAAGTTCCTGACTACAATGCAGAATTCATAAAAGAATTTAATAAGTAAATTTTAAAATGCAAAAAAAATTATTCTTATTATCGTCTTCATTTTGTTTTACACAATCATCGTCATTATGATTTCTATTATCACTATCATCATTTTAATCATCTCCATTGTCATTGTCTTATTTTTCGAGTGAATCAATAAAGGTTTGTGAAAAGTAAACACTTTTCATATTGAAATATGTTAGATATTGTCATGAAAGAAAAAGACAAATTCTCAAAATATAATATTTGTTTTCACTATTCATAATCATTGACATTACTTGTAGAACAATATTGACATAATTAATTACTTGCTAAGTGATATTATTTGTCATTAAGAATAATTATATCATTATGTTGAATGGTAAACGTTTTCATTATGTTTAAAATGAATACTTTATTCTAAATAAAAAGAAATAAGATTCATTTGATTTTCTTTCATACAGGAAAGTGAAGAAATTGAGAGGTTGATTATATAGTTAGAGAGAATTAATGTAATATTTCTATCTGAGACTGATGATGATGATGATGATGATGATGATGATGATGATGATGATGATGATGATGATGATGATGATGATGATGATGATGATGATGATGATGATGATGATGATGATGATGATGATGATGATGATGATGATGATGATGATGATGATGATGATGATGATGATGATGATGATGATGATGATGATGATGATGATGATGATGATGATGATGATGATGATGATGATGATGATGATGATGATGATGATGATGATGATGATGATGATGATGATGATGATGATGATGATGATGATGATGATGATGATGATGATGATGATGATGATGATGATGATGATGATGATGATGATGATGATGATGATGATGATGATGATGATGATGATGATGATGATGATGATGATGATGATGATGATGATGATGATGATGATGATGATGATGATGATGATGATGATGATGATGATGATGATGATGATGATGATGATGATGATGATGATGATGATGATGATGATGATGATGATGATGAGGGAATCTATAGAAAATCCCGATGTTTTCAAACGGCTTTTTCCATCTGTTCTTTGTCTATCATATTTGATTCAAAATTTGTTATACATCAGAGCTTCTTATCTAAATATATTAATTTCTGAATTGAAATCTAATTCAGTAGTGAAGTTTCAAGTCCATATCAATTTACTAAATTATTTCATTCTTATTTGATAAATTTATATCGCGATGTTTATTTCATCCTTTTAAAATCTCGTTAATAGATTGGGCTTCTTTAGTATTTCTTTCTTTGATAATCGTTCTCAATTAGAAACATTTTTTGTAGGAGTTGCCAATCCATCATAATTTTTCTCAAATTAAGCTATCATTTGTTCTTCGTTACTTCATGGATTTCATCTTCAATTAACCGTTTTATCTTCAATGATTATAATTACAATAATTGTAGGTAATTAAAGGTAATAGATATGAGAAATGAATGAAGTGATATCATGAGCAATTATGAGTAAAAATATGAGACATAGGTAAAGAGAGAAATGCAGTAATATTAATAACAAATTAAGGTCAAGGTAAAGATAATGATAGGACGTACTTCCTTTTTACGCATAGTTCTGGCTTCAGTTCATGGATGGTAAGAGCTTCGGTTATTTTTAGGAGTTGGACATGAAAAAATATAGGTACATTTAGAACAATCGTTTATACTACCTTAAAATCAAACTGTGGACCATTAGAATGATTACAGTTGATTAGATGTTCAAGTATAGAACTTCTAACTGCTTTCCTCTCACTCTGGTAGAACCAAACTGGGACATGTTTGAGTATCTGAGTTAAAAGCGAGCGCTAGCTACGGTCAATGTACCTTGCTCCACAAGAGCAGGTGAACTAGCAGATGCACATTTAGGTGACCAGACGAGGAAGCTCATCTTTTAAGGATACAGAAAACAAGTTTCTACTAGTGAACGTTATTTGCAGTTTTGCCACATAGAATGTTCTTTTTATTGCTGTCGCTAAACGATTTTTGATTACATCAGATGTTCGACCATCTTTTAACTCAAAGTTAATAAATCTGAAGAACCTTTAATTTGATCTATGCCCCGAAAACTGTTTAGAAAAAATTATTGTCCTATCCACTCAATACTTTCATGGATTCTCTGTATACCGACCAGATAACATTACCGTTCAATTCATTTGCCATCTCAGTCTTCTTCTCTTCTCATTCAACCCACTTTCTTTGTATTGATTTATACTATTTGTTAATGGTTGGAATAAAAAAAATTATAGAAAATATTTTTTGCAAAATACTATAGCATAGATGACAGTTAGTGGCTATGTCGAGAGATAGTAATCACTATTAACAATTAAAATGGGGACTAATAGCTAACAAACATAAAAACTATTGCGCTAGGAACACGCAAAAACTGGAAATAATTGTTACAAGGGTTGAGAGAATCTAATTACAAAAATAAATCCAGTAAATTTTCATTAATTCATGTTAATATTTTAGGATATTACTACAATGAATAAACGTGAGTTACATCATACGTTTATAAATTGATAGAAACCGTCACAGTTACCTAAAGAGTTGAACTTTTATAACCAGTTTATATGAATTTTGTAGTAATAGAATCATTCTTTAGATAAATCTTTGTTTTGAACCTTAATTTCACACGTATCTCAATTGTGTACTTGAACTCTTTAGTAAAGATCAACAATTATGTTTTTCATCAACTAAGATATTTTCATTTATCAAATCTATTGTCATATTTGAAATTTATTTCCTGCTTATTCTTCCCCATATATTGTCTTTAAACATTTTTGATTAATTGTATACTATAATGTATGAATTCCCTTTATAAAAACAAACTACATTGATATTTACTGCATAAGGTAAAGATAATCTTATAATTGAAATTACTTCTCTTTTGCATATGTGACCATGAGCAGTTAAAGTAGTGGAGAGCATTTTATATATGAGGCAGTTCGCATATGCATAGGCTGCCTTTCTTTTCTAATATACAGGCATTTAGAGGAGCTAGACATTAAAAAAAGATATTTTTAATGATTGGTCACTTCAGTTAATAATTATAGTCTAGTTTTTTTGTGGTGCATCATTTAGTTCCAATACTGTAAGTATGTTTTGCAGATAATTTTTTAACTGTTGTTGAAAATAGTCTAAATGTTAGTTTGATGTATACATTGTAAAAAAACTCACATATTTTCACGATTTTGTATTTAAATTTAATAACATTTGATTTTGGTGCCCGTCAACCAGACTACTGAAACATAACACCGTGTTGTATAGGTAATGTAACTGATGTGCATAGAACCATGTAAGTGTTTTTCTAAAGTTTGCTACTATGAAATGAAATAAAATGAGCCTTTTAGTTAAAATCACAGTCTTAATTTTTTTTAATCGAAGAAGTAAGTGAATATCTGTCTGGTTTTTGGTATGATTACAAACTAGATTCGACTATTTGACTAAGTAAATTAAGCCTAGTGATATAATGTCCACCTTTTCAACACAGTCATTGTGTAAAATACTATAGTTGTCTGAAGTCTAATAAACTCCAAATATTTTGACAATTCTCTATTTCAAGTGTAGTTATGATCCTGGGACTCGAACCCAGAACCTTCGGTCCTGCGTGCAAGATTGTGAATTGTCACTGATAAAGAGTCCCATCCAGTGCATCCAGGTTTCCAATGATGGTCTAACATTGATCGGCTCGTAATCTCAATTGAAACTCAACAATTTCCACAACCCTGTACTGATGATTCCTTACTTATCTGACTATTTACATCAATGAATAAATCTTACAACATATATTCACATGGATGAATCTAGTTTAGAATGAAATCACTTATCGAAACTGTTATGCATTGATGACACTTTTTGTACACATAAAATTTCTGATTACGGAAGTGCATATTGTTTGATTCTCAACAGCAAGTTTCGGTCTACCAATATTTGTCGACGAATCCTGATTTTAAATTTATAGTAACTTATCAGATTGATACGGTATTTATTGGAAAGAATATGTGTCATAATTAACTTGTAAAGAAATTGGATAAATGGTTGTAGTTGGTGTGTTTAACGAAGCGAGAAAGCTCATGAGTTTTATGAGTGAATTCTGTGGAGTCTGTTTACGATTTCCAATATCACTTACATTCAGTCTATCTATTATGTCCTTAGCTATACGATATTGCGAAAATACGATTGCCAATTTAGATACTCTGACTTATACGACCGAACTAATGACACACACATGTACGATCAACCTAGAGTTCCGATTGGCCTGTTTTCCGTCCTGCCCTTCCTGTTAAGTCCAGAACACAATCTCAGCCTCCGCGATACGAATAATATATTACAAACGAATCAGACCAGATCACATCACAAAATAGGAGATAACATTTCTACAAGATCAAGCCAAACGTAGCTGTGATTGTAAAAAACTGTTACTAATAGATTGGGAATATTTAAAGAACAGTAAATTGTATGATATATATATATATATATATATAGTGTGAAATTCACCACTTTGGATAATAAAACAATAACAAACAATGCTTCTTTCTTTACGGAGATAGTTGGATTGGAAGGCGCACACTTCAGTAGTAAACTATGTTAAGTATTAGGATTAGGCAAACATGACACCACTGAGTAATCTCTGATTGAAAAGTTTGACAGCGAAACACAATACACGAAATACAGAGTCATCTGGACATGTAACTGCATAGCAATTTCATAAACAGAATCAAATTGCAACCTAAGACAAGATAAATATAATATTATTAAGAACTCAGATATCAATTATTGAAAAAATTAAAGGTTAAAAATCAAGTGGAATGTGCTATATTACAGTAATTTCACTTGTAGATACATATAAAGGTACATTATATCTGAAACTCTCCAAAACAGACGGACAATCAACATCTCTTTTAATGACAACATAAGAGTTACATGTAGTCGAAATTTACGGTCAAATCAACCATAATACTATGAAGTTCACTAGGTCTCAGTGAACCACCACGAAATCAATATAATTTACAGAAACTAATTTCGATAAACAAGACCTTGTTAGGCGAAAACATCACGATGACAAACATATCGGAGTGCATCGAATCATTTGTTATTCACCCGGACAATCAAAATGTAAACATTAATGCTAAATATCTCGAAAAATCATTTGACACGCTCACTTCCATCCGTTTTCTACACTTCCAGTAACAGAGATAGATTTGTTAGTGGTTATGAGTCACGTCCTGTGAAGGAAATATGAATAAGATATGGACGATAATTATTCTATTTACTGGGGTGCGACACACACATCATACGTGAAGTTGAGGGTCAGTGACTTTTTCAAACAATATTACAAGCACGATTCTCTGAAGCCAATTGCGAATACAACTTTAGAGTATGGTTTGTTGGAAACCAAATAAAACGAATCAGTTGAAGTGAGCTTAGAGAAACCGTGTAAAGTGATGATAATGGAACGAGACCTTGATTTTCGGTCAATTCTATCATTTTATCGTTTTTTTTTCGTATATGTTGTTATATTTTAAACAGCAGTTTACCTTCCAATGCTTTATTTTTCTGCACTACTATATATAAAGTCATCTTCAAAATTTGTGACTTGGATTACGTTGCATTTAGCGCAAGCTGCTCGGAAAATATTTCTCTCGGTTTAGGCGCTGTTTTGCTCTGGTCGTGAGGAAATAAACGCTTCATTCACACAAGGAGTTGCATTGATGCTGTCCTTGGAAGCACGAGTTACTCTTATATGATGGGAAACTCATGGATCCAGGATCATAAAATCATTATTCAATACAAATAATGAGGCGACCAAAATGGATGTTATCCAGTGTTATGCAATCACCAGTGATAGTAATGCAAACGTTAGTGATCAGTTTTATGACAGGCTGCAGCTGATCGTACAGAAGCCCCTAGGAAAGGACTTGACCATTCTTATTGGAAGCCTAAACACTAAAGTCGGAATGGACAACATCGAATATGAAGATATCTTCGAACGACATAGACTGGGGGAAAGTAATGAGAACGGTGATAGATTTGCAAATTTATATACATTTAACTAATTAGTTATAGGTGGCACTATATTCCCTCACAAACAAGTACACACAGCTACTTGGGTTTCACCGGATCACACTACAAAGAACCACAATGATCCTATTCGCATCAATAAAAATTCAGAATATCCATGGAAGACATGAGAACAAATGTTGGAGCTGACGAATTCAAGATAGCTCACAACAACAGGTTCCAAGTTTTACAATATCCAATAAAAGAAGAGGGAATTACTATATAGGAAAACTGAAAAGGAATTAAAGAAACCGTAACTTTAACATCTCATAAAGAGCTGGACCCCAAGATGCACAATCATAATAAATAAACCACTATTGATAGCACAGGGCAAGATTTAAGAAAGAAAGAACAAGAAGACAGTAATTAAAGGTAGCTAAACAAGAACACGGTAAGTCAAAGCACCGACTGAATACACAAAAACAAACACGCAGAAATACATGGAAGAGATTGCAATAGTAGTGAAAACACTGGGAGAGGAGGAAACATTAAGAAACTACCTAATACAACAAAGAAATTATCAGGGAAATGTAGTAAACCAGAGCAATCAGTCAGGAACAGAAAAGTCAAGCTAATCACTGAGATTCAGGAATAGTCTAAGAGGTCAATAGAACATTTTGAAGAACTCTTGAATTAATGAGCCCACCAAATATCAGAGCAGAACACATAGACCTTTCCATAGCTGCTGCCCCACCATCACTGCAGAACCAACATTACTATCATATAAATCAGGAGTGGTAAAGCAGTAGAAACAGACAATATACCAGCTGAAGTACCAAATTCAGAATTACAGGTAACTTCAGAGATGCTCCATATTCAACTCAGGAAGACTTAGGAGGAAGGACAAATACCAAGAGACTGGGGTGAAGGACACTACATCATGATCCTAAAGAAGGATCTCAGCAGGTATGAGCACTGGAGAAGAATCGCACCACTACGAGTGTCAAGAATAGGTTTCAACATAATGTTACTGAGACGAGTAAAACACTCAGCAGATGTCCAGTTTGTTCATCAATAGGATGAATTCCATGAGGATTGGTGGTGTACAGACCAAATCATTAAACTATAAATCATGCAGTTAGACAACTTGGACTCCGCAGATAACGTAGCCCTACTATCCCATACACACGAACAGATGCAGGTCAAAACAGCCAGTGTGGCTGAAGCCTCGGCATCAATAGGCTTCAAAGTACATAAGGGAAAAAGCAGGATCCTCAAATACACAACAAAGAGCCCCAAATAAATTATACTTGATGGAGAGGTTCTGGAACAGGTGGAAAGTTTCACATACCTGGGCAGTATCACCGACAAACAAGGAGGATCTGATGCAGATGTAAAGACAAGGATTGGCAAAGTATAGGCAGCATTCCTATAGTTCAAGAACATACGAAACTCAAGACAACTGTCAACCAATATCAAAGTCAGAACCTTCAATACGAACGTCAAAACATTTCAAATGTATGGAGCTAGAACTTGGAGAACTATCACAACCATCATCAAAAATGTACAAGTATTTATAAACAATTGTTTAAGTAGGATACTCAATGTCCGTTGATTGGATACCATCAGCAACAGTCTACTGTGGGAGAGAACAAACCAGCTCCCATCTGAGGAGGATTTTAGGAAAAGACGTTGGAGTTGGATAGGACATACATTGCGGGGATCACCAAACTGCATCAGGCGGCAAGCCATAACTTGAAATCCTGAAGGGAAACGGAAAAGTGAAAGATTACGGAGCAAACTGTGTGGGGAATCGGAAGCAGACATGAATAGGAACTGGAAGGGATTTCCAAGAACAGAGTTAGATGGAGATTGCTGTTGAGCGGCCTATGCTTCTTCACGAGGGGTAACAGATGTAAGTAAGCAGGTAAGTTAAATGTTCGGACTTCAATAGCTCTCGTCTACTTATTATCCATGATTAATATTTCTGTCCTTGAAGTGTCACTCGTCATTTCCATAAGGTGACCCAATGTCAAGGTAACATTATTCCTGTTTTTTTGTCCCTATCGATGCAAACAATTGACGCCTGTGGCCAAAGAACCAGCTACCAGCAACTGAAGTGATGAATACTTGTATATTACAATCCATTAAACATCACCCTCACCTCTGGTTGTTGGTAATATTAGTAGAATCAATACCGAGAACCTCTGTATATTATCTGTATGGGGCGATTTGATCGTAACTATCAAAATACTTTTTTGTCACAGATCGGTCTTCGGGAAAAATATCGTCTCACTACTTCGTTTTGGTAGACCTAAGACTTGCAATCGTGTACCACAGCCTGTCAACAAACACATTAATGGAAGATGATGCCATTTCCGAACGCCCTTTGTCACACATTTTCTCCTCAATCTCGAACACAACGATGAGTTGTGCAGATTATCAAGCTCTGGAAACGTGTATGGTCAGCTGTATTCATATTGTGCTTTCAACTTGCTAGCACAGGCTCTCCAGTAAAACTATTTAACCTATGGTTTTCAGAGAACGTTATGCAGGAGTAACCAAGCCTATAATCACACTAGGAAAAGACGGAAGACATGTTTTATGCCATTTGCGACGAAATTGGTCATTCGCAGACATCTGAAGTCACTAGCGTACGAACATCTGAAATCCACGCAAGCCTACACGCACCCAAAGACCTCAAGCACTTTAAATACACAATGTCCGCTCACAACCGGGACTTTCAAGGTTGTCGAAAGAAGGCGCGATCGGGATTGAAAAGGATTTATTTTCCTGCTGTGTTGACAGGTGGACTCTGTTCTACTACTTTGTATCTTTCTGATATGTTCTCACGAACATATGCTCTTGCTCATTGAGGGCATTTATTTTAGCTAATCAACAAGAAAGCATGTTCACCATTTTATCAGGAGAACACAAAGCAGGTTAATTAATAGCAGCAACGTGTGACTTTGGTTCAAGCCAAGAGGTCACGCCATTCCCATTCGACTCAAGGAAACCCGATTAGATCACTTACATTGGTGATCCAAATATCAAACGTTCAGCGATCAGTCTTCTGACAAAGTGACACGTCCCTTGTTATCAGATACTTTGATTAAGATCCGGTGTTATTTGATCCACATAGTATATACGTGCCTTACTGAAGGTACACTACTAAGGGGGTAAGGAGAGTCAGGATTACGAAAACACAGTTGTCCATTATTCAACAGAAAAAAGGTGAGACATAATACCTATGTAAAACGAGATACTTAAATAAATATAAACTCACGTTCCGACTTTCTCACCCTCATATTAGCTCATATCCGTCTATTCTTAATGTTAATATTCATCAGGAGCTCCCATAAACTCAGGAGTTATTAGATGCACGTCTATTTAATCACGGATCACTTAATTTTACACCAAAGCTTCACATTTTTCTGTTTTCGTGCACTTTACAGTCGCTATATCTCAGATTTAGTTATCAGCCTACCCAACAATGTGGCTCAACTGAATTGTTTATTTTTGCTGAGTAGTCCTGTATTGTTAGATATTTACTGTTTGAAAGCCACTGCCAAAAATAAGACTAGGTAAAGTTATTTTAAAGCCTAATGAGCTATTTAAACGCACCCCACTTGAAGTTAGCATATGGGTCCAAATCCGGCGACAACCAGACATGTCTAGGAAACTGAGAAGTCCCCCTATCAATACACATCGTTAAAAATTCTCCAAAAGTAGTAGAAAGTAGTTCTTTATCTGTTTGATCACGGGATGTGCAGTCGGATGACCAATAGATATGTGTCTGTAGGGCCAGTGAAATGTCACTTAGCCCCAGCCAAATCATCTGACAGTTGGGTCACTAAGTATCGAACAGATCGTCAATCCCTCTCAAGGCCAAGGACGACCAACGCTCATCAGTTAATCGTATGCCACGGACTGGCCCATGCGGTGGTGGTCACACTTCCGCTTGCACCTACTCTAGCTAATAAATTTCTGTAATAACTTCCTCTGTGTTACACGGTCTTCAAAGCAGCCATAGCGCTTTGACCCGGCGAAGAAGTGAACCATGTTAGGCGCTGACCGTGAGGTGTGGCTTCGAAGTTAGCTGTTGGCCACACCATTCCCGTCTAAATCGAGTAGGCTCCCAAACATTCAAAAGAGACCATCAACGTTGATGATGTACATGTCTATCAACAGTCCTGAGATAGTCCCCAGAAGAATATCCACAACATTGGTTTCAGAGGTTATCAGGCAGCTTGGATTGAAATTCGGTGGCGATTTCCTCGGAGTTTTACATTATTTTTCTTTTTAAATTGAAGATGCCACATGTATCTGGAGTTTGACAACGCTTTAACCAGTAACACCTAATATGAATCGTACCCATCAAGTGAAATCAAAAGACAGAAGTAAGAAGGTTCGAAGATATATTTGATAGGCTATCAATATATCGAGGATCGGTTGGTCTAGACTGGCTAGCGATTGAAGGGAATGCTGAGCACGGCGTTCCCACTAGTGATCTGGTGCGGATGCCTGACCGAATGCCTCCAGCTAGGTGAGTCAATTAAAACTAATGTGGTCGGCATCCACTGTCGAAGACTCACAGAGCTATTTATTTTGGGGATTCATTTACCGCTACAAAATGTTAAACATTTCAGAACAGAACTATGACCCAGCCATGTATTCCCGATAATATTTCCGTTTTGGTCCTTTTAAACCTTTTCTATTTACAAGTAACACCAAAAGTGCAG
This sequence comes from Schistosoma haematobium, assembly GCF_000699445.3. Classification (NCBI taxonomy): domain Eukaryota; kingdom Metazoa; phylum Platyhelminthes; class Trematoda; order Strigeidida; family Schistosomatidae; genus Schistosoma; species Schistosoma haematobium. Next base: position 14,846,011 of record NC_067197.1, on the reverse strand, counting down.
AGTGAACCTCCCAAGTTAGTGTGTATTTCACTCAAAGTATCATTTAGTTATAAAACAATGTAATCCCACTAGCATTTCAGTTCTGCCAGTACTAAATAAGGCATATAAGCTGTCATTAACTCTTATGAACTTCAGCTTCTGTCACTGATGAACATAATCAAGTCTAATACTCACTAAAGATTGATATATTTGTTCGTCTTACTTTTGAGTTCTTTCTTTAATTGAATGCGGGAAAACGATTGACCTTCAAGGGTCGAGTGCTCTAGGTCGGTCTCCGCATGGCTAGGGGACTAATTGGGAATATGGTCTCTGAAGCCCTGGTGGGTCTTGACCTGGTTTTCACGAATGACGTATCTTCGCAATATTCTTCAGCTCTCTCGTCTGGGTAATATTAAACTACTTCATTATTCAATTTCAGGTTTTCATTTCTTTGCATAGACTTGTTTCATCCAAAATCAATTGTTGAAGATCTGTCAGTTACCTCTGGTGGTCCTGATCCACGTTCTGACCTTGCCTACGAAAAAAATGGTATGAAACTACTTTCGTTTCTGTCAGACTTTAGGCAAAAGCATCACGAAGTCGTTGGTAGGTAAGGTATCGACGACGATTGATGTTGATGCTGACATAATATCCACCCGTCAATCGGGTGCTCAACTATTAATGAAGGAACTTAGTTGGGCTGCACATCTAGGCTTACCTGCCGTTGTCGTCAGAGTTAATCGCCCAACCAGTCCTAATCTGGCCAGGTTACTAATAAATTTTATACGTGGAGAATATACCCCGATTAAGGTATTTACTGTGGTCAAGTTAACATTTTAAAAGATATGGCTAGTATTTCCAATGGTAATCAATTTCAACAGCTCTAATGAAAGTGAGTGGAATTTCAGATCATCCAAATTTTATGTAAGGTTTTCATATCCACGCGTAGTTATTATAAAAATTTAAAGTTTGACGGCAATTTAGTACTACTTCAAATAATTTCACAGTTCATAGGAAAGCATCTCAACCTACGTGTTATGTACTCAACAAATGATTAAAAAATGTTGTGATTGTTTGAATTTGAAATTTTAAAGCCAAAGGCTTTGGTCTCTGGAGCTTTCTAGATAAAAATAAAGCTTATAACTATTCCTTATACTCAGACTAGCGCGTAGCACCAAGTAATTTGGTCACTGAATGTAAGAATATACTATATTAATAAAACCTGGGGGAACTACTTAACACTACGAGTTTACATATTAAGTTTATCATAACAGCACCCAAATAAAAAAATCAACAAATGTAATGTTAAAGTAGACAACATAAGCATAACAAAAGAAAACGTTGGAGTAACCACTATTTATATAATAAAGAGTTAATCCCTTGCTATTGCGATTGATTTTTCGCTATACCAAATAGCCCCTTGCTGTAAAGCTTGGTAGTTCGAGAATCTTTCACAAAGTAGTCTTCTTACCTAGATATTCTTAATAACTTATAGGTTGTCCGGCAGTTGTTTTTCATTTCACCAGGTATTAACTTTAAGTGGTACATTGTTGTATTGGGCTCTATCTCGTCCTAATCATTCATAAAATAGCTTGCTACTAGTTTTCATTATCCCAGCTAATGCAACTTACTTAAAGTTCTTAAAATTTATTCATGCTGTTTATACTTCGTCGTTGCGGCGAATTTATCGATATGATTTATTCCAGTGAGTAAAGTGGGAAACAAGGAATCAACACCGGATGAATTATCATTCTGTTCACCCTGGCACTGGTGGCTAAATCTATCTACCATGACAGCTGATATCTCAGACGCTCTTGGCATTGTTCTTGAGATACCAAATGACCTACCCAATGAGTCAGTGATTTCAAGATGGTTTAGTGAGCCTGTGGTTTGTTTGTTGATTGATACACAGCTGTTCCTGACCAATTCCAAGGGCTACCCTGTACTACCAAAGAGTCATCAGTATATCATCAACCGGTTCTTCAAGGTACTTATGAGTTCCCATACGTTTCTTTTAATGGATATAATAAAACGGTTTTGTTACCTTTAGGTAAACGCACTTCAGTTTCTGTTTAGTCTTCGTGCGGATTAGTACTGTGCTACCAATGTTTGATAACATTATTTATTCCTTTACACTAACTCATTTGTGCCATGGCTACTGCTCCTCCTTTCAAAAACTCAATACATCTAGCGAGTTAACTAGATTCCTAAAAACTATAGGGACCGTTGGAATGATAAGTTTGCACAATCAAGTTGATCTCTTAGGATTTCAAGAAGTTAAGTATCGGCCAGTGATTCTCTAATTAGAATTTTCAAAATTAATTGACATCCCATAAACACCTGGGTTGTACACCGATTAAAACTAATTGATCTTGTCTAAAGTTGGATTATTGGTCACAAAAAGAATATTTTTTGCTTGTAAAATATATGGGTTGATGTAATCTGTTATATACAACTATACAAAAAACTAGATAGCTGTAAAATGCCGACAATAGATCGTTATTAAACCACAAAACTAAAAAGCCAATAAAAATGCAGACTGATCCCGGTAATCATCCTAATTTCCTCACCTGGAAAAACTAAAGAATTTCAAGACTTGGACGACTTTAGTGAGAACAAGATTTTCGTCCTTAAAACCTATTCATGGTTACCATTGTACGAACAAATGAATATTCGCTTAATCCATATTCCAAGTCTTTGCACTTGAGACTCATACCAGCTGGAACAATTCTTCAGTCTCAATAGATTATATACAACCATCAGTTAGTCCAGTTTAATTGTTAGCACTTTAGTTCTAGTGTATCTGGATATTTTAGAGAACTATTTCATCAACTGTCTGACATTAAATTCGTAACCACCTTATCCCATTGAAGTAGACGACTTCACAAAATTGGTTAATTCAAAGATCTTTTTTGCCTAGACCTCATATTTGTTGAACACCGTCAGCATCCCGGTGGTGTTAGACTAGTTGTTCACTTCCAGTGTAGGGTTTTTTATTGGATCAGAATTAATGCTTTTACATATTGCCATCAGTAAATTGCCCTTGAGTCACTTGTTAGAAATCTAACGATCCTCACTATTCAATTGAAGTTGGTTGGTGTTCCAACACATTTAGTTTCTAATATCACCAGTAGGGATGTGCTCTTATATCTGACTTGATTAAAGTTACACATTACAAATTTCTATCGCTCACGAAATCTGATAGCAAATAATTCTGATCAGCAGTTAAGATGGAAAGTAGAGAATTACCGCAGACCAAGAACTACCGGATGAGTGGTCAATCAATCCTTTTATACTAGAAATAATGCTGGTAATAGCACCAATAATCTACCACTCATTTTTTTTATGATCTGAAAATTGGATCTGTGAAGTCCTTCCATTAGTTGCCTCCTAGTGAACAAGTTTAAAAACTAAAACAAAGTTGATAATCACCGCTGTCGAGTTTTTATTAAATCCTCCCAAAGCTGACTGTTCATGAAAGAACTAAATTCTTCATTGTACCAACTAATTATGAAGCACATGCCTGTTAAATTTTCATGTTTTGTACTAATTCAGTCTATTTTTGAATTAAGAATGTAACGGGAAAGTTTGCAAATCTCACTTTATAGCTGAATGTACAAATTGTACTGACTGGTGCCTGTCGAAATGATAAAGGTTATGCAGCCTATCAACAATATATTGCATGGCTTTGGCAATCTCAAGATGCTCCTGACTTGTATGAAGAACAATCAAAGGGATTAGAAGATCAATTACAGGTTAGTTTTATTACACAAACATGACATTAATCTACTCAAAGTTTCCTCTTAATTAATATACACAGAAAATTTAAAAGATTTGAAAAAGACTTTATTCAATGTTACGAAATGAACTACATAAACTGATAATAAATGTCACAATCCATTTGAAAGTTTATTTTACTAAATATACCCATACACTTTGTTGACGTCCTCAACTAGGTTCGATATCTAGTTGAATAGTGCGGTGTATTCTCTCTACACTATGTTAAACCAGAAATAAGTACAACCAATAGTCAAAATTGTTTGAACACTTCACTGTTTTTTTTTCCACACCGGAACCGTTAACTATATATGAGAATCAGATAAAATTGCTAAACTTCTATCATTTGAAAACATTCAACCCATTAACCATTTGAGGTGTAGTAAATGTAATATATATTAGCTATACTTATTATCTAAAGACAGCCACCCCAAATTGTGGTAGTAAAAGTTTTCGAACATTCAATTTAATTTGAAGCGGTTCATGATTGATTTAAACGAAATTCAACCATCTCCACAACCTCTTACTGGCATAATTTAGTAGCTAGAAGCTGTATATCTAAATTATTGAGTTACAGGTTTATATCGATTATATCGGCATAGAATTTGGTGCGATAGTGGTTGAATTAGAGTTAGAGTTTATAAAATCTCAAAACGATTAAGTTACACCACAACCTAAAAATGTATATATTCACTCCCTAATAGTACTAAGTCTGAAAAGAACTAAATTTCGTGAAAAGGCCTACCTCGATGTGCAATGTTTGCTGGCGTAGGCGTGGCCATATCAAGACGTTTCATCAGTTTATCAAGTCACCGACTGTTGAATCAAACCATGTCATTAGGCACAGACCACCAGGTTGAGGTCTAGGCGACCATCACATACAATGATCAGGTACATTGGGTGACGTGAGTCAGAATTAATCGGAATAGTAAAGATGTGTTTACTTTGTCTTCCCTTAGATATTGTATTTTGAAACTACTTTGCGCCTTTCATTTCACAGTTTCACTCATTGTCCTCGACTCATATCTATGCCTAATCTTTTCGACCATCACTGATACTGTCACTATATGGCTCAGAATCGTTTACAATGGCGTAGGTGTATACACTTTGTCTTCAATTAAACTGTGAGATTAAAATTATTTTATACCTTTCTACGAACTAATTTTTTCTTCTTGTATTATACCCTTATATACGATCTTTTATATATTACTATCATTGGGGTAACTGAATTTGGTGTTGGTCTTGTTGTGCTAATGAGGTGTGGCAACTTGAACCGATGCATATATGTGCCTGGTCCTACGTTGTAAGTGACTGACTAACCGACTCTTCTACTATGGTGTTTTTTTTATAATTTCATTTGGTTGTACCGATATAGTGACAACTGATGCCCATTATGTGCTAGGTTTTACGTTACATATGACTAACTGACCGAAACGGCTTTTCGTGTTACGTACCACTCATTACCAGTTTCAAGTGACATCTTTTTGTCCTTTTTTATGTATTTAAATACCACATTATCTTAACATTGGTTATATTTTTTGAATGTTATCGTTAGTCCTGATTCCCTGATCATTTATAACTCGGTCTACACACATCAAATTGTATATTACTAGTTTAAACACCAGTCATGCCATGTTCTGTGTTTATATTTTGCCATTGTTTTCAGGAACCTTTGCAACCACTTCGTGATAACTTATCTTCTACAACATATTCAATTTTCGAAATGGATCCGTTTAAATATCAAGCGTATGAAACTGTAAGTCTTTAAATTAGTTTGTTTTATGTGGATTATTTCTTTATTTGTTATTTATTCCACAACTATTTAATCCTATTCCTGACGCCAAACTTATGAGTGAAGCGGCGGCTTAGTGGTTGTGGCATTCAACTCTGAGCCACAGATCTGAGCTCCATCCCATCTGTTTCGGTTCGGATAGTATCATTAAACCTCACACTTAGAGTGTGGCTCGTATCCAGATACCTGGTAAATGAGTTAATCTAATGATGATACTGAGGAGTAAGCAGTCAAGAAAGCTAGTGATTGGAGATTCTTTGCCTTTTATTATTCATTAGCAAATTTTATCTTCATCCTTGAAGAATCTGATGTTTTAACTAAGATATAAAATAATACTTTCTGCTTTCAAAAAACTATTTGTGTGTAAAATATTTTAGTTAACACTAGCTGTTTAATAACCATGTGTCGGATTTAATTTGCTCACAAATGTTATATTCGTACCCTACAATGTAATTTAGGGATTGTTCAATTAAAATTATTACAACTTGGTGTTAAAATTTCATTCGTTTGGAAAGTGCAAACATAATGAAATCAATACAGAAACTGGTAACAAGTATAGATATTTGGACAAAACGTACACAGCAGCAAAACACAGCACATTAAATGGATAAAATTCTAATCAAGAATTACATTTATGATAATAGATCGTAATGCTTCATTGATCGATTCCTAACATGTACAGTAATTTTGTCTTGGTTGTTTCATGTAGAATATGAATAATTGTTTAGTAATAAGTATAACGTCATGACTTTTCATGAATATATCCCCTTGGCATGCTTGGATGTCTGTATTTAACTTAGGGATCATGAATTAAATTTATTTCACATGACTGATTATTTAGTGATATAGACAGTACATAATATAATAACTTAGAAAAATAAGATGTGACAATTAACAACATTATATATATACTAGTCTGTGATTTGACTACAGATGAGTATGGTCTACTGTTATGGCTTCATTTTCTTTACTATTAACAAACAAAACAAATTCTCAGTATTCAGAAGTATTTTATGAAGAATCTACTTTTTTCTACGGTCTATAAATCAAGTAGGTCACGTTCTAAAGAAACTATCAATAGGTTATTGTTATGTTGAAAAAATGCTTGAATGTATTTGGTCCCGTGTGATCGGGGCATAATTATCGGGAAGTAGTTGTGTGATCTCCCTCTAGTTTGGTTATCGATTAGTTCACCCATATTATTACCAGTGGGACGGATGCCATATTTACCAACTGATACATGGGCCAATAAACGATGAAGAAGACCTTAACGCCTATTGGTGCTCGGGTTCCTTCTGACCCAGTGGCCAACCAAGTGACAAAATTAGGAAGCAGATCAGTCCTTTATTGGACTCAACACACGATAATATACTTGACACATGTAACTACAGAGCATTACAATGTGTAAATAACTCAGTGGTAAAAATATATTATACTGGCAGCATTGAGTAAGGAAGTCGGAATTCAGATAACGCCTCGTCGGTCTTTGCGCAAAATTAAAAGCGTAATGAAAGGTAAAGATGACTTGTGTGTTACTAGGATCTAAGTAAAATTGAGCAATATTTGGTCTCTACAGTGTTTTGAATAGATGAAAAATATCTATTATCCACCCAAACAGTAAGCACAACATGGTCCTTAAGCTAAATTACAATAAATACCTGCTCCTGATATATTACTTATTAAAACACGTAAATATTTGTACAAGGAGGCATCGAATATATATGCGCCGCACAAGGCAATGGAGCAACATTAGGAGGTGCAGTCCCATGGTAGCCGGTGACCAACAATAGGTTCGTACGCTATTTGTTTCCCCAGGATCCTGAAGCCCATGTGTACCATTAAGTTGAAATCGGTATTTTCTACCTCCCCTAGATGGATCCTCTGTACTCACCAACCCGGTTAAAGCGCCCGACATTCGCTTTTCGTCCTCTCAATTTCGTAAACAACACCCTCGGTGCAAGGATTCAGTGAGTAAGACCTCCCTGGCAGTAGTTATATGCACGTGGTCATGTGAGAGCATTTCGAGATGAGCAAACTCTCCTCACCCTCGACCGTACCAGGGCATTCGGGGACTGTATGTGTATGTATCTGATGTGATTCAGGGCACAGTTCAAGGGTGCTTACGTAGTTAAATAATATTCTCCCATTTTAATCCTTAACTCTAAATCTTATCCTTAAATTCCTTAAGTTCATACACAAGAGTCCCAAAGCTTCATTGCATTGTAGCTGATGCTAGTCGGTGACAAAGAACCTATAGAGTTATAACCCTAACTCATAACTCCTAATATATAAACGTGACCATCTCTGCTATAATAAATAAGTTAGAATGTAAGGCTTAATTAATTTTATCAAAACTATCATTCCACTGTAGTTTTTTTCTTCATTGCTTATTGTCTTGTAATTAAACACTACTGATTGGCTAATAGATCACTCTAGGTTGTCAGTTTATTATGTTATACCGATATATTACATATGGATCAAACGAAAGCATAGGAATAGAATATAGAAATACAGCAGTACAAGTTCCTACCAACCATACAATAAAATATAATTAATAATTCCTCTCATGATAGTTCTATGAGTTCTACTTTCATACTACTCGTCCCATTATGTCAGCTATTTGATATGCAATTAGTTTCTAAACAGTCAATTTTGTAAGCAACATCGAAGATGTATTTAAATAAGTTAATTAAAATTATTTGTGTCAGGAGTTGCTATCTGGGTTTGAAGAAAATGTTGTAAGGTTTTGGTGCTTCAATGGCTTTCTTCGTTCTATTTAGTTTGCTCACGAAAAAACAACGTAGCTTTTAACGAGTAAGTCCCAGGTTTGAACCCTGGTCTACTGATTTTGTTTCGATTGTCTTCGTTTTCGCAAATTAACGGTCTTCCCACGTGATATGAAAGCTGCCGAAATCCAACTATTTAAATGTCTCCTAGCCTTCACCAAAGATAGTAATCAATACACGGTGTAAGACTTCAATACAGTTTACATTACTTCTCTTTATATTTAAAGTACAAGCTGTAGTGTGGTCAAATGTCTCCAAGTGTAGAGCATTAATTTATATAAACGGAAGTCGGGTGAAAATAAACACTCATCATTTTGCCTTTAGTCTAAAGAATTGTCTATCATTGGATTTCTTTCCTAATTATATTTTTCATTTGCTCTCCAGTACAGTAAAATTATAATATCGGTTTTATAAAACTCATTAGTAATGGTAATATATATGTAATAATTTAGGCAATTTACAAAGCTCTTTGCGACCGTTTATCTAAATATAATGAATCGAATACAGTTAAAGAAAAATGTCTTACCAAGCCTTCACAATCATTACAAACTAAAGAGCATTTAAACGCTTTTATCAATCATAATTCAAATATTTGTCAAGTAGTTATGGTATTGGGTGCAGGTCGTGGTCCCCTTGTCAATGCGACTATAAATGCTGCTGAAAGAGCTCAATGTAAAGTTCGGATATATGCAATTGAAAAAAATCCAAATGCATTGTGCACATTACGTGTAAGTTCCTGAATATCTGTTAATTATGATAAAGTTAATTGTATAGAGACAAGTTTCTAGTAAAAAATCTGTTGGCAAGTTATCACCACAACTGTGTTTGTCTCTTTTTTAATGCATCTTTGAGTCTATCCACTACTATAAAACTTTTCAATAATCGCCCGACCATTTGGCATCTGGCTTAATTAACCACCAACACCATGATGTTACTTACGCCTGTTACCCCTCGTGAAGAAGCATAGGCCGCTCAACAGCAATCTCCATCTAACTCTGTTCTTGGAAATCCCTTCCAGTTCCTATTCATGTCTGCTTCCGATTCCCCACACAGTTTGCTCCGTAATCTTTCACTTTTCCGTTTCCCTTCAGGATTTCAAGTTATGGCTTGCCGCCTGATGCAGTTTGGTGATCCCCGCAATGTATGTCCTATCCAACTCCAACGTCTTTTCCTAAAATCCTCCTCAGATGGGAGCTGGTTTGTTCTCTCCCACAGTAGACTGTTGCTGATGGTATCCAATCAACGGACATTGAGTATCCTACTTAAACAATTGTTTATAAATACTTGTACATTTTTGATGATGGTTGTGATAGTTCTCCAAGTTCTAGCTCCATACATTTGAAATGTTTTGACGTTCGTATTGAAGGTTCTGACTTTGATATTGGTTGACAGTTGTCTTGAGTTTCGTATGTTCTTGAACTATAGGAATGCTGCCTATACTTTGCCAATCCTTGTCTTTACATCTGCATCAGATCCTCCTTGTTTGTCGGTGATACTGCCCAGGTATGTGAAACTTTCCACCTGTTCCAGAACCTCTCCATCAAGTATAATTTATTTGGGGCTCTTTGTTGTGTATTTGAGGATCCTGCTTTTTCCCTTATGTACTTTGAAGCCTATTGATGCCGAGGCTTCAGCCACACTGGCTGTTTTGACCTGCATCTGTTCGTGTGTATGGGATAGTAGGGCTACGTTATCTGCGGAGTCCAAGTTGTCTGACTGCATGAAAGCTGTTTATCGTATTCCGTACTTCCCTTCAGATGTGGAGGTCTACATAATCCAGTCGACCACCAGAAGAGAAAGTAAACAGCCCTGTTTGACTCCGGTCCTCACCTGAAATGCATCTGTCAGCTGTACTCCATGCACGACTCTTCAATGTCGTCCGTCGTATGAATTCTGTATGATGTTGACTATGTCCTCAGATACACCATACTGTCGAAAAAGGTTCCATGAGGTTCTATCCACGCTGTCAAATGCCTTCTCATAGTCAAGGAAGTCGATGCATATTGATGATTTCCATTCAATTGATCGTTCAACGATAATCCATAGTGTCGTGATTTGTTCTGTGAACGACGTGTCCCTGCGGAATCCGGCCTGTTGATCTCGAAGTTGGTCATCTACTGAATCTTCCATCCGGTTAAACAACACTTGAAACTTTTCCGGGTACTGATAATGGTTTGATGCCTCTGTAGTTTTCACACTTGCTCAGATCTCTTTTCTTTATTATCTTGGTGAGGTGTCCTTCTTTCCGGTCTGTCTACACTTGTTCCTTCTCCCAAATTTTTCTGAATAAAGTGTGAAGCATGTTTGCAGTTACTTCTATATCTGGCTTCAGTGCTATAGTTAGTATGTTGTCTGATCACGCTGCCCTCCCACTCTTGTTTTGTCTGATAGCCATCCTGATTTCTTTAATCGTTGGTGGAGTGACATCTACAGGAAGGTCTGTGTGTGCTTCTTTGATGTACATAGGGTTCATTGGGGCTTATCCATTCAAGAGTTCTTCAAATTGTTCTGCCCTTCTATTCCTCTGTTCTTGAATTTCAGTGATTGTCTTGCCTTCTTTGTTCTTGACTGGTCGTTCTGGTTTACCATATTTCCCTGCTAGTTTCTTCGTTATGTCATATAGATGTTTCATATTTCCTTCTGTTCCAGCTTATTCCGCTGCCATTGCTATGTCTTCCACGTATTTCTGCTTGTCGGCTCTAATGCTTCCCTTTCACTCTCTTGTTCAACCTCTCTTGAATCTTACCAAGTGTCTCGAGGCATCGGTCTCGTGACTTTCAAAGAATTTCGGCCTTCATCATGAAGTGTCATAATTCTTCTCGATGAAGATCCCTCGAATCCCATGGCAGAGTTTAAGTTGTTTTTTGTGATTAGCGATTTTTTAGCAACCCTCCTTTACTCGGGCTTAGAATCGGCAGTAACCCTGGAAGAGCTACAGGTGGAGTTACTATGATGTTGCTTACACTGAATAGTAATATGCATAACACTACATAATTAGCAATTAGCTTTTAACACAATTGGCTCTCAACCGGAATGTCAGGTTCGAACTGCGCTTCAATGACGAATAATAAATGTAACTTTTCATCTGACTAGTATGTTTGTTATGATGTTTGTTATCAAGATATGACGCTAACTTTAATTCACTGCACTTGTAGGTTTCTGTTAAGTACGAGAACATAAACATATAGAATTGCACTATCTTTGGTATTACTATTAGTTTAACTCCTTCGTTTCTCATCTCCCTGTTATAATATGTAACGCGACATTCTCTAATCCGACGAATATTTGTCCCAAATTAATTTTAAGCAACGTATGATCTGACACAATTGTATCAATTTATATAGCTACATATGTAAAACTAGTGCATCAAAATAAAAAAAACATAGGTGTAAACAATACTACAAATAGTTATCGATTACCTGACTGTGAAAAAAATTTAGAAAATAATACTTATTCTGAGAATTTTATAAAATTACGATAAACTTATGCATCTTTACAGCTTCAAGAATTACATTTCTAAACATTCATCAAAAAATATTTTGAGCTAAATCAAATCTATGATTTTTTTGATTGAGATCATGAACCGATTGATCCCGCTCACGGGATCGTGGATGCGCACTGCTGAGGAGTCTCACAATATGACGAAACGGCCGTCCAGGTTTCCAATGGTGGTCTAACATCACTCGGTTCATGATCTCAATCAAAAACTTAATAATCTCCACAACCCCTATACTGAAAATCTATGATCGTTTTACCTAATCTCATCTCTTGTTCAGTTTATATTTTCAATGTTTTTTGCCTTAAACTCAGTCTAGGATAAATCATGAATGGCAAGGATTAGATGTACAACTAATTGAAGGTGATATGCGTAATTTAAAAACACCAGAAAAAGCTGATATATTTGTCAGTGAACTACTTGGTTCATTTGGTGATAATGAATTAAGTCCAGAATGTTTAGATGGTGCACAACCAATGCTAAAAGGTAAGTATTTCTTTTGACTGTGTCAGATTAAATATTTTATTCTAAAATAATCATATGTTCTTCTTATATGCTTCTACTGTCTATTTTTTCTTGACTATGATACTTCACACGTATCTTCCTAATTAAAACAAAAATTTACGGTGAATAATACATATTTCAATAAACTGAACAACAAAAATACCCGTAGTAAAGGCATTGATGTATTTTTGTAATTTATATAGAAATCTTGTGGCATTTCGACTTATCCAGAAGCACTGATTGGTTAAGAATGGACCAATCAGTTCGTTCGTATTTTCGTTTGGTCAGTACATGCAATTGTCAGGCTGCATACTGTTAACAATTCCCTGTTCAATGATTCTTCACTTGATCCCATTTCTCAATGTTTGTGTAATAATAATTTAGGAATCACATTTATCCACTTTACAGCAAAGAGTACTTAATACTCATCTAAATAATTTAAGCGGATTTCGATTCATTTTACTCAATAATCATAGTTAAACTTCAATACTGAATATTGATATTGTAGTCCTAAATATTTAATAGTTTCTAAATTTGCATTTTTAAACAATTGGTAAGTCGAACAAGATCGCCTTCATCGATTATTTAGTAACGAAATTACATGCAAAGCCTTTTAACAAGTATTTATTTCTGATTTGTAACTAATTTTTAAAACGATGTCCATCATATCAAACTTTTACATGATATGGGTTTTCCTTGAAAGAGAAATTGTTATCATTTTAACACTTTAATCACTCGATTACAAACCTTTCTGCTGAATGCACTAAATAATCACGAATACACTATGTGAATGACACAGAATTATTTATTACAACAAAAAAAAAGAAGAAATATGATAAAAATTATTTCTCATTTTACTAGATTAGTTCATTATATACACTTTTAATGCAATTTATGTTCACTCAACATTAGGTCGTCGTAGGTTACCAAATTAGCTATCAATTGACAAAAGAGAATTCCTAGTTCAACTTATATGCATCAATTTATTAAGTTTAAACAATAACATCATATTGTTTAGCCTATTTATCTAACTACCATTTTCAGTTATTCTGTATGAACTAAAACAAAAATCAATCTTTAATTGTTTCTCATAGAATTTCAGAAAAAAAAAGTTTGATTGTAAACTGCTATTATTCAAGATATTTGTCTCTTTAACTGTCAGTAATATTTGATTTGATATTTTGTTTATAATTGAAAAGCCGACACCCTTATTTTTAAAATTTTCTATTTAACAAAGTAATATATGAAACAGTTCGACTTCAATGTTACTTCTGTAGATGTTAATATCCAATTATTTACTCTGCTCTCTTTTCCTTAACTATTGTCTATTTATACTTGCTAATAAATCATCTCAGAATCAGATCGATAAATAAATTAATCTATGCAACTTAATATTATTGCTGAGTTAGTTCATAACGTCAATCATACAGTTGTTAGCCAATTTATTTCATTTCCAGTCCTCTTGCAGACTGGAGAAAATGATTTAGCTGCAAAGCTTATTCTTGATAATAAAAAAAACAAATAGATTAGTTCTGTAAGCTGTCATTACCGTCTATGTTTATTTAGGAATTATTCAAAGTTGCAGGTAAATTATAAGATTTTTGAATAGTGAATTGATAGAAGGTAGAGCTGTTAAATATGGTAAATTAAGCCCAAACATTTTGAAAAGAACTTTCATTTCATACAGATAGAGTTCTCTATGAAAGTTTTAAGATTATATATATTCAAAAACAAATCATCATCTTGGATAACTACAGAACAGGTTGTATAATAGGTAAAGCAAATATTCAAGATCATGTCTATTAATTTATTTTGTATTTATTGACAAGATTTTGTTCTGTAACAAAAATGTTGGACCTGGTTACCTCCCTACACTGAAATATATATATATCGTGAGGAATTCATGAAGTTCTGAAAGAGCGGTCTTAACCGATAAAAGTTAAAAATTGAAACCAAACCAGTGGATCCAAACATAATGGTCTTAAGTTAACCCTCTCTTGTCCAGGACCTGGAATGTAGTGTGTTCAGTTTCAGGTGCAATTATGGGTAGAAACTGTCGAGAAGTCATATACAGACTAGAACAAAATAGCCATTCAATGTTTCGTAGTTTACAATGGTTTTCTAGTTAAAATTAGTCCGTGATGCAAGCTACTGATATAGTTATTTTTACTTACTAATGTTTCTTCAATTCTATCAGAATAACTTTCATAACATTTTGTAATTTCTAACTAACTTTTGTGTGTGTTTTGCATTTGTTAAAATTCCCTCTCCTATAAAAAGAAATAAATGTGGTAATGTTCTTTTCTGATATTAACTATTGAACATTTGAATCTTATCGTTTACGTATTATGCATTCTTATTCATTTCACTTAGATGATGGAATTAGTATACCATGTTCCTACACATCATATGTTGCTCCTTTACAGTCCTTACAAATATATAATGAAACTAGACGATCTAAAGATGTGGTAAGTGGTTGGTTACTCTGATTTGTTTCCAAGTTTTTAGATATAATGAAGAGCAGTAAGTATTATTGTTATTATTCTGTGTAAATTATAAATGATAATCGAAGATCCAATAAACTACACTTCAGCGTAGTTGATATTAGCATTGAATAAGTGAATCTCCTTCGCAACAGTCGTTTTAACGTTTTGTTTTATGGATCCGTTTCATGTATCCTATCTCAGCAACTTTTTGTATTGAGAAAACAATGGGCATCTGTTGATTAATTGTTACGTTGTTGCTGTTGAGTTCAGTCATGGTTACGAACTATTTTGTTGTGTAACGGCACTACATAACCGCTTGACAATTCAATGTTTCATACTTGAACTATGTGTACAAAGGTAGTAACATATGCACAAGCGATTCACTCAACCGTAGTTCTAATATTTTTGGCTTTTTATGTGTGATAGACTAGTTGCTAATTATTGTTACATTATACAGTCGTTCGAGTCTAATGCTAATACACAAGATTCCTAAATGCAAGCTCCAAACCATCTTATTAAGTAAAAGCAACTTTATTGGCTATGGTTGAATCGAGAATATATGCACACTCATGAATACACATCTTTTTCCCTTGGGGATAAGGTCGACATTAAAATGAATATGGTATTTTTTAATTAGTTACCAATTGTCATCCCACCCACATTGCTTTAATTTATTCCAGACCAGTCCCAGTGACTGGTTAATTGGTTGCTTTAAACTTGAAGAGACAAAATTACCTTGATAAATGTTTTACTTCATTACTTGTACCTTTTTCAATACTGCAGACCAATAGAGTCGGGCATTCCATGGAAACACCTTATGTTGTTCGACTTCGTAATTGCCAAATATTGAGTTCACCTCAACCAGCTTTTACATTTGAACATCCAAAAAAAGGTGAGTGAATAAGCTTATTGTTATATCTTATGTCCTGTGTCCTATTAAAGTATAACTTAATGATACCGTCAATTCAAGAACAGTGAATTATCGACCGAACCAACGACGCATAAACAAGCACGAGCAGTCTAGAGTCCTTATCGGTCGTGCTTCCCGCCTAGCCCTGCCTGTTAAGTCCAGAGCACCAATCTCGGCCTCTGCAATATAAATAATTTCAAACATACTGGGTTTTTATACCAACCAAACAGACTACATCACACCATAAAATAGGAAACAACATTTGTACAAGATTTAGCCAAAAGTGGCAGTGAATGTGGGAGATAGCAATTGATAGACTGGGTATAACTCAAGAATGGTAAATCCCATAATAATAGTTCATAGGTCAAAATAAAGCTCATAATAAGAGGGACAGAATATGTATAGTTTAGTTACTTGACAATCATACGATAAAAGTATACGTATAGTAATAGTCCAGAAATAGATCGCAACAGTTACCATTCATTATTCTCATCGGGATATAACACATATGGTTAGAAAATTTTTCATTCTTAAGTATTTATATTTCCATCGAACAATAAGACATTTCGTTTTTTTTTCTAGAATCGAATCAGTCGAATGCACGTGAAGTGTGTTGTAGCTTTAACATTCAACAAGATGCCGTTGTACATGGAATTGCCGGTTATTTCGAAGCAATTCTCTATAAGGACGTAACACTCAGTAAGTTATTGAGAATTATTATGATTCATGTGTTTGAGGGAAGTTTCGCAAGAATCCACGTTGGTTTCCAGGCAAGCCACATAAGATGCATATATGCCAAGAGACTAATCAGTTTCAGCTCTTAGCATCAACAATGCGAGTATTCAAACATACAAATTAAATTTGAGAATGCTTAGAATTTTTCTATTTTTGCACAAACTGGTTTGCTTACTGATTATTTAATAAAATAGCGTATTTTTCTTAAATGTGTATAGGTATCAAGGGTCATACTACGTGTTAACCTATCACGAAGCCTCGTTCTTTTGTCTTTCTAAAACTGATTGTCACAGTAGTGCTTATTAACTAAGCATGTATTTTCTATTCGACGTACATAAAAATGACTAATGATCCGCTCCTATTAGTATGTTGAGTGTTAACTCAGACTGCATGCATGTAAAATCTCAAGTGTTTTTAAGGTAATTAGAAAAAACTGCTGGTGTCACCTAACAGTTAAGGATCTTCCTTTTACATCTAGGTGCGTGATCGTTAGACAACAGTCAAATAAAACATGTAAACGGCTTTTGACACTTAGCTAACATTCTTTCACTTATGTTCTTATCAACTTATTTTTCTCTCTCAAATCATTTGTTGTTGTTGCCTTCAATTATGTTTGAGTTTTTGTACTATACTGTACTACTACCTATATGGAACAGATTTCCAAAGAAAACAAAATATTCTTATTCGTAAAGCACCTAATCGTTTTTCAGTAATTCTACACACTAAATGAAAAGTAACCTTGTGACTGCACACGGCTGAGACATCTCCGAGTAGTGATGGTTGATAATACTCCCCAACTCTTCAAACAAGAGTACGTTGTATACAGTTCAACCTGCACTGGTAACCAACCATTAAGTAATTACCGCACTGAATAAGGTCTCGTCCGTTTTTTATTAGGTGATTACTTTCAGTTCACACATAGTAGAAATTGACTGGTAAACATCAGTCGCATTTAAAAATCAGCTTTCACACTAAACTCACCTTTTTCCTACGTATGCTTATCGACTTAACGAAAAGCATCCATTTGGTGATTGGTTTATATCAATATATTAACAAAACTATCTAGAATTTTCAAAGTACCAGACCCTGAATATGACCTGAAATTATATACAAATTTCATATAATTCTTATTTTCCAGGTACACATCCGGACCGTCATAGCCCTCAAATGGTATCTTGGTTCCCATTGGTATTCCCATTCGAGTATCCAATCCATGTTCGTTCTAAAGATAAGATCACCTTGTATCTCTGGCGTAATGTAAGTAGTCGGTATGTGTGGTATGAATGGGTACTAACAGAACCGCGACCTACAAAAATTCACAATGCAGCTGGTCATGTTTACAAAATTGCACTTTGATTATCATATGTGAAAGACTGAGCTATTACTTTTTTAAACAACTTTGTACAGACATAAAAATTGTTTGTCAATAAAACTATGTTTGCATTATATTTTAATCATAATGAAATAAACAGCTTTCGAGCAAACGTATGCTTATTGTACAAGAAACGACTGATGTCCATGTTGTTGCACATTTTTCAAACTTATTTAACACTTCTAACGAGCTTCAACGCAAATAGTTAACCCTTTCTAACATCTGAAGTGAAGTAGAGACGTTTCCAAGTTAGGAGTTGAATTTTTAGAATTCTACATTGTGATCCATGAAATGATATTAATGTTCAGCGATTCTTGTCTGTTATCAATCTAAGCTTAAATGTTGCATACACTCAAGTTGAATTCCGCCATACTATACAGTAGAAATTGTTACTAGCATGCTACCATCAATAGGTAGGGCTTCACTCACCTTTAATGGATTATATATATATATATATATATATATATATATATATATATATATATATATATATATATATATATATATATATATAGAAAGAGTAAATTCTGTAAACTTGGGTTACATATTAGATTTGATAGCAGTGAAATATTACAATATATATCCAAATGTCACAATAAACAAAATAGCGCAAATTACTCAACTAATCGGTACCATGTACGCTATTATTTTCAAAATTGAGAGATCGTCCACATTTAGTAGTACTGTATGATAACAAACAATAATACAATGCATGTATGTGGAGTTCATTTAAACAAAATAAAAATAAGAGCAGAACCAGTCTGGATAAGTGGCATATGTATACATATCATTGAATAAACCGAAAACAATTTAAAGGTGAAGAATGAATTATTAAATAGGAGATTATTTTTATCATTGTTGTGATGGTAAAAAAACAAAATACACATGGACTGCTCGCACTATAATAAGTAATATTGTATGTACATGTATAAATTAAATTGATTATTGGTCAGTTAACTAAGCTGGAAAACATATTTACAACGTGAAAAAGAAATGTTTATTGGAGCATTTGGTTCTTCTGAGGTTGTAAAATCCTCGGATCGTCACATTGTTAATTAGAATATTTGACAGTTGAAGTGTTTTGTACCTCGCCGAAAAAGGGGTTGTCATTCACTTCAATATCCAATTTTTCGTGAGTAGGCTTTTCTGGGATAATTGTTTCTACTCCGCTACTGGTAGCAGAACTTCGTACTTCCTCAATCTCAAGGTTTATTTCCGGCTTGACATTTTGTGTTTTATCTTTATTTTGTGAATGAATACAGTTAGGATGCTTTGCTAGCCAAGCAGAGTGGAATTTGTGCCACTTGGAAGGCGAATAGTTTCGACAAGTCTGAAACAGGAATATTAAAATTAAATACTATCATGGACAAACAATGATCGGTATAGAACAAACAAGTTGTATTCCCAGATTAACATCACGAGCCTTTTTTATACATCATAGATTATGGTAAACTACGATAGGACAACTATTTGATCAGCAACATTGCTTATGTGAATTCTAACCTCAATTATATGACTCCAGAAATTGGATGCTCAAGGCTTTAAATACTTATTTTTCATAAGGGAATATACGTCTGAATACGCATCAAAAAACCGATACAAATATTGAGTGATAGCAGCTGTTTTCAAAAAGAATAATAACATGGCATTGTTTTACTTCAACTCACTCGTCTACGATATCGAATGAAAATCCCATAGGAACCGACGGACCAATTTATTTTGTGATTACGAGTAACTCTTGAATCCAAACGCTCAGTGAAATGCATGCAATCACTTGAAAATGTATCACGGAATAACTATGGAAAAGGAAAATAATTCATACAACTGTGTAAATAAACACGACTTTTGATTTAACTAGGTAGTTCAGAATAAAGATCTATGTAATTTTTACAAACAGTAAATATAGTACGCTTTCCAAGGGATTTGTCGACCTCTTTACACAACAAGTAACAGTATTCAGAATTAACTGTATACAAACTACTATGGTCAAACTAACCATTGTATATTTATTATAATTATTGATACTATGGGTTTATTTAAAATGAAGGATAAATGAACTGAGTATGATTAGTATACCATTGGATTTCATAATGCAATCATTCAATTGACACCTAAAATAAAGAACGGCTTTTTTAATCCTAACATTAACACAATCACAGTTTGCTAAGTACAATTTATCTAACTGCTATAATCTTTATGGAGATTTCCCACTTTAAAATGATTATACCTATGCACACAAAACAGAATAAAGAAGTAGAATTATATCAAAATAAATTTACCTCTTTATGTGTGAGATTATTTTTGAATACTCGGATCATGAACTCCCAAACATCTCGTTCAAAATTTGATGTGTTAGGAGACTTAAATTGTTCATTTGTTTCCGATTTGTTTGCTGAGATTGAATTCTTAACACCACTAGAGACTAAGCCTTGTGATAAAATCTAAAATTTAAAAAACCAAATCAGAAGTAAAGCAGTTTTAGTTGTTTTGATTATACATAAACAGTAGAATACTAACCCATCACCACAGTAAATAAATACACAGAAACCAACTTCGAGAACAGAAAGAGGTTAACAGACTTAATGATAAGTTGGTAATATTGATTAAGACTACTCCACATATTGACATTTGTTTATTGATTTGAACACATAAATATTGGTACGAAGGGGCACCGAATAGATATGCGCTGTGATACTCCCCGGGTGCCCAGACCGAAGCAGGACATATTGACAATATAACTGTCGAAACAATATCAAATTTGTTAAGAATAACTACATAGGTGGTGGTGTTTTGTGTTCAATTTACCGTACTTGTTAATTCTCTTATTACTTAGTATTCTTCGGACGTTACTTCACTTGACAAATGCCAAATCAGGACGTGGTTGAACATGAAAGTAATTATATTCTGAATAAACAAGAGTGAATGGAAGCAAGAATCACAATAGGGTTACTGCTGGTTCAAAGCCCGGGTAAACGAGGAGGGTTAAGCATGGGATCAGCAACCCCGCACCGTAGAAAATAACCTTGCTAAAAGAACGCTAACCACGGCCTATCCAAGCATCCGCTAGCGCCGATTGGTTAGGAAGTAGCTAGTCAGCGTGTTCCAACACAACCCTGCACGGAACATGCTTTAACCCAATCTATATCTCGCTAACATTTTACAACATTGTCAAGAAACTATATGCAACTAATTCGTGAAAACCTTTGAAAAAGGGATAAAGGCACTTTCAAAAACAGTTTACAAATAAGGTTAAGCAAATTATACATAGAATGGCGACAGTTAACAAACCTCTTCAGGTTGTATATCTCCGGTATCAACAAGTAGCTGTTGTCTTCTTTGAAGTGCATCATGCGTCAAAGCATTTACGCACCTACGAACATTCCGATATAGAAATACCGGTCGAATACGAGAACAGATACTATGTGGAACATAACCAATAGTCCATGAAAGATGAGTTGTAAGATAGTCATACCAGTGCCGGATTGAAAAATTCGATTTTAAATTTTCTCTGTGAAGACGAACCTCCCCATCTACGATGCCAGGATCATCCGAAGTAACTAATAATGAATGAGGATTAAGCTTTGTGTGACCGGAATAAGGAAAACATGAATCATAACTTTTCTCCCCTTCAAGTTTTGTTGAATGCATAGGTCTCATAAGACGGATAAGCATAGTAGATGTCTCCGAGAGTACCACCATTAGAAAACAATTTGGCCAGGAATTAGTATTACTGTTGGAAGTAACATTCGTATTATTTTGACTAGTACTGGATGGAAACGTTCCAGAACTAGATCCAACGTTGCAAGATCCATTAGCACCAGCAAAGGCGGAACAAATAGTCATAGCTTGAGAATGGTATGAACTTTCATTAGCTAACCTACACACACGAGTGTACAATGGACCACAAACGTTCCTACAGAGAAAAAGATTCAATCGTCTCAATTAAAAATAAACAGCTCACTAATATGGCAATATTCAATAAGCAACTAAAAGTTGTCCGTTCAACTTTCAGGTTACAGAATGCGGTTTACAAATTCATATAGAATTTTATTTAGGTTTGGTGGCAACTAATTACGAGTTCGTAGGTGTCATTACCAAGGTTTGATTTGATAATTTCGAATAAATTGAGCATTGGGTAGATTGCTATAAATAAAAATAATATATTTGTAATATCCCAATGAGTAGAAAAATTAGATTTTCTGACGTTTCGTGACTTAGTGTAAGTCACTTCTTCAGAGAATAAATAACCAAATTAAAATTAATCCAAGTTTAAATAGTACAACGGAACAACCACCAAATCGATTTTAAAAATATCAAAATATTGCAAAAAGGCTTTTCCAACTACAAAGAAAGGAGGGTAGCTGAGGCGTTCCATATAATGCTTAATCCTACTTCTCTCAATAGAAAGGTCTTACTATACATCCTACTTGGACCATCTATCCTAGCCATTCAGTCTGATCGTATTTACAATTTCACACTACCATATTACAAATTTAAACTCTATCCTTTCTTACCATAAAGGTCACACAAGTTTTCATTCTTAAACAATGCACATATACATACACACAAATTTACATACATATCACTTATAAATCACCTTGACAGAAATGACATGACATCAACTTGTTCAGACCTGTTTTTTGATTGATCAAATATTATTCTTGCACTGTTCCGTTGTACTATTTAAACTTGGATTAATTTTAATTTGGTTATTTATTCTCTGAAGAAGTGACTTACACTAAGTCACGAAACGTCAGAAAATCTAATTTTTCTACTCATTGGGATATTACAAATATATTATTTTATTTATAATTACGAGTTCACTCAGTATTGTGGAATATGCCTCATATATGAAGAGTAATTCGTACGTACTGGGCTCCTCGAGTCTCAACATGTCCAGTTAATCTTGAACTCATACAACACGACATCTGATGAGTACTTAAGAATTTTAGCAACAACAACATTAAGGTTATGTGAACAGTAAAACATTCAAGGTACTTCAGAATCAGCTTTAATATGCATTGTCAGTAAGTAAAAACTCCCGGTTCATATAAATAAAAGTAGATCGAAACGTTTTAGATGATCAGATGACAGAATAATAATAATCTTTATTACACTCCTCCGTAAATCTATCATGTTCTGAACAAACTTGAAGCCAGAATGATCAGATGACAAATAAACCACTCTAACCTTACGAGTTACTTTGCATGCCTTTATGTATTTGTCTTTGTCAATCCTGTTAATGGTATTTTATCTTTCCATATACGCGTGCTGTTTGGTATTTATGCATCTATCTGCCCCTCTTTGTCTGCGTGGACCATAAAAACTGAAACACAAAACTATCCGATGAGTTGGTTAGTACACAAATTTCAAAACTACGTTAGTATATTTACTTTCTCCATGTCTAGCAATACGAATATCTCTGAATTATATTCTCAATAACATTTCGCATTCAGCCTTGTTGCTTTGTTCAACGTGACAAATTTAAGAACGTGTAGGTTCAATCAGAACTATATTTCATCATTGGAATCGAATCCACTTCCACAACCGACGAATCAAATGTAAACAACGGTAAAACCAATTATCACAAATTAAATAGTCTATATAAGTTTTAAAGATCAGAAAAAGGAGTCCTAATAGAAAAATTAAACCCAGTAATTAAAAACCATTATTTTACATGTCTCTAACTGATTTTAGTAATCTAAATGAACAAACTGTTTGTAAGTTTCTGAATTGTAAATATTTCACCATTCTATGTCTTTCCATATTTTTAACTTCCGTGGTCAACTTACACAATTCACGTTATTTTTATTTAAACACATAAACATTGGTACAAGAAGGCACCAAATATATTTGCTGACTGTATAAACTCTACGTTATATCAATTAAAACTAGAAAAAAAATAACGCTCAAGCGTAAAAGAAAATTAAAGTATATTTAGTGAGCTAAAGTAAACTTACGAAAATTGAGGAAAATTTGAAGCAACACAAGTTGACTGAGAGTTTCGATCACTATATGATGAATTCCCAATCCAAGAACGATGTAAAGCAGTTAGTCGACGACTTAGTTCGTCACCACTTGCAAGTGCTTGCAATTGACGAACTATATTTATTATAAGACGATCCATTGTAAACCATGGATATGCATAAATGCTAAACATATCTCGTAATCGATCCTCAAATGTGTTGATATCTTCCCCTCCATCTAATAAATCTTTGACTAAATTAAGAGCGCGAGAGTAATATTGCGACGGTTCAGTACCACCTGTACATATTCACATAAATGATAGTTGTAACATCAATAATCAAATGAGAGAACATACGGAAAATTTGAAAGTATAAAATAGCAATGCTAAAAACTGGAGAAAAACTATGAACTCATTTGTACTATGGAGACTGACTTTGAGTCACAGTTCCAACCATTTATTGCGCTGTTTAAAGTAGCTTTTTATCTTATCCGAAGACTTTTTAGAACAAGTTCAGAAAATTTAAGATACATGTACTTGTTAAAACAGCCGAACAGAAAGGAGGTTGTATCTTTGATTTTTTTGTCATGTGTCTAAAATAACTTCCGTAAGCGGAAGAGGTCATTTAAATAGTGCAATCACTAGACATCTTACGGATATCGTACATAAGGTCAATATACTTTGCAATTTTTCGATGTGCATAATAAACAGCCAAGATCGTCTTCTGAAGTTGTTGCTTCAGAAACCTGATCTATGTGCTCAAGAGGAGGCGGTTGTTAATCTTCCTTTGCCCATTGTGACAGATATTCTTTAAGTGTATCATGAAATTTTGTCAAACTCTTTCCTTCAATTTACTGCATATCTTTTTTCGACTGTCTTTTTGATCAGTAATCTCATTTTAATTAACTGAGTGTTACTGATTTTTTTTCTTATTTGTTATCAGAATTTACTCATCACGTAACCACTTGTTTTTAGCTCTTCGGACTTTTGTTACATTCAATGTTACAGTTTGTTTGTACGAAAGGTATATATTAAAAAAATTATTCAGTCAATTGGATTTATTTACACCCTTGTGATACTATACTGATATATGATCATAGAAATTTCCAACTAAAATGTTTCATGTAAGTAATTTAAATCACTTTGTAATTATGATTTTAAATATTATAAGTTGTAAGCAGCTGATGAAAAATAAACAAGATACAATGAATTCATGTTATTCTGTTCAAACCTTTTTCTTGTCCTCTACAAGATGCTAAAGAAAACTATGTATGTAAAATGTATCGTATTTACCTGGAACCCATCTGTTTCTATCCTCAGTACAAGTAATTTAGTGATTTCACTACAAACAAGGAAGGTCTGAGAACTCCTAAGAATAATTGTAAGCAGCGTACATATATTTTTAGCTTAGGTAATATGTTTCACTCGGTCATAGACTGCTGAAGTTATTGAAACCTAAACGAATCTTCTGCAAACGAACTGTCGTTTTATCAGCCGTTTATTTATTAGAGCTGATTAAACGCTAAGGATAAACAGAATGGTCAATGAATTCGCGCATTAACGATCAATTACAGAACATTTCCTGTCTGAACACACAAATATCAAACAATTATTATTTTTATAGAAAAAATGAGTTTTGTTCACAGATAGATTCAGTTACATCATTCTAAAATAAGCGCACTACATGGGTCTAAATTAACAAAATTACGGAGAGCCAGATCGACTATATATGAATCAATAAAAACTTCAGACTATCGATGGAGGACGTGAGAACAAAGATAGAAGCTAACATAGCTTCAGATTACCACCTAGTTTTGGACAAGATAAAATCAAAGCTGAGGAAGCACTCAACAACTTGAGAAACATCATTACAAAAGATTAGTACAGTCTTCCTTCGAGATACTGATAAACTCAACAAATTCAAGATGGGTCTTAACAACAAGTTCCAAATCTTACAAGATCTACTCAAAGAGTAAACTACTATGGAGAACTTGATAGGGTTCAAAAAAGCACTAACTTCAACGTGTCAGAAAGTGCCAGGCCACAAGAAGCCTCATCATAAGATATAGATCTCTATCGAAATCCTGGATAGGACATAAGAAAAGAATGAGAAGACAGCAATAAACAACAGCCAAACAAGAGCAGAGAAAGCCAAAGCACAGACCGAATACAGAGAAACAAACATGAAAATAAAGATCTCTGACTCGAAATCCTGAAGTGAAAAGGAAAATAGCCAGATTAAACAATACATTGTGCCGGGAATCGAAGGCACACATTAAAAAAAATGAATAGTATCTAGTATCATGTTAAGCCCATGTGGGTTATTCTAGCTTCTGGCAAACTAGTTTATCCATTTTTCTTGAGTCACATTTTTACTTTGTTATCTATTTGCTTATTAACCTTGACTGTTTATATGAGCGTAGGCGTGTGCATTGTTCAATCTAATCAACACATCTGTAGTTGATTTTCGTCTGGCTATAAATACTGAGTCTCGCTTCATCAAAACGAGTTGGCTCACTCGCCTTCTCAGCTCCGCATTCTCGCTTCTTATTCGGAATATCTGTCTGGATGAACGAGTGTTTGAAATTTATCCAATGCAACCAGTTTTTAGTTTTTTATAACCGCCATCACACAAATGGGATTACCCCAGGTAGTATACAGAGTTAAATCGAAGACTTATGTTCATAGCATATTCATAGATTCATCCGAATCGAAGTCAGATCAACGGGTTACTAAAAACTAATACTGATGTCGTTCATTAAAAGTGATTTGTACGAAGGTTATTAACATTTTTATTGGATCTTGTCATTGATAATCGTCCCATACATGACAATTTATTCAACTGACTTCTCAAGGATTGCTCTGTCTGAAGACTCCCTTAAAGTACAAAATTAACGGTTTTATTTGATGAGAACAGATTAAATGCATAGTAACCATACAAGATTGTTGATTTTTCAACTAACCATAAAAAAGACTCATTTATCTCAACGACTACAATAAGGATGAAACAAGCAGACAAACGCATTATTTACTATGCTATTCAGACCATTAAAGAAATATTCCCAATTGAAAACCAAAAATGATGGTCTTAGCTGTCAACTGGCTAATATATTTTAAAATTCGTTTAAACATAGTGCACTAAATGTTCATTACCATCTGCCAAAATAATTTTCTGAAATATATATAATATAAACCTACCATGCCGGCGGAGTCGAAGCACTTCTGCAGCTTGCACGTGGTATTCATCCCGCTCTAATGTAAACTGTTGAGCGGCTACGGCACAGTAAGATCTTAAGTGATGTAGTCGACACAAAAGAAGATGATGTAGCCTAAGAAAAGAATACCTAAAAATAGCAGAAAATAAATCTCATCTTTATGGTTAGTAACTAAGCAATGTTAATAAATCAAAGACTCAACACAAAACGGCATTTGGCATTCCGACAAGTTCTAACAATGCGAAAGAATAACAACAACAATAAATCCTAGAATAGATAACTATCAAATAAGTAGTAGTTGAAAGCTTTTATATCCCTCTTCATATTTCATACATCTTAATATCAGTAACTCTTTATTTATCTAACAATCAAATTACAAGAATCAGCGTTCGCATTCCCGTCCAATAATAAGGGTCATATCAGGCTATTTTTTTAAATAAGACCGAAATAGTAGGGATTACGTACATCATCAAGAGGTTAAGCAGAACGCTGAACATAATAACTTCAATTTTTTTATAAGTTGTAAAAAGCGGTAAGCATACTCAGACGGACGTTGCATATTTTCGGACACTTGTTCACATGCAATCCCTTCATAAGATTCAACGTTCTTCTGTTTGCTTGTATTGAAGCTGCCAAAGGTAACCTCCCGAGAGAGGCGGTTTGGCGTTAATCGCGAACTGACTAATTTTTCTGAAGTATCCCGTTGGCTGGTTCGTGTGAACTTTAAGAGTTATCACATTAATGATATTAAAACACTGTGTGACCTGAATTAATAAAATTTATTGTATACTAACATGTTTCAAGGGATCCAAGACAAAACTGATGTTTATAAAATTCAGGGTCTCGGAGCAGTTCAAGAACTTGAATATTGCCTGCTTGGATCTTCCTATTGATATTTAAGACTGTAAGCGATCACTCCGGAATACAGGCACATCCAGCTGACCAGTCCGAAACAAGACGGAATGCGCGTCCTGCATTCCACTGCTACCCACCATTCATCTTTGCTTAAAATTAGGGGACTTTTGTGTGGTTTCCAATCAACACGTAAGCGCCTACAGATTCCAGGAGTAATAAGTAAATCGAGTCCAGTACATCCATAGACGCTGATAGAAGAGAAATAGAACCTAGTCCAACCTTATATAGGTACCTTATTACATTTGAAATTATTGTTAGGATAACGGATAAACAATTAACCATCTCTGAGTCTAATATAAGTAGCTTAAGGTCCACTTTCGGAAAGCAAACAGCTTTTATCAAACGACAGATAACCTCACCATAATTAACAAAAGCAATGAATAAACTACATACAAAATATAAAATTAAATTATGGGTGATTATGGTTATAACTCATGACATGCAAATTAAAAACATAATTACATAAGAAACTAACCAATGGTTGTTTCCATATAGTACAGAGTAGCATTCATTTTTAGGTAAACTAGCTATGTATGCAAGCTCCATATTACGAAGTTCATTTTCAGAATTATCTTGATTTATGTGAAAAGGCATAGAGTTACTCTGTATAGACAATTCTGGAAAAATTAAATCGTCTGATTTCAATTTTGAAGATAAACCATTAGTCTGGGCACCAAGTACCTCTGTCTGAATTTTTATATCATCTTTTCGTAACTGATCAAGTTCGGTGTGATTAAATATTGTTTGTTCAGTAGAGACTGGTTTTCGAGATTCGAGAAAACGCTTAGTTGACTTAGGTTGACGTACAGATCGAATACGACAATGTTCTTCATTTTCAATCAAATCATCTGCTGTCGGCTCGTCTTCATCCTCTTTTTGATTAATATCTTCATCTTCATCTTCATCATCTTCATCATCGGACATAGGGAAACGATTTGCCATAAAAATATCTTGTAATACAGTACGGATCTGTAGATGAAAGAAAATCAATTGTCGACGAATCTTAAATTAAGCTATCATTTAAAATAATGCGAAGACGTTTATGCAGCAACGGTAACTGATTTGTGACTTTCTTTTTACTAAAATCTCAACGAAATACGAACTCCAATATCCCTTACCCATAATCTCCACTGTATTAACAATTTTTCTGTGTAATAATGAAATATAAACACTATAGTTAATAATATCTCAATTATAGTAATTCTTATCCATTAACATTTCACGTCTATTTCACCGAATTTCTCGTACATCGAGGTTCAAACTTAACACAATTATTTTCTTCTTTAGAACACAATGAAATCTTGGTATGATAGAGTATAGAAAGTCCTACGTAAAATGTGTAGATGTTCAGCTTAGCATCAATAGAATAGTGTAACAAGCAGGACGGGATGTGAGAAATCCAACAGTAGGATCACTTTTTGAAAAAGTCGGTTAATCAATAGCATTATTTTTAAAATTCAAAAAAACTATGTAATACTGCTTTGACACCATCCAGAAAGCTTACAAGGCTGAAAACAAATCTGGATTTCAGAAAACATGCATAAAAGACCCAAAAGTTTTAGAGCGGTTGACCCTTGACAATTTATTGTACGGACAGACTGACAGGTCACTTGAAGATTAATCAGTGCTGGTACACAATACTAAAATTGATGGGGACTTCCTTTATAAATTTTACCTAGACACTCATTCTCAATTGAGTTGAGTCATTTTGAAATGCATTGGTTGGTTAATACAGACAAAAACAAATATAACGAGACGACATAACTAAGATAATAGAACGTCTAATTTTTTGTACAGAATATATTAGCAGAGTATTTATCGATGTTAAACTGAATCCAAACTACAAAAAGTTAACTCTAGGAAGCAATATGAGTACTATCGAAAGTTACGTACTTTGATATACCGGTAATACAATCAGGAAAATATACCAACTTTGGTATTGGGACGTATTAGCAGGCAATACATTGGGTTAGGGTATTTCCCATAAATGATTATTTTTGATGACACCGATTAGCCCACTTTTAGCTAATCCGAGCTAAAAGACAGATGAAGAAGACTCTACATATTCTTGTGTACAGATTATAAATTTACTAACAGTTTCTGCACTGTGATTGTTACTCCCCTTCAAACTCGTCTATTTGAAATATAATTTTGTTCTTGTTCAAACGTTTCCTGATTTGGAAGCTAGTCGAGTGAAGTAGTATCCGAAGAATACTAAGCAATGAGTAGTTGGGTTGTATAAAAATATCTTGAAAGTACGTTCAAAAATTTACTGGTTATGTAATACCGTATAAACATACCAAACATTTCATGGAACGCTTATCGTTTTTGCTTGCATTAGACTGCCTTTTAACATGATGAATGATCAAAGAGGCAGCATCTTCCAAAAGTGTATTCCTAACATCTGGTGGTGGATACACCAAAGTAAGATGAGCTGATTCATCTTCATTATTGCCTTCCAATACATTTGCTAACGCAGATCCCATAGTTCCTGGATTACTAATATCTCGCGAAATAAGGTTTCGTTGAGTAATCAGAGTAGAAATCATTTTGCCAACAGGATCTGAAGTAGAATGACATGATGGAATCTGGACGGAAAAATCAAGATAGATCAAAATAAATGAAAACAACTAATCGGAACTACTTAGATTATGCAGTAAAAAAAGCAAGTATTGGAAAGAAATGGAAAAGTTAACGATATTAGTGGAAGACAAATAGTTAAAAATTACTTGGATCTTAACAAATTGACTAACTTCTTAGACAAGTTGAATTCGAAAAAATCTCAAACCTTTTGATTATTTTTAAATCATCTTCAAATATTAGGGTTTTTACGTAAAAAACATAAAATTACATCGGTTTAATTAACAATATTTCTAACAAATTCAGAGAATGATACGTGCCAAACCAGGTTTCCTCTCATCCAAATGTACTAAGAAGATTAGAGTACGTTCAGAAAAATTTCAGTGTAGCTAAACTAAACGTGATGAAGACAATGATTAGCAGTTTGTATCGTACAGGGGGATTCAAATTCTTTAACTTGAGTTCTGGTAACGTCACTAGGTAATACGCTTCAAAATTAATTGATCACAATAAATTAAATCCACTCAATTAAAAAATAAATTTCCATTAGAGCGAGTTAACAATTCAGATTTATTTGGATTTTCTTTAACTGGTGAATAGATGATCAACATTAAGATTAACAAGTAGTGGTAGTGGCCTTAACAATCGATCTTTATTCTTTGAGCAAATGAGATTTGGAAATATTATGAGTATCTCGAATTGAGGACCCGAGCAGTAGGTGATATCCTCGGTTCATCTATGTCAACTGGCTTACTACTTACGTGTTACATAAAACTAATTGTTTCTTTTTTAAGTAACAAGGAGACCATGATAGATCTGAAGAGGTATAATTTAACTAAAAAGCTCACCTTATCATTACGTGCAATTGTCTCAATCTGACTAATCATAGTCTTACTACGAATGAATGGAGCATCTCGTTGCTTGAATGTTGCTCCTTGGTGGTCTAAAGAACGCAAGTAGTTGCGAGCATCCTGATCAGCCCAGGAACGTTGATAGTTGCGAATAGTTTCCCGCCACTCGGAGTCTTTCTGACGCATACGTTGTATGACTAACGGGAGAACAGTATTAGGACAATTTTTCAGGCCATATATTACATCTCCTGCTTTATCACCATAAACTCTGAATACCAACAGAAGTAGAGACATATTATATTATAAATGGAATCCTGAATAAAAAATGATAGATCAATCAGTCACTAGATGAGAAACATTACCATATTTAACACGGACTATCGACTAGATTCAATCAAGTACAATAGCTACTATCCATTTAACTGGAAATCGCAAACATGCACAAGCAATATCTGCCTAATAACTAATTCACTCTTGCATCGTTTTTCATACACTATCTCAAAGAGATAGGATATTTCAATTCGAAGAGTTGGAAACAATTACTTAACATGATAATTAACTTGAAAAGATTATTGGTTGCGTCGACTAAAACATTATATTGTAATAATGATCTTGGCAACAATAATAAAAATAAGGATTGATACCTGTGTATAGCTTTCTTCATTAAAACCGCAGATGTCCCGCCTAGTTTATCATCCAAATGGAATTGGTTAAGTTCCTCTTTACTCATTCTGTCCATACATCTTTTTACGACGACAAGATTCTGCATTGCAGCTCGATTGAGTTCGGTGACCATATCTACCTCATAACGTTCATCTTCTACTCGATACATATTTTCTTCATACTGGTTCTTCTTAGATGATACAAACTGAGAATCCTCAGAAGTAAGCGAAGAGAAACTGATATACGAATCATTCAAGACCTGCAATAAAAGATTAGATTCTTCTTTAGAAAAAATAAGACCATTACAAAACATCACAAAAAGAGAAAAATGACAGGTTTTCGGTACATTACATTGAGTAATCTCACTGAACTTTCATGTAAACAGAATTTCTTAGAATATTACAGCACTAAATGTGGAGGTCAATCTTATAAACTGAAATCATGTTAAGATCTGCGGACGAATAAAAAACTGTATGAAGATGGCGAAATTTGGAGAATGTGGTGCGAAATTCGCAAATAAGGCTGTCTTAAAAGTGACATTATAAAGCTAGTAATTGTGAGATTATATACAAGTGTAAATGCTGTAAGAAATGGTCTAATTTGCAAGGAATAATAATCTACCATAAATGCTTTGTACGTGAAGCGTATGAGCGGCTGATGAAAACTTAACAAATGAATTACTCTCCCGAAACTGTTGTTCGCGTTCTCTTCAAAACAAATGTTAATCAGTGGTCACAGAACTGCATATTATTGTAAGAGTTAACCACACTATTAAGCCATTTTGGTTGGAATGGGACTGTGTTTAAAACTACAGTTTAAAGTCTGAGAATTGAACATTCACGATTTCTTCACTAATTAGTACTCTGTATACTAAAATTATGATTTGGGAGATAAAATATATGCGTTACTTAACACAACGATTTGATTGACTACGATCTCCACCAGTTCACTCATGAAGAATTGCATTGACAATCTAACAAAAATTTTCCAAATTTTGGTATTTAATGCCGAACATATTAACACGAGTTGAAATGGCTTTAGCATTTAACTTACCATGAAACTACTATAAATGTTCCCAAACTCGTAACAATTGGCTTACCTCCTTTGCAACAGGACATTTCTGACGACCAGAACATTTGCTCTGTGGAAAATTCGATGGTAGCGCTCGATAGCTTACACCGCATGTTCGGAGTTTAGTAAAATCGAGATCCAGTCTTTTTTGGGATGCTTCACTGACAAGTGATATTAGTGAAGCAGGTGGTTGATTGTTCATGCTGTTCGGTGGGGCATCAGAACAGGTATGAGGATCGCATAAAAAACTACAGATATTATTTTTGTCACGATCTTGCTTGTCTCGACCAAAGCCATGGGTATGAGATTGAAGATGTCCAAATCCTTCTTGAGATGAATTACGTGATGACTAGATCACCCAAAAAAGAACCACAACCATAATCATGACCATAAAGTGACATTCACAGAAAAAATTGTGATATACGATTCTCACCAACATAGACTAAGTTGGTGGTTCAGTGGTAAAAGCATCAGGCTCAACAATTAGGTCGCAAGTTTGAATCCGGCTCTATTTACTTTGGTTTAGAAACCCAGATATTTAATTATGGTTGGCAGTAATTACGTCTAATGGTTTACTGATACGCTGTTCCTCATGTACATTAGATATGTGTACTAGAACGATGACTGTGCCGGTAATCAGTGCTAGTCAGAAACAGGTCGTAGTCTGCGCAAAGTTACAATAGACGGTCACCATTATCTGACCTGAGACCATTGGCCACTTAAACGTGTCTCTTCTGTGCCTAGACGCCCGATCTGAATATTCAAGTCTCCAGCTAGTATTACAATATCTACCTATCTGTAGAATAGTTGACCGATGGTAAAACCCATCCTTGATCGCATCTAGGCTGCAACCTGTCAGATTGTAGGCGATGACGAAAAAACATCAAATGCATGGTATATATTGTCGAGTGAATTAATGAAATTATATGACAGTTATTTTGAAACAAATCACTCCTAATCGCAATCGTACTGAGTATAATTTGAGGTTTTTCATCAAGCTCGTAAATCCGAAACGTAGGGGGAAAAACCTTTGAATTTTTCTTACCATGATAAAGTCACTGAAACGCTTCCAAACTTCTACATGTCTCAGGAATAGGGGATGAGTTGCTTCCAATAATTCATCGGCTGAAATTATCCGACGATTAAACAAACAAACATTTTGTAGGAAGGTTTGGTACGAACGATTCCCAACTGGACTGTCTGCATCTAAAGCATCTCGAATCTGGTGAGGAAATAAACTTACGACAATGACCTACCTTTTGTAACAGTGAAATACCGATTCCCGTGGTCAGTTGGTTTGCATCAACAACACTTACATCTCGAACTGACGAACGTGACTTTTTAGGTGGATTGAGAGACGGGACAACGTTTGGGAATATACTTTGTGTAGGAGCAAGTCGTTTCAACTTTTTGGCATCAGGATTCGCAGGACTTCCCTCCTGGCCTGGACGCTGTTTACACGAAGATAGTGCTAAGCTGATACCTTCAGAAACACGATTTATCAAGTGAGGCACTGGAACAGATGGATCTAATGCATCAGATCCACTAAGCTGTGAATAGCTGGAATTTTTCCTATTTATTATCGTCTCTGTCTATTATAAAAGGAAATTACTTAGGAAAGATAAAAACCTACAACAGCACTTGTGACACCAAATGATTCAGGTAGGAACTGACTAAATTCTTGAAGTAGATCTTCTTGACCGCCAAAAAGCTTGGCGACGTCCTGATAAACCTGTAATTCTGCCTGTTTGCGGCACATAGGGTCCGAATGACGTTGTTCCTTTTGATACCACTGTAAGATATCCAGGAAGCGTTTGTAAACATCAGGTATACCCTGGAAGCGATTCTAAATCAGTCCTGTTTAAGAAAACTTGGTATAATTTACCTTTATTTTATTTACGTACTGGAGAGCATGATGGAATGATTGAATTTGTTGATGCTGTTGATATACATGAGGAGAATGAGTTAAATTTGAAGCATTATGGGAGCTTCTAAGCATAACGTTAGGAAGGTTTTCCTGACAATCCGCTGGTAATAACTGTTGCTGACTCGATGAGTTAAAATTGGGATTGTCAGGTTGTATATTAGGAGTTAAAACATGTACTGGTGAAGCACTAGTTAACGGTAGGCTGTTCGATACAACCGGGACATAGGAGTTTTGACGACTAGCTGGTTCATGGTGGCTGCTAACTAAGCTTGTTAGACCTCCTGGTGGAGTCCATTCACTAGGTGCCTCAGTAATTTTCAGTAAAGCACAAATCCCTTTTACTGGAGTAACATTATCTGCCGAGGATATAGACAATGTTGTTCTCGAAGGGATAACAGTACAAGTAGGCTTGGCATTAAAAGACTGATGAGATGTGAGTGTATCCATTCGATACCCTTGAGGTATGAAAGTATTGAATCCAGTAATAAGATCAGGATGACCCTCAAACAATTCACGTACCCGACGAATAACAACCTCCGTCCCAATCCTTAAAACATAAATAATATCTTAGGAAACTTACGTTTGTGCTTTGAAATCACGCATAACATCAAGAAAGTCCATATAGATAGCCCCCTGGCCAGAAAACCTAGCCTTTACCTGGTCAAGGTAGGATAGAGCATCCTCAACCTTGAGGCACTTCATCACTGTTTACTACCAACTACAATAATAAGAATGAAAATTTCAACGACAGAGAAAAGTAAATAAACGAAATTCCATAAAAGATATTTTTATGTAGGGCGCTAAGCAAAAACGAACTCTACAGACCTTTTGATTTACGTAAATTATTTTTAGATGAATACGAATCCAACGAGAAGCTAATAAACAATACCTAATGTGCACACCGCTGAAGGTAAAGGCTTCGGATTTAGCCCTGAAATTTGCGAACAAGTGACTAAAAGGCTTAATATTACTACATTTCTTTAAACGACCTATGGCGTTTTGATAATCTTTGTATTGAAGCTTGGGTAAACGAGTGTGATTGATTTTTTTGTTAGTTGTTATCAATATCAGTGGTCATCCTTTGAATCCTCAGTAGTATCAGCACATTCTCTATTATTTTAGTCTTATTCATTTTCTGAACTGCATTTGCTATGATTAGTTGTGCACAACTATGTTACCATGTTACCTGTCTTACTTATTTCATGAATTTTTTTGCTATGCCCACGGGATGTGCCAATTTTTACAGACACAAATTACTATGAATTTTCATATCGCGAAACGCTGACCTGGACCACTTCACACTTTGAATGGAGAAACGAAATGTTTTTGAACACAAACAATATGCGACAATGGCTTGGTGGTTACAGCACTCGACACTGAACTACTAGGTAGCAGGTTAGAACCCTTTCCGACCTTCTCTGGGTTGTCAGACATCATTACTTATTATACAGCGACACTAAGTTAGATGCATATGTCTGTAATTTGTAAATGAGTTACATTATATCATATCGCAATAATAATTGGTTTGAAAATAGGTCTGCGCTAAGTTAACCATAATTGAACGGACTAACTAGGTTTCAACCAATAGATTCCGGGTTCAACACCCATATTGTCTGAATGAATTTAGGGAGTAGTTTAGTACTACTAGAATTTACATAGTTATTTAAAACGAAATACACAAATTTGCACGTAGTAAGTAACACCAAGTCGTCATCGATCTTGCGCCTTATTCCGGACAATATCCTCGATAATTCATTACTAGTCAAATGAACTTTGTTTTACATGTGTTGACGATTAATACAAGCACAATTTACTTACTGGGACTTGAGGTATTGTCTGTGAAAATCAGAAGTAACGTCCAGTCTGCCATACGAAAGTATGTAAAGAACGATTTGAAACTAAAAAACTGCATGGTAATCGTATCCAAATAATGAATTTTAACTTTTAGCTATTTGCAACTCGTGCCGATGAGATCTACGTTTCAAATTACCCTTTGAATAGTTCCTTGAAAACAAGATACCTCCCAGTTTAAGACCGAGAATACTACCGTGGTAAATTTACACTACCTAAATATTCATGCCCACTGACCGAAGTTACGATCACAACATAACCCGAGGTAGATAGTGATCAAACATCCCTGGAAGCCGATACTTTTTAGGAACAAATTGAGTCGGAATAAAATGGACAGTGTATAGCTACTGGGGATCACTCTAACTGAACAAATACTCCTGTTACTAATTCAGGGGAATGCGTCCGTAATACCCTAGACTCGACATGTTCGCAAAGATCAGTGAAGAAGCGAAATCCAAGCGATCAAATGACGAAAGGAGTTAACGCCAGTGTTTGACTGTATCTACCAACCACACAATAATTTCGTAACAAGTAGTGTGTCTCTAGTTGGAACTAAAAATTGTGCACAATTATCAAGTAATTACTATCGAATACTTATTCAAATAGTTGTAGATATCAGGATTAAGCACCTCAACAGAACAATGAACTGTACAGGACTTCAGAATAATATCAGTAGGGAACAGCTGCAGTGATATATCTGCAACACCAGTGGAACCTGAACAATTCAATGACACGACCCACTAACTATTTAATGAATTCTTCAAAGCCGTATGACTCGAAATGCATCACACCAGTCTACAGCAAACTCCGGTGATTTAAGGCGTTTGGTGCAACTAACAAAATTAAGATTTTATTATAAAAAGACCTCAAAATTAACAGAAAACCATGGTCCTGCAATTTTTTCAGAAAAGTAACTATAAACGAGCGTTATACCAAAATGCATCGATAAAGAACCATATAGTATAAAATTTCTTTCAAAGTTACGGATACGCATATGAATGACAACAAAGAGAACTGCGAGAATAGCTTACTTCATTTGAAGGTAGACCAAAGGAAGTTAGAGATAGCAGACAAATTACGGAAATGCCCCAAGGTAACACTTCAAACAAAACACACAAAACTAAGCCTCTTCGGGACAGTATTTGATAAGTCTCATTCAATAATTTTGCCTCATTCAAATATTTCGAATATTTGTGAGCGGAGTAGAAGAAGCTTTCGCTCAACGAGCCGCCGTATCCACTAGCAGTGGATCACGGAAGCCTCCAAGTAGGGAACTAAGTATATTTGACAATGAAAAGGAAAAATACAGTAAATCATAAAGATCTATTGTCCTTATTCCTCAATAATATGTCAAGTTTCCCCTTAAATGACTCTTGAGGAGTCTCATCGACGAGCTCAACCGGCAGCGAATTCCGTCATTTGACTACTCGTAAAGAGCAAAAAGTGTGCCTACAGTCCGTTCTGCTGTGTTGTGTCCCCAGTTTGTGAGTGTTTCCCCGAAGTGTTTTGTTGGGACTGAGCTTAAGTAGGTGTTTAAGGGGGAGTACCCAGAAGTGTTTGGGATTCTGTAGGTCATTAGAAAGTCACCTCTGAGAAGCCTATACTCTAGTGGGCGAAGGTTTATTGATTGAAGGCGCTCTTCACAAGTCCTGAATTTGATTTCCCGAACTAATTTCATGGATTGCCGTCAGATACGTTCCAATGTATTCTCATCTTTTTAGAGTAGGGGAAAGAACACTATATTTCCATACTCGAAACGGGGGCGAATAAAGCTGTTGAGGATTAAGTGGGAAGTTTCACTATCAAACTGGCCGAAAATGAGCCTCAATGTTAACAGTTCAAGGCTTGCTCGAGAGGCGTTTTCAGTACAGTTAACTTATGGCTCTAGATGATGTGGCACCAACACTTCTAGATCTTTTTCAACTTGGGATACCTCTAGAGAGGAGTTACCTAAGTTATATTTATGGCCTGTAACACGTCTCAGATGGACTATTTTACACTTTGAAGTCGAGTTAGATCTTCCTGAAGTGCCAGCTTATCATCTTGGTTACAAACTTCTCTTCCGAATTTCACCTCGTCAGAGCGAAGCAGTAGTTCAGGAGACACTTATATAGGAAGGTCATTTTTATAAGTTAAGGAAAGAAAAGCCCTCGGTACTGATATTTGGTGGGCTCCACTAAGTCATTCCATAATCTGAAGAAAAGGGAAGCTTACACTGTCGGTTATTTGGATTTGAAGTCACTTGATACCTAATAGTTTGAGCTTATTGATGAGGCATATATGATTGACCTTATCAAAAGCTTTGAAGAAGTCAAAGTATGTGACATCAACCTTCCTTTTGTGATCAAGGTTGGTTGTCCATCTGTCGACCGCGGTCAGCAGGTTGATTACACGAGGAGGATCGTTTCTGAAACCGAACTGCTGGAATGAAAAGAAGTTTATGGATGGTAAATAGTCACGTGGACTGTTACACAACACGCATTCCATGATTCTTGAGAGTATTGAGAGAAGTGCTACCGTTCGTTAGCTTGAAGGTTTGCTGCGTCGACCTGACTTAAAAGTTAGTGTAGTGTGAGCCAGTTTACAACAGTCTGGCACCGTGCCTCGACTTAGTAAATGTAAGAACATCACACTAAGCGGCTTTGTCAAGATTGAAGCTGCTTCACTCAGTATAACAGAATGGACCATATTTATGCCTGGAGAAAATTCCTTGTTTAGGTGATGTAGTTTCTGACACATCAAGTCAGTGCTTAGGTTCACTTCTGAGAGTTCTGTTTAGGTGCAGGTGAAGCTCTCGTCGATTTAGTTAGTATGAAATGGTTGTTTGGAAATACTTTTCTGTCAGAAGGTCGGCGACATCATTATCATTGCTAGTTGGACCATTAAGACCAGACAACTGGTAAACTATGGTTTTGGCTTATCGATAGGAGGCTGCATGACAGAATGAGGTTTTCGGACTGAAGAAAAGTTTATCGTCTAGCTTTATTTGATGCTTAAGCTCGCCTTACATTTCGCCCAGTTTTGCCTTTTGCGTCTTGGCATTCAAAGATTGTGATTCTTGGTGACTGTATTTTGCTTGTAATTTTTGGGAACCGTTTTTGGGACAGGCTGCTTTGTAGCACATAAGATCGTGTGCAGTACGAAACCTCAATGAGCATCCACATCACGTTAAGGATGAACTTCACAGTCCACATGCTGTACATTGATCTGTAAAGCTAAAACATCCGAACATTTGAAATTCCAGCGCCTGTTGTCAATAGGATGTTTCAGCTCGGTTTTACTGATAAAATCGAAAGGCTGGAAATCGTATTGTTAGTCGTGTTAGATCGTGTACTTTTCCTACATTTAGCTGGACGCCTGATTGCAGGAACTCCTAAGTTTTCTTGAGGCGTGATCGGGAAGTGATTAGTCGAAGATGGATAGGTGGCAAAGTATTGAGGTTGAAACAATTGTGCGAAAACCATGGTGAAGTGCTCAGGGTAATTCTGAGATCAAAACCTGTGTTCGAAACAAGTGTGAGAATATGATGGGCGATGGTGAAGACGAAAAATGCAAGGGGGGAAGATGATATGGAGTTCGTTCTAGAGTTGAAGTATATGAGTGTTTGTTTAAATGCAAGATGGAATGAAAATTTGAGTTGATTGAATTTAAACCTAGCATTTAATTTTAAAAATATGCATCATATGCCATGCATCCGTTTGTGAGAGTATATAATGCCACCTTTTACTATCTTGTTGAATGCATATAAATTTGCAGATCTGTCATCATTTCCATTCGTTTGTCCCAATCCATGTCGTCCCATGAAATTTTCATACCCGACGTTGTCCATTCCGACTTTGGCTTTACCATAGCTTACCATTCGGTTTTTACGGTTTTTCATATCGAAGCTTGTTTTAGTATATCATAAGTTTCTATACGGACCATTTTTATCCGTTTTATTCATTTTTAGTGTATTGTTTTTCCATGGTCGTAAATTTCTGCAAAAATTTGTTTAGCAACTTAGATCATTAATAAAAACACATGTAAGCGACCTAGGAGCTCTTTTGCTATCACCTGTGGTATACATTTTGACAAATACAAAGGTTGGTTCCACGAAGCATGCACATACCTTACAGCAGTTGCTTACTACAAACCTAGCAAGTCATATATCAGTCTGGTATGTGGCACATGCAACATGAATGCTGAGGATTTACTGAGCAACATCAAAATTCTCTTGACAGGTCTGCGAAAACATCAGCAGCAATCCTGATAAAAGGCAGTCTCGAAACGTATAGACACATAAAGACGCTCAGTAAAGTTTAGAGGGTCTTCAACAAAGTAATATTTATGGGACATGCCACAAAAATAATGAGGGTATGCTGAAACTTAGCAGCCGTGGTCTCATGGTCTCTTACTGTAGGCAGATGGACCCATACAAACAGGGTTATACAAGATCGAATGTCACCACTGAAAATGCTGAACAGCCCAGTTCACGTAAGAAAATCAGCTAGTGAATTGTCTGTGTAATCGACCTGCAGGATTGTCCAACCAGTCATCAGAGGGTAATTTTGATGCCGACGTGTCTTTTAACGGTACGGGTATGGGCCATCACGTGCATCTGTCTATAAATGTTAGTAAATGCATATAACCATATATACAGACCATATTCTGAGCGCAATAGGATCAGGAACATCCCTAAGGAATCTCATGAGACGATTTTTGCTGTAGTAATATTATTTTACAAGGTATCCCAGAAAACACGGACCTTGTTTATGCAGACTATGATCTTCTACAGTGGAAATTCATAAAGAAGTGCTTGAGGCTCAAGAATATATTGACTCTACAAGTGGTGTGATAAGCCAGGACGGACAGTGATTGTAGATCCCGGCTCGTGAAGATAACCTTCTTATCCTCTTATATGGCGATTGCCACTCTCGTAGCACTTCGCTCCAACAGACCTCGGTTACCAACTGGAATCCACCTGCATCCGGACAGGCCATATGATGCAAGGATGAAGCACAGAGGCAAACTGGAAGAAGGACAAAACGTAGGGGGACGAGGCTGTCAACTTAGAATACCCTGTGTATGTGGGTTGCCTGTCCATTCACATAATGCCCATTCAGATATACAGAACAAGGATGCCCACGCGTTTCAAATCGAAAGCACTAACTATCTGTATGCGAACCCCGCGACTGTGCCGAACAAAATGGATGAGTCGTGTGAACTAAGTAATGCTGGTAACACCTGTGTAAGATACAAAATACGGTCTGGAGTGAAGGACAGCTATCTGGATGAGTTAGATACGCGCCCTCGCCCGATTGAAACCAAAACAAAGTAATTGGGTAAGGTGACGGTTCTAAACAAATATAACCACTCAGCTGTCCAACAAATAACTGTTCAATTGATCAAATCTAAACAATCATCACAAATAAATGTTATTCTATCCTGTCTGGATAGATCACGTACAGATTCGTTCAAAAGGTAATAATTGGTCGCTCTATAACACAGAGTGTTTTCAATTCTGGAAGAGTGCTTCAATTCACAACCAAAATGCACAATTCCAGTCAACACAGGTCAAGCAATCAAAAGCAGGAACAAACCAAAATGGCTGCCGCCCAGACTTAGTATAAAGTAAAACAACATAAGTACAGTCCGGGAAGAAACACGGGTGATTAGTGAAGGTGTAGTAAAAACGAAAACTATAATAAATACAAATATTAACAATACAAATGTAGTCAAAAAGTTAACAATGTACAACTAAGAGGATCAATAGGAACAAGGTGCAAGTATATACATGGAGGGATTTTCAAAAACACACAAAGCATTCAAAATGGACCTTACAACCTGTGTGGTAGAAACACTTGAAACATGGGAATTACCAAGTACGGGTGACGAGCTAACAATAACCAGCATGCCTTTGATTATCAACAACAGGAAAACAAGAATGAGGCGGAGCATTGATCTGACGAGGTGAAATTCGGAAGAGAAGTTTGTAACCAAGATGATAAGCTGGCACTTCAGGAAGATCTAACTCGACTTCAAAGTGTAAAATAGTCCATCTGAGACGTGTTACAGGCCATAAATATAACTTAGGTAACTCCTCTCTAGAGGTATCCCAAGTTGAAAAAGATCTAGAAGTGTTGGTGCCACATCATCTAGAGCCATAAGTTAACTGTACTGAAAACGCCTCTCGAGCAAGCCTTGAACTGTTAACATTGAGGCTCATTTTCGGCCAGTTTGATAGTGAAACTTCCCACTTAATCCTCAACAGCTTTATTCGCCCCCGTTTCGAGTATGGAAATATAGTGTTCTTTCCCCTACTCTAAAAAGATGAGAATACATTGGAACGTATCTGACGGCAATCCATGAAATTAGTTCGGGAAATCAAATTCAGGACTTGTGAAGAGCGCCTTCAATCAATAAACCTTCGCCCACTAGAGTATAGGCTTCTCAGAGGTGACTTTCTAATGACCTACAGAATCCCAAACACTTCTGGGTACTCCCCCTTAAACACCTACTTAAGCTCAGTCCCAACAAAACACTTCGGGGAAACACTCACAAACTGGGGACACAACACAGCAGAACGGACTGTAGGCACACTTTTTGCTCTTTACGAGTAGTCAAATGACGGAATTCGCTGCCGGTTGAGCTCGTCGATGAGACTCCTCAAGAGTCATTTAAGGGGAAACTTGACATATTATTGAGGACTACCCCTGAAAATGCCACAGGTATTCTGAGTTTGATATCGTTTCAAACAGTTAGACTTTCTAATATGAATCCTACCTACCAAGTGCAATCGAAAGACAGGAGCGAGGAGGCTCGAAAATATATTTGATATGCTACCATATATTAATATCCGATTTCACTCTGTACACTATTACATAAATATACATGTATTTATCCTGGTGTAGTGAAAGAGTTTTTATTTTATTTATTTATTTATTTGTTTTATTTCATTTTTTTAGTTGCTGGTTAACTTCAGAGGTTGACATTCATTACACGATTATTATTATCATTGTTGGACCCTTTCACTAGGTGTTCATTTCTTTTCTCTCTCGTTTTTCCTTATAAGTAAATACTATTCTTAAGATTTCGAAGTTTGTTATTAAGACAATAACTTGTATCACACTTAAATCAACTTCTCAGACTTGTTTTATCTTCACTATGCATATATGACTCACAAATATTGATATTTGGTTATCCTTTTTACTTAATTGAGACTTTCATAGCACCACTCCAAACTATGACTGCACAAACATTTATCCTAGCATCGCATCCTTCTGCAATAATAAGGTATTTTTATTAAATATTTTCTATTTTATTTTACTAATTTAACGATACATACATAGTCGTTTATTGTTATTCTGTGTTCATAAACACGCCTATTAAACTATTTGTCTATTTCACGTCTCCTTTATTTCTATTCCCTTTTTTCTTTCTTTCCCTCTTTAAAATCAATCCAATATTCTTCTCAATTACATAAAACCTGATTTGTTATTCTTCTATTATTATTTTTATTCTCTTTTTCAATATGGCAAATATAATGCTAACATTATTGAAACTTGTGTAGTATTCCATTTTTAAAGAAACATGAAATAGTTTCTTCACAACACCTATGTACCATAAGATGTCTGTGAATAATAATAATGCATATATAGAGGATCGCCTGATCTAATCTGGCTAGCGATTGCAGGGTTGTTGAGCACGGCATTCCCACTCGTGATCTGATGAGGATGCATGACCGAGCGCCTTCAGCTAGATGAGCCCATTAAAACTAATGTGGTCGGCATCCAATGTCGAAAACTTAAAGAGCTATTTATTTTGGGGATTTATTTACCACTACACTTCAATATGGTTTACA
Source organism: Schistosoma haematobium (assembly GCF_000699445.3). Taxonomy (NCBI): domain Eukaryota; kingdom Metazoa; phylum Platyhelminthes; class Trematoda; order Strigeidida; family Schistosomatidae; genus Schistosoma; species Schistosoma haematobium. The sequence continues at coordinate 14,801,296 of NC_067197.1, read as the reverse complement.
GATTATTTCTCTTTCACTGTCAAATATACCCAGGTCCCTACTTGGAGACATCGGTGATCCACTGCTACTAGATACGGAGGCTCGTTAAGTGAAAGCTTCTTCTACTCTGTTCTGAATCTTCTGTAACCTTTTGAATCAGGTGATTGAATGTTGTACATTGAACTTTAAATTCCAAGGCTTCGGGACCATTTAAATTTACAGGTCATCGCATTATGAGTGGCATAGTTGGGTACGTTACTAAGTATAGTCTGCGTATTGGTCATGTGAAAATTCATACGTGACTTGAATTTCGCTCCTCATGGGCTTTTTTAATTTCTGTGCTATACTAGACTTTCGGTTTCCCAGTGAATAATCTGTAGAATGAGTCATTAAACCTGATTCACTAAGTCCTCATCGATATTCTTGAATTGAATGTGTGAAACATCAGTATCAAAGTTCAGGAAAATGCACTTCATATCGATTGAAGTGGGAACAGCCTTAGCATCTTTCTACCTTATCGTCCCTAATGTGTGTGCTTTCTGCAGTCCATTTAAGTAAATAGGACTAATAAATCACCATATTTTCTATAGATAATATTTACTTTCATGCAGTATTAATTCCCTAGCTAGAACCTTTGCGAGTCCATGTTTTCTTTAAAAGTAAACATCAACCCTATTTATGTATTCATTAAAACCAGGTTTAAGTACATTCGTCTCCTTTTACTTTACTACTATTATCCTGACTCTTCTTCTATTTTTAATTTCATTCGTGTATTATATGGTGCAGTAACCTAAAATAACGAACATCAGCGCTAGGTTTTACGGCGTATGGCATGTCAAAATGCAGCTTTTATTAATTCATCAGTACAAATATTAGAGACCCTAGGTATTGGGCCTTTAAAATAAACCTCGACCAGATAATTTGTGTAGATGGAGAACATAACCAACCATTTCTAGTCCTATCACTCCCTAATTCTAATCAAACACCAATGTGGAGCTCCCGCGCGATTGTGATAGATTCCTAGTCGTCACATAATATCTTTAATCATTAAATGTGGTTACTGCACGAACCTCAACCAAGCAATCTGCGTCTACTCACATGACTTAAATCGAAGTTCAGTGAATTCGCATACTAATGTCATGTTTTGGTCTGCCTAGCCTCAACTCTCTCCTAACCTGTATCTACCCCCATTAAGTTTCGCTCGATGGTTAAGATTTGATATCTCGTACGTTGGACATTTTTAATTCTTACTTCTTTAAGCGACACCATTGCGAGAAGGCAGTAAGTGGAACTCCCCTGGGATTGGATTATAATTTGTGGTCATATGAGAGAATTTCGAGAGAAAGGGTAGACTTGGTACCCCATGCCTTATCAGAGTACTAAAAGGCATTTTTATAATTAGCCTTTTGATTTTTATTTCATGATGTCATGTCTTTTTGACACTATCCTAGGGTGGTTCTAGTAGCTGTTTGTGTGCTTCGTGGATTATCAGTAAAGCATGTTCTTATCCATAAAAAGGTACAAGCGACCAAAGTGAAATGTGGCATCAGTCCGTAAGGTCACTGACTTAAACTGAATTATGTAGGCTGGTGCAGACTATCTGGTTGGGGTTCACGCGATCGACGGTTAGAGGCTTTAGGTCGCATAACTTGAAATCGTTCACAACGTCACGTTTGCATTCACTTCCTCCCGATCTTCAATTTTAGTATTCCTCCTTATTTACCCTCCTACTCCATCCTTCTGAACTCTGTTATCGATCCACAGTCTTCCTCATTGTCGTTGCGACTTCATTATCTCAATCTTTGATATTCATCTTGTTATTTTCGTCTCGTGCTATTGCTAGGAAGACGCACTCATGTTTGTAGAATAAAATCTTGGACTTTTTTTGCAGATCAACTCGTGGGCTTGGGAGCAAGTATGGGCTTGGTGTCAGTTCTCTGGGATCATCCAGCGACGTCGTTCAAATACGTTTGCAGGGTGATTCCTATCCTAGTAGCGATTCTTTGGGTTTGTCCGGAATGGATATGTTCGGTGGACTATCTGGTTATGGTGTTTCTTCCGGTGTACCCTATTATGTAGACTCAGTAGGTGGAAGTGTAAGTCTAGGTGGCGGAATGTTGGGATTTGACGATGAACTTGGTCACTCAGGACTAGATAATAGTGAACTTGTCCAGTTGTTGGGAGGCAGTGAAGCTATCGCCCAGCTTTCAGATAGTCAACTAGAAGAACTTGGTCGTGCACAGTTTACTATCGTGGATCCTAGGACTGACAGTGAGCTGGGTAAGTTTATTAAATATATTTTGTTAAGCATCGCATAATTTACTCGTCCCATCCTACATTAGTAATCCTCTTCATTAGTTAAATTCCTGTATTGTCTAGAATTTTTTAAACTTGTATCACGACAACTAGACAAATCTAAGGAATAATTTTTGTAACATTTAATTGGTGATTTGTCCCCTTTGATTGCTCAAATTGCTTGCTCAAAACAGATGTTTACCAGAGTCGTTCTTAGCGAGAAATTTTTATAGTTGAATCGTGCAATCACAAAATGCTTACAATAATCAACAAGTATTACTGACCTCACCATTAATGAACTTTTATTAAATTAACTCGAATTCAGCTTGCTCAAATCACCCCATTCATATCTTATATTTTATTGGGCTGAAGATATTCGGAGTCCCAACCATTGTTGCTACCTTGACGTGGTGGTCGGGCTTGCCTATCGTGATGAAGCAACCGAGCTATACTGGCTGGAACAACCGTCCCTCAAGGTCCTACTATGTCAGACAGGTCGGTTGAAGAGCGGTAAGACTAAAAGCAACAAGCCTAAGGTCTGAAGGCGAAGTCGTACTGCTGACTGTACAGAGGTGTGACAACAGTAAGGTGTTTCCTTCAGACAACCAGCATAACAGCGATGCTGCCTTCCCACAAGGAGGGGTGAGGTTAGAAAAGGTCGACCCTAAAAATCCACGCCTCGCCTTATCCCACGGATATCCGTCTTCGGCGGTAAGGTCCTAAAAAGTACGGAGCTAACCCAAAAATTACCCATAACAAGGTCGTGTGTGACCAGTGTGGTCATTCACTTGACCTCACCTCGGCAAAACGGAGAGCAAACGAGATGCACCCTCCGTGTATCCGGTGACTCGACGGCTTGCTCTCGTGGACTGGCAGGAGTAGGCATAGCACTAAGCATGAGGGCGGAACAAGCACTGTTAGAGTGGATCCCCGTTAGCAGTCGTTTATGTGCTGTTCGGCTAAACGGCTCCGTAAAAACTCGGAAGGATAAGGACACACGTCGTTGCCTTTTTGTCGTTTCTGCATACGCTCCCACCGACTGCAGCTCAGATGAAATGAAAGATGCATTTTACAGAAAGCTATCTGAACTTCTTCAGAAAGCTAAACGTTCAGACATAGTGCTCGTAGCAGGTGACTTTAATGCCCAGATAGGTAGTTTAAACCGAATAGAAAGGCATTTAGGTGGGTATTTTAGTATTCCGGCACAACAAACAGATAATGGTGATCGTCTGCTGCAACTATGCTCAGACAATCGTTTATTTTTAGCAAACAAATTTTAAGCATATGGAGAGACATCGTCTAACATGGCGACCCCCTACACCAAACCAACGATGGACTCAAATGGACCATATTGCCATCAGTCATCGTTGGAGAGGGTCGGTAGAAGATTGTCGCTCATTCTGGAGTACCTGCTTGGACTCCGACCATGCCCTAATATGGGCACGCATCTGCCTGCGCCTCACTGGACGCAGGAAAGCCACATTAAAAAGACCCATTAGAACTGAACTGAGTAACGAGAAAACCAAAAGTAGGTTCCAGGAACAACTGAGGTCACACTTAGGTAGTTCTGAAGACGAGGCTGACCCAGATGTTGCTTGGAAAGATATACAAACAGCTGTGGAAACAGCAATGAAATCTATTAGTGACTTAAACCACAGAGTTACAAAGAACCAGTGGATTTTTTCAAAGTCTATCACACTGACGGATTCTCGCAAACTAGTCCCATCAGGTTCCGAACATGATGAAGAGCGACAACAAATCAGATCTAGGTTAAGAAAAAGTCTAAGAAACGACCGTGAACAGTGGTGGACAACGAAAGCAAAAGAGATGGAAAAGGCGGCGGCTATAGGGAACACAAGACAGCTCTACAGACTAATCAAAGAAACTGGAATAAATAAGTCAAATGTAGGTCAGACTATTTCGGAAAAAGACGACACCCTCATCTGCTCCCAGTCCAGACGTTTAGAACGATGGGCGGAACATTTCAGAGAACAGTTCAGCTGGCCTTCAGCTACTCTACAACTACCCTCCATTCCTAGACAGTGTGAATGGAACATTGAAGTAGGTCCCCCAACTCTAGCAGAAGTTTAAAAGGCTATAGTTAATCTGAAACGAGGAAGGGCAGGTGGTCCAATTTTAGCGATTAGGTTGACCAATATTTTAGCTAAGATCTGGGAGTTAGACGTTATTCCAGCTGACTGGTCACAATCAATTATCGTCCCAATATATAAGAGAGGGTTAAACTCATCCTGTGACAACCATAGAGAGATTAGTTTAACTAATATAGTATCTAAAATACTAGCCTCGATAATTATCAGACGCCTAACTAAGACTCGTGAACTGCAAACACGAGAGAACCAAGCTGGCTTTAGACCTGGTTGTGGCTGCATCGACCACATATTCACCATTCGTCAGGTTCTAGAACACAGGCATACTTATCGGCGACCGACAGTGGTGGTCTTTCTTGACTTTAAAGCAGTATTTGACTCTGTAAACCGCGAGATTATGTGGCAGTGTCTGTCATTGAAAGGCGTACCTCAGAAGTACATAAACCTTGTGAAGGTTTTTTACTCGAACACTACTAGTCGAGTCAGAGCTTATGGCGAACTGTCATCTGCTTTTGCAAACTCAAGTGGTGTCCGTCAAGACTGTCCACTTTTCCCATTTTTTAAAATTTCATCATAGACCTACTGATGGAAATAACATTCTCGTCGACTGAATTCTCGGGCATTAATCTCCTACCAGGAGGTCCACTTATTGACTTAGAATACGCGGATGACATAGTCCTGTTTGGTGAAGAGGCTGATAAAATGCAGAGTCTTCTGGTAGCACTAAGCAACAATGCCAGAATGTTTGGAATGCGCTCTCTCCCTCTAAATGCAAGTTGTTGCTTCAGGACTGGTCTGTGTCAACACCTGAACTAAGGATAGGGAGTGAAGTAGTGGAACGCGTTGACAACTTCACTTATCTTGGAAGTCTGATCAGCCCTAATGGGTTGGTGTCTGACGAAATCTCAGCACGGATTCGAAAAGCTCGCTTGGCTTTTGCCAACTTACGTCACCTATGGCGAAGGTGAGATATCCGTCTATCAATAAAAGGACGAGTATATTGCGCGGCAGTTCGTTCTGTTCTACTTAACGGCTGCGAAACGTAGCCATTTAGAGTAGAAGATACTCGTGAGTTACTAGTATTCGATCACAGATGTCTTAGAAATATGGCTTGCATCTGCTGAGTTCACCGATTAAGCGATAGTAAAGTTAGACGCAGGGTATTAGGGAATGATGATAAATCAGTTGATGAGATTGTGAATCTCCATCGACTGAGATGGTTGGGCTGCGTATTACGTACGCCTGAACACCGATTACCACGACGCGCAATGCTGGCTATTGTTGGAGATGGTTGGAAGAAAGTTAGGGGTGGCCTGGTCCTACGTTGTAGTTGACTGACTGACTGACCATCATCTTTAAAATTCTCAGGGGTTAGCCCACCAGACGTGTCTCATATCCCTCGTCTTAGATTGCTTATATCTTTTTCAACCTCAATGAGAGTTGAAGGACTTACATCAATTTTCCATTTAGGATTGAAAATGAATTATAATCCCATATGTTTCCGAGATAGTCTAACTAAAATCCATATTTTATTACCCGTTTCCTTAATTGATCTAAACAGTTGTCTAGTGTTACTTATCGTCACAGCCTTCTCCATCTCTTCAGTTTTCGCTGCCGACCACTGCTCACGATCATTGCGTAGGCTTCTTATCAGCCTACATTTAAGCTACTTCCACTCTTCATTGTGTCTGGAGCCAGGCGGGATGAGTTTTCGAGCATCTGTTGGTTCAGTAGACCCCACTGAGTTGCTGTATCAAGTTTGGTGTTTAGTATATGTAATCTTTTTATCGTCGTAGTTGTTTCACACCGATCATGCTACACATATGAATATATTCACCTTTTACATCCATTTGCAGCAAACTGTCCTCTAAGTTTATCCGTGGAAGAAGATGATCGACCTTTAGATGAAGATGAGATCTTGTGTGTAACCAAAGCAAGATGCCTGGATCGTGTTCGTGTCCTGTCTGTTCCAGCTTCCGGATATACAAGTATAAATACTGGTGATCTTGCCAAATGCATCAATCTGCGTGAATTAGATTTGTCAGAAAATGCATTACGCGTATTCCCCAGACGTCTGCATTTACCGCAGTTAACAAAACTCAGCATTACAGGGAATAGATTTATACACCTACCGTTGTTTGAACAATTTCCTAAACTCATTCGATTGAATTTAGACGACAAACTGAAACAAGTATGTCTGGTTTTTATTCTTTGTAATGTGTATTTAAATTGTCAGAATAAACACTTGTATACTAATTATAAGTATGACACTACTACTTCTACTACCTAGTAGTAATAATGATAATAATAATACCTTACTCCGGCAACAAATGTTTCCATCGGAAGGAATCTCCAGTACGAAAATACACATTATTGCTATACATTCATCCCTAACACGCATTTCGATTATAAATATTCAGAAAATATATTTGAAATAAACGTTTAATATTAGCGATCATTTGCAGTTTATCTTCAATTGCAAGCATTTCCTATGAATTACTCAACTTGGTTTCTTTTAATCTATAAATTATTGGATGTATGAACTCCAATCTAATCGCCCCTCGTTTGTGGATTTTAGCATCATATTATTTTGTAAGCGTACTGTAGTAGCCTGTAAGTACATTTTGCAGCCAATACATATACTAACTAGTCAATAAATATAAAATAAGAAACTTTCTTGCAACATTTACACATTTGAAAACAGTTACCTCAAATATTTATGCAGGCGGCCAAGTTGGCTCTTGAAACATAGATAACAGACAAGTATTATGGTAAAGTATCAGAAAGGCGAGTAACAATTCAAGTACTTTTTATTGATGGTTACCAACGAATGAATAGACAAATGTGGAGGTAATAACATGTAGTCATTGAACTGTAAAATCAGAATTCAATTCAATACCAGTGAAGAAAAGTAAAAACATTCCTACTACTAATCGACTGGCATATTTAAACGGGTAGTAGAGTCACTCCTGATTTTAAACTGTACGAAAGAAACATTATTAAAAAGATAGGCAAATGTTTCAACAAATTTAGAAGAAATTTATTCGGTGTCTCAATATTGCAAACACAAAGGCTCTAATATATTGGACAGATAATTTGAAGGTGGTGTTGATATGACATCAACTACTTAATCTTACATATGGTTCGAAGTCTCATTTATTTTCGCACAGACTGTAGATTCGAACACAATAGTGCATTGTACTCCAACCCTAAAGAATTAGCGTGCATCTGAATGCGTTGGCACCGAAATTTCACCAACCATAATTAATTACGGGATCACTTTCTGAGTTTTATTTTCTAGTATCAAGACAAATCATATACCAAACGTTCGAAACAAAACTTGTTGTTCATTGGTCATTTGATCAAAGGCGATAATAAAATGAGCTTTTTCTGTTACACTGGTTCTGCCCCTTTGAATACTATATATGCTATATAACATTTTGTCCCACGTAGTTCCTTAACAATGTTTGATGTACATGATCTTAATAAACAAACACCATCAAATTTACATCTTACGGAAACTGGCCTGAACACAATATTGTTGAAAAACTATATGAGAGATATACTCGGGTAAACGTAATAACGTACAAATATCCTACAAAACAGATGTGTTTGGATATACCAAATAAGTTGTCATTGGATAGGTCATACAAGCGTGCTTGTTAGTTTGCAATTTCCTGTGTCTTTGTTAACATCTAATTTCAAAAAAGTCTTAATAGTCTCCTTAATGAATGACAATACTTAGTGCTTAATGTTAAGTTGGTTTCTCCTAACAATCATATAGTCATGTTACCCCCTTAAATTTTTCTATTGTTAGGTTGATAAAAAGGAATATTTAATTATCCGGATTATGTCATCCACTGTTTATCATATATTTCATCATCTATTTCCTAATGACTTGTCTTTTTTTTGTAGTTATTAAACCCTCAAATGTTGGTCTATTTTTGTCCGAAACTTAAGTATATTAATGGTATATATTTTGAAGAAATGCTAACCGATTTCACAGTCCGTATTATTCAAGAAGCACGGTCAATAATGGAACCTATTGTAAGTGATTGTTTCATGGTATAAATTACTATTATTAATCCTGTATTGAACAAGTAGTTCTAGATGAACACCCGTCTCTTTAATTGAATCCATGATCACAAATTATAACGATCTTCACTTACCTATTATTCCGAAATAGCCAGAATCATAGATTAAAATGGTTACCTCAATTCTTAAAAAAAAGGTATCGTTAATTTAAAGTAAGAGGGAGCAGCGGACCTTAATGGGTTAACTCCGGTGATCTTTAAGGGTGATGATTCGGTTTTTACAATGAGATAAACCGAGATGTTAGCTAGAGTTTGAAATTTGGACGTAATCTTTTCTTACAAGTTTCGATCGTCCAGGTCTATGAGAAAAGACAGATCCTCTTGCGGTGCCCACAGAGGGATCAGTTTGGCTAATATGGTGTCTAAAATATCATCCGACGCCTAACACACCATGTTTTTTGGTATAGGAGTAGGTTAGAAGAAAGGGGCTGCTATACCAAGACGTAGCGTCAGTTCATAAAGTCACTAACTTTTGGACTGAGCCGTGTTGGTACATGCAAACTACCAGCTTTGACCCCGCACGATTATCACAATTAATGGTTGTAGACTGTGACAAAGCCCGAAATCGATCGCAGGAGTGCAGATTCATTCTTTATCTTCCCTTAGATTTTGAGTGTTCAAAATTATCTTATACTCCTTCATTCTATGAAGAGATTTTTTCTTCTTGAATCATATTGTGTATCCTTAATCTTTTCTGGTACTACTTGTACTGTCGCTACTTCCACTACTCTGACACTTGTCTCGATACTTTCATCTGGCTGTGATGGTGCATGATGTGACAACTTGGTCTTATTAAGTGAGAAAGCATTATATGTAAGAACCTGTAAAAATAACTCAATTTTTCTGTAAAGTTGATTAGTGGCTTGTGTACTGACAAAAATATGCTCTGAGCTTAAGAGTATGATGTTTACCTCAATATCTCTTTATGCTGTTAATTATATGCTCTCATGTTTCAGATAAGATCAAAATGGGAAACAGACTTTGCTGATCAGTATCCTTTTGTTAAAAATCGAGAAGAACGTATGTCATTGATTGAAAACATGATGGAGCATATAAAAGAGCGTAATCTTCTGGTTGGTGAAGCCTTAAACAAGTATAAAGATTTGTTGGTAAGTGTGATTGTGTTTTTCTCATATGGTTCAGTGTTTTTTTGTGCAGTTTTAGTAATTTAATATACATCTTTAATAGCCATGAGTTTCATATCGCTAAAACAGTAGTCATAGTCTTAGTCATCATATTTCGAAATAAGTGTTTCTAGTTTATGCCGCGTGATGACATTTCGGGACCAAACTATATCAGTTTTATTACGGAACTGATGTATCCCTTCATTACGATTTCGAGAAACATTTATACCGAGGATAATTTATGATTCCCTATTTTTAGTGCATTCTTCTCTGTTTTGCATCGTAACAGAAGTATTTATCCATTCTATTAGTACTAACATTGGTCGAACATCCATCTGCTTATGAATTCGAAAGTTTTGTTTTTACTTATTAGTAAAAATAGTAGTATGATATTTTTAATATATTTTTTAGTGTCGCGTCTAATGTTATTAGCTATTTTTGTTGCCATTACTTAATATTTCCCATATAAGTAACTTTGCTTCTTTTTTAAACAGCAATAATGATATCTTGGTATTTATTAATTCTTCTCTCAGTGTCGTTTGTATCATGCTACGAATTTTAAGATAATTAATGTCCAGTTCTTGTTATTATTCATATAAATCAGTACTCAACACAGCGGTTAAATCATAAATTTGGTTTCATCCACTGTAATCAGTGTTTTTATTCTCACACGTTAAATCAACATTTTAGTGTAACATGCCATTACTTATATAGTCGCCATCAACCCTATCACTTTTATTTATCTTTTTTCACTTGTTGCTTTGTTTTCTCTTCACTTACCCAGTTGTTTCGTTGTATCGATGAGTTTCTACGATCCATGATATATGATGCCACGGATAGGGAATTGTTGCATGCAGTTAATTCTCTGGATACTCCTAAACCAATTACAGATGTAGAGAATTCTACGGATGTCACTCATACTACTACGACTACTACTGATGTTACAAATAAATTATTTATCAAATCAGGTGAATCCACCGCTAATGAGAATCATACTTTGATAGAAACCATCACAAATAAAATGACTGATAACTATTTGATTGAATCGGTTGATGATGGCGCTGCTGCTAATGATAATGATGGGGATATTACTGGTGGTGCTAATATTACTACTACCACTGCTATCACCAGTCAACATGAGAATATTGATTCATTACAGTTGCGTACAAAACTTTCTGCATGTGATTTAGAATCTGACGACATACAAGATGATGAAGATGATGATGAGGGGGAAGAAAAAGAAGCAGCTGCGCGAGCTGCAAGTTAGTTCCAAACTTTTGTTTATTTTTTTTTCCAGGTCTCTAATATATATAGTTCGGATGAATTATTCAAATCCAAAGTTCAGTTGTTTACCATACTCTTCATCTCTCTAGACACTTGGGATAAAAATAATGTTATATTATCCATCCTTCTGTTCCTTCCTAAAACGAATGAAAAAAATTTGTTTCTTTTAAATTTACCTGCTTGATGAAAGCTACCAATGGCATATCAACATCTCAAATCCCTTCTTGATTATGTTTCACTTTCGGTACTTTGCATCAGAGAGATCATTGATTGTAGCCTTGCTAGAACACGTAACTTTATTAACATGATTATGTGTTGAGAAATCATCCAGCTATGAAAAATACAGACATCTATAGCATAATTTATAAACCAATACCAAACCATTCACCTATCGGATATTATTTCAGTCGAATGGCACCAAGTCCGACCAACCATAGATGAGAAAGTGTGCACAATTATTACTTCACGGTTGCTGTCTCATTCAGTTTTAAGGAATTCGAACTAGCTTATGGTAATTCGGTCGAAGTACTTACAACATGTTTCTAGTTTCAGTGTATCCCAATGTTGGCATATTACCTCGACTAATGAGCTTCAAATCATGAAGCAATCAACCTAGCAAAGGTCATTACTGACAATCATTAGGTATTACTGTTTTTGGAAATAGAATCCTGACTAGCCTTTTTTAGCATGATTATCTTTATGGTGAATGAAGTTTGTCTTTTTTTAGCAAAGCTATTAAAGTGTTTTGAGTTAACCCAACTTTCGGTGATTGTCTAGTTTCTCTTAATAAGTGTTTGTCACTTATAATTTTAATGGATATCTTTGATTTATCATTGTATGTATTATTGTTGAACATTATTCATTCTAAGCAATATGATATATGTTAGTAATAATGATAGTTAGTAATGAATCGTCAACTGTTGTACATCTAAAGTGCATCACGAGTTCTTCGTTAGATAACGCATCAACCGATAAGATAAAAAGCTTTCCCTAGAAATTCCTTATTCAGATATGAAACCATAACTAACTGAAATTACCCATTCAATTATTTGGTTAGACAGCTGAATTCCATTGCAACTCCTTTTTTTATGAGAATAAGATCTCCTGCCGTCACTTATGCAGTTTAATTGCAATGGATTAGTATACATGCTGAGTAGTTTTCTTCATATTAAATTCTATTCTCAGGCTATTTCACAAAAGTTATGATTAGCCAATTTAATTAATGTAGGCAAAAACAAATAACCAAAAAGATCCTTATTTATTGAAAGTGTATCCATGATTCTTTTTGATAAGTGGACTGTCAGATATTTTACGTGGACAATCTCAGTTTATTACATGGTTTTTTTATAAGCTTGAATCCTCAAAAGTCTCCATACCTAACATGTAAATATAATGCCTCAAGAGTTTATACTTCTTACACATCCATCAATTCAACTATATTCATTAAAGTAACATGTTTAAATAGGTCCTTCATGGTTTTGAATATTCGGAATTTAGACTGTAATTGATTACAGTAAGTAGGTCGTTTCTTTCACAAACACGTTTTGTAATATTTTAAAACGGGTAATGTATGACTTTCTTTTCTTTCATGCTATAGATGAATGTGCGCTGTTCGATGCTACCGACGAATTGTTAGGTACTCATTTACCTGATTTACAATTATTAGCTCAAAGTGCTAATCAACTGCAAACTACTTTTTTTGTGGATTCAATGGGTCGTTTACATCAACAACAAGTACTTCTCACTCCGAATGGTGCTTGTCAGTTAGGTTTACAAACTAATGGACTATCAAATTATCAACTGCATTTGGGACGGTCATTACGTCAAGGTCGTTCTATAGTTATGACTGTTGTTCGTCCACGTGGTATCAGTGGACGACCAGTGGCCGAATTTTTGCCTGGTGAACTGCGTAACAAAGATTATGTCAAAGGTTATATGGCCTCTGAGATATATAAGAAGGCTGTCAAAGATACTTTAGGTCAAAAAACAACTCCTAAGAAGTGAGTATGATCTTGTAAGACTATATAAACTTGTATATGTATTATTTCGATAAGCATCATACGTTTCCTTGATATAACTATACTTTTCTTGAATGTGCCACAAAATTATACTACGATAAATTTATGCTTTTCTGTTCCGACGCTCACTCCATTTGGTGTATACGTTTTCACAGGAGATAAATATATACATTTTATCATACTATTTCTATTTTAGTCCAGTTCAATTCAGATATGTTTTATTTTTAAGGAAGTTTAAGACTTTATCATTTGCAGATAGTCATCTAAAACCCATCAAACTCAAACGTAATGTATCCGGGCACTTATTAACAAAATAAGCATGCAAATTTAAGAAATGGATTCTCGTAAGATCTAAGTAGTTATTGTTCAGTGACTCAATAATAAAGACTACTACCGACCCTCTTGATTATTGATAAGGAATTCCAGTAGATTAGTGGTTCGCGAAATCAAAATTACTGTTAACAATATGTATAGTAGTGTATGGTGAGACTGATAATACCTTGTGAAGTATAATTTTGTACAGAAATTGTTTGATAGATGCTAAGTAATATGGTCGTTTATTTCTCAGTTATTAGATAAACGTCTGCTGAAGAGAGTAATTTTATCAATTTAAATAACTTCAATTTCTTTGGCCATTGATTTGGAAAGCTACAAGTTGGAAAGTAAATATATAAATGTGATCAGACACATAGACTATTTTGTTGTTTCTGTTTTTCTTTCATAACACATTCATGTATATATAGTACCACCCGGTGATTGAATGAATCAGCATCAGTAGCACTTTTGTTTCTATTGTATTCCTTCTTGACTTGTTCTCTGATCATGCATCTTTCTGACTATATGGTTGAATGTAATCTCAATAGCTAGCTTCTTACAATAGTAATATCTCCGAATAGATCATCGTAAATCTTACGTACTTTAATACTAGGTTCTACTTGTTAAGTCGAGGGATATATACTACATTAGGTTGACAGTTAATCATTTCCTAATGTATCTAATTTGAATAAACATTTTTTGATCTGGTGATATTTTAAAAAACGTATCTGCAAATGCTTGATAGACGTACTGGTACTGGTAAAATTCGGAAATCCGATCAAATTAATACATCAACAGGGGAACGTCCTTGGCCTGGATCGACGACAACTAGTACGATTCCATTAGGCGAACTGAACACTGAATTGGGTAATACAGGAGCACCTACCAAAAGAGTAACTTGTACATCCAACCAGATGGCGAGTTCACGAACCGGATCAAATCGGCCGAGTAAAGTCGACTTTGATGTCGGCGAAGACACAGGTGGCGCAACAGGCGGTCTTCCTCCTCGACCAAAGAAACGGAAGTCTATGGGAATGCATAGGTAACGTTATTTTAATTGGTAACGATTCCATTTTTACCTACTATATTTATTGAACGTGCATTGTAACAGTAGATCTAGTGCCTTTTACTAAAGGATTTTATCAACATTAACTGATGACCCTTTTAGCTCACTCATGATATCATCTACCAGCGCTACAACCTTCATTCAGATCATTTAGAAAGCACTTGTTTTTTTTATCATTATGATTACTTACTTACTTTACTTACACCTGTTACTCCCAATGAAGCATAGGCCATCGACCAGCATTCTCCAACCCACTCTGTCCTGGGCCTTCTTTTCTAGTTCCATCCAATTCTTGTTCATTTTTCTCATGTCTATTTCCACTTCCCGGCGTAATGTGTTCTTTGGTCTTCCTCTTTTCCTTTGGCCTTAAAGATTCCATGTGAGAGCTTGTCTTGTGACGCATTTGAGTACTTTCCTCAATGTGTGTCCTATCCACTTCCAGCGCTTCTTCCTAATTTCTTCCTCCGCTGGGATCTGGTTTGTTCTCTCCCACACTAGGTTGTTGCTAATAGCGTCCGGCCAACGGATCCGAAGTATTTTGCGTAGACAACTGTTAATAAACACCTGTATTTTCCGGATGATGGCTTTCGTAGTTCTCCAGGTTTCTGCCCCATACAGTAGAACTGTCTTGACATTTGTATTGAAAATCCTGACCTTTGTGTTGGTTGACAGTTGCTTTGAGTTCCAGATGTTCTTCAGTTGTAAATATGCTGCTCTTGCTTTGCCGATCCGCGCCTTCACATCTGCATCAGATCCACCCTGTTCATCAATGATGCTGCCCAGATATGTAAAGGTTTTTACATCTTCCAAATCTTTTCCGTCAATTTTGATTGGATTGGTGCATGCTGTGTTGTATCGGAGAATCTTGCTTTTCCCTTTATGTATATTGAGACCTACTGCTGCTGAGGCTGCTGCCACACTGGTCGTCTTCTCCTGCATTTGTTGTTGCGTTTGGAATAGAAGGGTCAGATAATCTGCGAAGTCTAGATCGTCCAACTGCATCCTAGATGTCCATTGTATCCCGTGTTTCCCTTCAGATGTTGACGTATTCATGATCCAGTCGACCACCAGGAGAAAGAGAAAGGGTGAGAGTAAGCAACCTTGCCTGACACCGGTCTTTACCTCGAACGAGTTTGTCAACTGTCCTTCATGCACGGTTTTGCAGTGTAATCCATCATATGAATTTTGTATGATATTGACTATCTTCTGAGCTACGCCGTAGTGTCGAAGAAGCTTCCACAGTGTTGTTCTGTCCACGCTGTCAAATGCTTTTTCGTAGTCAATGAAGTTGATGTAGAGTGATGAATTCCATTCAATAGATTGTTGCGATTTGGTCTGTACACGATCTATCCTTACGGAATCCTGCCTGTTGGTCACGAAGTTGGGCGTCTACGCAGTCCTTCATCCTGTTTAACAATACCCTGTTGAAGACTTCCCGGTATTGAGAAAAGAGTGATGCCCGTGTAGTTATTACAGTTGCTGAGGTCGCCTTTCTTCGGTATTTTGATCAGAAGTCCTTCTTTCCAGTCTTTTGGTACTTGTTCCTCACCTCAAATCTTATTGAAGAGAATGTGGAGTATCCTTGCAGTTACCGCTACGTCTGCTATCAGTGCCTCTGCTGGAATGTTGTCTGGTCTTGCTGCTGGTCGATTCAAGAGTTCTTTGAAGTGTTCTATCCACCTGTTTCGTTGCTCTTCAATGTTGGTGATTACCTCGCCTTCCTTGCTTTTCACTGGTCTTTCAGGTTTGTGGCGATTTGCAGAGAGTTTCTTTGTTATGTTATACAGTTGTCTCATGTTTCCTTCTCTTGCAGCCTTTTCCGCCGTCGTTGCTAAATCTTCCACATATTTACGTTTGTCGGTTCTGATGCTCCTCTTCACTTGTTTGTTTACTTCTGTGTATTCAGCTTGTGCCTTGGCTTTTTCTGCTCTTGTTCGACTGGTATTGATTGCTGCCTTCTTGTTCCTTCTTTCTTGAATCTTATCTAGTGTATCAACAGTGATCCATTCCTTTCGATGGTACTTCTTGTGACCCAGGACCTCATGACATGTTGAAGTGATTGCCTCTTTGATCCCCTTCCAGTTGCTCTCCACAGTAGTTCCTTCTCCATTGAGTAGATCATGAAAGGCCTGGGACTCATTGCTGAGGACTATCTTGAATTTCTTGAGTTTGTTAGTATCCTGAAGAAAGGCCGTATTGAACTTTTGTGATATTGTCCGCCCCGTTATGCAGTGCTTCTTGAGTTTCAATTTCATCTTGGCGACCAGCAATTGATGATCTGATGCTATATCAGCTCCTCTCTTGTTTCTCACGTCTTCCATCGTCCTCCTGAACTTTTTGTTGATGCAGATATGATCGATTTGGTTTTGTGATGTGTGATCCGGTGAAGTCCATGTGATTTTGTGTATGCGTTTATGTGGGAATATGGTGCCGCCTATGACCAGTTTATTGAAGGCACATAGATGTGCAAATCTCTCACCATTTTCGTTCCTTTCTCCCAGTCCGTGTTGTCCCATGATGTCTTCATATCCAGTGTTGTCCGTTCCAACCTTGGCGTTGAAATCTCCCATCAGAATGGTCAGGTCCTTTGTTGGGCACTTCTCGACTATTGACTGCAGCCTATTGTAGAATTGATCTTTAGCCTCTTCATTGTAGTCGCTGGTAGGCGCATAGCATTGGATGATGTTCATTGAAATGCCCTCTTTCTTTGTTTTGAACGAGGCTTTGATGATCCTTGGTCCATGAGATTCCCATCCTATAAGTGCATTTTGCGCTTGTTTGGACAGCATCAATGCAACTCCTTGTGTATGTGGTGCATTTTCTTCTTCATGGCCGGAGTATAACAGGAGCTCTCCTGAAGTTAGTCGTTGTTGTCCAACTTGCGTCCAATGTGTTTCACTGATCCCAAGCACCTCTAGGTTGCATCTTCTCATTTCGGAAGGCGCTGCCGGTGTCACACATTGTACGAACATTCCATGTACCTAAATAAATGGTTGCTCTGGTTGTCAGAAGGGGCATCGACCTCGTAACTTCCGAAGGAATTCGGCTTTCATCATGAGGCGTCATGGTTCTTCTAAATGAAGACCTTCTGACTCCCAGGGCAGAGTTTAAAAGGTTTGAATAATTTTTTCTGGTTAGCGTTTTTTTAGCGAGTTAGTTTTCTACGGGATGGGGACGCCAACCCCATGCCCGACCCTCCTCCTTTATCCGGGCTTGGGATCGGCAGTGGCCCCCGGAGGGACCCCAGGCGGAGTTATGATTACTTACTACTTTCAGTTATTTTCTATAATTCATCATCATTGAATAAGTGGTGCCTTAACCGCTATAAACCATTATACTTGGTCCTGCATCCCTGTTAGTCGTTCACTGAGCACAATATACTGCAGTATAATATATACCTTAGCTTTGCTACTAAAATTATATGAGAAGGATTTCATCATTTTTTATTACTTATTATTTTATTATTTGTCAAATGGCTGTTTTACAGTATGTTGACGTCGTGTTAATTACAAATTTTTTAATCGATTATTTACGATCTTATATTTTACAAAAAATGATAGTGTTCAATCGACCATAAAATTTGTCACTCTACTTTGAAGCATAATTGACTTTTGTATACATCGGGATCTGTTTTAATTTGAAGTCTTGGAATTACTGTTCGCTTGATCTGTTAGGTTTTGAAAGAAATAAAATTATTTTATATACTTGCATAAACTAAACCCATAGAAGATTACGGCTTCATGTTTTCCCTTCTACTTTGCTGGTTAAACTATGAGATCAAGCGAAACTGTCTGGCGTAGTGAGTGTGTGAAATTCAGTTGACAGATATTCAAGACTTGTCGTTGGTGAAGCAAGCAACAGAATGGATCAGTTGAATTAAATTCAGCTCTGACGGTTAAGTATGACACTGGCTACTCACCTAGCAGCTGTTCAGCCTTAAGTTATAATGGTACTAGTTCTGGCAGTATGGGAAACACGTTTGCCAGTAATCTATGTTTATCGTTATACTCTTTTGTGGTATTTCCGTTTTTACGGAATATTAAACATTGCATTTTATCATTCATTTCAATTCTCTATTTCTCTTCATATTTTAGAAGTTTAAGAGATCTTTGTTCAGATACCCCATTCTCATCTGATGCCTATAACAATACCACTGCTAATACAGTTGTTGGCGGTGGTCCTAGATCTGATGCAACTCCAATCGACTACGACCCATTACATTTCATTCGTTGTCATGCTAAGGACAATGATGCAGGAGATAGTGAAACTAAAGTTTGGCGTTGCCTATTTGAACCAAATCCAATGAGACCCGATGAAACAACCCACGTAGTTGCAACCTGTGGTGGTGAATGTGTCTGTCTAATCAATTGTGAAACCGGCAAAGTTATGAAGCGTTTTAAACATATGGAAGAGGTGAAAAAACTGTTTCTTCCTAGACTTTTGTGTTGCTTGTTTTATCCATACTATTGATATATGGAATGAGTATTTTCGTCTTTCTGATACATTCATAGTCTGTTGACATTAAAACTGAAAAAAGGAATGTATGTGCAGTTTATGACTCAAATAGAGAAGTCAAAAGTGGATTTTGATGTAATAATAATAATAGTAATAATGGAATAATTTCATTTTAGTTCATCACAAAAAGTAAATGTCAAATTCATCAAACCCACCGATTAGCTTGAAATGATTTTCTTTTACAAATCGAAGTCGACTAATTAGTCGTTGAACATATCTTTACGCCAAATGTTTTGTGATAAGTAAATAGAATACAAATTTTATGTAGTTGATTGTCCCTCCTCATCTCCATACCTTTTTATCAATATAAAAGCGTTTGAAAGTGATTTCATTTACTGGAAATTAAATCCTTTTAAGACATTACTTTGAGCTGAAACTAAAAATCTACTCATTAAGGTCACTGACAATAAGTGCAAAGGCAATTTAATAAAACTGGTCAATATCACTCCTTCATTTGAATTCCTTATTCGACTTACTCTCACCCTCTCAGAAGAGAGACAATAATTGACCTGATTTCAGATTGTTATTTCTGTAGTGTTCAGCAAACATAGACTTATTGGTAAAATCAGTTATTAGAGATCTCAAGTAGTTCACTTCAAAATTGGTTTCAATGCTATTCCTCCAGATCTTGACCTTATCATTCTATACCCACTTGTTCTATGTTCGTTCACATTTTCACTTTGCTAGGCTCTTTCAGTCAGTATCCAAGTTGATTCTCGACTTAATTCCAAAAGAGATGAATTATTTAAACTATTTAATTCTGGCTAACTTTACCGTTAAATTACAAGTTAATGAAATCAAAATAATTGGTTTATAAGCTAAACAATATGTACAGTGGGACCGGTGCAATTAATTAAACCCTAATTGAGATTCCAATTTTATTTTCTAATGAAAATAAATGTTTTATTCACATTGGTCTTTATGTCAATTTGTAATGATTATTATGCAAAACAGATTACACTATGCTAAAGTTCCATCTGTTTCTCCTACTGACAAAGGAATCCCTGTTTAATGTACTAAGTTATTACTGACTTTACGAATTCTAAAAGGTACCATCTAGTAGGAAAAGCCTTTATTTTTCTATGTCGTGAAACTATCCTACAAACTTGTATAGAAATTTCGATGAACTATTTTGAAGCATATGAAAGGTGCAATCTTATGACATAATGATAACTTCGTGCAATGTGTGTAAAACTAAGATGATCCTCAGAAATTCTTAGTATAATACCTATTAAACAATTTTAATCTACTCTCATATATTTCGATCTTAAACAATATTCTACTTCATTTGTAATCAATAATATAACCATTATTCTACTAGGAATTTTATACCATAGCCTGGACAACTGTTGAAGTTGAAGGCAGTAAACGTACTAATATATTAGCTGCTGCAGGTCGTATGCATGAAATCAGATTACTTCATCCAGAACAGTTGGTGTGTTATGCTGAAATGAAAGGTCATACAGAAGATGTGACAGCTATGATATTTCATCAAACACAATCTACAATTTTATTCAGTGGAGATTCTAAAGTATGTGAAACTTTCGATTCAGTACAATATTTTGAATATCTATGTTAACATTGTTTATGTCTGTGTTATGCCAGTGATAAAATAGTTTTTACTTTTACAGTCTTACAGTTTTACTTTTACAGTCTTTAAAGGATTAGTGGTAAGATTATGATATACTGAGGATCTGGAGTTAACCAATCACAATAACTCCTTATGTATTTTGTGCGAGATTTAAAGTGCAGTGGTAAATAATTTGTATTTTATTATTAGAGATGAAAATTGACAATTGTTGATTCTTGAATTACTCAGAATCAATCTATTAGACAACCAAAAAGTGAATTTAAAATGGCAGTTAACCTAAATGACAAAACATGTCTGTTTCTAAAGCAGATTGTGTTTTATAGTGCTTAATGTGGTTCATTGTGTAGTTAAAAGTGTTGAGTGAAGCTAAATAATATTCCCCCCTTCTAACTCATCCTCCAAATCTCAGCCTTAAGTTTCTTATGTTTATTAACAGATGGGTGGCGTAGCATTGAATTATAACTGCTGTCAGTTCGTGATGAGAATCACAACCCTAACTTGTAAATTCAACTCCAACCCT
Source organism: Schistosoma haematobium (assembly GCF_000699445.3). Taxonomy (NCBI): domain Eukaryota; kingdom Metazoa; phylum Platyhelminthes; class Trematoda; order Strigeidida; family Schistosomatidae; genus Schistosoma; species Schistosoma haematobium. The sequence continues at coordinate 14,780,387 of NC_067197.1, read as the reverse complement.
ACCCTTAATACTTAAACTTAACTTTTTTTACATTGCAACTGATGTCATGTGGTGATGAAATCTCTATGCAGTGATAATCCTAACACATAACAGGACCCCCGACCCCTAATTCGTAAATTTGACCTTTTCACTTTACCACAAAGAATAGTTTGGCATATGAGGGTTATTCATTCAGGTTGAAGCTGTTGTATCATTGCTTTTTATTTTTGACGGCTTTGTAACTAAGCAGTATTTATTGATTAGCCGATAAGTCCCCCAAGGTCTCCAGTATATTATGCTTTTACCGGATAACTGCCCGACAATATTTTTGAGGTTTATTCTATGCATATATGTGTTCTAAAATAAGTCTTCGAATATTAAACGGACACAAATTATTTTGTACAGATTAATCAAGAAAATGATTATACTAATTAGCTCTTCATTCTGTTTTGCATACCTTCCACATAAAAGTAATCTGAGATGTTTTAACACTCCATCCAGGTTTACAGAATATGATTACTAAGTCAAAGGTTACTGAATGGTAACTTACCTACTGTTGTATGTTTGCGAAATTATTTTTTACCTACATCAATCGAATACAGACAATTTCGACTATATGACTTCACAAAACTAGACACAATCATTAGCTGTTTATTAATTCTATCTTTGTTATTTCACTCCTCATTGATAAAGTATATGATCTTTACAATTTATATTATTTAAATTATAAAGTACGTTAACTCATCCATTAGTTACTTGGGGGTGAACCACAATCTAAGTATAAGGGCTGATGATATTTCTCAGTCATATAAATAGGATTAGGCGAGATGGGGCTCGAACCTGGGACACTTAGTGGCTGGACACATTAACCACAATCTGTATCATAATAGCAATCACTTTCAATTTTCATAATATTTGCTAATGAGATGTAATTTGCTACTACTACTTCTATCCTTTTTAGGCATCTGTAATCGTTTGGGATATTGGAATCCCATCTGTTCCAGACTATAAAACACGTTATCAACTATTAATGCGTCTTCGTTGTCCTAGATTAGATGTGAATCCAGTATTAAATCTGGTTTTCCTTCCACATTATGCTTATTTAATAGCTGGTTGTGAGGATGGACTGTTTGCATGGAAAATAACCGATCTACGTTTAGAGAAACGAGAACGTGAACCGGATATGGAGTTGAAATTGGACTTTAATCATGAAGTTTGTATTGATGCCTTAGCTCAGCTAAGCGATAATGCATTAGTTTTAAAAGTAGTGGAGTCTGGTGAAATTATGGTGTTCGATTTTGCATCTATTTTGGAACGACGTAAAGGTTAGTTAATAGATATAGAGGTGTATGTATATATTGATTGTTCACGTGTATACTCTAGTTTTTCGGATTCTAATATATCAATTCCGAAAAGCTACTGATTATATCAAATTGTTCTAGTCAAATTTCAGCGTAAGAAAATCATTTAGATTATTGTTCTATTCGTATTTACGGATTCTAATTAATAATGTTATATTTCAGCAATAATCATAAAAATATAAACACAGTCTAAACAATGGTTGTAGACCGTGCTAGACACTTGTATTCAGACAATCAAGTGGATGACCATCCTATTCAAGGAGAATACAAGTCTGTATCACAGATAAATATAGCTTACAGTATATATATATATATATAAAGACCGAAGGTCCTTAGTTTAATCCCCTGATGGCGGGGTCGTGGATACACACTCATGAGAAATCCCACACTACGACGAAACAGCTATCCATTACCACCCAGTTTCCACTGAGTGTTTAATTAAGATCATTTCATGATGTCAGGTATGAAATAGAACTAAAATTACACGTTCATTCGTTACTATATTCTCTAAAATTATATGCAATCCAAAAAAATAAAGTCTGTATATACTCTTCCATCCATCACAACGGTTTTCACAAATGTCATCAAGTTTTACTGCTGCATAAAATAAAGCAAATATTTTTAACTCTTTTTCAACCTATTCAGTATAAAAAGAGGTGTGAGCTTATCCATCTTGTTTTCAAAGCTTAATAAGTGTTCAGTCTCCAGTTTTTTTTTGAGCATTTTTATCACACATTTGGTGAGTGTTGTTTATATTAGTGTAATTTTCACTGAAGATTTCATTTCAAGCATTTGAAACTATCCACAGTTGTCTGTTATGAACACATTAATTTAATGTATCCCAACAAGCCGGATGAGAAACATCCATAAAATGAAATTTAGGACTCAAAATCTCTCCATCTAGCTATCACCCATTAAATGAGCAGAATGATGCTGGATGACGGACGCCTAATCGACATTTAAAATGGATATATACATATATATGGTAGTGACTATTAAATATGTGATTTCCTTTCCTCTCATTGATTTCTACTCCAGACTCAGCGGATGTGACTGCTTGTATCTGCCTCGAATAAAGTATCTGATAAGTCTTGTTAATTGAAAGCTATATTCGGTTCCCAAGCTATTCTCGTAACCCCCAAGCTAGAACTAAACAGCGAGCTGAACATGAGAGACAAGGCGCAAAATATTCGAGAAGCACTTTACTCCAAAGGTTCATTTTAGTACGGAAAATATAAGGTTTTTATAGTATTTTAGATGTCCTTGGGTTTCCCGAAGATTCTGGAATCCTACTAAACATAGTAGTAGTATAGTATTCAGCCAGTCAGAAACTCTACATGTGACTTTTCACTTTCTTGATGTTTCTGGCTAAACTTCAAGTGAACGCTTCTTATTGTTTCCTGAGCCTTTCTTGTCGTTTGCGAGAAGTTTTCTGGATCATCCCAACAGTATCATCTAGTGTTTATCTGGTTCTCTATTCTGAGTTGTGAATTATGTATCTGAAACAACACTAATAGTCTCATTATTGTATTAACGTGTGACCGTAGTACACCTGTGAGAAATATTTTAATCCATCCGTTATATCAATATATATATATATATAATCACCTAGGCGTCTTGCTTTTTTGAGGTCACTTCTCAGTTTTTAATCTCAGCCAACATACCATCCATTGATTGTGTCTAGTCATAATAGCCATCACAAAGTTGTTTGGGTTTTCCATGGTAGTTAACAAGGTAATGCCCTCAACCTCACCCCTGTATTATCGAACTAACCCTAAATAGAGCACTCTTGGTATGTATCCGTTCGGCCTAAAATATACTAACGATTTCGTTCATTTTATCTAGGTCCTGGATTTGTAAACGTAACTCATGCTCAGTTTTTCCAGACGACTTGTGGTCAAGCGGTTTTTGTAATGAAGTGGTTTATTTGTGTTTTAACTATGTATATATTTGTCATTTATGTACTACAGGACTTCAGCGTGTTGTTCCAATTGAGATGCGAGGTCACTTGTTATGGCAGAAAACGGATGAAATCTATATCAATGTATCTGTCAGACAAAATCTAGGCGCTGTCCTATGCGGTGATAACGAAGGCTCAATTTGGATATATGACTTGGATCCATACTTGGATGATTTGCATTCTTCTAGTCGTAAACGTTTTCATGTAAAACCAATCAAGGTATAGATGGTTTGCTTTTAAAGATATTTTACATCTATCTGTTATTTGTCATGAAAAAAGCATCATGGTTTCGGTTGATACGTTTTCAGAATTCTGCAGTCTGTCTCAGAATTAACACTAAATTGTTCGAATCCTCTAAGCATGTATTGTTCACCTAATCTAACTGACAAGTTTTTAAGACTTGATCCTCTACCTTGTTTACACCTGTTGTTAGCAAGTTATTAATTCAAATAATCTTCTACTTTCCATTGTCAATAGTATTTCACCGATCGATGAATTCACTCTGATTATTCAATTACTTGCGTGCAGTATTTAGATTCATTTTTAGTTTTAAGTATTCTAGATCCATATGTTGCTGCTGTTTATAATTTTAATCAACACAACAAGTGGAAGTCATGATATGAGTAAGCATCGTTCTTCTGTTTCACATTGTCTGTCACCTAGCCTATTTACTCAATCCTCAGTTGAAAATCCTTAATTTCTGGTGCTTGTTCGAGTACCTAATTTTGTCTTATCAGATATCCAGTCGTAACAACAGGAGTAGTTAAATAACAAACAGTGTTGTTTCCCTTGGTTTCCTTATCCCTTGTTTACCGTTATTGAGCTGAACGCTAAACACGTGCAAAATGAACGGCCATTGTTAAAACGACTTATATCCGGCTAGTTGAAACGACTGATTGATCCGGTAATATATTTTCCAGTTAACCAGGTCATCCTGTAATATATATCGCAAACCTTTCGATTTTTTTATTGATATTGTGATACAGATCATGTATACTCTTCAAATTGTTGAAGTGAGACCATAAACACTCTAAATAGCTAACAAAGTACATTACGAGTTTGATTCCAAATATTTTCTGTCGATATATGTCTGAAAATCGTTGTGATACATAATCAACTGTGTAAACTTTTGTGCATCTTTATTACACTAAAATCCTATACTTTCTGGTCATTAATATTGTAGCATAGTACAAAATAAAAATGTTGTGCAACTAAACATTATTACGAATAATAATCCAAATAAAAATTATCCACCTAATTTTTGATCTTCAGTCATATTTTGTAATGGTTAAAACTACCTAGTTGTATGATCTTTACGATGTTCATCAAGTATGTTAGGGATCTGCCAGCTGATATAAAACTGAACGTAACCATTTTTCTTTCGATAAAATTCATTATAAACTCATCACCTTTTTTATGTTATCTACTATAAGCCAAATCTTTTATATTAGAATTTATTAAACTATTTAAGTACCTCAACGAAAATCACTTCATTCAATGTAACCCTAAATGAATTAAAAGAGTAGAGTTCATTCATCCGTACCACATATAAAACACAATGCAAGCGCTTCAAAATCCAGTTGAATTCTAATTAAATGATAATCCAATAGTGGATCACTTATTTAAAGGAAGTATTATATTGTATACAACTCTAATAACTACCATCTATCAGATCTCACCAACACATTGTGTTACCTTAACATCTATTCAAACAAAAACAATAAAACAACCTATAGTTTAATAATATAATATTTCCAAGAGTAGAATTAAAATATCTATCATTTTCCCTATAACAAATCTCTATTAGTCTGTTATTATTAACTGTGTAAGTTTCAATGTATTGTTACATACTCTTCTGAAGCTTTATTATTTACGGTATTTTAGTCAGTAACAGCAGAGGATAACTAGAGCACCACTAAGCAACAATACAATTTTAACAGTTCCATTTTCTTTTAGTCTATACACGAAATGTAAAATTTTCTGTCATTATTCTGTCTACATTATTGTAAATTCTATCTAAATATCTTGTAAAAATTAATTCTTAGATTCTTGAATGGCCTGAATGTTCAGTTCAAGGTAATCGTGATGAGGATCAACAATTGAAAGAAAGTATTACATCAGGTTTTCGTAATCCTGTTGTAAATTCAGTTGAAATGAGCTCAGATGGTTATTATTTAGCAGCTGTAACTGATAACAATCTTGTATGTATATGGCGATATGCTCCACCCCAACAACAACAACAGTACTCTCAAATAATCCAACAAACCACAACATCATCATTACATCAAACTACTCCTATGCAACATAATAGCAATCAATTAACAGCTATCAATAGTTCTATTGTTACTGTTCCCAATGTTGCTAGTATAATCAATGATGACACATCATCGTCAACGATAGCATGCATGGAACTTTTAAACAATACTAATACTAATAATTCATCAATTGCTTTAAAATCAAATGCCATAGAACTTGTTACTACCGGTCAACATTTATTAGAATAAATATCGTTTTCATTATGATGATAATGTTATACGATTTGCCTTGTATTTTTGTTATTACTGTATCATGATTTATGTAGATGTTCTCTCCTCCTCTCTCTCTCTCATATATATATATATATATATATATATATATATATATATATATATATATAATTTTGTATAGAACTCAGTTATTGACTTCTAGGCGCCGGAAATATCCTATACAAATACAAGGCGTCTTTAGTTTTTGATTTTTACTCATTCAATTATCACTTTCGTTCCTGTCTTCATATTTTTACTATTATCCACCATGTCATATTTGTTCACATCTATAGTTACTTCGAAGAATCATGCTTCATTTATTGTTCTATTCATGTGCCTACATGTTTCAACTACTTGTAAACACCAAGTTAGTTACATTGTTATCAGAAAGATGAAGGTGGTATCACTGTCTCCTTCCGTCTCTCCTTCACTCCAATTTTTCGTTATTTTTGTACCTTCTTTCCGGTTTTTGTAATCCATAGTGTGTTGTCTGCATGAAGTATCTCTCTTTGATATTCTCACTTTAATTTTTACCTAAACAGTATCGATAAAGTGTCATTTGCTATCATTATTACCATATAAAAGTAACATTATTATTATTATTATTATTATTATTATTATTATTATTATTATTATTATTATTAATACGAATTGCAATGTTCAATACTTCATTTGAAAACAAGTGATTCCAACTTGTTTCTTATCATATACAATGTGTGTATAATATATTTCCATCCTACTGTTTATATATATGCATCTTAGGAACGCATAATTAATGTAACTGTTTTCATAAAATAGAACTGTTCATTTGTTAAATATTCTGTTAAAGGGATCGTTTGAGAAGCTTGTCTGTTAGTTACTAGTATATTTATTCTCATAATTTAAATTAGTTTAAAAACAAAAATCGAAAAGTGAACTTAGCGATCGGTTCATAAACCTACGTCCTGTTTTAATTGATTCAGAAACTCTTATGTAGAGCCATTTCCAAGAGAGAATATTCAGTTTTGCTATTCTTATAGTGTGTATAAGAGCAAAATTATATTAATTAAAAAATCACGATAGAATGGAACAGTCATATTACCGTGTTTGTTGACATTCAATGTGAACCAGGTACTTACAGTAATTCTTTCAGCCTACACCTATGGGGAAGATTTATAAGCTAAATTAGCTTGGAACATTTACCTTCAATAGTCGTTTTCTTATGTGTAATCAGTCTGAATTAAATATTCTTGTAAACACTAAAGTCTCACTCAAGGAGATCATTATATTTTTATTGTGGATATAATTCAAATTATTTCGAATCACTATCCAGTAGGTTTTTAAGAACTAATTGACTCATTCTGTGTTTAAATATAAATTTACCAGTTCCCATTAACTTTTAGGTGTAGGGATAAGATCAATTCATACTGTAGTTGATTTAGTCTTCATCTGATCTTTAATTTGTAGTTACATGTACATTCATTGATTGGTTCGTTAAAAACCCAAATGGTGTATATCCCTAGATATCTGTTTCAGAAAGCCAATCTTATCAAAATTTCTTATCGAGTTATACATGTTGATATGTTTGTAACCGACAATTTCGCAGCTCGTAAAGGACTGAATGGTGCACAAGACCATGCAATCGGTATTTTTAGAGTCCCGACCACTAAACCTGATAATCACTATTAGTTGTTTTTGTCTCATTTGAATAACCATCTGATTTAAACGACCATCAACTTTGAAAACTTATAGAAATATGTTCCCATTCTTTAATTGGATATGCGGTTCTAATAAGTAAATCTGTGGATAATACGAGCAATCACCGTTGGGAGTGTTTGAAATCAAAACACTTTTTAGTCTCCGACTTTACACTTGTCTATGATGAATTAAAACATACTGATAAGAGAAATTCAAACTCAAATAGCCGAATTGAAGAAGCAATCTGTTTAAAGACAAGCAGATTTGCTTAATGATCACAAAATACTTTGGATAACTAGATGAAAAGAGTTTGAAAATTCATCTTATCGATAATATTCAACTATTTAGAGACTATGCACACTACTAAAACACATGTTTATGGAAGAATCCTCAATTCAGTCACAAATCGATTGGAACAGTTTTGAATGAAGTTAACATTACTGATATCTAATGCATGATTGATAATATAGAAAGTAAGCTACAAATTGATTCATCGAATAGTTTCGGGTTATTAAAAAGATTTGTAGCTTAGAATGATAATTGTGTTGTGATTTCCAAAATCTAATGTCTAACTATAGAATCATATCATCAAGCAAGATGAAATATCCATGGCTAAACGTCAGATTTGCAGAACACTACATAATTGCTGCTAAGTGATGTATTGTTCATCAACATGATTTTAAGGTGGTTCCAACCGGTAATGTATTAAAAACTTTGTCGAAAAGCTAAGAAAAATCGAAATCATACAGGTTAAAGCTTAATTCACTTATGAAATGAATTTGATAGAAGCATTGGTTCATATTAGCATATCAACATTTGATTAGTTGTCTTTTCCCAATGGAAATTGATTGGACAGTTTTTTTTATCACCTCAGCGTGTGTGCTGAAGTCTGGTCAACATTACCATCCATCGATTCCTGGATTTCATTTATAAATTCTTAAGTCAATTTAATCCAATTCTAAATGAGTTTTTCACCATTCGCAACTTCTTGTGTATTATTTCAGCTAACTGACATCATCATGGGATGTTTTGAACTTTATATTTGGTACTTGATAAAAACAAAGTGTACTTTCATTGCATGGCATTGAAGAAGACCACAGAGCATATCAAGTACAATTATATTCATATTAAATATTAGTTCAAACATAGAATACGTTAAATACTCGCCATATGTTCCGCTTCTACGTAATGGTCCCATGTAATTTTGTCTGTATTCTTTTCAATGTTGATCAAGCAACTTGATTTATTCCATGTTTCTCCCTTTATCGTTTTTTTTATCTTTAAGCACAAATAGTCATGAATAATGACGTAGAAAAGTCAAACGATGATGTTCAGTTATCAATTGATTTGGATGGAAATGAAATGACTGGTAAAAATGCCATGTATTTAGCACATGATTTAACACAAGAACAAAAACGTACTGCTGATGTTTTAGGAGAGAATGTATCAAATGGAAATTGTGCTAATAGTCGTAATATACATTTTGTAGACTTACAATTATCTACACCAGTATTACATGGACTACACGATGCTGGATTTATTCGACCATCACCTATACAAGTTAAAGCTATTCCTTTAGGTCGATTAGGTATGGATCTAATTGTTCAGGTACGAGACTTTATGTTTATGTTGTAGACGTTTTTAGGCCAAGTTGAAATGTAATTTTCAGGGTCAATAAAATTTGAGTTGTAAAGAATATTGGTTGATTGTGATGATATTTACTGATTATGTTATATAGATATTTGTCATTAACTTTAATATAAGGGTTCAAAAAATATCAAAGGCTAGAAATGGCTAGTTCTAAAACATTTTAGATTAGAATTGAACAATAATTCAATATACTTCCTGTCGTTCTCACTTATTCGTTAAGTAATGCAACATTTTTTAGTGAAGCGGTGGTTCAGTGTTTAAGGTGTTCGATTTTCAGTTACTAAATCGTGGGTCCATAATCTGTTCCACTAGCTTCCGCCCGAGCGACCAAGTGGTATCAATACCTCTCACACATAAAGTGTAGCTCGAAGCTAAGTATATTAATAATAATACTGGCAAATAAATATCATTTGATTTGACAATGGATTGTGTGAACTATTAACATATTATACGAGAGTTAACAAAAACCCCACAGGGAGTTTCAGTTTCATCGAGACTACAGATACTTTAATGCTGACCAGCGTCAACTAGCATGAAACCTAGATCTAGGCCTTTTCTCTGATCGACTTCAACAACATTGATTTTAACGTCAACCTATGGTTCATTTGATGTTAAATCATTTAGACTTTCGGTCACATTAGAATCCAGTCGCTAAGATTCCACCAGCACCAAAGACTGTTAGGACCTTGCTGTAATAAGTATAGAGAAAAAACAACCTCTGATGACATTCAAAGTCAACGATGTCATCTCTTGACTAGTGGGTGACGTCTGAACCATCTAGTTGATGGGAAATTTTTTGTTAGTGGGAATATTCTTTCCCTAATTTATGTAATTTATTGATCCGTGGCAAAAATTTCAGCATACTTTTCAAAATTCCGTCATTTTTCTAAGCACCCTGATTTTCAGAAACGACCCTTGAAATCAACTGGGGTTCGATCGAAAAGTTAGGATCATTGGAAAGCTACTTCGTTCTAGTAAGGTCAGAATTGATTGGAGTTGGAAATGTGTACCATTGGATCGTGACCCAGTGGTCGAACGTTTAAGTAATCACCGATCTTGAGTTTAACCCCTGATTTTTTCATGGGTCCACAATGCTCAGGAATCTTATCCTAGAACCAAACAACCTGATTCTCAATGGCACCCCAAATGAGGTCGGTCTGTGACGAATATCACCTACAAATCCTTTTTTTGTCATTTCTTCACGTATGAGATTTGTCTAAAGTAAGGGAAACTATTCTTTACAAACCAACTAACTAAATGTTTATTATTTTTATAATTTCCCTTCATCTCTCTGTATTTCCTGTTTTTTTAACATCGGAAAAAAGGCTAAATCTGGTACCGGTAAAACGGTTGTTTTTGCTGTAGTTATTTTGGAAGCAATCAATGTAAAACGACCTACTATACAAGCAATTGTTTTGTCACCAACTCGGGAAATTGCATTTCAATCACAAATGGTTATTGAACGATTAGCCAGTCATATACCAGGTTTAAAATGTCATCTATTTGTCGGTGGTAAGTATATATATATATATACCGTTATGTATTGGCTATTGTCATCAAATATCCATGGATTTATTACCGTAGAGCATGGAAATAGATTTGTCAAATGCATTTTTTTCACTGAGATACTCCTCGTTTTTTGAATATTCTCTGTGAATCTGATCAATGTAAACAAAAAAGGTTTCATCAATGCTCAGTTTGAAATTTTCTTTCGATGAATAAATGCCATTCAACTAAATAACCTGAAATTCTTAGAAAATCATTCAATGAAAAATCTGAAATATAAAGGGTAACTTCTGTGAATAGGTATTGATTGTTCAACTATCAATCCAACCATCAAAAAACTTGAGAAGTCAAAAACCTTTTATATTAAAAATTTCTTGCTTGATACGCTTTACATGCATTCAGAGGTAATGATTCTTCGGTGCTCATCTGGACTCCACTATGACTGAGCGATAATGATTTTATGAAATGTATATCCTGCTTTCTTCGTATACACTTTATCGACAAATCACGTTTATACAATGTAAGATAATGAAAGTCGAATACGAATTGTACTAAGGATATGTATGTTTCAAGCATGCTAGTATTAAACAAAAGATAAACAATAAAAGACTCAGCAAATATATATAACATTGATGTTCGACAACGCACTTATTCAGTGAATGATAAGGTGGTGATTCAGTTTTTATAAGTTTTATAAGAGATTCAGGAAAAAGATACACAAAATCATCATCCCCACATGTATAGAGTCTCAAGGTCACAGTTCAGTAATAAGCACGGGTGGGTATGTGTATTGGTGATAGAATAACCTGAAAGATCACCATAGTTTATCTGTTCAATAGCTAGAGGAAGTCACGTAGGCGTTATGATAGAGAAGCTATTACAAATCCCTAATGTTAATGTAGTTTCATTATCTAAGCTGAGATTAGTTTTATCGTAAAGTCCTCATTGTCTTTTTAAAAAAATCTTTTTAAAGGTGATTAAATTCTCGCAAGAATCCAAACTAACTGTGCAAATAATTCAATTTTCAAAAGCACACTATTTTCAATTCCTTTCTTAAATTTGACTAATAATTATGTTTTTATGTCAACCAATTAGAATGAAAGTCAGCGATCAAGTTCAACTGACTCATGATCTTACTTTACTTACTTACTTACACCTGTTACTCCTCGTGAAGGAGCATAGGTCGCTCACCAGCATTCTCCATCCAACCCTGTCCTGGGCAATCCTTTCCAGCTCCTTCCAGTTGTAATTCATCCTTTTCATATCTGCTTCTATTATCCGACGTAACGTGTTCTTTGGCCTTCCTCTTTTCCGCTTCCCTTCAGGATTCCAAGTTAGAGCTTGCCTCGTGATGCAGTTTGACGATTTGCGTAATGTATGTCCTATCCATTTCCATCGTCTTTTCCTAATTTCCTCTTCAGCTGGAAGTTGGTTTGTTCTCTCCCACAGAAGGCTATTGCTGATGGTATCCGGCCAATGGATGTTGAGTATCTTGCGTAGACAGCTATTTATAAATACTTGTACTTTCTTGATTGTGGTTGTTGTAGTTCTCCAAGTTTCAGCTCCATACAGTAGAATTGCCTTGACGTTCGTATTGAAGATTCTCACTTTGATATTGGTTGAAAGTTGTTTTGAGTTCCATATGTTCTTCAATTGTAGGAATGCGGCCCTTGCTTTGCCAATCCTCGCCTTTACGTCTGCATCTGAACCTCCATGTCTATCGACGATGCTTCCCAGATATGTGAAGGATTCTACATCTTCCAGAGTTTCGCCATCAAGGGTGATTGGATTGCTGTTCTCCGCTTTGAATTTGAGGACCTTGGTTTTCCCTTTGTGTATACTGAGGCCTACTGATGCAGAGACTGCTGCTACATTAGCTGTCTTTATCTGAATCTGTTCACGTGTACGTGATAGGAGGGCTAGGTCATCTGCGAAGTCCAGATCGTCTAATTGGTTCTGAGCTGTCCATTGTATTCCGTGTTTTCCTTCAGATGTCGAGGTCTTCATAATCCAGTCGACCACCAGAAGAAAGAGGAAGGGAGAGAGTAAACAGCCTTGTCTGACTCCGGTCCTTACTTGGAATGCATCTGTCAGCTGTCCTCCATGCACTACTTTGCACTGTAGTCCGTCGTATGAGTTCCGGATAATATTGACAATCTTCTCAGGAACTCCGTAGTGTCGAAGAAGTTTCCATAATGTCCTCCTATCTACACTGTCGAATGCCTTTTCATAATCAATGAAGTTGATGTATAGTGACGAGTTCCACTCAACTGATTGTTCGACGATGATCCGTAGTGTTGCAATTTGGTCTGTGCACGACCGATCATTTCGGAATCCAGCTTGTTGATCTCGAAGTTGGGCATCTACTGCATCCTTCATCCGGTTCAGCAACACTCTGTTGAAGACTTTCCCTGGTATTGACAGTAGTGTAATGCCTCTGTAGTTTTCACATTTGCTCAGATCTCCTTTCTTTGGAATCTTGATGAGGTGTCCTTTCCAGTCCATTGGCACTTGTTCCTCCTCCCAAATCTTTTTGAATAGAGGGTAAAGCATGCTTGTGGTTACTTCGACGTCTGATTTCAGTGCTTCAGCTGGTATGTTGTCGGGTCCTGCTGCTTTCCCGTTCTTGATTTGTCTGACGGCCATTCTGATTTCTTCCGTCGTTGGTGGATTGATATCTATAGGAAGATCTGTGTGTGCTACTTCGATGTTCGGTGGATTCATTGGAGCCGGCCTATTCAGGAGTTCCTCGAAGTATTCTACCCATCTGTTTCGCTGTTGTTGAATTTCAGTGATTGGCTTGCCTTCTTTGTCTTTGACCGGCCTCTCTGGTTTACTGTATTTCCCTGATAGTTTCTTCGTTGTATCGTAGAGCTGTTTCATATTTCCTTCTCTAGCAGCTTTTTCTGCCGTCGTTGCTAATTCTTCCACGTATTTCTTCCTGTCGGCTCTAATGCTCCTCTTCACTTGCTTGTTTGCTTCTATGTATTCAGCTTGTGCTTGGACTTTCTCTGCTCGTGTTTGGCTGTTGTTAATTGCTGTCTTCTTGTTCTTCCTTTCTTTGATCTTGTCCAGTGTTTCTATAGAGATCCATTCCTTATGATGGTGTTTCTTTAGGCCCAGAACCTCTTGACATGTTGAAGTCAATGTTTCTTTGATGCCTTTCCAGTTGTCCTCCATGGTAGTTTCTTCTTCCTTCAGTAGATCTTGAAAGGCTTGGAATCTGTTGTTGAGAGCTATCTTGAATTCATTGAGTTTGTCAGTATCTCGAAGGAAGGCTGTATTGAACCTTTGTAGTGCTGTTTGTCCACTTGTCCAGTTCTTTTTAGCTTCAGTTTTAAATTGGCTACAACTAGGTGGTGATCTGAAGCTACGTCAGCTCCTCTCCTGGTTCTCACATCTTCCATTGTCCTTCGGAATTTTTGTTGATGCAAATATGGTCTATCTGGTTCTCTGTAGTGTGGTCCGGTGAGATCCATGTAGCCTTGTGTATACGTTTGTGTGGAAATATTGTGCCTCCTATGACTAATTTGTTGAATGCACACAAATTTGCAAATCTTTCTCCATTTTCGTTCCTCTCTCCCAGTCCATGTCGTCCCATAATATCTTCATATCCAGTGTTGTCTATTCCGACCTTGGCATTTAGATCTCCCATCAGAATGGTGAGGTCCTTTCTTGAGCATTTCTCTATGATTGACTGCAGCCGCTCGTAGAATTGATCTTTAATGTCGTCGTTGCTACCATTGGTGGGTGCATAACATTGGATAATATTCATTAAGATCCCCTCCTTCTTTGTTTTGAATGATGCTTTGATGATTCTGGATCCGTGGGATTCCCATCCTACAAGTGCATTTCGTGCTACTTTGGACAGCATTAGAGCAACTCCCTGAGTGTGTGGAGCATTTTCCTCTTCGTGACCGGAGTATAGCAGCATCTCTCCCGTAGCTAGCCTTTTCTGTCCAGCTTGGGTCCAGTGGGTTTCGCTGATTCCCAGTACTGCTAAGTTGTATCTCCTCATTTCCGTTGCAAGTTGACTGGTCTTCCCGGTTTCCCACATTGTTCTAACGTTCCATGTACCTATAAAAATTTTTGCTCTGGTTGTTAGAAGGGGCATCGGCCTCGTGGCTTCCGAACGAACTCGGCTTTCACCATGAAGCGTCATAATTCTTCTAAGTGAAGACCTTCTAACTCTCAGGGCAGAGTTAAAATGGTTTGAATTATTTTTTCTGGTAAGCGTTTTTTAGCGAGTTAGTTTTCTACGGGATGGGGACGCTAACCCCATGCCCAATCCTCCTCCTTTACCCGGGCTTGGGACCGGCAGTAACTCTAGAAGAGCTACAGGCGGAGTTACTCATGATCTTAATCATTAAAATTACTATAATATCCACAAAACCCATCTGATATTAATCAACATATGCTCACTAGTGACTGGCTTCATGAGGTATATCCTGGAGTTCTAGTGAGAAGTAGTGACCAGTGGAGTTCAACCAGGTCTATTGTGAGATAGTAACTCACTGAAGACAATGGTGGATGTATCGCTCAATTTCGTGGATTAGTTGAAGTTAGACATTAAAACCGTCGGATGCCGGCTCAGTGGTCTAATGGTTAAGTGATGGCGCGCGAAGCCAGTAGGTCCTGGGTTCGAATCCCGCGGGGGGCGGGTTCGTGGATGCGCACTGCTGAGGAGTCCCATACTAGGACGAAACGGCCGTCCAGTGCTTCCAGGTTTCCAATGGTGGTCTAGCTTCAACTGACTCATGATTTCAACCTGTGAAATTTCCTAAAATCTCCACAAAACTCATTCTGATAATAATTATGTGGTTAAAATGTAAGTGAATTAAAATTCTTTCACTAAAACAAAACCGTTATTTTATTGGAGGAGGAAGAAGAAAAACATACTATGAAGTACAACGTTGCATAGTGACTTACAAGTGTTTAATGTTTTTAAGACAAATTGAAAAACTAATTAAGTCACAAAGAAGTTTCTAAAGAATATCATCAAATTTGTCTAAATCACAACCCTTCTTTTTATGATATGAATCTAGATAATCTACAAGCTTTTATAAAGCTGAGTACAAACATTATAAGACTTCATTCTGTATTATTGTGTTATAATGCAATGTTTCAGTATTATTCATATGTTCTTTTCATTTGATTAACATCACTCTTTTGGAAAGTAGGCGACTAGTTGTTATGTTGTTTCACAAACATCTCAGTTATTAGAGACTATTTTATTCACAGAATTATCTACTTTACTTCGAAACTAATAAAATAACCCCTTCTATTTCCTAATTGATAGTTTCCATCAAAGTCCCAAACAATCAAATATCAACAGCATTTCTCTTGAATTCATGGGGGGGGCGGAATCACATTTCAATGAATTAAAAAATAAATAAAAGCATCCATAAACACTCAACGTTTTTGCAGCTAAATAACTATCACGTCTATTTTACATGTCAAACTAATTATTGGATAGGGTTCTGGCATCACATGCTAATATCCTATATAAACTAATCCCACACAAAAGTACGTTCAAGTCAGAGATTTAATGTAAGCAGAAACATATTCTGTATACCGCTATTAAGTTTAAAGATTTAGACTATGACAATCAAATAGTACTATAACATCCATTAAATAGATTTATAGTAAAAATTCCCTTATCACAATTCCCAAAAAATGACCGTTAACAAAACTAACCTGGGAAATTTCGAGTTGACACTCCTTAGTAGTTGAATCTAGTCCTTCTGTTATTTTGATCATCAGTTAATATTTTAGCTTAGAAAGCTTATTATTAAGTGTCCAATTAACCATTCCAAATATAAATTTAAATCCTTTCAATTCACCTGTATCGATATGGGCTAACTGAAATAAAAGATCACTGGTAAGTGTTATCATATTCAGTTGAATTAAGTCAGAAGATTGTCTTCCGTTCTTGAATTGTAGATTCATCATAAATTTGGTTCTACTTCATGAAAATTAGAGATGAAAAAAGTCAGTCACACCAGTCTACGGTAAACCATATATAAAGAAGAAAAACCAATTAACATCGTGTAGTTGAACACCAACTAACGAAAATGGATCTATCTATTTAACTAATAAATAAAATGTAAACAAGGGGATTGTGCAGTAAATCAGTGATTATATTATATGATTTACATAGATGATTAATATAATTTCTTGATTTTATTCTTAACACTCTTACTCATCTTAACAATTTGGTGTTTTGTCTGACTGCCAAATAGCTCAGTTTAGCTAAAGTCTATCATATGTTTGCTTTTTAATTTCAAATTAAACAAGTCTTCGAAATTTCTAATAATTCATAAAAAAGTAACTTATTACTCTCTCATTACTTATGCTTTTCTTTTCTTTTTGTTTAGGCTTGCCCTTAGCTGATGATTTACGTCATTTATCCAACTGTCATATTGTTGTCGGTACACCAGGACGTGTTCGATATTTATTGGAAGCTGGTTATCTATCTACTGAACATGTAAGACAATTTGTATTAGATGAAGCTGATCTACTTCTATCCGGTGGTACAGATGCTAAATTAACTGGTGGTAGTGCAAACAATGCATTTCCAGCTGATATTAATTACATTTGGTGGAGTTTACCACAATCTAAACAAGTATTAGCTTTGTCAGCTACCTATACGGATTATTTAGTCAATGAACATCTTCCACGTTACATGAATGATCCAGCAATTATACGATTAGCTGTCAAAGATCCAGCTTTAATAGGTTTGTTATCAATTTCAACATAAAATAAGAACATGATTTTTATTTCTGAAATGTTCTTTAAATGATACACTTAGAGTACAATAATGAAATAGTTTATTTGAATTATAAATAACTCCGCCTGTAGCTCTTATAGGGTTGCTGCCGGTCCCAAGCCCAGGTAAAGGAGGAGGGTTGGGCATGGGGTTAGCGTCCCCATCCCGTAGAAAACTAACTCGCTAAAAAAACGCTTACCAGAAAAATAAATATGAAATGAAGAAAATAATTGTTGATTACTTTTGCGATTAAGGTTAGATTTTCAAAGGTAATAGACAAGAACATCGGCTGCACCCAGTTTGTATATTTATTCTTTAAAACATATGTTCAATCAACAGTATAATTGATCATATTCATAAAACCAGTATTACTTACTACATATAAAGCGATTAAAAGTGGTGTCAAGCAAAGCTATTTCATTGCCATAATGGCTTCAAGGATTGTTTTTTCTGTGTGATTTAAGGATTTTACGGAATATCTTACATAGTCTTTGATATTTTTAACATAAAAAACTCAACTTAATAGAACAATTTTTGTGGATTTCTATCCAGTATTACATTTGTTACTTCAAATACTAATATTTTGTTTATGAGATTACAAATGAATACTTGTTACACAATTGGTAAGCTGATCAATTAGTCCACAATAAACAATCAACTGTTGTTTGAAACGTTAAGTTTTCCTAAAATGTTAATAAATAATGACTGTAGGAAGATAAATGACGAATCACTAGAGATGCAAATTGATTGCATTTCAACTTGTGTTGTTGTGATCTCTGACCCAGTGGTTCTAATGACAAAACATCCACCGCAAAGTCTGAAGGCCCTAGATTCCATCGTCAATGGATTCGTGGATACGCATTGATGAAAGATCCTATACTAGAACAAACCAACTATCCAGTACTCCCTAGTCGTCAATGGCATCTCAATTGAAATCAACCTGTAACTAAGACACCCTATAGATATATAAATCCTCGAGAGTAAACGAATATATATATATATATATATATATATATATATATATCAGATATCAGATATCAGATATACAGTTAAATGCAAAACAATTAATCATTATTAAAGTCGACTTTGTGTTATTTTCTATTCAACATGAAACACAGTGAAAAAATAAATGTCCAAATCACGAAGAGATTGATACTAAACAAGTGAACATTTGGGTGTTGTGTCAGTAGTCTAAACATTAAATGCTTGCTACGAGGCCTGAGGAATGTGAGTTCGATCCCCGGTGGGACCGAAAGGTGCGCACTACTGAGAAATTATATACTAAAACGAAACAGATATCCAGTACTTCCTATTTTTCAGTAGTTATCTAAGAACTGTTCGTCATGTAAACTATGAAATAAACTGATAATACATAAATATTGATATGAATTATTTGTAACAAATAATTAGCCAAGAATAAAATGTGTACGTCACTAAACAGCCAATGATTCTTCAGCTCTGTCAATTATAAAGTATTTAACTTGATTTATGTTATTAACGTCAAATGGGTTCGGGATGATGTAATCTGTTCTTTACTTGGGACGTAAATTGTACAATAATCCGTCCTTAATTTTGTAGAGAATATTAAACATTGTATGGTTACTTTTTTGGATGGTTGTTCTAGATGATTCTGTAATGAATGAGGACTCAGGCGGGGAAATCCAATCTATTATTTAATGCAAAATTACAGTGCTTTGGTAAAATATGAAAACCATACATTAAATAATTCATTTGCACATCTTTTATCAATTGCTCTCTGGTTACATTCCTGTTCTCTTCAGTTCGAACTTCTCAACCTTCTGTTGCCATGCATTCTACTTCCGTTTGGTGTTACATACTACTTAGGTCGACAGGCATAAGTAGCATACAACACAGTGCTTCCAAATTTACGCGTAGTGTTACTGCCTTAACTAAGCTTGAAAATTTGTGTGCTTACACCACTTTCTCGATTTAGTTAAACAGTCATTGTAAACCAAGTTGCTCTAAATAGCTGTTTCATTGTAGTATGGGGGCTTCTTCACTAGTGTTCACCCAGAATTGTTAGGCTTTTCCTTGAGGTCTGAAATGTAAACACTTGTTCCAAAGCCGATACGTGCTATGACGAAAATTTTTTGTAGTGGTTTCTGCTTCACAATTATAGTCTAAATAAAGTCGTTCCATGATGTAAAACTACAAATTCAACAATTTTTACAGTCCCCTATACTAATAAGTGTGAAATTATCACTAGAATGAGTCTCAGTTCAATTCATATTTTCCGACGCAAAGTTACCGTGTTTATTGGGAAGTCGTTTCTATAAAAGTAAACATATAGTAATGCGTTGTTTAAATTACTGAAACAACAGAACATTGTTCTCAATATCAAACTGACCTCGCTAGAAGAACAAAATTAAAAGTTATCGATCGAAAAGTTGTTGCTGTCGTGTGCACATATATGTGTTATTTTCTACAATCTCATACATCGTACTATATCAGTGGTCTAGAGTGTAAGCGTTCACACGAAACCGAAGGTCCTGGGTCCGACTCCCGGTTCCGGGATCGTGAATTAGCACTCCCGAAGAATCCCACACTATAACGAAACAACCGTTGAGTGTTCCCAGGTTTTCAATCGTTATCTAAATTAGATCGGTTCATGATTTCAATAAAATTACTATATAATCAAGTCATCACTGAATAAATTGTCTTCATCCTTTTTCCAAATAATATCATCATTATTATTATTAATCATTTCCGTAGGTGTACGTCAATTTTTCCATCTTATTCAACCAACAACACGTGCTCCTATTTCAGTATTTGATGCTAAAATAAAATTTCTATGCAAATTACTCAATGCTACTGAATTTCAACAGTGTTTAATTTTTTCAAACTTTCATAATAAGTAAGAATTGAATTTTATTTAAGAAATTATTTCAATGTTTTTTTTCCTCTACTCTATATCTAACATTTTATTCATTGTACTATGAAGTTCAGTTTGAAAAAATACAACCAAGAGAATTCTTTCAGTTAAAGAAGTTACGTTCACTTTTATGAAGAACGTAAAAGAGAGTTACAGAAGGATCATAACTGATTTCTATTTTGAGCCATGTCTGATAGTGTCTCTAGACATTGTGTTGTATCATCTATAAAACCCCAATCAGGAAGTGGTAAAGGACCAACAGAAGTCAGTCCTGTACAGCTTTCTTTCATACCACGACGCCATGTCATACACTGACCATCTATCCGTTTTTTCCAGCCGGTCCCATAATCGACAAATAATGCACGATGTGGAATTCGTTGAGACGACCTTCGCAAGATATGTCCAAGCCACCGAAGTATATGTTTTACGATATTGACACCAATTGAATTATCGTTACTGTGTCCGGACACGCGATTCTGAACATCTGCATTACTAACATGGTGTTGCTACTGAATGTCAGTGATCCTTCAGAGGCAACGATGATCAAATACAGAGAGTCGTCTAACATTCTTGACTCAGAGAGGCCAGATCTCACAAACATAAAGCAAACTTGCTCTCACCGACGTGTTATAGACCCGATCTTTTACAACTAGACTAATATCACGAAAGCGCAAAAGATGACCCAGATTGACATAAGCCGCTTTGGATTTCACTGTATGTGAATTGATCTCATCACTCAGACCACCGCCAGCATTTGCTCAGCCACTCAGGTACATGAACATCTCGACTACTTGTACCTGCTCATTACGCGGGGTGAGCGCAGGCCCAAGGTTCTGCCAGTCTTGTAAAGGTACTTTGTTCTTGGAAGGTGCGAAGCACATGCCATGCGGATTGCATGGCTTGTGTATCATCCGCATACTCAATGTCAAAATGTCTTTCTTCACGCAACCGATCCACACCACCATTACCTACATCCATCAGAGCTGTTTCCAGAACGTCATCAGTGGAAAAGTTGAAGAAGAATTGTGAGATAGGACAACCCTGCCTAACCCCACTGCTTGAATAGAACAGTGGAGAGAGGTGGTTGTATGCCATCACTTTGCCTGAATTGTTATTGTATAGGGCTTCCAAGATGTTAAACTTTTCAGGCACACCCTTCTTCAATGGAGATTCCCAAAGAACAGTCGTGTCCAACGAATCGAAGGCGGCCCTAATGTCAAGAAACAATACAATTGTTGGTCTGTGATAAGTATGACGGTGTTGTAACATTTAGTGGAGGGTGAAGAAATGATCAATACATCCTCAACCAGAAAGAAAACCAGCCTTCATCTCGCGAGTCAATCTTTCTCGGCTTTTGAACAATCTACGAAGTATGACGGAAGCCAATGGTTTGGATGCAATCGAAAGTAGACTTATCCCCCAATAGTTGTTGCAGAAACAACTTGTACCCTTTGTAATGATAAGAACAACTATCGACTCATTCCATGATGTTTGAACGCCCTCTAATTACCAAACATTTGCTAACAACTCAGTCAGTTTCATAATTGCACTACAATATTTGCATGTTTCAAGATAATGAATATGAACAGTTAGATTAAATGAGTTCCCGCACTCCATTTCAAATCGCTAGGATTATTTGAAATAATTCATTAGAATTTTCTTATTAAATAACTGCACTACAATCGTTATCTTAGAAATTGCTCATCTCTGCCAGCTCCCTCCAAAAATGCTTACAAAGCTTAGTCATCCTGATGACAACCTTCAGTTATGTGTAAAACAAAAGGTATACATTCCAATTTTAGATCACAGAACTTATATAACCAAATTTCTTACTTTAACTTTGGTTCATACTAAAGATCTAAGTGTGAAATTGACAGAAGTTTAATTAACTCAGCTTACAAAAATTATGTTATAAATATGAATCCTGTTTAATTTACTAAAGTTCAAAATATCGGATATTGTCACCAACATTTATATAGTAATTGTTTGTGCGACTTAAAGTCTTTATGGTGTTACTAATTTTTAAGACTATATGAACTGAAATTTATTCTACCATCGACCACTGCTGCTACTACTAATTGTCACGGTATAAATCACAACTCTTACCTATTTGTTTTTCTTGGAAAAATCTTCTTACAGTGCTCAAGATTTATGTGATGCATTGTGTTCACGTGGTTGGCCAGTTAGTTATATATCTAGTAGTTTAGAACAACGCGAACGTTTTCGTGCATTCAATAAATTGCGTACATTCCAGTGTCGTGTACTTATTACCACAGATTTAGTAAGTATAATTTTATACTATTTTTTGTTTTCTTTTTGGTATCAGATAGTAAACAATAGGTTGGTTATGAATAATTCAGATATATAAGATTAGCACTATAAAATACATTATCATCGAATCGAGTGAGATGTAAACAAGTGAAAAGAAGAGAAAGAAAATAGCATAAATTTAATCCAGTAGACGCCGACTCAGTAGTTTAAAGGTTAAATACTTACCAATGTATAAATGGGTTGTTTTCTTTACTTTCATTTTTGATTGAATTGTGTAGAAACAATAGTTATTTACCACTGTAAATTGCACCAAACCATAAATCCTATGAATAATATGTAAATATCGATTCATAGGATATGACTTTATATGGTGAACACGAACCATATCCCCTTCACGGAACACAGGTTTTCTTACTGAATAATCAACTCTTGGAACTTGTTGTCCGGAGAATTAATGTCTATGTTTCCATTAAAGAAAACAATAGATGCATAGTGATAGACATGTGTATTATTATTATTTATATTTCCCTTATGCTAGTGTTTGATTACTTGATTTATTTGTAAGTGTTATGATAATCTTCTTAACGTATCCCATTATCTATGAATATGCTAACACTGTTTATTGTGTGTGCCAAAATGATCTACGGCCCATGTAATATTTTAACCGTCTCCCCAAACTACCAATCAGAAAGTCAGGAAGAAACTAAACAAGTACTTTGTAATATTCTTTGTTACTCCGACTTTTAAACTAGGGCGGTTATGTATATGAACTGCAAGACAGATCACCGTTAATAACAAATCTCTATATCTACATATCTAGAACATCTGTGGTACAAAACTGAGTAGCGGGATTTTGATTAATTAAGCATATTTTTGGACAGTAAACGATATAACAATAATTCGAGTCAAATAAAAGCTTACAATCGAAAGAATTTAGAATTGCCATAACTCACCTGTTTGATAAATATACTAGTGTATATATATATACTGAATTTTCAATGAACAACTTCCAAAGTTTCCCGTTTTCATCTATTCCACTAGCCTTGATAGTAAGCTGAAAAGCAAACCGACACATACTCGGCTATTTGGAGAATCGACAGCGTTTTTTATACCAATTAGTTCATTCTTCACCACATTATACATCCCTTTGCTATACATGCATGCTGATTACGTCCAGACTGAATTGATTAGTTAGCATCATCATTATCAAACTAGGAAGTATAATCATCTCAATTCATAAAACGTTTCAGCCTTGATATTAATACTTTACTTTTAGACTTCGCGTGGGATCGATGCAGAAAATGTCAATCTTGTAATCAGTCTAGAAGTTCCCTGGGAGCATGAAACTTATGTACACCGAGTGGGACGTGCTGGTAGATTCGGTAATAATAATCTTTATTTCTGTCTTGCACTCATATATATGACCGTCATGATGTGTGTTACTGGTCGATTTTTCATTGTTGTTTTTTCTATCTTCCGAATTGCTGTAATATATTTCCTATTTTAATTAAGGGATTTATTTAGTTTAAGGAGAAAGAGTATATTTGTAAAATCTCAGCGATGAAATTTGAAGTCCAACGCTTCGCCCGGCAATCTGGTTCAAGCTTTTTCTCCTTAATGTCTTACATTTACTCAGAGCCTAAATGCTATGAAAATATTCATTCAAATTTAGACGAAAGTTTTTATGTATTATTCTGCAATTTTTCTAGTTTGTCCGAAATCTTATCGAATGTGTACAAATTAGAATTTACTATGATAATTACCACATTGCATGTATTTAATTCTTTCGAGATAGTAGATGTAACAATACGGATTGTTTATGGATCATGATACGATATGTGTAGAATTCAACATCTATAGCTTGACTATTTAGAGGTGGTCTACTTGCAAACACTCATAAGTCGTTTAGACCTGTAAGAAAACAGATAATATAAGCAAATGAACAACTTCTTGTTAAATGTATTATTAGGCCCATTTTTAAGGTGTACACATGGAGATTACAGGAATTATAGCACAATATACGATCGTCAATTGACCAAAGGTAAAAATGATTAATCTCGCCAAAGTCCTACGATCAAATTAGAATTCTCTATCAATCAATAATTACATCGGGCTACTGAGTGTAGTGTTCTCAATTTAGTATTAATTAACACCACTGTCACATGAACAAATTATTCGAAATAGTCTTGTATTCGATAGGTTATAGCTCTTCGAATAATATCTTCCATTCAGAATCCGCTTGCCATAAATTCTGACTGATCGCGGTATATGAACGTCCTAGGTTCGGTCCCTGGTGTGGTCGCGGTTATGTATCTCTTACCTATGTCATCGGTTGACTGTTGCGCTATATTGTGAAACAACTTACGCTTGAAGTATGTACAATTGGATTTCAACCTGATGACTTGATGTTAATATATCGACCACAATACTCAAATATTGTGCATTAGAACTCAAGCGGATTTGTAAGCGCTTACTGACAAAGAATCCTAATGTTAGACAATACATATTTCCAGTACTTTCTAGTTTCCGATGGTTCATCAGTTCATTTCAATCCTCGGCTAAAATCAATATTGTACAAATATCTTTTTTGAAGTAACAAATAGTTTTCTGTCCTATTCAATCGCTTAATGTTTTTGTTGATAAGCTAACGTCTTGATTTTCTGAAAGTATTATTAACTGTACCAATAGTTCGAAATAATTTTAAGCATATTATTGATTAGTATCAAAATATTAACCTTCATTACTTTTTTTAGGAAGCTATGGAGCTTCTGTAGTTATTGTTTCAGATGTAGGCGATGAATGTGATCTATTAAAAAAGTTACAAGCTAACTGTCCAACACAAATTCGTGAATTACCCGGTAGGTTTATGTTACTGCTTTTTCTCTGTACTTTTCAAAGTACAATATGTGTCATATTTGATCATGCTATAAAGTACCTCTGAAGCACCAAACTCTATCCGGTCTTTTTTATCGAAATACTGACCAGGATGATTTTCCTTTCTAGCCAAAGATCATTTAAATAACTTGATACAGATTATGTTGGCAGAGTAAACATATAAAGTATGGAAAATAGTAATAAATAAAATATTTTACCGAAACCAATTAATCCAAGGAAGAGTTAAGGGTGTTATAGGTTTCTTATGAATAAAAAGACTTGGGTTGTTAGCTCGAATTCTTATAGCTTCTGCTATAGGAAGATGATAAATCACTTTAAATGACCTATATCTGTCTAATACGTGACCGCTACCGATCAATTATGATAGAACAGAGCTACGTTTTGACGATACCCTTTCCTAACCACAAAGAGAGGTGTTCGCTAATTCGTTGGCTCAGTTTGCACCCATTATAGCCTTTTCCAAAATAGCGGCTGAATTCGTAGGTACACATGGATGTGGAAAACTAGATAACATACCCTTTAGTTAAGTAACCACTACAGGTCGGCCAAAAAACTAAAGACAAAGGTTAGCTACATTAAAGGTCCTCTACACTGCTTTGTTCAGTCTATCTCATACTACATCACTAGCTATAGCTTCAGGAAGAGGTTCTTTACTAACCATCAATGTGATTACTTTTCTGTTCATCATATCCAAATGTTTCGTCAGAAAAATTTGTGGATAACCCGTTTCAATCAACATATTATGAATGAGCTCTAGTTCCTTTTTTTGGTGTCGTATGAGAATATCTTCCTCGCCCTATTCCTAAGGCATCTAACTAGATTTCTCTTGTAGTGAGTGAGTACAAAGCTCAAGAAATGTATGTATTGGCTTACCAAAGAACTTTTACTATACATACGTCTGCTGATACAACCATCTTTTTTCTGTTTAATTAAATGTTATTTGTTATCAAATTCGTCCTCATATGTAAATCTGATTGCTGAGTGCATATTGTTCAACTCCCTTGATTCGTTTTTTTTATCTTCATATATCCATATAAATATTATTGTAGATTAAAAATAAAACCTGATAAGGATCTAATTGAAAACAATGTCATTGTTTATAAGCGTATGTAATTTCGAATTATTCCGATAAAATTAATCCTTCTGTTTGTTTAATTTTTAAGTTTCATATTTACAGTTCAACGTTCAGATTAACTCTTTTATACAGTTAAACGGTAAAAATATTTGCATATAACCTCTCTTTTTTTAAAACAACGCAAACTTTTATTACAGATCCTATACCATCAGATTTGGCAACACCGAATTGTTCAATTGAATTGGATAATTTAGTGACAGTAACAAATCGTATGAATAATATTCAGCCGCGTTCAGTTATGAAGACGACTACACCAAAAATTAAAAAAAATCAAATTAATAATACTAATGAGAGTAAACTACACAATAATTCAATTCAATCATCAAATGAATTAACATCATTATTATTTAAACAAAATGAAGAGAATATGGAAAAGAAGAAATTAATTTCTACTAATTTATCAAATTCAAAAAAGAAACAAATGAAATCTATCACAAACAATAATCATTATCAATCAATAAATGATCAAAATGCTTTAATTGTACAGTTATCAAAATACATGGATATAATAGAATCGGAAGTAGGTCTCAAATGTGTACATACATATCATATATATATAAATGAATGACATTTACAATTATTGCATAAATCTATCTGTTTAATTGTTTTCAGACAAACGTCTAGATTTGATTTGACCATCGAAACATCCTGACAATTTTTTTTATTAAAGTCAATAGTAGATAATATTGGAATATAGGATGTATGTTTATCTTGTTTGAGAATCATCAGCTGAATACATCACATCTCAGTGGAAACACCAACAATAGGATAAGTGTGCATTTAGTTGACGATTCTCAAACAGAATAGTACACGTGTCCCAAATCCTACACTTAGCCAATATTTAACTTAACTAAAAACTTGTAATTAAATGACAATATCGAAGTAGTTCACTCAGGATACATATATTTCAATAAAAACTGGTTGATTCCAAATAATCATTAACACCAGCAGCTATGATGCCATAAAAACTGATTTCAAAAAAATGAATTTCTTGAAGCTCTATTAGGAAATCATAGTGTCTAATTAATCAGGATGAATAAGAAGACAAACGCTTAGAAATAACAATGAATAATGACCATTTTGTAGTGATGAATTGAGTTTTGAAAGTGTTAACTTCTGAACATCAGATTCAATAGTTGAATAGTGAAGAATATGACCCTGAAACCACAATGTTTGGGTGCGCACTTTCCAGAAATACTAAATTAGTATGAGGCAGTAGTACATCACCTCTTGGTTTTCAATCATTTTTATTTCCTAGTGGAAACTATTTATATGAATACCAGTTTACTCTTTTCTACCGCTTTTTCATTAATTAGATCGATTCTGTATCACCATTGGGTACCACTATAACTTGGGAAAATAAATCTGCACAGAATGTGGATGAAATCGAAAAAATTCTTCCAAATTTACTCACTAGTTATCATAAAAATGGTATGCAGAATTCAACTAATTCAGAAATTTCAAAAGATGCAAACAGTGTTGATAACCAGTTTATTAATAATTCTAAAGCTAATCAACATCTTAATCGTCATGATCATCATGAAAGCGATATTAGTTATACTACTCCAGATGACGATAGTAATCACGACGATGCTGTGAACGATAAGAATATCAAACCGAAAAACTTCACATCATATTTTAAGAAGTATTCTCCCACAACAAATGATATTCACTGGACTTCTAGACAAATTTCAGCTTGGTATGAATATCATAAATTAGTAGATTATGCAAATTATTTTTATAACGAATGGTATTCTGCTATGAAAGAATATGATCAAGCTGTGGCCCATTTAAATCAATTGCGACAATTGCAACATTGTACAGATTAACAAAGAGAAGCTTTCAAATAATTCCTTCCACTGAACATTCATTTTCAGTCCGAGACTAACTGTATATTTATTCGGTTTGTTAGAATCCTTCAACTGGTGATGGGAATACTTTGTATATTTTATATATATATATACATATATATATATATATATATATATATATATATATATATATATATATATATATATATATGATGAAATAAAATTTAATGCTGAAAATAAATCAGTGTTCTTTCCAGTCATTATTAACCGATATTATGATAGTTGCTGTTGGTTTTAACATAATTAACACAATCCCACGTGTTTAGTTTTTGGAAACCTGTTTGTTCCACTGAAAAATCCACGTTCAGAATTGTACACACAGTACGAGTCTACCAACAGTTTTAATTACATTCCTCTTATTAATACTAACAATGTTTGAAGCTGAGCTGCACAACTACAAGATATAAATTGAATAAAATTTTACCACAATTTTGTTGTAAGATTTTCCATGTCAATAGAGTCTAGACTGTAACATCGACTATTATCTAGTGAAAAAGCCTGCACAGCAACGCGCACACATATAGGAAAAGAATTTACATTACAAACTGTTTAGTCGGTATGGTGAGATTTCCTGCCACTTTTTACACATTTGTAAGTCCTAAAGATCTAACCACACTTTCCCCGGTAGAAGCAGTCATAATCGTAATCTGCAACTAGGTTCCTCCGATAACATAACTCGAAACCAATCTTGATGCTATCGATATATTCATTCTTTTCCCTTCTCTAAATGCTGAATTAAGTAACTATTAATGAGAGCTCATGTTATTTGGCTTTTGTTACTATATGTTTACTCTTTCTTCAGATAATAACCTTGATGACACTTTTCTAAATCACATTTCCATAATGACCTTTGCTGTTTTCTAATTAGCCTGAATCGCTTCTAATTTGCTCTTATCCCCTCCAAAGTCATTGCAGGTTATTACATAAACTGACTCGTCCCTTTACAATTTTTGACTTCTGTTCAGAATATCAAGCTATTTTAAAAGGCCCGCTTTCTCTGTCTTATTGTGCAGATTATTAATCCTAAAGTCTTATTTTGTGTCAGACACCCAATGCATTTATGTTTCTCTCGTTCGTAATCAGGGATTTACCTTAGGTCAACCAGAAACCTCAGTGGACATAATTGCTTTTTTCGTTCATTGATTTAACAGTAACATTCTGTAATTCTTAATCGTTACTCATGAACCACATTTCTTGTTTAGTTTACTGCTGTAAGTGATATTATTTCAAGTTCTTTAAAACCCATCCTGTTGATTTCCTCTTACACTGTTCTGATGTGCAGTATGATAAATTGGGTCTATGCAAATGTGTACCAAGTATTACGCTGATTTATGGCCAACTAAATAGATTATTTGGATAACTTAATCGTAAGATTTTAAATACCTACTCCTACATTTAAGAATATCATGAAAGGTAGTCGTAACTGCTTGCAATCTCTGGAAGACATTATTTGCCTTATACATACATTTCACAGATCGAAATCATGAGTCAATTGAAGCTAGACCACCACGGAAAACCTGGACGGCCGTTTCGTCCCAGTGCGGGACTCACCAGCAGTGCGCATCCACGACCCCGCACCCCGCGGGGTTCGAACCCAGGACCCACTGATTTCGCGCGCGAGCACTTAACCACTAGACCACTGAGCCGGCATCCAACGGTTTTAATGTCTAACTTCAACCAACTCACGAAGTTGCGCCACCGTACACCATTGTCTTCAGTGAGCTGAAATCTCACAACAGACGTGCTTGAACTCCACTGGTAACCTCTTCTCACTAGAACTCCTGAAGTCAGTCACTAATGAGCAGTTGATTATTATCAGAAGGGGTTTATGGAGATTTTAGAAATTTCACAGATTGAAATGATGAGTCATTTTGATGGATTATTTATTCATTTTCAGCCTTACAAACAATTCTCTCGTTAATTTATTGCGTACTTCGTTTGTCATCTGAATACCAAACATTGAGCCGAAATTTAGTTTCGGGACGTAGTGATGCTACTCAGTTGCTCAAACAAAACAGATGAAGAGAGGTTTAAAACTGAGACTTATCAGTTGGAGCTCGATTACTTTAGTCTTATTACTAGATGAATATAGTGGAACAATCTAGAAAAAATGTTTACGTTCCAATTCACTTTAACATGAAAACACAAATCAACTCCCAACTTAAATGATGGCTTTACAGACGTGTAAAACCTAAGGGCGACTCCGCTTCACAGTCTCTGATCTAATATATTTCAGTTATATTTACTTATAAGTAGATACTTGAGATAACGCGACCAAATGCTGAAAAAACCCACAGTGATGATTGATTATACAGCATTTTAACACGGGGAATCTCCAGCCACATAGAAGAAGTAGGTAGAATAGAACCATTTCACATTCACTTCTCAAATACTATGGAAATCTTTACGAATATCACCGAAAAAAGACGTTAGCTTTACCTAAAGCCCAAGAAAAAGTAACCAAACAACATAAATGATATATTTTCCTAACAAAATTTTACTACTAACAATTATTCAGTAGAAAGACAAGATAACAGAAAGCGGTAAAACTAGGACGGGATTACGTCCAATTCCCAGATTTTAGATCAGGTTTCAGTCTATCTAACTGATAAAACTGGACTACTAACCCTAAAAATTCGGGGGTTATTCCATGAGCACCGGCACCTCTCCCTCGCTTTAGACTACTTATATCTCTGTCGACCACACTAAGAGTTTGAGGACTTACATCTGTTTGATGATCAGGATTGAGTGAATCAGTTAGCTGCAACGTAGAACCAGGCACATATATCCATCGGTCTAAGTTGCTACATTTTATTTACACAAGATGAACACCAAACTCATAGTAGTTACTTCAATGGTATTAACATGTAAAAGAAAAATTTTAGCTAATGTTAGTCAACCTAATCGCTGAAATTGGCCCACCATGCCTAAAGACCTCTGAAGCCAATCCATATGGACCAGCTAATCTTCCTCGTTTCAAACTATAGCCTTTCGAACTTCAGAAAGTCAGCCGACCTACTTCAATGTTCCATTCAGGCTGTCTAAGAATGGTGGGCAGTTGTAGAGTAGCTGAACTGCTCCTTAAAGCGTCCCGCCCATCGTTTCCCGACAGTTGCTGCTACCACAACGTTATGGTCGATCTTGCCTATCGTAATGAACCAATCGAGCTATACTGGCTGAACGTCTGGGCTGAGGGCAGATAAGAGTGTACTCTTTTCCTGAGACCGTCCTACTTACACATGTCTTCTTAACTCCAGTTTCCTTTATTAGTCTAGAAAACTGTCTGGTGTTACCTATAAACGCTGCCTTTTCCATCTCTTTTGCTTTCATTGCCCACTACTGCTTACGATCGTCTTGTAGACTCTTTGTTAGCTTACATTTTTTTGTTTCTGCGCTTCATTGTATTCGGAGCCTATACAGAAAGACAATAAGGAGAGGAACGATTATCAACTCGTCTAATCAAACTAAAAGGACAACCGACTTAATAACACATAACCGTATTACAATTATAACTCGTAATTAAAGAAGGAAACTCGCTTTAGACAACTTATAACCTTTCCAGCCTCAAAAATTTAGTTGAACGAAATACATCAATTTGGTGATCAGAATTCAATGAATAACAACCCCACACTGGTTTCCAGTATAGCTCTAGATAGTTGCCTGCTGTTACCTATCTCTGATGCCTTTTCCGTCTCTCCTGCTTGCGCTACATGCAACTGCTCACGATTATTGCATAGGATTTCTTTCAGCCTACTTTTAAGCTGTCCCCACTGCTTATCGTGTTCGGAGCCAGGAGAGATGAGTTCCCGAGTAATTATCAATTATTTAAACCTCTCTGAAATCCACTACCCCTCCCTAATCTTTTGCTTCAATTTACTAGTAGATATCACTAGTATTTCCACAGCTAATTGCACACACTAAATGGTGAATAGACGTTATTCGGAGCTATATGCCAACAAATAGGCCATTACAGTCGATAAATTATATCAGAGACAAAATTACCATAATAAAATATCTCCCCACTGCTCATTGACCACAAAACATTTGCAGAATAAACTCAGAATCACGACAACGCACTCCTCAGTAATCGCAATAAAAATGCTAACGACTTGACGGCTGAATACTCAAAAACAAGAGAAACCCAAGTCCAGCTATATGAAGTAGAATGTGAAAACCCACAGTCAACATAATGAAAGGAACTATTCATATCAAACACCAACAGACTCGGGTCTTCAGTGCCTAATTGAAATAATAATATTCCTCAACTGTGTATACGAACACACACACGCAACCTCAGAGAGTAATCTTCCAATCCCACCCATAAAGCAATAAGCATAGAACAACCAGTTCTTAGTTGTTACTTCAACCAAAGACAACAGTAACCATAAATAACACTCCGCCAAATATACTTATAAGTATTATAATATTATGTCTGTACGATGCAGTCTGGTAACGGACTCAACTAGTACATTATTTATACGTTGAGTGGTTCATAACCAGCAATTGCAACAATCGCCACACACGTATACACCAGCCACGTGGTCTGGGGAATACGCATACTACAATCCCGCGTCTTACATTATTAGTTCCCATAATATCACCAAGTTGTGTGCCCTAAACATAATGTTCGGTATGGGAAAACCCAGGCGCTTCCACAAGCAGTAGGTAATTCCAAATCTGCAGTGTCGGCAATATCCTATACGAATGAAGGTCATTAGTTAGAATAACAGTTGAGGACAGTAACTACATATGTAGCGTAACTAAATTATTTCATTGCTTCGTATAATTAGGAAACTGTACACATGCAATACTACGCATCGCCATTACAATCACGTCCCTCACTGAAACCACTCGAAAATCCCGCTGGGTATGACGGACAACAACTTTGCATCGAATGCCCATGTTACTACTCTGCGGAATAAAAACTTCAGTCCCCTGCAAACTTACATCCTACGTTCCGTACTCCTCAATAACTTAACGAGGCAGTATCAAACACGAGACGTTTCCAATGAACATAACAACAAAAACTAAGAACAGACCGCCTTATTATCCCACTAACCAAATCACACCAATAGCTCAATCGTTAGCGTGTTAGGTCGGATAATCAAATCGCAAACAGACATACAAAATATATTTGATGTACATTCTCTTGAATGGACATAATTTATCACGAACAGGAAACTCGCACAAGAAACGAGTGGTAATAATGGCCACCATAGCACTATACAAGTAAAGCGAACTGGACAAAACACCAAAGGTAGCAGAGAATAGAATCAAAGCAATACAAGTTTAGAATTTGACTGATAAGAAAAATCTTCAGCACAACGCTTACTGACTTCGATCTGCATCAGTTTAGGTTAACAACAGTTTACAGCTACCTACAAAACGACAAACACAACTTATATCCTTCCATCGCTCTCAAAATCCCAGGAAGTGGATCCATGGATAAATCCATTGGTTCCATATGGCTATTCATAGACACCTTCAATGTAGTGTGAAGTTAGTCAGCATAACATGCATAAACACATGTCAAGCGGATCTGTACATCACTAGTTCTAATCACCCCACCCAGCAAAACACCCCACAATCTCAATAGACATTCGTCCACCTAATCAGTAGACTCAACTACGACGTCTATAACCCCCTCTCAGTAACCCAAAACTACGTGAGAAATGCAGTTAAGATATTTATAAACGAAAACTTATATTTCATATAGATAGCACAACCCATCACTAAAAAAGGCAAGTATCAGGGAGTAGCCACAGCACATCTCGCTTATATAGGATTTTATGCCAACGATGTGTTGAGCATCTGGTTGTCTCAAGTTACAAGCACTGTTTCAACAGTCCATATCACTCATCACACTGCGTTCAGAAATGTAACAACTAGCATACACCTAAAAACAAAACAAACCTCAGTTAAAATGATCAGTTATTTCTAATATCTGATACCCAGAGTAATATTCACACGAAAACTAATCAAAGCACTAACTAAATATCTCGTTAAAAACACGGGTAACAGCGGTTAATAAAGCCCAAGCACAACCCATCCATTCGCTAAGATGTACCTCTAGCCAGCAGACCAACCGGGACGAGACCCTCCAAATGACTAAAGCAGACAACGTAACTAATCACCTCTACTTATTGATGCACTATGAGTCAATATTTCGTTATTGGCTACTGAGAAACAGTCTATATATCCTCAGTGCTCCGATTACTACAACGTCTCACTATCACCCAACAAGAAAATGTCGTACGACTACTAAAAGCCAACAGTTAGAAGACAGCTGGTGACAAGATCAATGCATTGGTCAAGCTACAACAGTTCAATATACACTGGAAAGTCCCCATTAACAAAGTTCGATGCAACATTCCCAGGACCGTGGTAACTTCAAAGCGACACATCCGAAAAGCCATGATCGAGTAGCCTACATCAGGAAAGCTTACTCACAGTAGACTACTGTCCAGATGCTGTGCACACAATTGACGCCCATACTGCAGAAAACAATAGAATCAAACAAAACAAAATTGACTACGAATTACAGGTTTAAGATCATCTATCTCCTCATTTCTAAAGTAAAGGGGAGACTAAACTACTATCCTCAGACAACTTGCGATTATTGAGTTATAAATGTTGGGTAAAATATTTGGAAGAGTACCACCACCAATACGGACGTTATCACATCTTACAACTTGATGAGATCTTAGTACTATGGAACCAACTACTCACAATCTGGTTTACTCACCTCTGAGACGAGACATTTCATCACCACTCATTTAATGACGTACGGAAAAACTCTTGACAGCTAGGTGAGCAATCCTAAACTAACATCATCTGAACACTGGTTAAGAAACGTCACATTAGTGGTCACCCGTTTGATAGTGAAGTCAGTTATAGAGTACTGTACAGTTTATGAAAATAATATTTTTGCAAACCTTAACAACCGAGAACTGACCGGATTACAACAAATTGCTGCTAATCAGGTGGGAATTTCTCATACAATCTCACACATTAGTTAAGACTCAACTAGTAAGGAAAACCCAATTGAGAGTTTTCCTCACTAGGCTCAGTTAATGACCATTCCGACAAGATCATAAGAGAAAGCTGGCCGGAAAAATAGAAAATGGTCTTCTCTATCACATTCTGTCTACGACCAATCAGGAGTGACCTTAAAGTGACAAGGTCAAAGCCGAATTAATTCAACCAATTAACTGTTAACGAGTTATCTGTGAACACGTTAGTCTAGATGCTGTTAATTTTATTATAAATACTCTCGTGCACGCGTGAGCTGGCGTGCACGTTCCTCGGCTCTGACTGGTAATGAGTGGACGCGGTAAAGGTGGAAAGTCTCGTGCTAAGGCGAAAACGCGGTCAGCCCGTGCTGGTCTGCAGTTCCCAGTTGGTCGTGTCCATCGCCTCCTTCGCAAGGGTAACTACGCAGAACGTGTCGGGGCTGGTGCCCCTGTTTATTTGGCAGCTGTCCTTGAGTACTTGGCGGCTGAAGTTCTTGAGTTGGCTGGCAATGCCGCTCGTGACAACAAGAAGACCCGTATCATCCCTCGCCACTTACAACTGGCCATCCGCAACGACGAAGAGTTGAACAAACTCCTCGGTGGCGTAACCATCGCCCAAGGTGGTGTCCTGCCTAACATCCAAGCAGTGTTGCTGCCCAAGAAGACCGACAAGGTGAAGCCTTAAGTGCTTTGACCGTGTGACTGGAGAGCTAGAGAACGTGAAACCGGCCCTTTTCAGGGCCACCACAACTTGGTTCGACTTGCTTTCTTTTACTATTTGGGTTACCTTGGGCACTTGTTTGGAGAGTAGAGTAGGGACTCAGTATGAGCTAGTTTGCCCTAAGTTGTAATCGATGTGTATTGACAGATCTCGCCTCCCGGACTGAGACAGAACCAATCCGCACCTGATGTACTAGGTGAATGGTGGGTCAGATATAGGAAAGAATTCGGTGGATTGCATTATAGTGATAAACCCTAGGTGATGACGAGGAAGTCTCATCAAGCGTAGCCACAGTAACGTCTGTCTCATCGTATGTTTCCGTCACGCACATATCGGGATCTGTTAGTTGCCTTCACCAGCGCTCGCGCCTATATTCGTGCAAGTTTTCTTAACGCAAGACGACGTTCACACATCCAGGTAGTTTCCCCTGTCGGTGCTCTTGATTGTTATCTCTCAGTAATTAATTAGGTTTTCTCCCAAGTCGGATATCAATATGATTCTACGGATAACAGTATCAGTGCCAGAACTAAATATTCATGGAACATTCAAAACCGGTTGAGGGAAGTAAGATCCCTAAAAATAATTGAGAGCAACCAACTACCGGAAGCAATATCGACAAATATCCCGCGTATCACAGCGTTACATCGGGACATTATTATCCAACCATTAGTTTCGCATTCCCAACTCTCGCTTCGGTATTATTATTCCCCCAACAAATAAATAAGGCTCAGCAGTACTGTCCTATTGTATTTATCATCCAGGTCGTGTGTTCAGATCCAAATGCTTGCTTAAAAATACCAATTTTTGTTTGGAAAGTTGTGAAGATCTACTAAAGTACCTAGAGAAATGAGTAAACTATGCTGGAAAAATAACCTACAATATTAGTGTATACAGTAATAAATTACAGTATGAAGAGTAGCTATTTTATTTCACTTCAAATTACTCTTGTGCTTTTTCAAAACATCTCATCGATGACTTGCAACTTCGGATCATATATCTTATCTCAAATGGAGTTCGTTTTCATTTAATCCATTTAACACTCATTGCGTTGTGAGTAAAATACGAAAACCCACACTTCCTATCTCTCTATACTACTAAATTACAATATATCTAGCAAATTGATAAATTTAGAGGAACAACCAATTATTTTTCATTCATTGTGAAATAACCACAGGATAAATGATCTTGTGATTTAACTTGCTATACAAAGCACTGTTAACACTGATGACCGAGTCGTTATATTATTTCTAAAATATTATGACTACAAAAATGGGGCCATATTCAGTGTATTGTGCCATTAACACAAATGGCAATTTAATATATATTTCTGTAATCAACTACATTCTCCAAATCGTATACATTCCGGTTTATTGTAATTCTCACGGAAATAACAGCGATAGTTCGACCAATTCGAAAGCGGTAAATAAAGGTGGGTTGTAAGCTTGGTGGATGTTTTTCAAGTGATAAATTCCACTCAGAAATCATGTGCTCTTCGAAGCGCCAGATGTGACAAGATTGGTCACATTCAGATTACGTACCAATAACAATAAGCCTCGTAATTCGGATTTCATTAATATTGATAAAAATGATGGAGGACAAATGCTTTTCTACTCATATTATATCCGCATCGCTTATTACTTATACTCGAGACCGAGGAACCACTGCAATTCCTACGACGCGAAGTGAGCTGGTACAAATGAAGATTTTTCAACCCCAAAATACGACAATCTCTCTAGTCGGAAGTGCTCTCATTTATATATTGATTTATAAACACACT
Organism: Schistosoma haematobium; assembly: GCF_000699445.3. Taxonomy (NCBI): domain Eukaryota; kingdom Metazoa; phylum Platyhelminthes; class Trematoda; order Strigeidida; family Schistosomatidae; genus Schistosoma; species Schistosoma haematobium. The sequence goes on along the minus strand of NC_067197.1, from coordinate 14,742,384 downwards.
TGATTATTAATTAGTTAAACGTCACATGACAGTATAGCAAAATCGTACGTCGCATGTCATGCTGGATATAATTCACGTTAATTTAATGCAAGAATATCATATCTTCAGTAAATATCACACTGAAATAAATTATTATTTTACCGAATAAAATAGCACACTGATATTAAAACAAATATTACATTGAATGGTCGTCACATAGAATTAAAAGCAGAAGTAATTATAATGAGTAAAAATGTAATTTTTACTTCTTATTCCGTCTTATCATTTTACATTGTCTGATAATTCATTTGACACCGAAGATCGATTATGTGGGTGTGATAATGAGGAGTATTCGGATTATCCCAAAAATAACGCACTTTAAGTGAGGTAGAACTAGGTGAACACAAACGAAAGTATTGTATTAAGAATTAAAAATCAGGTAGCCAATCAAGTACAAAACAATCATTATTTCATACAAACACCACAACCACCGCAGCTTAAATTTGAATCTAAGTTTCTGTAATCGATTGAACGTCTTCTTTTTAGGTTCATTGTATGTCTGTCAGACTGTGTATTGGATACAGATTCTGTATGATCTAGAACATGCTCATTAGTATTAGAATTAACAACTGAAATTGAAACAGATTCACCTGGGTCATGGAATTGTATACGTTCAACATATTGGTTGTGTACTGAAATCCATGGAAATCAATAAAAACCATGGATTTTCAAACACTATCCTCCTCCACGAAATAATGTAGAGTCTTTATATCTTAATGTTATGACCAATTTGACGTCCACAATTTGCATCATCATCTTATATGTCACACTTCGACTATTAAATGTGAGTATTCGGGGATACCAACCGATATATTATTCGAGGCATTCCATAATGTGACCTGCATGGAAATTACGATACATATTCCTTTTGTCTTTCGCGTTAGAATACACTAGGCCGTTGTTCCAAATATCAGATAAATATGCATTGATACGTGTAATTAAGAAATGTGATTCATCTAGGTTTGATTCACCTGCAAAACAGTCAAATGGAAAGTATGCATCTACCTTATACTCATTAGAATAATCTTGGTCTCTATTTGAATTTTCTGCTTGTGCAAACTTCATTTTTGTGTAAATTGGTTCTCTGATTGCTTCGGGAAAACTGGCTATTTCCTCTGATTCATCATACCACTGATTGGGGATTCTATTTTTTATACATTGGTTGTGAGAACATCCAACACCTGATACATTAACATCAGAAATGCGACTACAATCCAATCCATTCGGAACATATTTGTCACATTCACCGGGGATATCACTAGAGATAAATCCATTGTGAGAACAAATAACATCTTATGCGACATCAGGACTGTTGTCAGGCTTTAACACATTTAAAACTTGTTCCTCATATTTAATTAAGATTTCATGAGAAATAAATGAATCATCAAGACAAGCCACATTTGATAAAATAACATTAGAATTCTGATCAATATTTGGCGCACTCGATATATCTCCCACATATTTGTAAATAATTACATTAGAAACACATGAATCATGGGAACAACGCATATCTGGTAAAATAGTATCATGAATCTGATCAAACTATGATTCATCTGAAACATTCAAATTAATAAGATCTTAATTATAAAATTTAGCATTACTTGCAACGAAATGAACATTAGTTTTACAAACTAACTGTATGTCTCCAATTTTACCACATTTAAAATACTTAGAATTACTAAATACGCATGAATTACATGAGTGAACTTTGCCACAGGACAAACATTTTCCAAACTTGTGCTCATCTTCGTGAACCGTTTCATAACTCCTCAATATATTGTTATATGCATAACCTTGACTACGCATTAGATTTAGATGACGTAATAATTAATTGGAATTCTTGATATGCTGACGAATCATTTTATGAAATATTCCTCCTTTATAGCATTTGAAATTTGCATATTTTACATGGTCTAATAATATTCCATTGAGAGTTGAGAAGGAAAGTAAAATCGGTTTATCTGGAAATTCCAGAATTTTTGGTAAGTTGTAGGCTTCCGATGAGCCATACTATTAATTTTCTCAACATCTTCCTTGGTCATAGTTCAGATTTCGAACCTTTCCATATAATTCTCATAAAAATCTGAGTATATGTCCAACTGTTCCATCACAGGTTCCATCGCGACAGAAATGTGATGATTATTTCTTTATTTATTTAAACACATAAAGATTGGTACAAGGAGGCATTAAATATATATGCACCAATATTCTGCATTAAATTTGGGCCGGGAGATCAAACCGAAGCAGGTAGTTGACTTACAGAGCCACTCCACGAGCCTTTTGACCTACAGGTTTAATCCACAAGGCGGTGGAGCAAGGTGCGGAGATGCAGCCCTATAGTAGCCGTGGACAAATAATTCATCAGTACGACGTTTGTTCAGTCAAGATACTGGTCAAGAAGATGGGCACAAGTTTAGAAAATGAATGTCCTGTGGGAAAGTTAACTCATGTAATTCATGTGTATTTCCATTTGATTGTTTTGCAGGTGAATCAAACCTAGATGAATCACATTTCTTAATTACACGTATCAATGCATATTTATCTGATATTTGGAACAACGGCCTAGTGTATTCTAACGCGAAAGACAAAAGGAATATGTATCGTAATTTCCATGCAGGTCACATCATGGAATGCCTCGAATAATATATCGGTTGGTATCCCCGAATACTCACATTTAATAGTCGAAGTGTGACATATAAGATGATGATGCAAATTGTGGACGTCAAATTGGTCATAACATTAAGATATAAAGACTCTACATTATTTCGTGGAGGAGGATAGTGTTTGAAAATCCATGGTTTTTATTGATTTCCATGGATTTCAGTACACAACCAATATGTTGAACGTATACAATTCCATGACCCAGGTGAATCTGTTTCAATTTCAGTTGTTAATTCTAATACTAATGAGCATGTTCTAGATCATACAGAATCTGTATCCAATACACAGTCTGACAGACATACAATGAACCTAAAAAGAAGACGTTCAATCGATTACAGAAACTTAGATTCAAATTTAAGCTGCGGTGGTTGTGGTGTTTGTATGAAATAATGATTGTTTTGTACTTGATTGGCTACCTGATTTTTAATTCTTAATACAATACTTTCGTTTGTGTTCACCTAGTTCTACCTCACTTAAAGTGCGTTATTTTTGGGATAATCCGAATACTCCTCATTATCACACCCACATAATCGATCTTCGGTGTCAAATGAATTATCAGACAATGTAAAATGATAAGACGGAATAAGAAGTAAAAATTACATTTTTACTCATTATAATTACTTCTGCTTTTAATTCTATGTGACGACCATTCAATGTAATATTTGTTTTAATATCAGTGTGCTATTTTATTCGGTAAAATAATAATTTATTTCAGTGTGATATTTACTGAAGATATGATATTCTTGCATTAAATTAACGTGAATTATATCCAGCATGACATGCGACGTACGATTTTGCTATACTGTCATGTGACGTTTAACTAATTAATAATCAAGTGTGTTTATAAATCAATATATAAATGAGAGCACTTCCGACTAGAGAGATTGTCGTATTTTGGGGTTGAAAAATCTTCATTTGTACCAGCTCACTTCGCGTCGTAGGAATTGCAGTGGTTCCTCGGTCTCGAGTATAAGTAATAAGCGATGCGGATATAATATGAGTAGAAAAGCATTTGTCCTCCATCATTTTTATCAATATTAATGAAATCCGAATTACGAGGCTTATTGTTATTGGTACGTAATCTGAATGTGACCAATCTTGTCACATCTGGCGCTTCGAAGAGCACATGATTTCTGAGTGGAATTTATCACTTGAAAAACATCCACCAAGCTTACAACCCACCTTTATTTACCGCTTTCGAATTGGTCGAACTATCGCTGTTATTTCCGTGAGAATTACAATAAACCGGAATGTATACGATTTGGAGAATGTAGTTGATTACAGAAATATATATTAAATTGCCATTTGTGTTAATGGCACAATACACTGAATATGGCCCCATTTTTGTAGTCATAATATTTTAGAAATAATATAACGACTCGGTCATCAGTGTTAACAGTGCTTTGTATAGCAAGTTAAATCACAAGATCATTTATCCTGTGGTTATTTCACAATGAATGAAAAATAATTGGTTGTTCCTCTAAATTTATCAATTTGCTAGATATATTGTAATTTAGTAGTATAGAGAGATAGGAAGTGTGGGTTTTCGTATTTTACTCACAACGCAATGAGTGTTAAATGGATTAAATGAAAACGAACTCCATTTGAGATAAGATATATGATCCGAAGTTGCAAGTCATCGATGAGATGTTTTGAAAAAGCACAAGAGTAATTTGAAGTGAAATAAAATAGCTACTCTTCATACTGTAATTTATTACTGTATACACTAATATTGTAGGTTATTTTTCCAGCATAGTTTACTCATTTCTCTAGGTACTTTAGTAGATCTTCACAACTTTCCAAACAAAAATTGGTATTTTTAAGCAAGCATTTGGATCTGAACACACGACCTGGATGATAAATACAATAGGACAGTACTGCTGAGCCTTATTTATTTGTTGGGGGAATAATAATACCGAAGCGAGAGTTGGGAATGCGAAACTAATGGTTGGATAATAATGTCCCGATGTAACGCTGTGATACGCGGGATATTTGTCGATATTGCTTCCGGTAGTTGGTTGCTCTCAATTATTTTTAGGGATCTTACTTCCCTCAACCGGTTTTGAATGTTCCATGAATATTTAGTTCTGGCACTGATACTGTTATCCGTAGAACCATATTGATATCCGACTTGGGAGAAAACCTAATTAATCACTGAGAGATAACAATCAAGAGCACCGACAGGGGAAACTACTTGGATGTGTGAACGTCGTCTTGCGTTAAGAAAACTTGCACGAATATAGGCGCGAGCGCTGGTGAAGGCAACTAACAGATCCCGATATGTGCGTGACGGAAACATACGATGAGACAGACGTTACTGTGGCTACGCTTGATGAGACTTCCCTCGTCATCACCTAGGGTTTATCACTATAATGCAATCCACCGAATTCTTTCCTATATCTGACCCACCATTCACCTAGTACATCAGGTGCGGAGTGGTTCTGTCTCAGTCCGGGAGGCGAGATCTGTCAATACACATCGATTACAACTTAGGGCAAACTAGCTCATACTGAGTCCCTACTCTACTCTCCAAACAAGTGCCCAAGGTAACCCAAATAGTAAAAGAAAGCAAGTCGAACCAAGTTGTGGTGGCCCTGAAAAGGGCCGGTTTCACGTTCTCTAGCTCTCCAGTCACACGGTCAAAGCACTTAAGGCTTCACCTTGTCGGTCTTCTTGGGCAGCAACACTGCTTGGATGTTAGGCAGGACACCACCTTGGGCGATGGTTACGCCACCGAGGAGTTTGTTCAACTCTTCGTCGTTGCGGATGGCCAGTTGTAAGTGGCGAGGGATGATACGGGTCTTCTTGTTGTCACGAGCGGCATTGCCAGCCAACTCAAGAACTTCAGCCGCCAAGTACTCAAGGACAGCTGCCAAATAAACAGGGGCACCAGCCCCGACACGTTCTGCGTAGTTACCCTTGCGAAGGAGGCGATGGACACGACCAACTGGGAACTGCAGACCAGCACGGGCTGACCGCGTTTTCGCCTTAGCACGAGACTTTCCACCTTTACCGCGTCCACTCATTATCAGTCAGAGCCGAGGAACGTGCACGCCAGCTCACGCGTGCACGAGAGTATTTATAATAAAATTAACAGCATCTAGACTAACGTGTTCACAGATAACTCGTTAACAGTTAATTGGTTGAATTAATTCGGCTTTGACCTTGTCACTTTAAGGTCACTCCTGATTGGTCGTAGACAGAATGTGATAGAGAAGACCATTTTCTATTTTTCCGGCCAGCTTTCTCTTATGATCTTGTCGGAATGGTCATTAACTGAGCCTAGTGAGGAAAACTCTCAATTGGGTTTTCCTTACTAGTTGAGTCTTAACTAATGTGTGAGATTGTATGAGAAATTCCCACCTGATTAGCAGCAATTTGTTGTAATCCGGTCAGTTCTCGGTTTTTAAGGTTTGCAAAAATATTATTTTCATAAACTGTACAGTACTCTATAACTGACTTCACTATCAAACGGGTGACCACTAATGTGACGTTTCTTAACCAGTGTTCAGATGATGTTAGTTTAGGATTGCTCACCTAGCTGTCAAGAGTTTTTCCGTACGTCATTAAATGAGTGGTGATGAAATGTCTCGTCTCAGAGGTGAGTAAACCAGATTGTGAGTAGTTGGTTCCATAGTACTAAGATCTCATCAAGTTGTAAGATGTGATAACGTCCGTATTGGTGGTGGTACTCTTCCAAATATTTTACCCAACATTTATAACTCAATAATCGCAAGTTGTCTGAGGATAGTAGTTTAGTCTCCCCTTTACTTTAGAAATGAGGAGATAGATGATCTTAAACCTGTAATTCGTAGTCAATTTTGTTTTGTTTGATTCTATTGTTTTCTGCAGTATGGGCGTCAATTGTGTGCACAACATCTGGACAGTAGTCTACTGTGAGTAAGCTTTCCTGATGTAGGCTACTCGATCATGGCTTTTTCGGATGTGTCGCTTTGAAGTTACCACGGTCCTGGGAATGTTGCATCGAACTTTGTTAATGGGGACTTTCCAGTGTATATTGAACTGTTGTAGCTTGACCAATGCATTGATCTTGTCACCAGCTGTCTTCTAACTGTTGGCTTTTAGTAGTCGTACGACATTTTCTTGTTGGGTGATAGTGAGACGTTGTAGTAATCGGAGCACTGAGGATATATAGACTGTTTCTCAGTAGCCAATAACGAAATATTGACTCATAGTGCATCAATAAGTAGAGGTGATTAGTTACGTTGTCTGCTTTAGTCATTTGGAGGGTCTCGTCCCGGTTGGTCTGCTGGCTAGAGGTACATCTTAGCGAATGGATGGGTTGTGCTTGGGCTTTATTAACCGCTGTTACCCGTGTTTTTAACGAGATATTTAGTTAGTGCTTTGATTAGTTTTCGTGTGAATATTACTCTGGGTATCAGATATTAGAAATAACTGATCATTTTAACTGAGGTTTGTTTTGTTTTTAGGTGTATGCTAGTTGTTACATTTCTGAACGCAGTGTGATGAGTGATATGGACTGTTGAAACAGTGCTTGTAACTTGAGACAACCAGATGCTCAACACATCGTTGGCATAAAATCCTATATAAGCGAGATGTGCTGTGGCTACTCCCTGATACTTGCCTTTTTAGTGATGGGTTGTGCTATCTATATGAAATATAAGTTTTCGTTTATAAATATCTTAACTGCATTTCTCACGTAGTTTTGGGTTACTGAGAGGGGTTATAGACGTCGTAGTTGAGTCTACTGATTAGGTGGACGGATGTCTATTGAGATTGTGGGGTGTTTTGCTGGGTGGGGTGATTAGAACTAGTGATGTACAGATCCGCTTGACATGTGTTTATGCATGTTATGCTGACTAACTTCACACTACATTGAAGGTGTCTATGAATAGCCATATGGAACCAATGGATTTATCCATGGATCCACTTCCTGGGATTTTGAGAGCGATGGAAGGATATAAGTTGTGTTTGTCGTTTTGTAGGTAGCTGTAAACTGTTGTTAACCTAAACTGATGCAGATCGAAGTCAGTAAGCGTTGTGCTGAAGATTTTTCTTATCAGTCAAATTCTAAACTTGTATTGCTTTGATTCTATTCTCTGCTACCTTTGGTGTTTTGTCCAGTTCGCTTTACTTGTATAGTGCTATGGTGGCCATTATTATCACTCGTTTCTTGTGCGAGTTTCCTGTTCGTGATAAATTATGTCTATTCAAGAGAATGTACATCAAATATATTTTGTATGTCTGTTTGCGATTTGATTATCCGACCTAACACGCTAACGATTGAGCTATTGGTGTGATTTGGTTAGTGGGATAATAAGGCGGTCTGTTCTTAGTTTTTGTTGTTATGTTCATTGGAAACGTCTCGTGTTTGATACTGCCTCGTTAAGTTATTGAGGAGTACGGAACGTAGGATGTAAGTTTGCAGGGGACTGAAGTTTTTATTCCGCAGAGTAGTAACATGGGCATTCGATGCAAAGTTGTTGTCCGTCATACCCAGCGGGATTTTCGAGTGGTTTCAGTGAGGGACGTGATTGTAATGGCGATGCGTAGTATTGCATGTGTACAGTTTCCTAATTATACGAAGCAATGAAATAATTTAGTTACGCTACATATGTAGTTACTGTCCTCAACTGTTATTCTAACTAATGACCTTCATTCGTATAGGATATTGCCGACACTGCAGATTAGGAATTACCTACTGCTTGTGGAAGCGCCTGGGTTTTCCCATACCGAACATTATGTTTAGGGCACACAACTTGGTGATATTATGGGAACTAATAATGTAAGACGCGGGATTGTAGTATGCGTATTCCCCAGACCACGTGGCTGGTGTATACGTGTGTGGCGATTGTTGCAATTGCTGGTTATGAACCACTCTATTTGACAGCTAAGTCTTATGCGAAATGTTATGGTGAGGATTTATGTAGATTGTGAGGTATCGTTAACGGTCTGGATCAGTGGGACTATGCATCTAGTTAATGAACCCTTGAGATTATTTTTACTTATTTTGAGGATATGCAGTATATACTTGTGTTCTTACGGTTTGCTTGACGAAAGATTTCTCTAATACCATGTTTAATACGAAATATTTACCATAAGGACGTTAAGAAGTTCCATACCTTATTTATGAAAATTATATTTAAAGTAATCTCAATGTTTGGTCCATCAAACTTGTCTGGAACACTTCAGGGTAATTGGTGGTCAAAATCAAAGTTGTAAAAGAATAGATAACGTCTAGCAAACAAATTTGTACTGGATGCTTATCTAATCGTACTCAGATTTTGATATCGGTCTCTGGAATTATTTCATACATAATTTCCACGAATTGCGTTTTCTCTATACTCGGCGCCCAAACTACGTTCGGACAATCACTAATATTCATATATCTACCGTACCGTTTTACCAAAGATTTTGTCTTCAATATTATTGATAAAATTATTTCAAATCTGTTATTGTTCACTGCATTTGCAACATGTGTGTCTCCAACGCTCATTGTCAATGTAAACACATATTCTTATTTATGACCTAATTGTATGGTGCTGAAAACCAATCACTTCTTGAAATTATTAAATTTCAGATTCCCTAGTTTTAGGGAGAGGACTGAATTCGCAGCTGTACGATCATTAACTTGTACCCGTCTAAATAAGTTAGAAGTGTGTGATTGATGTGTTTACTCTAAAGTTCTTCTTCTTTTCTAATCGAGCTCGAAACTAAAGAAGAAAAACATTAGTGCGTGTTTAAAAAACATCTTGTAAACGTGTGTGAGTTACACAGAAAAGGCTGTAGGGGCATGTCGGAACGAAAACTCCGGCAAAAAGAATTTGAAATACATTAGCACGGAATTCTGATTACTTGATTAAAAGTGTTTTCTTTAAAAAATATGACGATATGCACATAATGAAGTTCATCCGACGTTTTTCGGCACCCTAGTAAACAAAACTATCGACCTTACTGAACACGAATAACAAGAAAAATTAAATTCTCGGTGGAAATGGTCATTTTAATTTCATGCGTATGTTACTTCATGACGAGGTTACAAATGAAGATGGCTTCATGTCGGTTCATATTGTGACGTGCTGATGATTTGTCGAAATCCTGCAGCCATCTCTATCCGTTAGGATCAACATGGTCTGTATCATTAATGAATGCTTACTAAACTATTTATCATAAATGTCTATAACTAATTATCTAAGTTTATGATGGAAGGTTTGAGTTGGCTCGTTACTGATATTTTATAACTCTTTGTTGTTTTATGTGTATCCTAAGTTAATTGCCTTCGTACACCGGAGCGTGAATCCTTCTATTTTATCTAATTAGATCCCTAACATTTGTATGCTTCATCAGATGTTGATCACCAGTATAAGGTTGTGGTGATTGCTGAGAGTCTATTAATATCAACAACCGTTGAAGATCTAGAGGGTGGTTTTCTTGAGCTAGGCTGAAGGTCCTACGTTCAATACTTGGCTGCAGCGTCTTAGAAGCTTACTCCAGGGGGGTCCTATAAGAAAAATGCCCTTATAGTGCTTTGAGATTTTCAATGCCTGTCTAACTTAGGTTCGTTCGTGATACTAATAAAAGGAAATACTTTAATTAATTACGTAAGATAAATTAAGCTGTTTAGATGCTTGTGCGCTCTAAATGATCCACTTTCGCTTGGCTTGTTATGGAATATGAGACTAAATAACTTCCATATCTGGTTTCATTATGGGTTTTTCGTCATTGTCCTGGATTCTATCTGAATGGATTCAACGTAGTTGAATACTCCGATCATCTCTCTGATTCTGAGGTAACGCTCCATTAGTCACGACAACACATACATTCATCAAAATCGAAGATGACTAATGCAAAGTACTCATTGATCATACAGTTGTATTTTCGAAATTTTATTCACTTTAACTTGTGTTACAGATGGAGAAGTTTGGCGTAATTTGTTTAATCTATTCGATAAAATCTTCAAAAACATTGTCCAAACAGACTGCCATAATTTCACAGTAATTCTTCAGTTCCTTAACAAATCTCGATAGCATATATTATCCTCTACAACGCGCTTTCTACCAACAATAGTGCTGTTAAATGTTTTAAACCCGCTTTCGAAATCCATTAATATGGAATGCACTTAAATCGGGATAAAATTAAATGTATTGTCCGTAGGAAATGATTTTGAATAGTCACTTGTGCAAGATTGTAGATAGCCATCACGAAAGGCCAACAGTAAAATTGTCACAGATTCTTATTATCGGTTAATTTATCTCCCTTACCTCAACCTTCGAAAGCATTCAACGAAATGATTATGAGTAAATACCAGTGTATGTAATTAGCGCACCGCCAATACTGAGACTTAGATATAAGTCCTTACAAAATAGTATGTTAGAAAGTTCTACTGGGATACACAGATTTATTGAATTCAATGATAAATCATTGTCAATATTCTCGCGCTCAGAAATTGCTTACATCAAATTATCTCATAAACCACTAACAAAATTCCCTAGCGTGAGATTTTACTCAAACACCTGAGCCCAGAAATTTTCGGGCAGACAAAAGTAAAAACTAAGGGAAATTAAATTCATTGGTATTTTCTATCCACATGCAATAGATTTTAAGACCACACAGTGAATCATACTAGGGCATTCAAACAAATGACCTTGACCGTCAAAAAGCACCAATCCAGAAGATTTTGGTAAAAAAACACGTCTGGATCTACTTCTTGTCATACCCTTTGTTTGCAGGATTATGTATCACAGAATAGGGGTGTGTTTTTTGTCGCATTTATCAGTAAACCATTGTGTGAATAATTTATAGGTTTGGGAACAAAGAACTAACGTGTCTGACCAAATTATATGAAATTGACCGGACTGATTATTTTAAAAAAAAAAATGATTTCGTGTAGATGTGAATCCCAACGCGACTTTTTGATTAGAAGTAGATATAAACGTGAGCAGTTCTCCTCAGGTTTTACACAGGCATATAATTGTTTTTACATGCAGATGTGTGTAATATTATATCAACTAAGGCCATTCATGAGTCAATCATAATGATTCAATTTACGCAATTTATATTTATGAATGGAAATTAATTATCTGCTCACTTTGCGGTGACTAGTTGAAATTGTTTTAATTTACGGATTGACTCAGTTTAAAAAGTTAGTCAAAATTAGGGGCTTATACTTAGCTACTTTGTTCTAGAAATGCAATCCTACAACTGCGCAAGGGGGTGGGCATTGCAGTAAATACCTATTTGTTTCACAGGTTGAAACCACGAGTCCATTGAAGCTAGACCATAAAAAACTTGGAAGCACTGGACGGCCGTTTCGTCCTAGTATGGGACTCCTCAGCAGTGCGCACCCACCAAGCCGGTTTACGCACATGACATTCGAATTTCGTCCTCTCAACTTAACGAACAAAACGTCCACTGCGAGAATTCATTGCGTAGGACCTCCATTGCAGTGGCTGTATACGTGTGACCATGTGAGAGTATCCTGAGAGGGAGAGCGAACTCTCTTCACCTTGGATTAGAAGCTAGTCGTACGAATTTGTTTATTCTGTCATGTCATCTTCGTTCCCTTTTGCGATACTTGTCTTGATACAATATCAGAGAGAACAAAACTCCATCAAAATCATGCACCTGAGCCACAAATCTCCACCATCTCAGTATTCTTAGCATTTTGCCTTGATTAAATTTTTGCCATGACCGTACGTGAATACAATCACTGCTGAGAATTGGAGACATGTTTGTTCCCCTGTCTTCATTAACAATACATAGGAAAATATTGCTATTTCCAAGATGTCCACTTTGTGTTTTATATAGAGAAAGCCTTAGCTAGTTGACTTTGATACTGCGGTTTCAGACTAAATTGTTGATTTGGATGCTATGATGCTATAGTAACCACTATAGAGATAATCATTTCATGAGAAACCAAATAGTTTGTTCATTCCAGTTAAATTGAATAGATTACTTCACATAAATGTTAGATATTAAAGATGCCATAGGTATTCGGAATTACCAGTAATACCGTTCTAATCGAAGTATGCCAACTCAGTCGAATCCGAAGTCAGAAACGAAGAGGTTCGAAGATATATTTGGAATGTTATTGATATATCAAGAAGCGTTTGATCTAAGCTGGCTAACTGCTGTAATTGATGCGTACCTTTTCATGATCTGGTGCGGATGCGTGACCGAGCACTTTCAGCTAGATGTGTTTGGTAAAACCAAAGTGGTCAGTACCAATGTCGAGAACCTACAGGACCACTTATTTTGGATTTATTTACTGCTACTAGATAATATCTTGAAATGCTTTGTGTGGGCTCTAATGTTGTCCAAATAATGATCAAAGCTTCTCACTTAAAACAAGCTCCAAGTAGTCAGCGTCACGAATTAATGATATCGAAAAATGTTGTCCGATCGAGTGAAATTATTGTACAAAAACTGAGTTTTCACACAAGATACAATGTCTTTTTAACATAGTTTAGAAGAAAATCATTCTGGCTATAATACATTGGAAACAATATACAAACTGAAAGGAGTGAGTATTAATACGTTCATGTACCATAATCCATATACAACAACCTTGGTGATGATCCTGGATACTAAGGCGCATAGAAAACCTGGCTGACATTAACACTATGAAGTCTATAACCAGATGACCGTAACGTAAATTGCTTAGCCTTCTAATTAAACGGGAATGAACACGTTCATTGCGAAATAGAATGAAATACACAAATAAAGTAGTAAACGTGATACTCAGTTTATTTGAAACTCAACCTTAGTACTGATACCTACAAAGTAGTGTTACTGAAAATGATCTATACATCTGATTTACGTTGCGGATTTCCCACTAAATAAATGCACCTCATCTACACGTAGCCGATCGGTCTGGGAAAATTCGACCAAGAGTGTCCACTGTCCAGTGATTAAGAGTGAATATATTCAATACATACTCCACATAACTATATAAATACGAATGTACAGCTCAAGTAAATGATTGCGTTGAAAAAATTCTCTTCGTTGAAATCCCTTCTTCTGATACCGTGGATCATTTTTTTGTTAGCAACATTTCCGGATACCGTTCCAGTCGACAGATTCCTATATTCAAATAAAATCCTTAAGAACTTTCCTTTTATGCCCCCTATTTCTCAATACGAATGATTTTCGTTCATAAATCCGATATTTAACCTTAATAAACAAACTGACAAAGCACTACACAAAATTAGGACTTTCGGACTAATCGCGTCGTTCCTACTAGAGACATCTATGATGTATAATAACATGTCAAATAGCGACCCGGTCGGTGTAATTTGCAACATCGTCTTGCATAGTAAGTTATTCTAAATAAAACTGACTAAGAACGCAGAAAACTTCAATGAGCGACAATTTAAAACGTTATTCTACATCTTATCAGACTACATGCCAAAATATATCGTCATTGAAGGTCCTTAAGCAGATGCACAGCCTGAGCGCCAACACGGAGGTCGGACCGATATTGAAACAGACGTATTGACCGCCGAACATGCCCGGCTCATGATAAGCAGAACTTACTTACGACTTACACCATACTGTAACAAAGTAGACAACCTGACAACGATAACCATCTGCATACGCACTTACCGTCGTCTTGGTTACTCGTGACCACACTTCCTAGGGGAATTAGTACTTTATGACTATACAGTTCGTCGAGATGAGGTCGCTTCATTGAATTCCTAACGACTATCGCGCCACGAATATCTAACCTCGATCCAATTACAAACAGAATGCCCTGTTCCTCTGGCTGGCAGATCTCAAACGGTAGTTTTAACGGGAAAGATGGCAGGTCCTCATACACCCTCGTCACAATACACATGGTTTTTAATGATGGTTCGCTATACCCACCACGCACGCACAGCACGACGGAACAGTTTCATGAATACATAGGAGACGGTAATCAAATTTTAGTGGCCCTAAAAAGGGCCTTTGCATCGTTCTCTGGGTTCCAATTCATATTTGCTGTGTTTAGGCTCGTTCACCACGGATACGTCGTGCCAACTGGATATCTTTTGGCATAATAGTGACACGCTTAGCATGGATAGCACACAAGTTTGTATCTTCAAACAGTCCAACCAAGTACGCTTCACTGGCCTCCTGAAGAGCAGACACGGCTGAACTCTGGAATCGTAGATCGGTTTTGAAGTCTTGGGCAATTTCTCGGACCAAACGCTGGAATGGGAGTTTACGAATCAGAAGTTCGGTACTCTTCTGGTAACGACGGATTTCTCGGAGTGCGACGGTTCCAGGTCTGTACCTATGTGGCTTCTTCACGCCCCCGGTAGCTGGGGCACTTTTGCGCGCAGCCTTGGTGGCTAGCTGCTTTCGAGGCGCCTTACCTCCAGTTGACTTGCGAGCGGTTTGTTTAGTTCGTGCCATTCCGAAACACCGAGAGACGATGACAACACATTAACCCAGTCACTCGTATTATATATATAAGTGGGGCATATATTGACCAATCAGCACTTAGAAAATTGACATAAATGACTTCGTGTCATTTCTATTTGATGTCAGAATCATCCACTTCTCTATTGGTCCATTAGATAATTATGACCTAGATGTGAATGTCTACTTCATTCAGCCTTGAAATTTATTAACCTATCGCTTGAGCTCTAATACCGTGTTTCTTTATAGGGTTCAGACTGATGGTTTTCCAACCAGTAATATGAGTTACGTTTAATGTAGTATTATTTACTTACATAAACCGATAATATAGTATATTTGCTGTTCTATTCACGGAAAAGTTTCTTCATTGGGTCACGTAGTTAGGCTTAAAGAACAATTCGACTAAATGATATATTAAGATATCGCTGTTGCACTTAAGGTCACCCACATTTGTTTTGATAATCTGAGCTCTCTTGTGAAGTTGTTACTACTAGCTACAGATTTGTTACATCTCTATATTGGGATGGATCTGGTAATCAGTTACTTGATTAAAACTTAATAAATATTACGTCGATCTAGTAATTGATCTGTTTATGAGGTTCTCTGTCGCTTTTCTCATTCTGGTAGGTCATGCAAAACGCAATTTTGTATTTTGGAGATCTAATGGCCATTCATTTCTTATTCATGAATCTGTTTTACTTGAACGTTCTTATCAGATTGTATAATTAGAGGTTAAGAATCTTCATCTATTGAGTTGGTTGGGCCACGTGTTGCCTATGCCCGAACACCGATTACCACGACGTGCAATGCTGGCTATTGTTGGAGATGGTTGGAAGAAAGTTAGGGACGGTCAAACCAAAATGTGGTATCAGTGCATGAGGTCACTAACTTCTAGTCTTATTCATGATGGTAGATGCAGACTATTTGGTTGGAGTCCTCGTGACTATCGTATCAAATGGTTGAAGACCTTGGGTGACATGGTTCAGAATCGATCACAATGGTGTAGTATATACACTTTCTGTCTTCCTTTAAACTATGACATTAAAATCGCTTCACATCTTCCCGTACTAAGTCCTCATATTCAATCTTTCTTTTATATGTTACCACCACTGAATTCACTACTTCTATGAATTCGGTGTTCATCTTATTGTGCTAATGAAGTATGGCAACTTGGACCGATGCACATGTGTGCCTGGTCCTACGTTGTAGCTGACTGATTGTATAATTAGAGATAGGACTGTTAATAACTGGTACTATTTTTGTGATGTTTCTACAATACTAGTTGTAATGTGTTCCTTAACAAAATGAGATTCATAGTAACTCAGTTTGTTGAAATAAAATTGTACTTTTTGTTCGTGAACTTCAAACATATACACGTATTAACTAGTGAATATTGATTGCCGCCGGAATAATCAATTTACCTGAGATCACAAGGCATAAGTAGTGTCGGTTGCGAAACACAAGATCTGTTGTTATTACGTAAATAAATCTTCACCTACCGTCTTACTTTTTTCATGTGCGTCGAGTAATATCAGTTCTATTCCTTCATACATGGGAAGTAAATTATTTGAGTCCGAATCGCATACAAATAACATTGACAATTCATCTATGTACCTGATCCTATCAAGGTCTACTACACAACCCAGATTACATCATAGTGATTGTTGATGTAATAAGTGACCATTTAGTACAATAACTGTTGAGATTAAATCGTAAATGAAAGTGAACCAGCAAATACTAGAAAGCTATCAGAACATGCTAAATTTAAAAAAAACAACAGACGAAATCTTCCAACGTTGCTCTATGAGTTACTTCAATATAGTTAACTGATATAAGCAAGTGAATGTCTGTCTATCACTAATATTAATGTTTAGTTGTATCGACTTACTAGAAAACAGACAGCCATAGATATCGTGATTATAAAAAAATCAATATTACATCTGTACGTAGTATTACGGTATTGGAATGTATATTGAATGTCTATCTGCGATTCTAGTTAATGACCAATCGGATTATAATAAATCGGCTAAACTTAAATAATCTATGCTATTCCGATCAATAGCTCATGGGCCTTGACAACAATAGCACTGGTGTTTATTATCTCAGTACTAGAAATTAACTAAATAAATATCCGTAACGCGGCATCATGAGCGGACGGGGAAAAGGTGGTAAGACGCGCGCTAGGGCAAAAAGTCGATCAGCTCGTGCTGGATTACAATTTCCTGTTGGTCGTGTTCATAGACTCCTGAGAAAGGGCAATTATGCTGAACGTGTTGGAGCTGGTGCTCCAGTTTATTTAGCAGCCGTTCTAGAGTATCTAGCTGCTGAAGTGTTGGAATTAGCTGGCAATGCAGCAAGAGACAATAAGAAGACACGTATAATTCCTCGTCATCTACAATTAGCTATAAGAAATGATGAAGAATTAAACAAATTATTGGGTGGAGTTACAATAGCACAAGGTGGAGTTTTACCAAATATTCAGGCTGTACTTCTTCCTAAGAAAGCTGAAAAACCAAAAACATAAGAAGACATTTGTGAGTTTATACACTCATTAATTTGTTTCACAGTAATTTAATTTTGAACAAACAATAAATAAAGTAAATGTGTAAATATAAAAACGATGGAATTCTTTATGCAGATATTGGGTTTTCGTGCTGGATATGTAGTCCCTGTAGTTAGTTAGAAGAAAACAAAATGTTGGATTTAAAATACATCTTACTTACGCCTGTTACTCCTAATGGAGCATAGGTCGCCGACCAGCATTCTCCAACTCAATCTGTCCTGGGCCTTCTTTTCTAGTTCCATCCTTTAAAATACGTCAGAAAACGACAAATTAGTATTAGATCCATTTCATCAGTTGTAAAACTGCCTCGATATCGTTTCTGGTTGAACGTCGATTACTTTTGATGGTGATTGATTAAGGCTTCTAAAAGATGTCTTCCGTGTTACATGGTATATCTGTTCGATATATTAGCAAGGTCAAATCTCAACACCCATATCTTGAGACGTTACTCAGTCAAAAGCTGATATGCAGAGGTATTTATTTAATGGATATTAATTGTCCATATTACTGATCGGAATTAACTGTTGATTTGAATACCGATTTGATCTAATTCAGATCAGTCGTCACGTGATGTATTTATGAGTAGGTATTATGTTTTGTCATGCTTCAAGTCATGAAATTACTTTAGTTGTTTATGTATGGTATTCTGGAAAGTGTTTATGATGGCCAAAAGGAAATATCATATTTTAGTGTGGCATATCCTATGATAGAAAATGCTATAGGATCTACTTCGCTTTCTCAGACTTTAGACTGCTGTTGAAAGACGTTTTTCCCTCTCTCTAAAGTTTCCGTAGTATTTATGTAATTCGATAGTAACAGCACAGCAAATTATGGTATTGAGTAGAAATAAACAACTATGAGTATGAAAACTAGGTTTATAATCGGCAATTTAAAAAGTTTTAAGGCGTATGATATTTTATTTATCTGTGATAAATTACTTTAGCCACACAATGTCTCATGTCTGGTTATGATGCAAGTAGGGATTTACTGGTCAAAAGTGATATTATCAAGTAAACCAGTACTAAGTTTTATCCAAATTAATAATCAGAAACCCTTAAGTTGTAGACTAAATAAATAAATAATGCATCAAGTTTGGTAGGAAAATGAAACAGTCTGAAGAAAATCTAATTTTTATAGGAATAATAATTTCTAAAGCTCTTTTAGAATTAGGAGGAAGATAATTTACTTCTATATTTGAATCTAATTATACAGTTTTAAAAACTTCATATAAGTGGCTGATCTACTATTCAAAAGACAATATAGTGTGTACTCTAACAAACTTCTATCAGTTAAATTTACTTCAAATTCCAAAAATTAATTACGCCTGTTACTCCTCGTGAAGGAGCATAGGCCACTCACCAGCGTTCTCCATCCAACCAGCTCAGTGGCCTAGTGGTTAAGTGATCGCGCGCGGAACAAGTAGGTTCTGGGTTCGAATCTCGATGTGGATGTGTACAGCTGAGGAGTCCCACAATAGGACGGGTCCCAAAAATATTACATAATTTATGTGGGTTATACTTTTAACCAGCAACAGGCATTCGAGATTTCTGTGTATGACGTTCCTTAAATAAGTGGTAAGGATAGTTGATTCGTCTATAATTAACATATTTAATAATTACTAAATTAGCATTCGTCAGTTTATTACGACTAAAACTTGATATTATTCAATGGTCTTAAACATTACAAAGAGTCTTGTTAAATATTTAAAGTGAGTTGACCTAGAGACTTTTACGTAAAGTGGAAACATGTTAGAGACATACAGCAAGTTTTAATGGCCTGAAGGAATGAATATCTATCTGTCGTGTTCCGTATACTACACTTAGGCTAAACCTGTTCGAGCTATAGTGGTAATAAAAGCCAAATACGGATTGAGTTGGATTAGTTTGCCGCAGGCATCCGTTTACTCAGATAGACAAGCATTACTACATTTCAAAATAGACAATATGTAGTGTGACAAAGGGACAGGCATCGGATAAATGGTGAGTGACAGACAAAAACACAAAGCGCATAAGAGCAGAATCACAAGGAAATGAACACAAGACGCATATTTGCTGAAGGTCACAATTCACTACGAAAAGAATACAATTCCTATGAATGCAAAAATGACCCATTAGTTTGCTGTAGGTCTTAGTCCCAAAGTTGGATGAATCATGTAGCAGCACTAAACTCTACAAAGTAAACATAAGAATAAAGAATTACTAATTCATATTAGCCATAACAAGTTATTCCACGTAATTGTACCGATAGGAATAATGCAGTTTATTGCTCACTGATACTGTCTACTACTTACGTAGTTGAAGTAACGACGACAGGGGATATGAAGTCTACTTACCCTTTTATCAATTAACTTTGAATTCACTAGCTGTTCATTACTTCCCAAAAGGTTGGCTTTATTTCGAGATAAATCTTATCGTCGACTTGGTTGAAATTACTTCTTATTGATAAAAACACACATCTTGATTTCATTTCAGTTAATAAGTCGAAATTTAGTAATGATTTCATTTGATAATAAGTTGCATCAGTCATTATTATGATCACTTCAAAAAACATATTACTTGAAAACTGCTCAAAATAGTAATGGAGGTCTGGTTATAAATTTTTTCTTGGCTTCATGTTAATTCTTCTATTTGTAAGATCAACCGAAGCCAATACATATGGCTGTAGAGAAGACAAATTTAAAAGAAATCTCAGTTAATAATAGTTTGTCTGAGTAGTTGCTTCATAGTTTTGCGATAGATCTAGTATTAGAAAACCGGTTGGTGAATATTGTACTTTTTTGATTTTTCTTTGTATTTGTGTTTACAATTAAGGTAGATGATCGGTTCTATTATATATTAGTTTCAATCAGTTTCGGTCTAATCCAAACCTAGTTCGGGTTACATTCATTTGTAATTGTTGACTTTACTATCCTTCTAACGTTTTACACTTCAGACATTCTATGTGAGTGTTTCTGAGTGAAATTGAAAGAGCTAATTTCCAGTGGGTGATGTAATTTTTTCTAGATTTGTTTGTTTTCAGTTAAACTAATCATCTGTATCGGGAGCGAAATGGTTATTCATCAATATGATTAGGCAATAGTCGTTATTCATCAAATGTTTGATGAACATAGAAATGTAGAGCATTAAATTCTAACTTATGTATCGTATATGACGAAAATACATAAATGTTTCATGAACCGATCACTGTTAGACCACCATTGAAAATCTGGAAGCACTGGGAGGCCGTCTCGTCTTAGTATGGGGCTCTCAAGCAATACGCATCTATGATTCCCCAGTCGGGACTCGAACCCAGGACCTTTGGTTTTGCGAGCGAACACCTAATCCCTAGACCACTGAATAGGGATCCAATGGTGTTAATATCTAAATTCAATCAATCCACGACTTATCATAATCGGGATTGTGTTAAAGATTCTTACGCATTGCTAAATCTATTAAGACAAAAATTCAAATGAACTCTGACCTATTTAGTCTAGAAACTGACCTTTTTCTATATATTGATTCACTTTGTTGGTCATTTGACCTATGTCTTTGTTTGTCCGAATATGATTAGTTTTATGGAATGGGTGAAAAAGAGACATAGTGTGAAGAAAATAGGCGAGAGAGTAGGATGTGATCTAAGTTAATACTGTAAAATTACATTGGTAAAATGTGGGTTGTCGTAACAGTTTTGAAATAATATGCGACGTGTTTTGTAATCAGATGGATCAATAATCCAAACTTTAGAAAGTTGGTTTGTTCAATCCTGTGTAATGATGTAATAAAACGTTATTTGCCAAGTAATAAGATTTAAAAAAAACACATCGTATACATCAACTTTTATTTAAGGAATTAATGTTGAGAAATAAGCGAGACTGATTTATACAAAGTCCGATCATTGTCAAACAAAGTAATGTATCATTTAAAGTTAGAAAACAATGAAAACTGTTTATGATTGAGATCATGAACCGATTGATGTTAGACCACCACCTTTGGAAACCTGGAAGCACTCGACGGCCATTTCGTCCTATTGTGGGACTCCTTAGCAGAGCTCATCCACGACCTCACCCCCTGCGAGATTCGAATTTAAATTTATTGAGTTGCTAATGGATTGGGTTTGAAATCACGACTATGGGACTGAATATTCAATTTTAATTAACATTACATTCAAATGATTTTTTCGGTCCTATGATAAGTTCAAATGTTTCTCTGCATTTTAGTTGATTAGAAGTAAAGAGTGCAAAGCTTTGAGATGCTTAAATATTTACATCTGTTATTCCTCGTGAAGTAGTATAAGCCACCAAACAGCATTCTCCATCGAACTCTGTCCTGGGTAATCCTTTCCAGTTCCTATTCATCCTTTCCATGTCCGCTCCAATTCTTGACGCAGTGTGCTCCTTGGTCTTCCGCTTTTCCTTTTCACTTCAGGGTTACAAGTTGCAGCTTGCAACCTGATGCAGTTAGGTGATTTCCGTAATGTATGTTCTATCCAGTCCCAACATCTTTTCCTAATTTCCTCTTCAGCTGGGAGTTGGTCTGTTCTCTCCCAGAGTAGATTGTTGCTATTGGTATACGGCCAAAGGACACTGAGTATCTTGTGTAGACAATCGATTACAAATACTTGTACTTTTTTATTATGGTTGTGGTAGTTCCCTAAGTTCCAGCTCCTTACAGAAGAACGGTCTCGACGTTCGCCTTGAAGATTATAACTCTGATATTGGTTAGCAAATGTTTTACGTTCCATATGATCTTAAAGTATACGAATGCTGTCCTTGCTTTGCCAATACTAACCTTTACGTTTGCATCGAATACTCCTTGTTCGTCTATGATGCTTCTCAGGTACGTGAAAGATTCCACGTCTTCCAGAGTTTCTCCATCAATTGTGGTTGGTTTAGTTGATGTTCTCTATGTTGCATTTGAGGATCTTGTTTTTTCCCTTGTGTATGTTGAGGTCTACTGCTACAGAGGCTGCTGCTACATTAGTAGTCTTCATTTTCATTGGTTCGTGTGTTTGGGATAAAAGGGCCAGGTCATGTGTGAAGTTCAAACTGTTGATTATATTCAGTGCTTTCCCTACGATGTCGAGGTCTTCATAATCCAGTCAACCACTCGTATTGCATTAGTCAGCTGTCATCCATGCACAAGTTTGTGCTGTAGTCCGTCAATTAAAATTTTGGATGATGTCGACGATCTCATGTACACCATGATATCGAAGATGGTCCCATGATGTTTTCCTATACACACTGTCAAACGCTTTCTCTTAGTCAAGCAAGTTGATGTATAGTGACGAGTCCCATTCAATCGATTGTTCAAGGGTGATCCTCCTCCTTACTCTCTTGTTCTTCCTCCCTTGAATTTTTTCCAGTGTTTCCATAGAGATGAATTCCTTATGATGATGCTTCTTGAGGCCCGGCAGTTCCTGAAGCGTTGAAGTCAGTGCTCCTTTGATCCCTTTGCAGTTGTCCTCCATCGTAGTTTCTTCTTTCAGCAGATCTTGTAAGGCTCGGAACTTATTATTGAGAGCCATCTAGAATTGGTTGAGTTTGACAGCATGTCGAAGGAAGGTTGTATTGAAGCTTTGTAATGCTGTTTCTCCATTTGTCCATTGCTTATTTAGCTATATTTATTATTCTCGTGAAAATCATACATGAAACAATGCAACGCTTTTTTTATTCAACATCTCATGATCTTACAATTGAGTATCAATTAAAGGTTAATCAAATAGTTTCTATTCCATTGATTTTGTAGTTTACCCTAAGTTATTAAGTCAGAAATATTTGTTACCGAAAAAGAACCAAATTATACTATTAAAATCATCATTGAACGGATGGTGATTTATAGGTGTGACCAGTTTGATACGTAAAGGAATAAAATATTTAAAGGATACAGACACAAATGTAAATTGTTTGAAAGTATGGGCTTCATGAATTGTTTTGATAGGATATTTGTCATTAATATTATAATGATAGTGATTAGTAGTAGTGATCTATTATTTCCTTCGTTGGAGGAAAAGGAATCCATGTTTGTGAGTGAATAACGAAGTGGAGGGCAATTCTAAAACGCTGATATGACAAAGGGTATAGACCTAATTGAACGCATCTAAACTCATAGTTTAAGATACAGTCGTTCATACAAATGTGAATTTTAAACGGTAGCAAAAACTACTCAGAATAGAAATATAATATTCTGGAAGTGGTCGGACCCATGCTGTTTACAATAAGTTATTAAGTCATTGTTATGGAGATTATGTGGTATACAACCGCGTTGTTGAGACTTAGAAATTCGGATTGTGACCTGTACTGTGAAGAACAGATTCTAGGAATATTTAGTTTGAAATTCTATCACTGAATGAATTCTAGATAGCATCTGATCATTTGTGATATAGTTGAAATTGGGAGGATATTCACTGAAGCAATACTAATCACATTTAGAATTGCTGTTATTCGAATTTGATTTTGAGTACCATAATGCGATCTTAGTGGGCTTTATACTAAGCTAAGCTCGTGAGGAGAAAATGAGCATTTTACGATGAGATCATCTGTATACAGAACAGGTTTACCTATGATGAAGTGATTATAGTTATCTATACGAATATTCGTCACTTTTTGAACGAATAGTTTGTCATTTATTCTTATTCACATTGTGAACTTATAACGTGATTCACATCTTACTGATTCGCGTTATTCTACTTAATAAGGTCAACGTCTGAGTATGACTGGACAAGCATTTAGTGTAGATTTGATTGTGAAACATTATATATTCCTTGATAAGTTCGATTTTGTTTATTATCATAAAGTTCAGACAAGTTAGCTGGACAAAACATTGGAACTACTTAAATTTCAATCTCCGATAATCCGAAACATAAATTTCGTTTATATAGGCCATAAGTAACAGAGGACCTAAGACACAGGTTTGTATTACAGCACGAAGAATCATAAAAGGAGTTTATTGTTAACTATTTCGTTACGAAAACTGAGAGCCCGTATTATTTCCACTAGAAAATAAACTCACATTTTCTCAATCATAGATTTTATGTAGAAACGGAAGTTGTTCTCTTAAAAGAATGAGCCAGTGATTTCCTCATTACAGTTCTAATTTTAGTCATTGTTAAACCAAGATATGTACTAAAGTAGAAAAATCATAACTTTTAATATACACTTTAACTGTGAAGTATGTCTCTTGTAGTGAAGTTCTTGTATTTGCATGATGTGGAGAGAAAAAACCTTCAGAATGTTGTCATAGCTTTATATCTTAGTATGGTAAATAAACTTTCATGGATAATAATTAAAAAGAGTAGTGAAGTAAATATGGAATGTATTATAGACGAATGAATCCTGGTCTTTAATTGTTCTTAAGTGTTTTTGTATCAGATATACTACTTAATAATAACAAGTAGTTTGAGTATATTCAGGT
The DNA here is from genome assembly GCF_000699445.3 of Schistosoma haematobium. Classification (NCBI taxonomy): domain Eukaryota; kingdom Metazoa; phylum Platyhelminthes; class Trematoda; order Strigeidida; family Schistosomatidae; genus Schistosoma; species Schistosoma haematobium. Next base: position 14,717,349 of record NC_067197.1, on the reverse strand, counting down.
ATATTTTACAATTTGTATTAAGATTTTGACACAATCATTAGTTGTTTTTACTGATTTCAAATGTATCCTATAGCTTCATTCTTGTTCACTTATTCGATAAATGTAATTTGTATTCGACAATACCTTTTTTACAATGAAAACGACACTCAGACACATAGTGACTGTAAATTCATGTCATTTGTTTTATTTTACATATAAACGGTGCACTTTCATTTAAATCTATTCGTTTGGTTTCGATAGTTGAAGCATAGTTTGGTCGTTAGGCTAGGATAATTGTATACATTTTATGATTAGTAAAGTTACGAAATATTATTGATTAAACCAACTTTCAGTTAACTAAGAACTCAAAAAAAACATCGTGATTTATTTCGTTTTTTTTAGAAAAAACTTAAGTTTTATACATTTCATTGCTTGATATTAGTGTTTCATATAATCTAACTGCAGTTTAAGACGATATCGGTTAGGTTTTCAATTTAGCCTTTAGTTTAAGATTTTTATTCACGTATGAACTTTTTATGCTCATATTACTACAACAGGCAATATTTATGTATTCTATTCATTTTGAACGTAACTTGATTTCACTTGTTGGAACTGATAGATTTGTAGAATAAAAGTAATATACGATTGAAATGTTCAATCTTCCAAATATACATGTTCAATGTTGCAAGTTATTTGAGAGTGAATCACTGATGCTTTGTGTCTGATATGATATGTTTAGGCCCCCAAATGCCCTGGTACGGCCGAGAGTGGGGAGAGTCCGCTCTCCCTCTTGAAATGCTCTCACATGGCCACGCGTATATAACCTCTGCCAGGGAAGTCCTACTCATTGCCTTCTCGTGGCGGGGGTGTTGTTTACGAAAATGAGAGGACGAAAAGCGAATGTCCGGCGCTTTAACCCGATTCCAAACCAATGGTGCACATGGGCTCCAGTATCTTGCGCGAACAAATCGCGTATGAACCAATTGTTGGTCACCGGCTTCCATGGGACTGCATCTCCTGACGATGCTCCACTGCCTTGTGGATTAGACCTTCAGGTCGAAGGCTCGGGGAGTGGCCTCCTAAGAAAACCACCTGCTTCGGTTTGGGCACCCGGGCAGTATCACAGCCCTCACACATATCGAATGAGATTTGTGTGGTGCATATGTATTTAGTGCCTATTTGTACCAATATCTATGACATGTTTAGGCAAATGTAATAGATGTTTAGTAATTAGGTTGCCGTGTTTTCGATTGAAGTAATGATGTAACTCATTTATAAAATACTGGTCAATTTACACGACTAATGTCAAATTCTCTGACGAGACCTAGTATCTAGATTTCTAATATCACCTAGTTAGAAGCTGTTGGCTTAATAAACTATTTATCCTAAGAAGACATACGAAATCACTTCGCTATGATCGATCGAAGCTTCTCATACAACTGATCTTCATCATTTTTGTGGTTATCATTGGTGGGTGCATAACATCCATGTTGATTCCTTCCTTTGTTTTAAAGGATGCTTTGCTGATTCTGGGTCCATGAGATTCTCATCCTATAAGTGCATTACGTGCTTATTTGGACAGAATTAGAGCAACTCCCTGAATGTTCGAAGCAGTCTCTTCTTCATAAGCAGAGTAAAGCAGCATCCCTCCTTTCCTGTTTAGCTTGGGTCCAATCGATTCCACTGAGTCCAAGAACCACCATGTTGTATCTCCTCATTTGCGCAGCTATTTAACTGGTCCTCCCACATTATTCAGACATTCCATATACCAATATTTATCGTTGCTCTGGTTGTTAGAAGGGTCGTCGGCTTCGTGGTTTTTGAAGAATCTCAGCTTTCACCATGAGGCGTCATAACTCTTATGCATGAATATTCTTCGATTCCGAGGGTGGAATTTAAATGGTTTTAGTTGTTTATCCTGGTTAGTGGTTTCTTAGCAAGGTTGTTTTCTACGGGATGGGGTTACTGACTTATGCCCGGCCCTCCTCCTTTACCCGGGATTGGGATCGGTAGTAATCCTAGAATGGCTACGGCCAGAGTTATTGTTAAAAATAGTGGTAAGTTTACCCCAAGCTTGAATTAAGTAATTTTGTTTGATAACAGTTACGATTGTTATGTTAAACATTGAATTTAATACACTACCATTTGTTTATATAATTACATAATACCCGGTAAACCCATGCATGACATATAATCAGTATCCTACTGAATATTACGTTATTTCTACATAACGAAAAATAACTTTCGGCAACCATGTAATTGTCTGGTTGTAAATAATCCATAACCAGCATTAACGGCCATTCTTCACTGCTTTGAGACCCAAATGAACTGACCTTAGAAAATAAAATACTTCGTGTGTTTCCTTACAACTACGCATAATATAGTCTAAATAAGATCAAAACATTTTATGAGTACGTTTGGGTTACACTGCATTTGTTAGTATAAATATTAGGGGACTACCCTAAAAGTTACTCTATTGAAAGTTGTTTGATGGAGATAGGTTTAACTTTACGAAGTGGTTAGGCGACAAGTGTGATTTAATGTCAAGGTTTTGAGTATTATTCTGTCCAACTATTTAGTACATGCTGATTTAATCAGTTATCATGAATAAGTTCGGAGTGATCATACCATTCAGTAATACGGGAACTTTCCATATATAGTTCAAATTTGAAATTAATAATAGGCATATGGTAGTCTATTTATTTCCAACAAATGAAAAGTCGAAGAGAAATTTCAAACTGGCCACAATATGCTGGGATAATTATTACTAAGTTGGATTCTTTAAAAAAAGCAGATGGTACCAACTAGTGTTTTGACTAATCACAATAGTATTAGAGTATTTAATAGACGAATACTCTACGATTATTAATCTAGATAATTAAGAATACAGAACACGCATACACTAGTTGAAATATCAAACATTTCTATTCGTTGAGAAACCAACTGATGTATTATCAGTGTTGTTCTTTATCTCACTCTAGTAACCATAAGGAGTAACATGGTTAAGAGAATTTCAGCATGTTGCCTTGAATCTTTGTTGAAAATATCACACTGAATGAATATAATCAAATCTGTTTATAATATTTTTGGAGGAGGACAGAAAGCTTATGTCACAGTGTTAACTTGTCACGGTTCCATTTCTTAATGGTAATTATAAAGTTAGTATAGACACATAGGATTTTGAAACGTACTGTAATGTTAAACTCTGTATGCTAACAGTTTTATCATTTCTGATCCTAAGAATATAAAAGATTAAGTTTAATTTTTAAAATACTTTTTGGAAAACTCAGCAAATGCACGTTTGTAGCACAAATGAAACTGATTTTCCATTAAGAAGAAAATAATCTACTAATTAGTAGTCTAAAAATAAAGTCAAAGCATATCAGTCAAATCGATTAGCCTTTGAAGAGCTGAAATTCATTCTGAATAAATGAATCTGAAGAACAGATACTAAACTGTTTGGAGAACCGTTAAAGTTATCTCATTTCGCAAAATTTGGTATACTTAAAGAAGTTCTCTTTCTGACAAATAATTGATGTTAAGTAATCCACTCTGCTTCCGATAAATTAGATAACTTGTAATTTTCATTGCATTATTCCTACCATTGTCAAATATGATTTATCTTATTTAATAAGAATGAGATTGAATTAAGAAATGGGTTTGTGATAACAGTGAAGGTAGGATAAATTATAGTTATTACTCGACTAATATTTGTACGACCAATATGATATTAGTCAAGTGTAATAATATTGTGATTTTTTTCTGTAGTATAACCATACAAAACAAAGAAAAGAAAGCACCAGGAACTATTTTCCTAAATAAACTGCTATCAGAAAATTGTCGTCAAATTTTTTCACCTACTTTTACTTTGAAATTGCGACTATTCTGTAAAATTTTGAATAACTAATTCGAAAAGAACTATTCCGTGACAATTCAATTCGAAAGACAAACCACTCTAGTCACAATCACATCAGAATTAGAACCAACTTCTCAACCGGTTCATCTGAGATACAACAAATCGATTAAGATCAATGACTTAGAGATACAGATACATAAGCCTCTTTAAACGCTTGTCTAACCTGCTACATGGGAAGACTAAAAATGACTAGGTTACTGTAGTTGGTAGACCGAATAGTGTCCACAAATTATTGGCAGATACATCAATCCCTTTGACCAGGAAAGAGAAATATTTAGGGTAAGACTTGAACTAAGTGTACAATCGGTTCCGTCAAATAGTATCCCTTGTTATCATCTTTCACCCCACCGTTTGGCTTTGAAATAACATGCAATATGTTTAGACTTGGATAGCTTATTAATACGTAGATTACATAATGATAATTTGTTCAAAAATGTGCAATTGTTATACTATGTATAATAGTAGAGCCTAATGGTTGAAACAGTCAAGTAGTAGCTTCAAAACTCATTCCATATATTTCAGTCTTGATAAGAAGATAGTATAATTAGTCGCTAATCTCTGCAGACCAACAACAATTATAGCTTAAAGTCAAGTATATGAGGATGAACTTGCTTACTTCTGAGTTACATTAATTAACTAAATTAACAATGCATAATAAATATGCTAATATCAATTTATAGAAGAACAGGAGGATCGTAACAAAAAGAAAAAAACAAACAAATTATATATTTATTTACAAATTTTTTTAAATTGAATAATTCAATAAGGCGATGAATGAACAACTACAAGAAAACTTTTAAAAACAATTCACTTCATTCACAGTTTGATTAGAAAATAAACGATCAAATGAGAAACGTACTAGATCGAATGTTTTATATTGTTGAAAGGCAATCAATTCAGAAATTGATTTTCCAATTGCTATAGCATGCTGTGTACCATGACCACTTGAACCATTGCAAAAATACATGTTAGTATGTAATGGATGGGAACCAATAATTAAATTTTGATCCCATGTATTATAATCACATATGGATATCCAACCTGAAGTTACCTATTTACACATTGAATGAAATGATATGAGTATACGGATACTATGTTTTGAGATTATACTAATCAGTATATATATATATATATCAATTGTTGGAGATCCTGTTTCTGATCCGGAAATGGGCAAGGGTGTTTTATTCCGGAGTTGATGTTCACTAATTAGTGTCAGGAGAAATTTCACATTCAAGCCGACGTAAGACTGAAATCCTGTGAACAACTTTTGTCCATCTTAGAATCTGAAGAACAGTTAAGTTCTTATCGTTTAAAGCATTCTAATAAGTTAAGACAAAGATCCACAAATTTAATAATACTTTCTTGTTTGTTTTTTTGGGTACTTCAAAATGCTGAGTCAGAATCCAATGATCAACATTTCCAAATTCCATTGATTAATATATAAATATACCATACTATACTATAAATATCTAATTGATAAATTTCACTAAGAAAACACACAGAGTTATTGTGTAATCTAAGTTAAGTCAACAAATGTAGTCAAATCGCACATCTGACATCAAGTGATATAATCTATTTATCAGTATTATTTTTCAAGAAAAACAAATCAAATTATTATATTTAAATCATCAAGTTAATTACTTCAGCATCTTTAAATCCTGGTATACGTTTACACAATAACGGTTGAATATATTCATGGAAAAATTCATGATTCACCGAATTCTGATATTAAAATAAGAATAAATGAATAGAAAATGGTAGGAATTGAAATGAAAATTAACTGACGATTCAAACAATACAATAAAGTCTAATAAGATGCAGCTGGCGAAATATTAATCCAGAGACTACGCAGAGCAGTCCGAATATCATTCAAAATCAGCGAACTAAGACTAGTGTTTTCTGCACACCAAGGCTAAAAGATGAACGACCTAGAATAACCATCCCGTTTTGTATTTATCAGTTCCACTGCTCTTGTGGAGCAAGTTATATTGGTCAAATTCCTAGGAATTTACACCTTCGTGCTCGCGACCACCTCTCAGCGTGACTAAGCGAAGTTTTAGTAGTGAACAGTTCGATATTGGCTCATTTAGCGCAAGCTGGTCATAGTGCCAGTATAAGCCAATCTTTTTCAATTATTTATCCAATCAGTAATTTTTTTCAAAAGCCTGTCAAACTCAAAGTCCTTCAAATGGCGGAAGTAGTAGCCATCTGGATCAAGAAACCGGAGATTTGTGCAAAAGAAATATCTTCAACCACTTATCCTACCTTCGATAAGTCAATAGTCATCTTAATTATGGGATGATCTACTTTGACTGATCTACATACATCTTTTCTCCTTTATATTTTCGTAATTTACAATGATTTTAGGTAACTTTTGTTATTGTTATGTGCTATATATTATTGTAATAATTATCACAATTACTATTACCATCAATCTTGTGAAAACACCAAGAATTTGATTACCTATTATCCCGTTTTATTATCCCATATTATTGTAGACACTAAGTATTCTTTGACCGAACAATTTGATTTGATCTGCAACTACACAATAGTTTCTTTCACTCTGGATTAATCAACCTTGTAATTTCTTTTAATGTATAAACCTATTCCAGTTAACATTAGGTACTAATCATTTCAACATGAACAATTCTATTTTAAAATATTTTATATTCCTATACTGGATTATTTGTCTTAAACTTGACTATTCTTTTGAAACCTACACTTGCATTTATAAATGTAGAACTTGATGTGAATATGAAGAGAAGAATATTCTTTATTCAGATATTTTCTTTAAGAATTTCGATTTATTCATTGAAAGCCAAGAAGAAAAAAAGAGTTCAAACCTATTCATTACTGTTGTTTATCTTCGAAGTTAGATTATGTAAAGCAATCGATAAATCAGTCAGTGAAATTCTTCATTTTAAAGCTTTTGTAATAAAGATAAATTATTTCATCGTGAAAAGTATTCGTTAATGCGTTCCCACTTTTTTTCGAATATAAATATCAATGATTTAATAATCATTACTGAAGTTAATTCAAGTTAAATAGAATTTGAACGGCGGTAAAAAAAACAACTAAACGGATAAATGTTTATTCAATAGTAAATAGATCTCGTGGAACCAATTCTGAAGAAAAACAGTATGATGTGGAAACGAATTGCTGTTAGATGAATGACAACTTAATATTATTTATGATTTCCTAGAACTACGATTTCATAATTGCCTATTCTTAAGCTTTCATTTTTCTTAAGTAGTAGTCACTTGATTTAGCAAAGGTGTAGTGAAGACAGTGAACAGCTCAATACTGGCTTAATTAGTGCAAACTGATCATAGTGCCAGTATAAGCCAACCTTTCACAATAATTTATCGGGTCAGTAATTTTTTGCCATAGTCTGTTAAATGACTAATTGAAAAACATAAAATATAACCACAGAATCTAATAATTTAAATTACTGAAAAATTATGTGATATTTTTACACTAATCTCCTGCACTTCAACGGGATATTTTAGTATGAGCAGTATGGAACGTTGCTACTTACACTGACTGGTAACTGTGTAATGACCGATGTCATGTTTATCTAGTTCAATAATGCTGACCGAACTCTATAGATCAAGTTAAAGTGTGGCTATAGTAGATTGTGTCATGCAGAATCCCATGTACTATGTTTTGAAGTTAGGTGGATAGTGAAAATCAATGGGAAACTCTGGATATAGATTTCATAATAGTTGGTATTCGTCAGCAAGTTGTATCTGAAATTTTGTGGAGATTAATGCTCAGCCAGTCGTGACCTAAACAGCCCAGTAGCAAAGTCTATGACTGTGATACAGGTTAGACCTAACTCAAGTTCCGTAAATAGCATTGATTCCCTTAAGAGTGCAAGCAGTTTTTCCTGAAGAGTAACGGATAGTACGAAACATAGGTCCAAGGATTTATGCCGATTACCTACAAATACTTAACACTTAGTGTTTGTGATGTCTTTCTTCTACAGGCAAGTTGTCCAATCTAGCTATCTAGATGTAATTAGGAAAGTCAAATTTGTCGAACTAGAAAGCAGGTAATAAAAATACCTATATATAGTCTTAAAAAATAAATAACTTACTTGTTTATTACAATTATTATTAAGAGAATCAAATTTAGGATTATCAGAATAAACAATAAATTCCCCGGAAAGATCACGACGTTCAATAAATAAACGATTATGATCTATCATAAATGGCATATCTAAACCAGGTAATGGATAATGACTTTCTATATGACTAAGTGTATTTTTAGGTCGCACAACGAAAATTTGACGATATCTAGATCAAGAGATAATGAGGAGAAGGGAACAAACAACTCATGAGTACAACAATGAAAATAGAATATGAATAGTTCATTAATGTGAACAATGATATCATTGTTTAAACCTTAACCTATAGGTCTTGACGAACTATCATTAAAGTGACATTTAAAAATTTTATAAAATTTGAGCATAAACTTTTAGTCTAACATCGCTATTATTTGGAGAAATTTCAATAATGATTAATGAGATGGAAGTAATTCTGATGGACTTGAAAAATTTGATATTTTTAGGAAAAACTATTTAAAAAAATAAAAGATTTGACACAAATGTGCATCAATTCGAACTAGTATAGTTTACATCAGTATGAGATGGGGAATTAATTAATAAGATTATAAGTAAAAGAGTTAAAACAATAATATCGATAGCAGTGAAACTTGCAGAAAATATAGTTTGAAAAGATTGTGTAACACTAAAACCGAAGGTTCAGAGGAATAAAGAGAATAAATATATATGGGTTACTACAAGAGATTCCAAGCAATACTATTCAAACTATCTGCTTACAAACAATGACTACTACACGGATCTAATCTAGAGCAAATTTCAATTTAAACCTTTGCCACCCAGCATAGAACGTTAGAATAGACAGTGAAAAGAGTAGACAATACATGTTTTACTCTCAGTCGATTAAAACTTAGCTTTATAGATTGATTTATCATCTCTATCTAGTATCCTATGCATAACCTTAGTAATACTCACAGTGTTTCGCATTTGTAAAGTAATAAGGTAAAAACTATTGTGGAGTATAATGACGTTTTGAAAAGAAGATAGATATCTTTCGTGAACTTGTAGTGTCGGTTGCTATGCCAGTCCACATAGTTTATTCTGGCTTTCGGACAGGCCGATTTATCCATCCTTCTTGAGTCAAAATTTGGCCTTGTTAATTATTAGCTTATTAATCCTGACTGTTCTTTATATGATCGTATGCGTGAGCATTTCTTATCATATCCGTCACATGTCTGTAACTTATTTTTGTTTGACTGTAAATATCGATTCACGCTTGGTTAAATCGAGTTGGCCCACTCGCCTTCTCCATCACGCGTCATTATTCTTCCCTTTGTTTTCCAATCAACGATTGCACAGAATATACGTACTCAAAAATCGTCCTGGTGTTTAACTTATTGAGTTCCGTTATTCGCCAAAGCGATTAAAGTTGATGATTATACACGAGGATTGGCGACATGTATATTTCGATAACAATCAGAAACGATCTAACTGGAGTCAGATACCGAGCCACTAAAAACTTCAGATGATGGAAGTGACAAAAACCAAGCCAGGTTAATGTACTCGTCCTGGGATTTAGTTAGCTAACGACTCAGTTGGGTTGGTGAGACTCGTAATGTAAGTGAATTGATAAACGAGCCCAACTACTTTAGTCTCTATGGTCAGCTAAGCTATTGACTTAGATCGGTCCTGTGGGAAGATTTTGTATTTAGGGGGAGTAAATAGATCTGAAAACCCTTGATTCGTCAATTTGTATTTATTCAGAGTATCTATTAAACAGAGCGATGTTAGTTGTGTGCTTGAAGTCTGTAAGGAAACTTTCACGTAGAAGGCTAATTTCTATGGTGTAAAATGACATTTGCGTGCTCAAGAAATAGGAAAAAACAACTAGTGTTATCGGGTTAAAGATAAAAATCATTTTGAATTTCTCCTACATTCAAAGCAATTTTTTGTACTAAATGTTAAGATGAGTAAGATTTGTAACCTGAAGATTCCGTAGAATTTTCGAATGCTTACTTTGAAAATAAATTCCATGATAACTTAAGTAGAAATGAGGAGGACAGGAAAATGATATATATAAAAAAACGATGAATTTAAAAAGGTAGTAAACTATTTACAAATCACCTTGGCTCAACTGGTAAACGTAAAGGAAGATTTTCGCTGCCAATTTCAGCCAATTCAGCCACATGTGCTGCCCATGGACCGGCTGCATTTACTACTGAATTAAAACTAATAGAAATATTCATTTGGTTGGGAAGGGAAATCTGAACAGATTGGAATCAAACAAATAAAGATACGTAGATTAATGGTAAAAATGCATATTTTCTAAGGTAGAAAAAGAATATTTTATGTAAATGTACATTTGATTCTTTTGAATCGATCAATTGCAAATATTTCAATGGCTTAAATACATTCCTGTAAAGAATATATCATCACGACTGTACCTTCGAAATAGCATGAAATCTGTAAAAAATTTTCTTAAACAAAAATATTTCCATTATTACTAATATGTGGTTAAGTGATGCTTACTTACAAAAACCGTACTACTAACGCAAAGCCTCTCAAAGAAGTAGACTAAACGACTGGTCGGTAGTATGACACATTTATATACAAGATACTGAATAAGAGAAGTAAACATGATTAAAAGTTATTTAAAACATAATTGAATGATGGGTATGAGTTCTGTAGGTCAGTCACCAGCCTATGAAGTTTGGACCACAATATCAGGTTTATTTATTGCACATTGTATCAATAAAAACTTATTACGCAAATTCAATAGAGCGATATAATGTATGATCTACCAAGATTACTTATTCCTTTAAAAAGCCAAGTAGAAATTACTGCAATTGTATTTAGTTAAGCTGAACATCAGAACTGTAACCCAGTACAAACATGTATGTTAATGCACTTCATTCTGAGATTATACTCTCAGATTGACGGTTCGTGACATGACCCAACTGCTGGAGCTAAAGTGGTTGGAGTAGGATTAGAACATGCAGCTCAAAGGTTGAGATTCAAATGATTAAATCACTAAAACACTGCTCCAGTTTGGTTGAAATTACTCTTTGTATGCTGTATTTATGAATATGAAAAACGCTGGTATTTTAGCTGGAACATAATGGACAGAGGTATATTATTTAAAAACCAAGGTCACCTGTTGGATAATTGTACTTGTGCAAGATTAAAACGAACAGAATTAGATGACTTTATTAAAGCTTACTGTAGCAGAACGTAAAGGTTTACATAATACTGGAGGTCTCTGTGACTCCCCACCAGAAGAAGATACCATAATGAATGGACTAGCATGGAAGTCAGTCACTTCTCCAACAACATAGTTTACTCCCATGAAATGACATTTTATTTTCAATGCCTTCAGTAAAAGAAAAGGGTCAAACCATCCTTCATTTTCATAACCTAGAAAAGAAAGTAGATATGTTATTTGTTTGAAAATACGAAGATAATTAAACAAACTTAATGAGAAAGATTATTTTTGATATGAATCTAGATATACCATATGATAACCTAAAAAGAGAGATCATTCATTTCACATCTTTGACCGATCAGCAGATAATCGAGCAGCCTTTAGTTAGAGTACAGCTAGGTGACAATACACAGTCAACGTTGAAATGGCATATGACAAATATATTGAGAAGTCGTCTTGTGCATAAATTCCCATTATATCATTTTTGGCTCAGACGTCTTCGTGTATTTAGTGTCGGAAATAAAAAAGTTCAACTACATACAATGTCACCGATGGTGAAGATTCGTGTAACTGACGTCAGGTTCGAGCATGTACAACTTGGTACTGTTGAACCCTTACCACCTAATAATTTTACACACTAGCATGTATTGATTGATTCACTAGGCGGCCGATAGCCAGTTCATTAAAAGACACTACAGAAGAGGTAGTGGTAAAGAAATTTGTGAAGGACTCGGTTGGCAATTTTGGAGTTCTAAAAACAACTACCACAAACAGGGGTTCACGATTCGAAAGTCGTCTGTCTCATCGCCCAGTAGTCGTTGAGCATCAAGTGAATATGAACCACAGCTTGTCACCCTGACACAGACGGAATGATAGAGGTTTCACTGACAACTAAAAGCCTCTTTAACAGCCATGGGATGTCAATCTCCCTTTAGTATTACTAAAGATTCTCACAACCTTCAAGCGAGGCATCGGGTGCTGGGCTGCCAAGTTGGTTTACGAAACAAAACTGTTTCAGAAATCTCAACACGGATTCAAAAAGCCCGTTTGGCTTTTGCCAACTTACGTCACCTATGGCGAAGGCGAGATATTCGTCTATCAATTAAGGGACGAGTATACTGAGCGGCAGTTCGTTCTGTTCTACTTAACGGCTGCGAAACGTATCAATTAAGGGTAGAAGATACTCGTGAGTTACTAGTATTCGATCACAGATGCCTTAGAAATATTGTTTGCATCTGCTGGGATCACTGGATCAGTAATAGTGAGGTTAGACGCAAGGTATTAGGGAATGATGGTAAATCAGTTGATGAGATTGTGAATCTTCATAGACTGAGATGGTTGGGCCACGTGTTACGTATGCCCGAAAACCGATTACCACGACGTGCATGCTGACTAGTGTTGGAGATGGTTAGAAAGTTATGGGCGGCCAAACCAAAACGTGGAGTCAGTGCTTGAGGTCACTAACTTTTAGTTTGTGCCGTGTTGGTAGATGCAGACTACTTGGTTGGGGTCCGCGCGACTATCGTAACCAATGGTTGGAGACTCTTGGTGACATAGCTCACAATTGATCGCAATGGTGTAGTGTATACACTCTCTGTCTTCTCTTAAACTATGACATTAAAACCACTTTATATCTTTCTACCAACTATTTTTTTCTTCTTGTGCTATGTCCTCATATGCAATCTTTCTTTTACACATTACCACCACTGAATTAACTACTTCTATGAATTCGGTGTTCATCTTGTTGTGCTAATGAGGTGTGACAACTTGGACCGATGCACATATGTGCCTGGTCCTACGTTGTAGCTGACTGACTGACTGCTCGACCTCGGGTCATAATGCGTGTGAGCCAGTGATACATATTGCCTGGCTACTTGAGAAGTAAACATGTAAAGTGGAGTTTAAACCTCTAACTCAGTAGTTGAAAGTCAAGTGATTTAACTACTTAACTGCTATTGTTCAACTATTGCAGTTATCAAACAAATTTGGGATCAAATCCTAAATGAAATATTACAGATATATTCCAATACACACTAACCGTAGCAACCCATTTCAATATCGTCAACATTCATCCATGGCCAACGCGCAGACAGATCGTCTTTAGTTAGCAGTTCAACTTTTGCTCCTAGATCACTATAACAAATAGTAATTAGTAAGGAGACAAATAACAATAAAAGTGTACATCTGTAATAAATAATTCTCTCTTAACAAATCCACATTCTCAGCATTTGCTAACATTAAACAACCTTGAGGATTGAAACCAATATCTATGCTTTCTGTTGGATCTTAACTAAACAATTTATAAAATTACTCGTTTCAAACCTTCCACCGATAGATAATTTGAGACATTTCTCAAAAACTCGATTGAAAACAATGACATCTGTATATTTTCTGGTTCTGAAAATTGTTGTCGTATAGATCCTAGTCCAAGAACTGTGGCTGACTGACTATATGTAGGATCCTTCTCAACAACAGTGACAGAAAACTTTGAATCACGTCGGAGCCAAAAAGCTGTTGCCCAACCTATGATACCTCCACCGATAACTAGCATATCTGTGTTTCTCGGAACTTGATCTTCTCTATCTAGGTATAAGATAAGGGAGAAATAGTATATTGACATGCATGTAATATGTGAAGTAGACCATTTTAAAGGTAGCCTTGTGTATATGCTTCTTTTTTGACTTTTGACAAGGCCAGAAGATACGGCATAGTTTAATCGATTTAATCCAAACTTCAGCATGTGATTTTCTAAAAACTATTAGAAAAGAATGGACTGCTTGAAGTTGTGATTAAGAAAACAAACGTTTACCATGAATAACAAAAAAAACAACGTAATGTGTCAGGAATATCGAAACTTTAACGGGTTTTAGGTCGAAGTTCATCATGATTTTTGATTTCTTTCTTAGATCTGTGAGGATAACTTAAGAGTCAAGAAGGCAATTTTGGTTGTGTTACTGTTATTAAACTGTAAGACTAAGTAAAGCTTTTTCGTATCAAGAGACATTAAAATAACAAGTTTGAAAGTACTAAAGATTTTTGTAATGTTCTTGAAAATCAACTACGCAGTTTTATGAAACTACTCAAGTGAATTGTTTCGCACCTAATCAATTGGCCACTGAATTTTTTGTCGTTTTTCTGTATATCAGATCACGATCCTATCTGATTGGACTTAAATTGTTGATTTAGGTGAGTTTTCACATAACTTTCGTAACAACATACTACAGAAGAAACCAAAAGCAACATGAAGAGCAATTATTCTAGGACGGGAACATTTTTGAGTGGTTGGTTTTAAAATAGGGGGAAGTAGTCTGAGCGAGAAAAAACAACAGGAAAAAGGGAATAGATGTGGGTCCATAATTACGGTTTCAGACTTATGTTGGTATTGTACCTCTCTCCTTTAAGGTTGGTAAAGTCATACTTAGTGTATGTGGTATGCATATATGGATACTGTGCAAGTTGCACAAGTATCTTCAATACTCCTTTCCACTGATGTAAAACATTTTCGAGGAATAACAGATGCGGACGCATGTGCAATTTAGGCGAACTTAGATGTTCTGGTTAGCTGTATTAGAAAATAGTTAATGGCCATCAACACAAAAGGTGTGTCTCCATGCCCTTTGAGGATACAAAGGTAAATAGGTACAGTATAGGGAAAGAGTCGAGACCCGAGGCTCGGTCACACAATGATTTTGCAGTAACAATGAGCCGTGGTCTTGCGACAACACCCCACGACCACGCAGTCGCAGTTAATAGGTTTTAAGACCGAAATTTATTGCGCCGGATACTGATTTGTTCACAACAGTATACACAGTGTGGAGGGGAATAATATTTTGTTCGGGAAGGACTTATCATGCTTGACAAATCTGCTCATTGCAAGAGAAGATTGGGCTGCAGAGAAAGATAGCAATATCCCTGTAGATGTGATTTTCATAGATCCAAGTAAAGTCTTTGGCAAGGCTTCCCATTCGGGTCTTAAATTAAAACTAGAAAGTTTTGGAATCCATTATAAGGTTACAAACTGGATAAGTGGCTTTCTCAGTAATAGGAGACAACGGACACGGGTAAATGGGGCTGTGTCAGTGTGGGAATCTGCAGAAAGCGGAGTTCCCCGATGTAAAATCCTCCGTCCTCTTCTTCTTTACTTTATGTAGATGACTTACCAATTGTAGCAAAGTGATTCGTTCTATTCTTTGAGGATAAAATAAAGATTTGGAGGTCCATACACAGACAGAATGATATTACGGGATGACTTAGATTCAATGATTGAGTGGATGAATAGATGGTCACTAGAAGTTAACTCCAACAAGAGTTTGGTGATGCAACTAAATAGCTGCGACGATTCATATCATTACACAGTACGTGGAGTTGTGTTACATAAAGTAAGCTGGGAGAATATATTCTCAGTGTCTTACCAGATGACTCTAAAGGAGTTCAGGTAAAAAACTGGTTAGAATAGGCAAGAGGACTGAGGAAAATGTTGAACCCCGACCATGTAGACTCCTTAAGGTAATCCTAGGATCGGAGAAGCAACGGGATCTCCTGTTAAGTGGAGCTCGTTGTCACGACAATTCCGATATACGGGTTAGACCTGATATGTCTCTCGAAGATAGAATAAAAAGGAAGAAAGCGCTAGCTGAACTAGAAACCTGTCGGCAAAACGGTGAGGAAAATCTCCGGCTAGTGGGTTTTCGGATACTCAGGTCTTGGAAACGAATGCTATCAAGACCTGTGTGGATAGGCCGTTCTACTTAGGAGTTTTATATGCCAATGCTCGTAGTCTAAGAAATAAGTTCTATGAACTAAAAGCGTTGGTGGACAGATTAAAGCCACTCATCGTAGCAGTGACAGAAACTTGGTTAGTCCATGACTTAGACATTACACCAGAATTATTCGGATACCATTATCTCAGGAGTGATAGACATAGATGTAGAAAAGGAGGTGGCGTCCTGTTATATATAACCAATAATATAAATATCCACTCCTGTGCTAGCGAATCCCATGATAGCGGTAGTTGTGAAATCACTAGCTGTAAATTAGCTATCGGATGTAGTACATTTATGCTCGATGTCATCTATCGCAGCCCGATCTGCTTAGCTGATGACTTTATTTTAGAGCACATTCATCTTTGGAGTGCAAATACCAGATGCTTGATAACCGGAGACCTTAATGCGCCTGATATTAGTTGGACTGAGATGACCACGGAAGGATCTATAAACTCCTTTGATAGTAGGTTCCTGGTAACAATAATGGAGCATGCATTAGTGCAGCATGTATCCAAATTCACACGTTTTGGTGTTAACCAATGTTCTTCTCTGTTGGAATTGGTAATCACTCATGCGACTGAGGACATCGCAAATCTAAATATTCTTCCGCCATTAGTGAACAGCGATCACGCTGTTTTGTCATTCATGTTTAGAACTAGGGACATGTTATGCGATCAGGTTACACTCCGCTCAAATTTATGGAAAGCTAACATATCAGCCATTCAGGAATGCGCTGCTAAGACAGATTGGTTTGTAGATACTAGCTTATCAGTTGAAGAAGCATGGTCTGTATTTAACGGTAAGTTTAGTTTAGTTACGTCCTCGTTCATACCATACCTGGTACCGCGAAGACCGAATAACAGTCCACCATGGATAACGAAAACAGTCAGGAAACTTAGAAAAAAGAAGAAGCACTGGAATATGTTCATCCCTACTGGCTTAGAACAATACAGATCCAGTTATTGTAAGATTAGGAATGCCTGTAAAGCGTTAATTAATAAGACTAGACGATCATATGAAAAACAATTGGTTAGGGATTTTAGATATAGTCCGAAACGGTTATTCTCGTATTTAAAAAGGCGAACTCAGAGGAGCGATGGAATTCCATCACTTTTGGTACAAGAAAATCCGTTAGTCTTGGCAGAAAATGATGCCGAAAAAACTGAAGCTTTATCGGAATATTTCAGTAAAGTGTTTTTCTATCGGTAATGAGGAACGACAAACGATTCATTGTGATCGTGGCGGCTCGCTGATGGACCCTGTAGTCATTGAGAAAGGTACTGTTTTAAGGCTACTTCAGCATCTCAAACCTGATAAGTCCAGTGGTCTTGATGATATTCATCCTAGGATTATGAAAGCCATATCAGATGTAATTGCTGAACCATTACCGATCCTGTTTGACATGTCTCTAAGGCATTCCAGACAGCCCAGAGACTGGAAAGACGCTATAATAAGTCCGGTGTATAAGGCTGGGAGTAGGGATTTAGTTAGTAACTATAGGCCCGTTAGCTTAACTAGTGCAGCTGTAAAACTGATGGAAAAAAAATCATCCGGATATGTTATAAACTATGCTGAAGGGCATAATCTTTTCTCCAGGGAACAACATGGTTTTCGGAGAGGCCTATCATGGTTGACAAATCTCATTGCAAGAGAAGATCGGGCTGCTGCAAAAGATCAGAATATTCCTGTGGATGTGATCTTTATAGATCTAAGTAAGGCCTTCGATAAAGTCTCCCACTCTGGTCTTAAATTCAAACTGGAACGTTTTGGAATCCATTATACAGTCGTAGATTGGATAAGTAACTTTCTGCATGACAGGAGACAAAGGGTAAGGGTAAATGGGTCTCTCTCCTCGTGAGTACCTGTAAAAAGTGGAGTTCCCCAAGGTACAATCCTCAGTCCTCTTCTCTTTTTACTTTATGTAAATGAATTACCAACTATAGAGAAATCACCCGTCCTACTCTTCGCTGATGACATAAAGATTTGGAGACCCATACACATTATGTCGGATAGGATAGTATTACAGAATTATCTTAGCTCATTGGTGGCATGGTTGGACAGGTGGTCACTAGAAGTAAATCCTAATAAGAGTGTAGTGATGCAAATAAATAACTATGATGAATCGTATCACTACATAATAGGTGGATTCGTGCTACTCAAAGTAAGAAACTATAAAGACTTAGGAGTCATATTAAGCAGTGATCTCAAAACCACTAGTCACTGTAAGGCTGCTGCTGCGAAAGGCTATAGGGTATAATGGTCTATTCGTAGGTCTTTCCTGTATTCAGATGATGAAATGTTTAGATTATTATACCCGATTTACGTGCGACTACATTTAGAATATGTGATTCAAGCAGCGAGTCCTTGTTTCAAGTATGAAGCAGAGATGCTGGAAAGAGTCCAACGACGAGGTACTAAGATGGTACAAGGTCTATCTGACCTATCTTATCAAGACAGACTGAGACACCTCAACTTACTTCCGCCATCTTAACGTAGAGTAGGGGTGATCTAATATTGGCTTATCGTATACTGAACGATGACCTTGGTATTAACGTGTCTTATCTTTTACTTCCGTCCAGGACTGATCACTTGAGAGGACATTCGAAGAAAGTTCGAAAAACCGAGATCAAGTCGTCTACGTCTGGAATTTCGTTTCTCGCAACGAGTATTGAATTACTGGAATTATCCACCGGAACACGTAATATTAGCACCTTCCGTTGATATATTCAAAACGAGATTGGACCTCCACAGTGTTACAAACTGCAAGGATTAATATAAGTCGACAGACCTCCTATCCTTATTACTGAAGACTAATGGAATATAAAGATCTGGGAATCATAGTGAACTATATGTGGACAGCTTTGAGGACGTAGCCGCAGAGTACAAAAGCGAGAAACAAACAAAATATCCAAAGTATGCAGGTTTTCACACAATCACCAACTCTCAGAACCTGTTACTTGGAGAAATAGCGTCCGCCCCTTCAATTAACTCATTCACAAGAAGACCAGATACTTTTAGAAGTATATGCTTCTAATATATATTAGAAAAGGATCCTAACAGAAGCTGTATGACTTTCATATAAAGTCATTGTGACCGTTACTAAAAAGGAGTAATTTAGTTGCTGATTGTATAGGGATTTAGGCATTTGAAGTTTGCAACGATATCGAAATTTTGTACACTTAATACACAAAACTGCAAATAAAAACCTTCAGAACTTACTGTTGCGCTACAGTTGGAACTCCGCCTGAGCTTTTTAGTGTGTTGTGGCGTTAAATAACGTGATCTGGTACAACAAATCGTAAACTATGGGTCTGTTCCTTTTTGAGATTCTATAAATCATTGCCCTATCTTAATTTTTTATACATTGGGATATTTTTTTCGTACTTTTTGGATATATATATATATGTTTCCCTCGTTCATTATCGTACTTCATATTTCATCATGACTGAACAGACACCCAAAGTACTTAAGCTTAAGACTTTGTCCCCACCTTCGTTTCAACTGATGCTCTTCTGGCCAGACAACATCAAAGCCTGGTTCTGCTAAGCAGAAATCGACTTCTCCGAGCACGGCGTGATCAACACACGTGCACAATTCCTCTCAGTAGTCAAGGCACTACCGCGCGAATTCAACAGGTACGTAACACCTAGTATGTTTACTGGTGATGTTTCTGAACCTTACAAAACTCTTAAACGTTCTATCCTTAAACGCAGAGACCTTACCGATAGACAAAGGTTAAACCACCTCCACAACAACATCGACCTGCAACATAGTTCAGCGACGGACATGTTGCAACGAATGAGAGAGGTTATCGGCCAAAGAACTTTCGATGATGGCCTATTCAAACAACTTGACATAACAGAGTAATGTCGTGCACTTACGCGTTATCTTAATTTTCGTAACGACCGTAAGCAATCGCACACCCCACGTAGAAGCATTTCACGTAAGCGATCTGTCTCTAGACCACGAGAGACGGATAACCCCGACTGGTGCTGGTATCATAACCAGTATGGAAAGTCTACCAGAAATTGCAGAAAACCCTGCAACTTTCCCAACTCAAAACCGAGCGACACGGAAAACAATTCGGGAAACTTCCAAGCCGGCACGCGTTAACGGCAACCGTAGGCAGCGAACATAGCCGTCTGTTATACGTCACAGATGTAGCAACGAGAGTTCACTACCTCGTCGACACTGGCGCGGAAGTTAGCGTTCTCCCAGCGAATCCCGACGACCGGCTTCACGAATCAGCTTTAAACTTACAGGCGGCAAACGGAAAGACTATCTCTACGTATGTCTACCTTAACGTGAGATTACGCAAACCCATTCACTGGATCTTCGTTGTCGCAGATGTTTCTGTGCCAATCATTGGTATGGACCTTCTACAACACCATGATCTAATCATCGATACGCACAAACGGAGGCTAGTAGACGGAAACACTAATTTATCCGTTTGCGTAACTTCTTTTTCTGTGTGCAGATTATCCCCAGTCACAATTAAGCATATGATAGACCCACTTTATCAGCCACTTCTCGATAAGTATCCTGGGATACATCAAACGCAACCGAAATTACCGCGTGTAACCAGCAGCGTTACACATCACATCACGACTACGGGACCACCTGTATTCTCTAAAGCACGGCGACTAGCCCCCGAAAAGCTAAGGTTGGTGATAGACGAGTTCGATCACATGATAGACTTAGGAATCATACGACCGTCAAACAGCCCATATGCATCTCCGTTGCACATGGTCCCTAAAAAGGACAGCAACGATTGGCGTCCAACTGGTGACTATCGGCGATTGAATGCGAAAACCATCCCCGATCGTTACCCGTTGCCTCACATTCACGATTTGACAGCTACCTTGAAAGGTACAACTGTCTTTTCGAAAATCGACTTGGTTAAAGCGTATAACCAAATCCCTATGGCTACTGACGACATACCGGAAACAGCCATCATAACTTCCTTCGGACTCTATGAATTTTTGCGAATGCCTTTCGGTCTAAGGAACGCTGCTCGAACATTCCAAAGATTCATAGACGACGTCTTCCGAGGTCTCAACTTCGTACACGCGTATGTTGACGACTGTCTGATTGCAAGTCCGGACAGAGCAACACATCTCAAGCATCTGGATCTTGTTTTCGAACGACTACAAAAACATGGCATTGCTGTAAACGTTCAGAAATGCCAAACCGGAACCGACTCATTAAACTTCCTAGGACACACTATAGATGCTCAAGGCATTCGACCTCTTAGGACCAAAGTGGCGGCCATTCTGGATTACCCAGAACCGACCACTGTCAAGCAACTACGAACGTTTAACGGCCTTGTAAGTTTCTATAGACGATTCATACCTAAATGCGCTTTACTCATGAAACCTCTTACCGACCAACTTCGTGGAAATGTGAAATCCATTAATTTGGACAACACCACACGAAAAGCATTCTCCACAATTAAGGAACTCATCGCTAAAGCAACAATGCTTGCACATCAGGACACCCGAGCACCCATTAGTATCGCAGTAGACGCATCCGACTCAGCAATCGGAGGAGTCTTACAACAATGGGTTAACAACTGGCAACCTTTGGCATTTTTCTCTAGACGGTTGCTAGACTCCGAATCGAGGTACAGCACATTCGGCAGGGAACTCCTAGCTATGTATTGTGCTGTACGGCATTTTCAACACTATATCGAAGGGCGTGAACTCACCCTTTTTACTGACCATAAACCTCTTACTTCCTCGCTAAGCTCATCTTCAGACAAGTACTCACCTCGAGAGTTTCGACAACTGGACTACATTTCGCAGTTTGCTTCAGACATACAACACATTTCTGGAGAAAACAATGGAGTTGAAGGTGCCTTGTCTCGAATAACTTCCTTAAACAGTTTCTAAGGAATCCACCTTCTTAAACTCGCCGAGCTTCAAAAAGAAGACACTGATCTTCAGCACTAGTTATCGTCCACAACACTCAAGCTACCCACAAGCAAACGGGTTGGTAGAACGCTTTCACCGACAACTAAAAGCTTCACTATCAGCTGCAAACGTTTCACAGTGGACCGACGCTCTTCCACTTGTCTTACTAGGTATTCGCAATGCAGTGAAAGCTGACATTGGATGCACTGCGGCTCAACTCGTTTATGGAACGACACTTCGACTTCCAGGAGAATTCGTGGATCCTTCGTCCTCTTCAATGAGCATGGATCTAGCCTCCTACACGAACAGGCTTACAAACGCAATGCGCCCAGTTAAACCTGCTTCCACTCGACCTCAATCAACTGATGTTTTCGTTCAGCCTGACTTACCATATGGTACACACGTCTTCGTACATCGAGACTCGGATCAGCGACCTTTCGAATCAGCATACGATGGATCTTTCAAGGTTCTTCAACGCGATTCTAGGTACTATATAATCGATAAGAACGGAACCAACGATAGCATCAGCATCGATCGCCTGAAAGCAGCGTATTTAGAAGGAAATCCTATCCACGTCGATGTTCCTTCGGTACAATCGAACGACACGACTCCGACGTTTATAATACCTCATCCGACAACCAACACGCACGATGATACTTCGACAATATCTGAAAATAAATTTAAAACAACGCGTTCTGGAAGAAGGGTAAGATTTCCAGAACATTTAAATGACTATTGCACGTAAGACGTTAGTTAACATTTCGTTTCATCTCGATTTTCCATGGCATTATATATAATATAAAATTTTTTTAATATGCTTATATTTATATATATTTATCATTTGGCTAATATGTATATTAAATTGATTTAAAAAAAACAAAAAACATTTTGTCAAAATAGTCTTCACGTTATTAACCTTTTTTCGCTCATTTAGTGTCTTAAAGCGAGTACGAGTTTATTTCGACATGCACTTGCATATTCTTTTTTTCTTTTCCAGGACGGCTGGAAAATACGATAAAAAGAACGATGAGGTTTACGAGGAACCAAAATTTTCATTGTACATTGTTTTCTTACTATATTGTATTTCATGGTCCCTTATGGTAAGGAAAGACGACCAAACGCTGCTAACCCTAGCAAGCTATCGGAAGAGTGTTCACCAACGACGAAACTTGTTGGGTTTAAACTTCTGGCTGGCCACGTCTTAGGGTCATCACTACTCCACTAGGGAGGGAGTGGTCTATAGCGGTAAATAAATCCTCAAAATAAATAGCTCTGTAAGTTTTCGACATTGGATGCTGGCCACATTAGTTCCAACGTACTCAACTAGCTGAAGGCGCTCGGTCATGCATCCGCACCAGATCACGTGTGGGAACGCCGTGCTCAACAACCCCTGCAATCGCTAGTCAGTCTGTGTCAGTTGATCCTCGATATATTAAATATATCTTCGAACCTCCTCACTCCTGTCTTTTGACTTCATTTGGTGGGAGCGAGTTATATTAGGTGTTACTGGTTAAAGCGTTGTCAAACTCCAAATACCTGTGGCATCTTCTTAGTCTTCAGTTATAAGGATAGGTCTATCGACCTATATTATTCCCTGCAGTTTCTAACTCAGTAGAGGTCCAATCTCGTTTTGAATATATCAACAGAAGGTGATGGTTTTGCGTGTTCCGGTAGAGATTTTCCGTCATTCTTTACTTGGTCAGAGAAACAACACTCCATATGTAGACACTTTGATCTCAGTTTTTGAATATCGTCTCAAACGATCAGTTGTAGATGGAAGAAAGGGATAAGAAAAGTTGATACCAAGAACATCGTTCAGTGTTTAATCAATCCACAACCTGCGGTGATAGGCTGTAGTGACCTAATTTTATGAAGAGAACGAGACTGGCGTAATGGAAACAATTATTATTATAACCAACTGTACCAGTGATTGTTTTGCTGTACCTGCTTGTTTAAATATACCAAAAACCCTCTTTTCAGTTGTCTGTGACTTGGCACGACCTCTCGTACGCTCTGTAGTTTCGCCCGTAAGTTTTGGTACGATCTCGGTATTATCTCGATACCACGAGATCGCCAACAAATACGTCTTAACTACAACCTTCAACTGCCGTCAGATATTTGGCCTACGGAAGGGTCTAGCCTATAACTGGCACGTAGTCTTTCTGTAGTGGTAATCATAATCAGCAGCGACTCGACGCCTACTACAAGATTGAGGAGTCTCAGTCTGACTTCACAAGGTAGATTAGAGGGACCTTTACCATTTCGGTCACTTGCTATTCAACTTACTCTAGCACATCCACCTGGTACCTGAAACAAAGACTGACCGACTGAATCTCATATTTCAATGGTAACCTCACGAAAGCCAGGTATAATACCTAAAAATTTCTTTATCCAAGTGCTAAGACAGCTTACGAGTAGCCCATATTCCCCGAATAATTTGGCAGCAACAGCTTTGTAGTTACCCGTAGATTTGAGGTTTCTGTTTGTTATGAGTCCCAGGTCTTTATATTCCATTACTTCATGTAACACAACTCCACGTACTGTGTAATGATATGAATCGTCGCAGCTATTTAGTTGCATCACCAAACTCTTGTTGGAGTTAACTTCTAGTGACCATCTATTCATCCACTCAATCATTGAATCTAAGTCATCCCGTAATATCATTCTGTCTGTGTATGGACCTCCAAATCTTTATTTTATCCTCAAAGAATAGAACGAATCACTTTGCTACAATTGGTAAGTCATCTACATAAAGTAAAGAAGAAGAGGACGGAGGATTTTACATCGGGGAACTCCGCTTTCTGCAGATTCCCACACTGACACAGCCCCATTTACCCGTGTCCGTTGTCTCCTATTACTGAGAAAGCCACTTATCCAGTTTGTAACCTTATAATGGATTCCAAAACTTTCTAGTTTTAATTTAAGACCCGAATGGGAAGCCTTGCCAAAGACTTTACTTGGATCTATGAAAATCACATCTACAGGGATATTGCTATCTTTCTCTGCAGCCCAATCTTCTCTTGCAATGAGCAGATTTATCAAGCATGATAAGTCTTCCTTAAAACCATGTTGTTCCCTGAACAAAGGTTTTTTCCCTTCCATATGGTTTATAATAGACATCCGAACAATCCTTTTGATTACTGTGATATTTGCGCAGGTTGCATTGAGTGGCCAATACTTACTAATTAAGTCTGTGCTCCCTGCCTTATGCATCTGAGCATTTATTGCCTCTTTCCAGTCTCTTTTCATTGTGGACTGCCTCACATTCATCTCAAACAGTATGGATATAGTTTCAGCAATTACATCCTATTGGATTTCATAATGAGTATCGTCAGGATCACTGAACGTATCAGGTTTGAGATGTTGAAGTAGTCTTGCGACAGTAACGTTCTGGATAACTACAGAATCCGTCTAATAGCAGCCCCGACCAAAATTAATCGTTGGTCGTTCTACACTGCTGATAAAAAACGTTTCACTGAAATATTCCTAAAAAGCTTTACCTTTCTCGGCATCATCTCTTGCCAGAATTAACGGATTTTCTTTTACCAAAAATGATGGGATTCAGTTTTTTTCTTTGAGTTCGCCTCCCTATGTACGGACTATTTCTGCAATTCCTAACCAAGTGTTTTTCATATGACTGTTTATTAACGCTTAACAAGTATTCATAATCTTACAGTAACTGGAACTGTACTGTTCTAAGCCAGTATGAATGAGCATATTTCAATACCCTTTTTCATGTCTAGGAAGCCTTTTGACATGTTTAGTTATCCATGGTAAACAGTTATCCGGTCTACGTGATACTAGGCATGGTATAAACGAGGACGTAACCGAACTAAGCTTACCTTTAAATTTAGACCATGGTTCTTCAACTGATGAGCTGATATCCGCTGACCAATATGTTTTAGCAGCACACTCCTGAATGACTGGTATGTTAGCTCTCGATACATTTGGGTGAGGCTTAACCTGATCAAATATCATGTCACTAGCTCTAAACGTCAATGAAATAACAGCGTGGTCGCTGGCGGTGGAAGAATATTTAGATTTGCAATGTCCTCAGTCGCATGAGTGATTACCAAGTATAATTAGGAAGAATCTTGGTTTGAACCACAACGTGTGGGTTTGGATACATGCTGTACTAATGTATGTTTCATTACCGTTATCAGGAACCCACCATCAAATGAGTTTATAAATCCTTCCGTGGTTATCTCAGTCCAACCAATATCAAGTTCATTGAAGTCTTCTAATATCAAACACTTGTCATTTGCACTTCATAGGTGAATGTGCACTAAAATAAAGTCATCAACTAAGCAAATGAGGCTGCGATAGATGACACCGAGTATAAATGTACAACATCCGATAGTGAGCTTACAGTTAATGATTTCACAAGTTCCACTATCAAGGGATTTGCAAGCAAAGGAGCGGATGTTTATATTATTAGCTATGTATAAAAGGATGTCACCTCATTTTCTACATCTATGCATAGGTAGTGTTATCCGGATAATTCTGGAGTAATGTTGGAGTCGTGGACTAACCAAGTTTCCTTTACAACTACAATGAATGGACTCAATTTGTCCACTAATTCACCTAGTTCATAGAATTTATTTCTTGAACTACGAGTATTCGTATATAAAACTCCTAGGAATAACTAGCCGTCCACACAGGCCTTGATAGCCTCCGCTTTCAAGATCTGACCATTCGGAAATCCACTGGGAGAAGATTTTCCACAACAATTTGTCGACGGTTTTCTAGTTCAGCTAGTGCCGCTTTCCTTCTCATTCTATCTTCTAGGGGCATATCAGGTCTTAACCGTATGTTAGTATTGTTGAAACTACTAGCGCTACCTAACAGGAGATAATGTTGCTTCTCTAACCTTAGTGCTACCTCAAGGAATCTATGTGGTCGGGATTCAACAGTTATTGATCTGTAGAACTATGGTCTACTATGATATTAGTACTGCTCTAATAATAGACCTAATCCTAAATTTGTAGATTCGTCATGATATAACTGCCTAATCTATAAGATCTTACGTGGAAGTCATACCATCGACTACACCAACTCACTGTATCGTATCAATTACCAGTACATGATGTAGAACAAGGTTATGCTAGAGAAAGAACAATATATTTAATATGAATAGAAGATATGAGGTAACATTCGGCAGAGACCACGCCTGCATGGCCGGGCCATGCCACTCGATCAACTCCAGTCCATTCAATTCATTGTTCGCGCCTTCTCCATTGTTAGGTATTTATCCGCGTTAAATATTGAATATCTATTTTCTGAGTAATCTCGTGTTCAGCTTTGTGGATTGTGCGGTTATTGTCCAATGCCACTACAGGTCCTCTTACATATCCTTATCAATTTTTGACATGAGCTCCTCTGTAGTTATCTGGCAACATGCTATGAATAAATTCTCCGAGATTTTTAAAATTACGAGTGTATCTAGTTTTGTGATTAGGGTCCTTTGATTTTAGCAAATTACTTAAGATAATATTAAATGACATTAAGTTTATCTCAGTCACGGTTGGATGGAGTTCTATCTTACTTTCAGACTTTGGTAGTGTATTTCGTGATTCAGAATAGGAGCCCATCAATAACCTGCCAATCAAGTGATCGCCGCTTATGGTTTTTTCTTTCACTTTTTTGTTTCCATATTGCCACCCAAATTTCATCACTCAGGACAGCCACACCGTCTTCGGGACAGACTACTTCGAGGTGTCAGACAATCTTACCAAGCACCATATACAATAATCAAGGTTGATAAACTTTTGAGTGTACCACTAAGCAACATAGTAGTCATAAGGCTGCTCCGCCCCCTCCCCGTTTTGCAGTCGTTGATAAACAAGAAAATTCCTATGTTTCTACCACAAAGGTTGTAACGGAAA
The DNA here is from genome assembly GCF_000699445.3 of Schistosoma haematobium. Classification (NCBI taxonomy): domain Eukaryota; kingdom Metazoa; phylum Platyhelminthes; class Trematoda; order Strigeidida; family Schistosomatidae; genus Schistosoma; species Schistosoma haematobium. The sequence goes on along the minus strand of NC_067197.1, from coordinate 14,689,629 downwards.
GAAAACGATGAGAATCCTCCTGTCATTCATTTGTTCCTTCTCCTTGTTGTGTATTTTAACCTTTGCTCCGATCTCGTTTAATCGTATCTTTTGTTCTTCAGTCTTCCTCGTCTGGGCCCTAATTATGTGATTTTGATTAAAGACATATCTTTTGTTACCTAATTTTCTATTGCATGTTGCCAGACCATTGACAGTAAGGTCGTGTTTGACTAAGCTCAAGGTCACGGCGTGGTTCAGTGTGTGATTGCGAACCTTCTGACTGTCTGCTTGGGAGGATTGCTGGTATCCCTGGAGATAGCTATTTGATCCCATCTTGTTGGGAATATTTGTATTGATTCTCAGCGCACTACTTTGCGTTACAGAAACTTCTGATTGTATAGCACAGGCTGTACCGTTTGAGAGCCGTTTATATTGAGCACAGAGTTTGTGTTTTGATATAATATAATACGAGTATCTCAAAAACGCGTTGTGAGCTATACAGAGGAACGTGGTCTGGTCTAATGGAATAAATTTTGGGTTCGTCAGTCCGCTGTTCCAACCGAATATTGGTTGTTCGGTCGCTACAAAAGTATTACTATCACTACTTAGTCCACGCAACCCATTCATTTTGTTCGGCACAATCGTGGGGTTCGTATACAGGTAGTTAGTGCTCTCGATTTGAAACGCGTTAGCTTCCTTGTTCTGTTTATCTGAATGAGCATTGTGTGGTTGGACAGGCAACCTACATACACAGGGTATTCTGAGTTGGAAGCCCTGTCCCCCTACGCTTTGTCGTTGTTCCAGTTTGCCTTTGTGCTTCATCCTTGCATCATATGGCCTGTCCGGATGCATGTGGATTCCAGTTGGTAACCGAGGTCTGTTGGAGTAAAGTGTTAGGGAGTAGTAGTCGCCTTATAAGAGGGTGAGAAGGTTATCTTCACGAGCCGGGATCTACAATCACTGTCCGTCCTGGCTAATCACACCACTTGTAGAGTCAATATATTCTTGAGCCTCAAGCACTTCTTTATGAATTTCCACTGTAGAAGATCATAGTCTGCATGATCAGTTTCCGTATTTTTCTGGGACACTTTGTACAATGACAATACTACAACGAAAAAACGTCTCATGAGATTCCTCAGGGATGTTCCTGATGCTATTGAACTTAGAATACTATATGTCAGGCGGTATTCCTGCACCCACATACAATTCCAGTAAGTGACTGCCGAGTAGAACAGCCCCCACGACGTCAGTGTCCGTGCATAGTCATTCCTCCGAATGAGCCATGTAAACGTCAAAGGCTCTACTTTGGGAAGCATTCTGTCATTTTTATTCTGCAGTCATGATAACCGTCACTAGGCAACGCCCCACTGGCGTATTAATCAGAAGGCGAATACGAAGTGTTGATTACGTTTATTATTGCACAACGCGCAGATCACGAAAATTACAGATACGCTTAGAAAGCATGAAAGGGTAGTGCCGAAAACAAAGCGGGCAAGCGAGTGAACAAGATTAGAATACACGCATAGTGAGATGAATGAATCACCGAATCAATTAAGCGACTAATAGTAAGACTATCAGAATGGGTATATGGGTAGGCAGTAAGCAATGCTCAAGCATACATACTCATACAAGTGTAACAATAATAAAGGTACAATTGTATAGATAAGTTGTTATTATACGAATGACTTTCCATTGAATAAGCTAGCAAGAGGGCTTAACCAAACCAAATGTGAACAGACTCAATTGCACGTAGGCTGCTATAAATATATTGACAAACCGATTAACAATCGATGTTTTTAAGCACAATATAGATATTATAAATCGCACGAGATATGATTTTCCACTCATAATATATTTTTATGCTGCTACGTTATTTGCTACCTTATATATGGGTTTGGACTTTCGTTGTCTCGTTCATCTTTCCATTTTCAACTATATTGTTTTAATTATACACAATTTGCCGCTCATAGACTTCAGTTACCGTGGCCATACGATTGACAGCTGTAGGTTTTATTACGGATAATATTTGGAACGTAATGAGAGGGCTCATCGTCAAATGGTCTTTGAAAATATGGATATTGGCAGTATGCTTACAATACTGCTTGACAAACTGTTAGTATCATTTACCTGATTGCCTGAAAAATTACAAGACAGATGTTTCGTTGTGATGATGGATACATATCAAAACGTGAAAACGTTGTGGAGATAGGCCTTACAAGCTTATTTTGTAAATAGTTCTGAATGTTATTTGTATTTATTTTGTCAATTTTCCACTGTACGTACATTTGTCATCAAATGACTGTACGTGTTGTTTAGGCGAATGACCTTGAACACACTTTCCGTTGTGTAACCTACATAGCGTGACATAGTGTTGATTGCTAACAAATACATTGCTACATACATATCCCTCGTTCTACTTTCGTTTGTGATTTAACTAACTGAAATCTAAATCGAATATTACCTACTGTTAATTCTATCGAAGCGTCGAAGTAACCCCGATTGAGATACGCGCAAAATCGAAGTTCCAAAACAACGATTTGTCTACAGAAGCGGTTCTTTATTAAATAATACAAAAAAATTAGTTACAAACCTCAACTTGTGAGGTGTCTAGGCGTTTAAACGCGTCGTTCAAGAATGAAAATAGCAAAGGCTTCCTGTGAGAGTAACATAAAGAATGATTATAACATACGATACTACAAAGACAGCCGATAGCTGTGTCTAAATTCGTTAACAGCTTATGAACAACCGAAACTCGAACCAAGAGCAAACAATATGGAAACTGTTGCGTTTAAACAAATGCATAAAACTGTGGATAACCGTTACAGTAATTAAATCACAGTGATTATAATGATAAATACAATGATAAATAAAATAAACGTTAAAGATATATGTGGACATTACAGAATGTTACAGTACAACCTGAGTTACAACATAAGTGTGAATATTTTCGGTAATACAACTGCCTACTGAATGTAAATAAGTAGTATAAGACATATACAAAAGAGTAGAAATAGAACGAGTAGGAACAATGTAAGACAAACTTAACACCAACATTTAAAGACTGTGAGTGGGAATATACCATACCTTACATTGGATTACACTACTGGAGAGTCCGTCAACCTGATTGGGATTACCAAGCATTTATAATTGTGGATTTTCAGTACCAGACCAAAGCTGAACACGCATCAATTTGGTGAACTTAAGTAAAGTCCCAAATTTTTATTGTATTTGTAACAAATACTTATATATATATATATTAACGTTACTATTGATCTTTAATAACTTTGTTGATACTTTTTACGTTTATACATCGTCTGGTCCACCACAATTATTTGGTGAGCCGTGAATCCATTATAGACGTATACTGTTTATATTTTTTTTACTTGGTACACTAGTCCATTTTGTTTTTCACGCCATGCACTCTCCTAGTAAACTTATTGGTATAGATAGCCCACCAACCAACCCTCTTAATTCATCACAGCCAGAAGGTAATGTTTTAAGCTCAATCAATGCTATTTCTGAGTTAAGACTACCAACATACGGCGTTAACAACCCCAGAATTTGGTTCGCACAGGTAGAAGCACTATTTTTGGAGAGGGGTATACGTTCGCAAGCGACCAAATATGCCCACGTCGTTGGCGCATTACCTATAGAAGTAGCATTGGAAGTTGGTGACCTGATCGATAACGTACCAGAAACCGACCCTTATGACAAGACAAAAGCGGCAGTAATCCAACGCACATCGCTCCCAGACGAAAAACGTTTACTACAACTTCTTACCTCATGCGAGCTAGGGGATAAGAGACCCTCACAGTCGCTTCGACACATGAGACAGCTAGCCGGCCCCCATAAACTAGACGAGGCACTACTTAAATAAATGTGGTTACAAAGGTTACCACATGTTAGACAAATCCTCAGTATATCAGGAACCTCTGTCACCCTTGACGATTTAGCTGATATGGCCGATAAGATGATGGAAATATATCTCGATGGTCGCGGAGTTAACGCGATACAATCCTCCAGTAGAGAAGATATGAGTCACGCACTCAACATTCAGCAACAGATAACACAGTTAACACAACAGTTAGCATCACTTCAGGCGACTATTGCAACGATTCATTCTCGACCTGCTAGATCTACGCCCAGAAAAAGGTCAGTGTCCAGACAACGCCTTAGATCACCCAAGCAGGCAGCTGGCATTTGTTGGTATCATTTGAATTATGATGAGAAAGCACGCCGTTGCGCTAAACCGTGCAACTTTACGACAAAGAAGCCAGATCATCAGGGAAACGAACCAGCCAGACGGTAATGGCGGCGTCTGTTACTGGCCAACACGTTAGCCGCCTCTTTCATGTCAGGGATCGTATTTCTGGCTCGGACTTTTTAGTCGACACAGGAGCAGAAATCAGCATTATCCCACTTCATCTCTCCCGAAGACAACAAACAACAAGCACTAAGCTGTCTCATAGCGGCTGACAAATCAATCATCAAAACGTACGGAGAGCAATCACTCATATTAGACATTGGACCCCGCAGACTATTCACATGGGCTTTCATAGTTGCGCATGTCAAACAACCCATCCTCGGAGCCAATTTCCTCAGCGCCTACAACTTGTTAGTGGACATGACTAAGAAGAGAATAATTGATGTAAATACATGTTTACAGGTAGATGGTACACCTTCCACCGACTATGAAATCCATGGTGTACGAATAATGAAACCTGCGAATAACGTTTTCAACGACATTCTAACAATACGAGTGCATCACGAAAACAGGTAATCAAAAGGAATGTAACCCGCATCAGGTGCAACACTACATCACTACCACCGGTCCCCCTATTTACGCCAGGGCGAGGAGACTACCCCCAAACAAGTTGCAAGCGGCTAAAAGAGAATTCGAACATATGATGCAACTTGGTATTATCAGGCCATCTAATAGCCCTTGGGCCTCGCCACTACATATGGTATCGAAAAAAGACCAAGACTGGCGTCCGTATGGTGACTATCGCCGATTGAACAACCAAACCATTCCCGATAAGTAACCAATTCCACATATACACGACTTTTTATTAAACCTAGGCGGTAAATGCATCTTTTCGAAACTCGACCTAGTGCGAGCATATCACCAAATTCCGAAGGCACCGGAAGACATCGAAAAAACAGCCATCATCACACCTTTTGGTTTGTTTGAGTTTCTAAGGATGCCATTCGGACTGAAAAACGCTGCTCATACATTCCAACGCTTCATGGATGACGGTACAAGAGGCCTAGATTTCGTGTTTGCCTACATAGACGATGTTTTGATTGCAAGCTCATCTTTAGAAGAGCACATTCAACATGTCCAGATCCTCTTTGATCGTTTTAAAAAACATGGCGTTGTCATTAATCCTTCGAAATGTATATTCGCAGTCCTAGCCTCGGAGTTTTTGGGACATTACATCGACTCACAAGGTATCAAACCACTTCAGAAGAAAGTTGGAGCTATCACTAACTACCCCGAACCAACCTCTGTGAAGTCATTACGACGTTTCCTCGGGACGTGTAATTTCTATCGCCGATTCTTACCACGTTGTGCTGAAGTGTTACAGCCATTAACCGATTTGCTGAAAGCCGACTAAAAAGTTCTCAGGGTAAACCACATCAAAACGACAGCCTACCACCCAGCAGCTAATGGCTTGGTCGAAAGGTTTCACTGCCAACTAAAAAGCTCGCTGATGGCGCAGGACGATACATCAAAATGGAGGAAGTCTAGTGAATTCACGGCTCACCAAATAATCGTGGTGGACCAGACGATGTATAAACGTAAAAAGTATCAACAAAGTTATTAAAGATCAATAGTAACGTTAATATATATATATATAAGTATTTGTTACAAATACAATAAAAATTTGGGACTTTACTTAAGTTCACCAAATTGATGCGTGTTCAGCTTTGGTCTGGTACTGAAAATCCACAATTATAAATGCTTGGTAATCCCAATCAGGTTGACGGACTCTCCAGTAGTGTAATCCAATGTAAGGTATGGTATATTCCCACTCACAGTCTATAAATGTTGGTAATATTCGATTTAGATTTCAGGTAGTTAAATCACAAACGAAAATAGAACGAGGGATATGTATGTAGCAATGTATTTGTTAGCAATCAACACTATGTCACGCTATGTAGGTTACACAACGGAAAGTGTGTTCAAGGTCATTCACCTAAACAACACGTACAGTCATTTAATGACAAATGTACGTACAGTGGAAAATTGACAAAATAAATACAAATAACATTCAGAACTATTTACAAAATAAGCTTGTAAGGCCTATCTCCACAGACAATTTGTCGGATAGACGGACTGGTAGCGCGTGAGTTCGTGTGCATCACGAAACCCTGGGGAGCGTCCGCAACAAAATGAGGATGTGCCCGTCAGTTAACCTATTGTAACTTGTCCTTTTAATCTGACACTCCAGAAAGTTCAAAATGTAAGCAGTTTCTCATTTCCATTTCTAAGCCTACTAAGAACGTTACATTTCACAACGACTTTCTTACAACAGCGTGATAAACGCACAAGAATATAGAGATTTAGCATTAGGATAAGCGTGCGCACAAGCAAAACTAAATATACCTTGACATTATTCTTTCGAACGGATACAGACACTTGGTAAAACCCAAGATAAATGTTCCCATCAGTAAAGGAACAACATTTTACCTAAAAAAAGGTATGCGACAATTTAGTACGCTTCAAAAATGAGCAGTCGATGATTGTCAACAGTACATGTTCCGAAAATAAACGGAGAACGCACCTCAACATCAGTAAAATAGAACAGCATTAAGTCTGTAGGTATAATTACCAAGGTTTGACTTGATAATTTCGAATAAAGTGAGCATTGTGTAGATTGTTATAAATAAATTAGTATAATTAGAAGCACTTTGTACACACAGCAACAAGTGAAGTACAACAACTGAATACTGAAGCCACCAAAATACAATTTTAAGTAAAACAGACGAGACAGTCATCAAAAAACTTAGCGATATCAAAGAGTTAGTCATGATCCAGAATTTGTAAGCAATATGGTGATAATAATTGAAAGTAGACAAAAAGAAAAGTCAACATACGAAAGTACAGACAACAGTCAAGGAAACGATACATCTAAATGAAGAACAAGAGACTAGTTATCGGTAAATGGATTCGTGGAGGAATCTTTCCACATGTGATACAGGGAAATACCATAAGAGATTTTGCAAACACTTTCTCAGGGGAGTTAGGATCGAGAAGTCGTTAACCAGGACTTTTTCATTCATAAAGATTCAATCTAGACGTGACGGCGTATGGCTTTTTCTCAACCTAGTTACTAACCTCACGATTTTAAACAACGGAGCTTCAGTTGAGTCAGCGCGTCTGTTGTATACATGTTCTATGAAGTGTTTTTAGTGAGACAAACACCCTACAAGCTTGGGAAATGAATGCCTCTCACAACGGTGGTTAATGAGCTAATCAGAAGCTTATGAAAAAAGGAATATATATAATAACCTAGTTACTCAAAAATTATACAAGAATATGTAAAATGATGGTCCATAAGTTAATCCTGACATTTGCCATCCCTTCAGTTTTCGTTGAATATAGCAAGCAGTAGCTTTTCCGTGAACAACTCTAACCAGACACCTTGATGCGTTAAATATTCTCAGTGTAAATCACGTGTTCATCAGGAGTGACAGATTCTTAGGTATATATTTGATGTGTTAGCAAGCAGGAGGTGAGCATAAGGAAGTCACGCTACCCATTAAGGTTTTCTAATAGTTGTGAAACTATGATATACCAGGAACTTCGCTAAAAACGAAGCCTACTCAAGACCGTATAAAATCTAAAAAAGGGCTCCGATAACTTTGACAAAAAAGGGAGACAGCCATTTGTGTATCACAATACTGTTTTTAGCACTATATTTTATAACTTCACGTAATCCCATACTCTCAGCTTCTTACTCACCACCTCAATTTATCAGTTGTTTATCCACTCACACCTTGTTTACACTTATTTTCTTTAGCCTGTTAAAATGCTCTTGCTTAATAAATACGTTAAAGAAATAGAGAATTAAACTGAGTAGTCATACCTTAACTATTCCTTCTGCTTCTCTTCTTTTCTTTTTCTTGCACCCTTTAAAGGGTGCCCCTTGAGAGGTGCCACCGAAAACAGATATGAACACGGGTGGCTTGGTCCCGTACCATCATCAAAGCTTCAAATATTCCAGAGGAATATAAGGTTGCGATTTCTAGAAGCCTCCAACTTCAATGGATCTATTCTCGACCATCAGTTGCACGTCGCGACGCAACTTTCATAAAGCGCGCCAACTGTTCGAATGGTTCAGATGGTTGTGGACGGAATAGAAGAAGCTTTCACTTAACAGGCTTCCGTGTCTAGTAGCAAGGGATCACCAAATCCTCCAGGCAGGAACCTAGGTATGTTAACATCAAAATAGGAATAGAAATTAGTAAATCATAGTGTGATGCTGTCCTTGGTCCTTAAGAATAGGTCAAGTTGCCTCTTGAAGGATTCCTGAGAAGTCGCTTGGACTAGCTTGGCCGGCAGCGAATTCCAGCTTTTGGCAACTCTTAAGGAGTAGAAGTTGTGTCTACATTCCGTCTTGCTATGTTGTTTCCAGTTTCTGGGTGTTACCCCTTAGGTTATTATTCAAACTAAGCTTAAGTAGGTGTTTAAGAGGATGTCCAAAAGTGTTAAGAATACTCTAAGTCATTAATAAATCACCTCTAAGACGCCTATATTCTAATGGGTAAAGGTCTAGTGAACGGAGGCGTTCTTCGTAAGGCTTAGATTTGAGTCCTCGAACTGATTTCGTGGCTCGCCGTTGGATACGCTCCAAAGTGACTTTATCCTTTTGGACTGAGGGGGGAAGTACTATGTTTCCGTACTCTAAATGGAGACGAATAAAAATGTTGAAGATTATATGGAAAGTTCTTCCGTCAAACTGTCCAAAAATGCGCTTCAATGTTACCAGTGCAAGGTTTGCTCGGAAGGCATTTTTGTCACAGTTAGCGTAAGACTTTAAATCGTAGGGCACCAGGACTCCTAAACCTTTTTCGACTTGGGATACTACTAGAGAGGAGGTACCTAAGTTATAAGTGTAGTCTGCGACATGTCGCAGATGGACTACTTTACACTTTGAAGTGTTAAAGGTAAGTCCATTATCGTCTGCCCAACTTTGAAGTCCAGTCAGATCCTCCTGAAGTGCCTGCATATCGTCTTGGTTGCGTATCTCTCTCTCCAAAGTTTCACGTCGTCGGCAAAAAGTAATAAGTCTGACGTTACCTATTGAGGAAGATCATTTATGTAGATCAAGAAGAGAAGAGGCCCTAGTACTGAGCCCTGGGGGACCCCACTAGGACATTCCATAGCCTGAGATAAAGTGAAATTAACCCTGACCTTAAAATGTCGATTTTTCAGGCATGAAGTAAGCCAATCGGTTAGAGGTGGTCTGATACCCAATCGTCTGAGCTTATTGATGAGACATGTATGGTTAACCTTATCAAAAGCTTTTGAGAAATCAAGGTCAATGATACCAACCTTCCCCTTGTGATCGAGGATGCTTGTCCATCTGTCCACCGCAGTCAGCAAATTATTGTTGGGATACCTTAGCTTAGTTTTGATGACAAAACTGAAGGCTATGACGGCATGATCGCTCTTTCCCAGAGCAGCCAGGATTGAGGGGTTGTCAACTAGGAATTCTTCGTTTGTGAATACACAGTCTAAGCGCGAGGGTATCTGACTGTTTCTCCAACAAGTTGCCGACCTCACATTTTCGTATAATCCCAAGTAATCGATGAGGTGAAGAACCGAGCTTCAGTTGAGTTGTCGCCTCCAGTATACGTGTGTTCCGCGAAGTTGACTCTGGGGAGATTAAAGTCCCCTAGAATCAGGATGTGTGTGAAGTGTCTAATCTTAAGTGCTGCAGTTTCCGGAACACCAACTCAGCGCTCAGGTTCACTTCGAAAAGTCCTTTGGAGTTGCAGATTAAGATTTGTTCAGTATAATTTATGTGGGTCGGTTGAAATGTACGAGAATATTGTTCAGCCAAAAGGTTAGCGGCGTCGCCGTCGTCGTTGGTCGGGCCATTAAGACCTAGCAGTTTGGAAACCCCAGTTTTGGTTTGACGAAGAGAGACTGCATAACGGAATAAGCTTTTAGGATTGGAGGCAAATTTATCCATAAGCTTTGTCTGGTACTGAAGCCTATCTTCTCTTATAGCCTTCGTGCATATGTTCCTGATATGTTTATATTGCCTGTACGCTCCGTCGTTGTCAGTTCGTTTGTATTCCGCCCAACAGTGCCGTTTGTGGCTTAGCAGGCGAAGGGTACGGTTCTTGATTATTGTAAGTGGCTTGCAGCTTTTAGGAACCGTTTGAGGAACTGAATGGTTTGTAGCACGTAAGAGCGTGTGCAGTAAGAAGTCCCGATGACCGTCCACATCGAGTTGGGGGTGAACATCCCAAACCATCTGTTGTAGATAGTCGCGTAAAGCTGGCACATTTAACCGTTTAAAATTCCAACGCAAGTTATTGGTGGGGTATCTTAGCTTAGTTTTGCTGACAAAACTGAAGGCTATGACGGCATGATCGCTTTTTCCCAGGGGAGCCAGGATTGAGAGGTTGTCAACTAGAAATTCTTCGTTTGTGAATACACAGTCTAAGCGCGATGGTGTCTGACTGTTTCTCAAACGAGTTGCCGACCTCACATTTTCGAACAATCCTAAGTCATCGGTGAGGTTAAAGAACCGAGCTTCAATTGGGTTGTCGCCTCCAGTATACGTGTGTTCCGCGAAGTTGACTCTAGGGAGATTAAAGTCCTCTGGAATCAGGATGTGTGTGAAACCGAGACGAGTAGAGCGAGATAGTCCTTCCAGCATACGACTATCGTACTCGATGTCGGCAGTTGGCTTCCTGTAAATGACTCCGACTAGACACCTCGAAGTACTGGACAATCTTACAGAGCACCATATAGATTCCTCAAGATTGTTAAACTCGAGGTTATGAACTTGATGCACCTCCAAGCAAGAACGTATGCAAACACCTACTCCGCCCCCAAATCCTGATTTTCTGTCATTGCGGAACAAAGACATCCCAGGTAATGCTAACTCATTGTCCGAGAACTGAGATGATATCCAGGTTTCAGATATTCCTATCAGATGAGCATTATTAGCGTTGCCAAGTTCACTTAGTACATCCAATTTGTTTAGTAGACTCTCGGCGTTCATATATAAACAGTTTATGCTTTCAATTTGGAACGCGCGAGCTTCTTCCTGTTTGTCTGTATGAGCCTAACGTGAATGGACAGGTAGCCCACCTATATGAGGTTTGCCGAGGTGGTAGGTGTAAGATCCAAACTACGTTTGGACTGCTGGACAGCTGCCTGGATGAGTTAGATACGCGCCCTCGCCCGTTTGAAACCAAAACAAAGTAATTGGGTAAGATGACGGTTCTATAATTTATCATAAATTTAAGTGTACATTATTACCTAAACAAATATAACCACTCAGCTATCCAACCAATAATTGTTCAGTTGATCAAATCTAAACTACAATAAATAAGAAAGTTGATAAAGGATGCAAGAAAATTACCAATCACCACAAATAAATGTTATTCTATCCTGTCTGGATAGATCACGTACAGATTCGTTCAAAAGGTAATAATTGGTCGCTCTATAACACAGAGTGTTTTCAATTCTGGAAGAGTGCTTCAATTCACAACCAAAATGCACAATTCCAGTCAACACAGGTCAAGCAATCAAAAGCAGGAACAAACCAAAATGGCTGCCGCCCAGACTTAGTATAAAGTAAAACAACATAAGTACAGTCCGGGAAGAAACATGGGTGATTAGTGAAGGTGTAGTAAAAACGAAAACTATAATAAATACAAATATTAACAATACAAATGTAGTCAAAAAGTTAACAATGTACAACTAAGAGGATCAACAGGAACAAAGTGCAAGTATATACATGGAGGGATTTTCACAAACACACAAAGTATTCAAAATGGATCTTACAGTAGGTCCTGTCCTTTACACGTTTTTTATCGTCTAGACAGTCCACAAGTGGAATGATCAGCTCCAACTTGCCTCTGTGTTTGGTTCTAGCTTTGTATGGCCTATCCGGGTGCATGTGGATTCCAGGTGGCAGTCGACGTCTGTTGGCACGAAATGCTTCCAGAGTTGCAGCCGCCATATGGGAAGATGGGAAGGTTGTCTTCATTAGACGGGGTCTAGAATCACCATCCTTCTTGGCTAGTCTCGTCACATGCTGATTCAGTATGTGTTTGAGTCTTAAGGACTGTTTGATGAATTTCCATTCCCTGATGTCAGAGTTTGATGGATTAGGGTCCATATTTTCTGGTATACCTTGCACGATTATATTCCTCCAGCGGAAAAACTGATAGCGAGTTTCTTTGGGGATGTTCCGGATGAGATTGCGCTCAGAATACGGTATGCCAGGCAGTATTCTTACATTCCCATCTGACTTCAGTAAATGACTCGCTAGTAAAACATCCTCTACGTCGGTAGCATTCTTAAGTGTTACACGAAGTAACCTCGGGTGATTTTGATGCTTAGATTCCTTTCCCCAAGTGAGCCGTGTGACTGTCAAAGGCTCTGTTCTTGGAAGCCCAAGTTTCTTGTTCAGCTCTCCCCAGAGCATCCTATCATTTTTGTTCTGCAAACTGAGAGGAAGGTCAGGGTTGTCTTTGAAGTTCATGACTATGAGAGAGTCATCACGAACCGTTATTGTCGTTCCAGGTTTTACGGTGCGTTCAAGTTTAGCACATTGTTGTTTGGGGGTCGAAGCACGTTTATGAATCCTTGGCTCTTTGATGACCGGACGGACAATCTTGGGGATAGACTGTGCGAACAGATGACCAGTTGACTTCCGTTCAACAGCTGGGATGTTCAACTTAGACTGTGACGCCTGGCCCTTTTTAGCTCTTTTGACATGGGTCCGATTACCTACAGAGTTTTTGGGAACCACTGTTGCGTCCAAGGACCTTGAGCTGTGAGACCCAAGTTTGCCGAGGGAGTCGAGTACCGTTGTCGTAATCATGGTGCTGAGTTTCAGCGTGTTATCAATAATGCTGTTGCATGCTCCGTCGTTGGTAGACCTGTCGACATTCCTGTTCTCGTTTTCAATGCGTTTTCTTGTTTGTCTACCCATTTTTTGACTGTCTTTTCTCAAGTTTGCAGACAACTTACTCTGCAGACCTGTCAGTAGGACAATGATATTACTCAGCAAGACTGCAGCATCCATGCTGCACGTAACACACTCCCACTTATGATCCGACTTGCTGAGTCTGTTGTAAGTAGTTGCTGTGAGATCTGTGCACGCTTCGTGGAACCAACCTTTGCAGTTGTCGCACTGTATGTCAGATGTAACAGCAAAACAGCATCCAGGTCGTTTGCATGAATTTTTCATTACTGTATTGACGTAAACTGTGTTGTAGATGCTAGCAAAAGCCTAAGACCGTAAAAAATACGCTAAAAAACACACTGAAAACGGACAAAAATGGATAAAACGGATGAGATAAACTGAACTAGTCTTTACGTGAAAAACTGAAAAAAAACCGAATAGTAAGCTGAGGCAAAACCACAGTTAACTATTAAATTGGGTGAAACTAAAAAAAGTAATCTACTAAACGTATAGCTCGGGATATATTCTTCTGATCAGAAATGGTACTTTTGTTGCGTAAGAAGACAGCAAAAGTTTGATAAATGCAAATCACGTTATGACTAAACTTCCCGTTCGAAAAGCGCGGTGATACTGACTGAAATCATCTACATACATATATTATAAAATATCAACCGAGCTGAGTAATTTGCTGCAGTGAAAATTTTTTTCGTTTGTAACAATTTGATCTTTCCTGCAAACTGGCATGCCTCATATGAAAAACCGTTATTTGAGAATAAATTATTATTATTATTATTATTAGACTTTACTTTGAGACGCTCATGTTTTGGTAGTTTCTGTCAGATGGTCGTTGTCCGCATTACCTATTTCATGCAACCTGTTCATCTTATTGGTCAGAAGTACAGAGTTCATACATAACGAGTTGGTGCTTTTAACTTGAAAAGCATATGTCTTCGTCTCCTTTTCGCTTGAATAAGCTTTATGTGATGGTGTTTACGAATGAGTTTTCCATCCCACTTCTGCCCAAATTTGTTTGTGACAGTCTACGAGTAGAGTTGTCAGTCGTGATTTGTTTTTGGTTTTAAGCCACGTGTTATATGACCTATCCGAAATCATGTAGATCCCGGCTGTTAATAGATGTCAATTGGCATCAAGCGCCTTTAGAATGGTAGTCGTCATTTAGAATGAGGGACAGGTTGTATTCGTTAATCGGGGTTGAGTATCCTCGTCCTTCTTGACCAAGCGTGCCATACGTTGAGTTAAGAGACTTAGACTTTAAGAAAAGTTTCATGAGCTTCACTCTTGAGTGTCAGAGACTGCGTCCTCAGCGTCCATGTTTTATAGAATACATTAGACGAAAACTTTCCTACCGTAGTTGTAGCTAAGAATGAATGTGGATTATTAAAAGTAAACTGTTAGAATTGATTAAACGTTGTGTAACGAGCATGAAAATGTGACCCAACTACTAGATTTAATCGACGATAAAGTTAATTGTAATTATTTAGTTGCTTTGCCAATGTACTAGTATGGAATTCATAACAATAACGAGTAATCCCTAGGACTTAAAAAAGTAGTCTAGTATTCATGAATATGGTAGCATAGAAGTAGAAACTCAGACCATGGATACACGTAAATTTATTTTGTCGTAACTAGAATAATGGGCCAATCAGCAATGTATCAAAAAATAACCGCTATACGTAAGCGTCACGTTAAACACATCTTAAATAGGGATCTAAACTGTTTAATTCACTTTACGCAGTTCCAGTGAAGTTCTATGTGACTCTTGACTGGGTTGAATATAATAAAAGATCGAAAAATTACTAATAGGAACTGGAATGAAGTCACTTAGTCCTGGCAATGCATTCGATTGATAAGACAGTTGTATTTACTCTAATCACTAGTATCCATAATTGTACTATAAACCCCGGTTTGAGTAACTTTTCCTTTCCTTCACGTATGTGTAGCGTGGAGTCGAGTCGAGATTGACTTTGAACACCGCTACCAAGAAACACTTGCCAAGTAAATCAGAAGGCGAAGGTTGAACGTAACCAGATTTATTTCGTTGGCGATCTCGTGGTATCGAACGAATACCAAGATCGTGCCAAGGAATGGTACAAGTGGAAGCAGGAGAAAGGAGTACGTGTGAACAGTACCAAAAACCGCGAAACAATGATGGAAGGTAATGGAAGCACAAGATGGCTATAATTAGCACAGTTAAACAAAAGCACATTGAAACAAGCACTGGTACAGTTGGTTATAATAATAATTGTTTTTATTAAACCAGTCGTGTTCTCGTGATAAAAGTGAGTCACTACAGGAGCCCCCCGCTAGAAAGGGTTTACACTTTCAATAAGTAGCGGTTTAAATCGTGGGACTGATCGGCTGACGAGCGATTGTAGGACGGAAGAATTGGCGGAGCAGGAAAGCGATCGTTGATCGTCGAGTTGCCAACGAAGGTCGTTTTCGGAGAACGGTACCAGGAGCGATGTGCTGTATTTATTGCTTGAGTTGGCATGCTACACGAGAGTGATTTGTATCCAGAATATGAAAATTGCATTCGTAGGGAATGCGGACCAGAAACGCTGCAGACGTAGGACGAAACCACGTTGAGCCAAAAGACCAGAAGCGACCGTAACGACCAAGTTCGAGACCAAGCGTATGCCAAGCATTCGAAACCAATATATCGACTGAGTGCGTTGACAATAGCATGGGTGGCCAATCCAGCTTTCGCCAAAGTTGACTGAAGTCGACGGAACCAAACGGAGACGGTCGAAGGCGTGGGCTCAGGAAACAAAAAGAAAATCAAAAAACAGAAGAGTGTAGCATGCGTGTAGTATAGGAATAATCCTACACCGTACCGGTTGTTAACTGTGCGGTTAGTCGCGGAAACGTACGGGCAACCGTACTCGGCGACCGGAACGTGAGACGGCAGTCTCGTTCGTATCTCGTGAGCCTGCAATCTCATCCGAAGTCAAGGGCGGCGTGGTCTGCTGATCTGGATGTGAGACTTTCGTCTCGTCCGTAGACGGTGCAGATGACGCGTGCTGTTGACTGGGACGTGAGAATGAGGTTTCAGGTGTATCTAGTGTGGGACCTGAAGGTGGTTTGAGGATCCCGCTGGGTTTGATAGGTCTAGCATTGAATCTCAGGTTATCAGATAGGGCACTGTCATCAACGTGTGCTGGTTCGAGACGATCAATGCTGACGATCTCGACGCGGCTGTGTCGATCAACCTTGAAGGTCTTTTCGTGACAAGCGATCACGCGAAAAGGGCCTTCGTAAGGTTGTTGCTAAGGTTTTCGTACCGAATCTACTCGTATGAAAACATGTGAACAGGTAGATAACTCTCGAGGGAGAGCGACCTGTCGATGTTGTATTCGAGTTGACACCGGAGACAGCGTTCGCATAAATACAGACAGTCGTTGGACGTAGTCTGATTTACCGAAATCAGGTCTGGTCCGTGGTGTGAATAGTTCCACGGGCAGACGCAATGTCGTGCCGTATACAAGTTTAGCGGCGGAACATTGGATATCTGCTCGTTCGAATACCTAAGAGAACGAGCGGTAAGGTTTCGTACCAGTTGTCGTTTTCGTGTTCTCGAAGAGCACTTTCAAGTTGACGGTGAAACCTTTCAACTAAACCATTCGAAGCTGGATGGTAGGCGGTAGTGCGTATGCATTCCGTACCAAGCAGCCGAGTAAGTGAGGAGAATAATGCGGACTCTAATTGTTGTCCTCGGTCAGTCGTGACAGTCGAGGGACAACCGTATAGAGCTATCCATCGTTCTACGAAGCGGTGAACAACTGTCCCCGTCGTGATAGACGTGATGGGTATAGCTTCGGGCCATCTGGTGAAGCGGTCGATGCACGTGGGTATGTGATCATACCCGTGCGATGGTGGCAGTGTTCCTACAATGTCTAAGTGAACGTGATCGAAGCGAGCATCAGGCGTAGCGAAAGTGCCAAGGGGGGCAGCTACGTGCCTGTGCACTTTTGATCGTTGACATTGTAAGCATTGCTTCGCCCACATACGAACATCTTTATTCATGGACGGCCAGACGTATCGTGCAGCGATGAGACGTAATGTAGCTGCGATACCTGGGTGAGATAATCCATGCAGGGCATCGAATACGAGACGGCGATAAGCAGAGGGTACGATGGGTCGAGGAAGACCGGTAGAAGTATCACATAGAATGGTATCCGAAAGGCGTTGGAATAATGGCGTAAGATGTTGATAATGTTCATCTACGTTTGATGATGCGATTAGCAGGTCATCAATATAGACGTGAACAAAATCGAGGTCTCGTACAATGCTATCGATAAACATTTGAAAAGTTTGAGCAGCATTCCGTAATCCAAATGGCATTCGTAGGAACTTAAACAAACCGACAGGAGTCGTGATAGCAGTTTTTTTCGATATCTTCAAGAGCGACTGGGATTGATGATATACTCGTACCAGATCGATCTTAGAAAAGATAGTCGTGCCCTTGAGCGATGCTGTGATGTTGTGTATGTGGGGGATGGGGTAGCTATCAAAGCGCGTAACTACGTTTAGAGCTCGGTAGTCGCTGGATGGTCTCCAACTAACCCCATCTTTTTTGCGCACCATGTGAAGAGGAGAGGCCCATGAACTGTGGGAAGGACGAATCATACCAGTAGCAAGTAAATTGTCAAACTCACGTTTAGCGAAAGCTAATTTGTCCGGTGCCAGTCGGCGAGGTCGTGCCGTGACTGGCGGTCCACGGGTGACTATGTGGTGTACCACACGATTGGTCACCGATGGAATCTCCTCAAGTGGTTTAGTGAGTACGGGGAATTTCTCGAATAAAGCGTGGAATTTATCGTCACGCGAGTAAAAAGTGCCGAGGATTCGGTGCGCGTTCATGTGGGCTTTATAGCCCATGAATTTGCTGTTCGACGAAGTATCGATTAGCTGCAGCCTACGTGAATTGACAAGCAATTCATAGTGCTGTAGGAAATCGATACCTAGTA
The DNA here is from genome assembly GCF_000699445.3 of Schistosoma haematobium. Classification (NCBI taxonomy): domain Eukaryota; kingdom Metazoa; phylum Platyhelminthes; class Trematoda; order Strigeidida; family Schistosomatidae; genus Schistosoma; species Schistosoma haematobium. Next base: position 14,671,496 of record NC_067197.1, on the reverse strand, counting down.
TGGCTATGGGAACATCAGCAATGATGAACGTCCACAGATACCATCGTCGGTTGCCCAGGTTGACCGCGAGTTGTCGTGTACCGTAGGTAGGAATGACTGAGCCATTCGCAGCGCGTAGTCGAAGCACTGTGGCTTGTGACTTGCTGATACCTCGTGTTACGACAGAGACTTGGGCCCGCGTCTACTAGGAACCTAGCGTTTGTGCGATAATCGTGCACATAGAATAAGCGACCAACCTGGGGAGAAGGGCCGGCGAGTACGGTCGCTTTTACTCGCCGGCGCTGGCGTTTCCCGCCTTGTATGAGCGTGGTGCTCGACAACGGCGGGCGCCAGACCCGAAGGACCTATGGAACCAGCACTAACTGTCACTCGATTCCGAAGCCGCCTTTTGGCGTGGCTTGGAAGATGCCCTATTTGGGCGAGTGGTGACGGGTTTGCGAGAACTTGAGCGAGCTCGGGGGACGTAGGGTTGGGGTACGTTACAACAGTCTCGAAAATTAAGACGTGCGTGAATATACCCGTCCCTGTCGACATGAGCTGGGGAGTGATCGGCGTCCCTGTCTACTTTAGGACCTGCCGTTGAAGCAACTACATAGCTGCCTCTGTTATTAGTCCTCGATAAAATTTTGTCTGCTATGAGGGCTACCTGGTTAAGCGGTGCGTCCTCGAGCAGTGCCGTCACAGTAGGTTGGATATGGGCTGGTAGTGACTCGAGCCACAATTGCTTAACCATTTCCGAGTCAGATGCTGTTGCTCCTGCAAGAGATTGCAGGCGCGTGAGGTGGTGGCTTGGTTTAGCATCACCCAGGGGGTGACGTGCTAACAATGTCCTCAATCGTTCCTCCCTCGATGGGAGGAAATGTCTGAGAATTGCCTCTTTGAGGCAATCATAAACATTAGGCACATTGGAATTGAGGATGATCTCACGTACAGCAACCAAATGGTCCCCGGGTAATGATTCGAAGGCGAAGGCGTACTTTTGCCTTTGGCTCGTAATGCGACGAGTCTCGAACAGAGACTCTAATGCAGCAAACCAAACCTCTGAGTCGTGGGGAATGAATGATACAGGTCGAAAGTGAATGGCCTGTACGTCTGAGTCTATAACATTAATACTATTCTTGTCGCTATCCATCATGTCGTGTATATTTTATATTAAAAAATATTAATATGAAAATATACGACAGACGTGGATAGATAAACTATAGACTCACCGAATTGGCTTCTTTGGAAGATTTGACCAGAGGTTGGGGCGTGTTCCAAAATTTGGCTCATCAGTTGTAGCGTGGAGTCGAGTCGAGATTGACTTTGAACACCGCTACCAAGAAACACTTGCCAAGTAAATCAGAAGGCGAAGGTTGAACGTAACCAGATTTATTTCGTTGGCGATCTCGTGGTATCGAACGAATACCAAGATCGTGCCAAGGAATGGTACAAGTGGAAGCAGGAGAAAGGAGTACGTGTGAACAGTACCAAAAACCGCGAAACAATGATGGAAGGTAATGGAAGCACAAGATGGCTATAATTAGCACAGTTAAACAAAAGCACATTGAAACAAGCACTGGTACAGTTGGTTATAATAATAATTGTTTTTATTAAACCAGTCGTGTTCTCGTGATAAAAGTGAGTCACTACATATGTAACGTCCAACATGTTGTAATTTTAGTTCATTATGGCTTCCGATGAAGCGCTAGATACTCGTCCTTCTCCAAAGGTGAAATCGAAACTCAATCTTAGGACAGGGTACGGTTTTTATTAAAGGAATAATTAACACGAATTATACCAAAATACTCAAACGAACAGACACACTAAGTGAAACAACGTACCGAGTTACTAAAAATTTTTTACAATTAATTCTTAAATGCAAGAAGTAGATAATCTACAAACATTTGATACTTAAGAGTGAGGTGAACGAACATTGTACTGAAAATATTTATGGAAGAATTTTTACCCACATACTTTTTATGTCTGAAATTTGCATTTACAGCATAGCATATAACTGAATATTATACCGTTATAGAACAGATGATGGGAAAACGGCATTTTTAAGATTCAGCAAACATTTTAAAGCTATTCTAGATAATATGGCAGATGTAACCCTAAGTCCTTTAAAAGTGTATGTACTTTATTTGTTGGGGCTTCCGTCCGCTTTTCTTGTTCATTTTCAGCACAGTGCTGGGTCTGAATGCTGAATCAAAATCAAACTGCTCTAACGATGTTATTAATGTAGCAACAGTGTAACCGTGGTTCTGTACCGTAGTTACACCTAAATTGTATCGTATAGGGAAGATTTTCTTAAACACTCGAGCATAAATATGAAGCCCATAATTTCAACCGGTTACAGAAGGCTCAAATCCCCCACTTACGGAACTTCCGATAATTGACGTAAACAAGTAGTTAGTATCAGTTTCTTTGTTGAAGTTCTATCAGTCGCAAATATTCCACTGGCTTCAATACCTTCATGGGAAAAATATGCTATCAGTCAAAATCATCAAAGGAACTAGATAAGCATTTTAAGCCGTATCATATCGACTCAACCATGGCTGCGAAGGACTTCGAATCCATAAAAGCTTTTTCAGAATAGAAATACAACTATTATTATTATTATTTATACAAGAAACACAAAAGGGGTCTTGCAATATGGGATGATTAGACTTATTTGTGTCGAATGAATTCATCCACCCCCACATAGTTCCTGTAACGTTGCGGAAGAACAGGAGTGTTTGCAGTTTTTAAATGATTTGGCTATTTTTGCTTAAGGATTAGGATAAGACAATTTCAGAATTAAGTACAAATTTCTGCACTTTGAATTCTTAGCAGTGAGATCTATGAACAATTTATCAGTATTATTTCCAGCAGTAAGTGAAAAAGTTGGTACTTGAATCACTTTTAAATTCATCAGTTGAAGTACTGATATTTCATTTTCAGTGGTTTGAAATTCTCAGTTCGTTAATGAAGGATTTTCATCATTATTCAGTAGATTGTAACATTGAAAACGAGTAGTTTATGGCCAATAATACTAAAAATAGAATGATTAGGGGGTTTAGTCAGGACATTAGAGGTCAATGATTTTATATTCCTTTTTAAAATTGTAGGTTTTATGCCTTTTATGTCAATATGAAATTATGAGACATACCACCAGTTACATATAATCGTTTCCGAATGCAAATTAGATTACTGGAAGTTGTAAACAGAGAAAGCATCAGATCATTATAATCAGCCTTATCACTGAAATTCAGGGTTTATTATCACAGACAGTAAAATGAGTAGTACTATGTACGGATTTAGTGCGACCAATATTCCTAAATCCAGAGTTATGAAGACGAAATTAATTCGTGAATAAAAGGTGCCAAGAATCAGATATTTATCACACGTTTTTAATTTCATTCACTGCTTTTTATTCGTTGTTGAATTATTTGTTGTATTTTGACGGAAATGGGATACAGTGTCGACTAAAGGAGGGTTTATACAACTTCAGATCATCAACATAGATGATGTATGTCGAGTGATTGGGGCCCCACTCGAGTTGGAAGGGAATGGTGTGACCAATAGCTAACTTCAAAGTCACACCTCGTGGCCAGCACCTAACGTGGACTAACTTTCGTCGTATCAAGGTACTATGGCTGCTTTGATGACCGTACAACACAAAGGACATTATTACAGTAATGTAATAGTAAAAGTAGGTACAAAGAAGAAGTTGCAACCAACACCACATGGGCCAGTTCATGGTGTGCAATTAACTAATGCGCGTTGCCTGTTCCTGAATTTGAGAAGGATCAGTGAACTGTTCAACATTCAGTGACATGATTGCCGGATAGTTGGCATGGACCCACTGACATTTCACCAGTCCTACACAACTATGAGTATATATTTGATTAAGATAAACAAGCAATTTACCAGAAATCTCAAACCATCAAAATTCAAGTTCATTTACTGCTTCATAATTAAGACACGGAGCTTCAAAATCGTGGAATGGGAATAGAGATATCTGTATCCGTTTTCTTTCAAGATTCGTATGGTATTTAATACAGACATGGAAATAATTGTATACCCGTCTTGAAATACAATGTCGAACCGAGCATGTGACTGCCAAATGCATTAGTTCAATTGTGTTGGTTAGTTTGTGCCCAGTTGTGTGATAAATTTAAATGACTAACATGTAAGTCTTTCCAATATTCCTTTTTCTGGTTGGTTGTCCTATCCATCTATTTGCTAATCGTGATCCATTACTACATTGATGCATAAATACTTCAAACACACTGACTAATTGACATTGGACATTTTGTATTCATATTAATGCATTACAAATTCAACTGGTCTGACTCAACCTTAGATTTATTTCGCTACAGAACGATTTCTGGATATTGAATTGCCAGTGTTATTTCTAATTAAATATAGTTATTGGCAATTCTAAGTGTCAGTGTCAATATAAATCTCATTCAGTTACGAAGTAGTTTAATTCTGGTGTTAATTCAATACTAGTATTATTCCAGTCTAGTTGTGTCCGTTCAGTCCAATTATACTTCGCTTCTACTATATATTCTAGTAAATTCAATTACATTAATATGTATTCAAGAACATTTGTATTATAGTTCTTACTTAATTCATATAGCCTCGGATATCGATTATAACGATAAAGAACGCAACATGTAGGTATGTTGATCCCAGAAATTGATCGGTCGAGTAACTGAATATGAAGTCGGTATCCAAAGTTGCACTGGGTGTATTTTTATAAGCCTAACCATAAAATCTAACTTTCTTTAACTCTGACTAACTGTTTGGTGGTATTTCACTCTCTTTCGACATTCAACGTTGTAGCACCCCACATGACTGATTAGTAACTGGAGATTTTCATATGGCAATGACACATTCATTCTAGAAAGACAGGTTTTCCATCAGGATTATATATATATATATATATATATATATATATATATATATATATATATATATATATATATATATATATATATATATATAATATGCATGTGATTCTACAATTAATCATAATTTTTTAAATTTGAGCTTACATTCAAGGTTGTAAGACAACAAAAAACAGTCAACCGTAAACTAGTCAAACATAAAATTGATGGGTTCAAAACAGCTAAGTAAAAATATGTTTCAACCAATAAGAGCATAGCCAGTTTATCGATAATGAATTTAACCAGTGAGATACAAAAAATATGGATGAAGCCTGATTACTAATAAGTAATCTAGTCATAAAACAAGAATTTAACCCATAGTTTCTACTTTTTTTATGACTGGGACCACTGGTAACGTTTTTTACTGGACGATGCCAGATTTAATCCCATGTAGATTAATCTTGTTGATGAGCGTAAACTAAGCTTCGTGTCAGCTGATTCCAAAATCATAACATCAAACAAATGTACTTCTATGCCGTATCCATTCCAACTGATAATTATTACTAATGGCTAGATTAAAATAATATTATTTATTACTGAGTAACTAAGTAGAGGAAATGATGAGATTATAATTTATGGACAAACTAATCACATTTGGGATAACAGATCTTGAATTTTGGTGTGAAATTCATTCATTCATTTGATAAAATAGCGTTTTGACATTTTAGCTGATGTCATTTTGTGATTATAACCCTAAATCTAATTTCTAACCATAACCATCAATTGTATATCAAAATCCTTACTCTTCACATATGTTTAGAAAGTTCGTTTAGCCTTAGTAAGTCGGGTGACATTCTCAAGGTCATTTTAACGTCACTCAAAGGTTACCCATAAATTATAGTCTCACCAAAGAAAATATCAAAAGGAATTTTGTAGAGATTTTAGTAATTTCAATAGTTGAAATCATGAGTCAGTTGAAGCTAGACCACTATGGAAAACCTGGAAACACTGGACGGCCGTTTCATCCTATTATGGGATTCCTCAACAGTGCCCATCCACGATTCCAGCCCCCGCGAGATTCGAACCCGGGACCTATCAGTCTCGCGCACGAGCGCTCCACAAAACTCCTGATATTAATCATCTACTCACTAGTGACTGACTTCAAGAAGCATTTCCTGGAGTTCTAGTGAGAAGCCGTGACCAGTGGAGTTCAACTAGGTCTGTTGTGAGATATCAGCTCACTGAAGACAATGATGTACGGTGGTGCGATTTCGTGGATTGGTTGAAGTTAGACATTAACACCGTTGGATACCAGCTCAGTGGTCTAATAATTAAGCGCCCGGGATCGTGGATGCGCACTGCTGGGGAGTCCCACGATAGAACGAAGTGGCCGTCCAGGGTTTCCAGGTTTTCCATGATGGTCTAGCTTCAATTGACTCATGATTTCAACTATTGAAAGAAATTATATTTATCACATTTAATAAAATTAATAGAATAAGATAAGCAACTGTAAGTATAGAAAATATCGCTTAGAATTAAAATCGAGTATAATGAACTAATGTGTTCTTTATTTGCCTATATAATGATAATCATAATGATTTATTCATTTTATAATTAATAAATTTGTTTATCTTACTATTATTAGATTATCAATGAATATTAACGTTATAATTTGATACACCGATTGTAATTTGATTATGTTCATTTGTATTGAGTTTATTACTAACTTGATAGGTAAATAAACCTCGTCTTGTTTTCTTTCCTTTTTTTTCTTTGTAAAACAAATACGAGATTTGTGTAAATATAGAAAATAGAGAAAGAAAAAGAGAAAACAATTTCAAAACAACAATCTATAAAAATTTATTTATATAAAGAGATGAAACAATTTGAAACTTTTATAATAGAAAAACAAAACACAACATGTATGCGATTATCCTAATTTATGCTTTATATTTCATTACTAATGGAAAGTGTAAGTTGACTTTATAATTGATGACATGGTTATAATTATTGTTTTGTTTTCCTACATTCTAACTTTTTTGATGAGGCTATAATTTATTGGATGAACTAATTAGATTTAGGATAATAGGTCTTGAATTTTGGTACGAAATTCATTCATCCATTTGGCTAAATAGCATCTTGGTATTATAGCTAATGTCAGTTTGTAATAAAAACTTTAAATCTAATTCCTAACCTTAACCATCAATTGTAAATCATAATCTTTTAGTGGCCCGTGAATCTGACTCCTATTTAGATCGTACGAATGTTTGTTATCGCCTATTCTCGTATATAATCGTCGACTTAAATCGCGTTAGTCAATAACGGAATCAAATAAGTCGAATAACGAGAATTGACTTTTGAATACATATATTTTGTATATGAAGCAAATGAAGCAGAGCAGAGCAAAATGACACGCAGGGAAGATGGCTGGGGAGCCAATTACATTTTAGTCAAGCGTTACTCAATATTTATAGGCAGACAAAATAAACTACAGACATGTGATGAGTCAGTCATGGGATATGAAGTGCACACACATATACGCTCATATAAAAACAGACAAGAGTGATAAGCGAATGATTGACAAGGTCAAAATATGAATCAAGTAGAATGAATAGAATGGAATGTCCGAAAGCTAGAATAAGATACATTGGCTTAAAATAATGACTGACACTACAATCTTTATTCTTTAAACTGCTTTACAACTCTCATTTAATTCTAGTAAGTAGGTAGACACTGTCAAGGTCACTTTAGCGTCGCTCAAAGATCATCCATAAATTATAGTCTCGACCTACTTTTTAAAGAAAAAAAACATTTAACGGTTACAATTAATTTGTATTATAAATAAAGTAATCGTTTGTTTATTCCATTTGGCCATTTGTGAAGATGATTTCATTTATAGAATTAACTTTAAAACAAAAAGAAAGCTCAATCAAATGTATTTCGTCTCTTCATATTTTGATCGTGGAAACTGGAAGTTTTAAGTATTTACTGAAAGTACTTAAAGCATCTATCATCTCTTTATCTTCTATTGGAAAATATTCTCCTCCTACTACTACTTTTCTTTTTATTTATTAACGAATAAAGATTTAAGTGCTTATTACAGTTTCCTTAAATGTAAAAATAAATAGTTGAGGTCATGAGTCAATTGAAGCTAGACCATCGTGTAAAACTCGGAAGCATTGGACGGCCGTTTCGTTCGACTATGGGACTTCTCAACAGTGCTTCCAGGTTTTCCATGGTGCTTTAGTTTTAAATGACTCATAATCTCAACTATCAAAATTATTTTAATATCCACAAAACCCCTTCTGATAGTAAAAACAAATGTCAAAAAGAAAACGAACAAAACATATACTCAAAAGTTTCTATACAATTTCACTCGATAGTTTAATTTTATGAAAAGTATGATTTTTGCTTCATTTATTAACCATTCGTTTTTCAGTTATAAATAATCTTTAAGAAAAAGAAATAAGTAGTAAATAGCTAAATAAGCAATACAAATTAATGAACAGTTGTCTAGTCGTTGAGCGTTCGTGCGCGAGACTGATGGATCATGGGTTCGAATCCCGCGAGGCGGTGTTGTGGATGCGCACTGCTGAGGAGTCCCACAATAGGACGAAACGGTCGTTCATGTGTTTCCAGGTTTTCCATGGTGATCTAGATTCAATCGACTCATGATCTCAACTATTGAAAAGAAATCCCTAAAATAATAGTCTAATTCAATAATACAACATAAATTTAATCAACATAAACATTGTAGAAAGTGAAAACAGTGAAATATGAAACCAAAGATAATATCTATTTATTCACTGTGTAAATTAAGGCTAAAATTCTTTTTTAACTGTCCGTTATGGATATACCCATTATACTGTTATCCAACATCCTGAATTAAAAAAAACACAAACCTAATAAAAATTGGAGTTTAAAATGAAATCTTTAATGAAAGTTACATTCTGATCTGTAGCGTTTACTCTCTAAACAGATATGAAAAATGACCAGAAGTGTTAGGTATAATAAACACAGTGACGATTGATAACGTTGTGGATGAAATCAACATTTAGACTATATTAGACTATATATTAATGACATCTAGTTGAATGATATAAAAAAGGTAGGATAATTAAGTTTAGACTAAGTGTGAGTAGATATAAAATGACCTAGTGTTTACTAAACCTTTTAATTTTAATTTAACACGAATCTTTCATTCTCATTTTCGAAAGCTTCAGTTTTAAATAATGCAAATGCTTATTCACAAAGTAAACCCCTTAAGTAACTATATTGTCTATTACACAATATTATAATGTTAACAGTGAAGATGATATTGTTATGACCTTGGATGTCTGGTTTTTTTATCACACGATTTATCTACCAATCCGAATACGACTTATACGAATCTTCACACTAGGCCAACCAATGACGTTCAACCGGTATGGGCAGTTTAGCGTCCTTATTGGTCCTATGTCCTCCGAGCCCTTCCACTTGAGTCCAGAACACAATACCAGCTTCCGAATCAGAGCAGATCGTTTATTTCAGACATACCCGGTTTATATATCAATCAGACAGACCGCAACGTACCATAAAGTAGGAAATAATATTTGTACACAAATAAGCCCACAAAGTGGCTGTGATTGTGGGAGGCAGTAGTTAATAAACTGAACATAACTTAAGAACCGTAAATCGTACAATAATAGATTATAGGTCAAAATAAAGCTTATCATAAAAGGAATATAAATATACATAGTGTAATTGTTGAGTAGTTATACAATAAGAATATTTATAGAATATTAGTCCATGAATAGTCCTCGGAAGTTACCTGTAATTTAATCTTTACCGGATATAACAGATATAGTCAAATTGTAGTTTTATTTATTGTTATACTTTTGTATGACTTTCAAATGGAATTATTATTTTGTTAGTTGAACATGTATCAGCAAGAACCGTGAAGTCAGACAAATTATCAGGTGGGTAAATTGTTCAATAGTTTGACACGTATAGTATAGATTTTATTTTTACTAATCTCATCAGTATAATTTTATTAGAAAGTATTGCAAGTTATAATGGTAATGAATTTTGAGGAAGTTAAGGCAACTATTACAACCACAATTAAACATTATTCAACAAAAGCCATTCTGCATTTTCCTTGTATTCAACATATAACGTGTGTTTAAACAAATATTTGTCAATATTAGAACGAATAATTTGACAAAAATTGGGCGCCGAGTATAGAGAAGTCATTATATGTGAAAATTATATTTGAAATAATCTCAGCGATTGAAAGTTAAATCATTCCAACGTTTTGTCCAGCTAACTTGTCTGGACTTCTTCAGAGCAATGATGAAAATCAAAATCATCAAAGAAATATATAGCTTTTAACAATCAAAACTATACTGTGTTAAACCAAACATATTTGGATGCTGAGTTTTATAAAATAGAATAACATGAGTCTTATGTTTTTTTTTCCAGATTCATCTGCTTCAAAGATGCTTACCTTGAAAAATTTGACAGATCCTAGTAAGTATAATACGTTTTACAAGATTATCATTGAAAATGGATGGGTACATGGCAAGAATTCGTAATTTATTGATGATCAATTCCGAGATACATCCTAGAGATTGCTAAATTTTTATTTTAATTAAGGTTTCTTTTCGGTTTATTTGGGATTGTTGATGCTTTTGTTTATATGTACTGTGAGATTGTCTTTTCGTACAGTGTTCTCTCAGAGATTTTAACTTCAGATTTGTGCTAAAAGCTTAATAGAAACAAATTGGTTTATCGAGATTAACCAGTATATTTAATCTTCGAGATATAATATTTAGACAAATGGTGTAAATATTATATTTGACCATAATGGTGTGTTATATAAATTGTAAATTCACAAATTTTCTATATGACAATTAAAACAACGGTAATCAAGATACAATTATGTTATTTTTATAGGTTTATTATTTATTTATTTAAACACATAAACATTGGTACATGGAGGCACCAAATAGATATGCACCACATAAATCATTCGATTTGTGTGAGGGATAAGATACTGGCTGGGTGCTCAATTTCAAGCACCCCGAACCTTCGACCTGAAAGTCTGACCCACAAAGCAGTGGAGCAACGTCAGGAGATACAATCCCATGGTAGCCGGTGACCAACGATTAGTTCATACGCCATTTGTTCCCTCAGGATACTGGAGCCCATGTGCACCATTGGTTTGAAATCAGGGTTTTCAAACTCCTCTAGGTGGACTTTCCGTATCCATCAACCCGGTTAAAGCGCTGGACATTCGCTTTTCGTCCTCTCAATTTCATGAACAACACCACCTCTACGAGAGAGCAGTGAGTAGGACTTCCCTGGCAGTGGGTTTATACACGTGGCCATATGAGAGTATTTCGAAAGGGTGAGCTGACTCTCCCCACTCTCGGCTGTACCAGGGAATTTGGGGTCACTTTGTGTAAGAAATTATTACCTATTCACTGAAAATATTTAATTTATTTGGGATTAATTTCTGAAGGTGTTAGGGATAACTGATTGGTGTTAGCCACATTCGCTCACCAATTCACAAATTCTAACTCAAATCTAGACTGTTATCCAAAAAGTTTATTACCTACTGAGTCTTAAGTATTTACTCTGAAATTACAATAATTTAATGGATCGCTACCGTAACTTATACTTCTTTATTTTGTCTGTGTGTAAATCTTAAGATACCATACCTACTAAGTCTGTGTTGAAATGACCAATACCCTATGGGGTGGATCATGATCCATATATTGTAACTATCAGATAATAGTTGATATAGACCATTTATATGTTTCTGTAACAAACTTCTCAATTAATTTTCTTGATCTAACTCTATTGTAAGTTTAGGTTAATATTCATCACTTTCAAGTCGAACTTTTCTATACATCTCAGAGTAATGAAAAGACATTGTTGGAATCTTATTAGTTTTATGACACTTCCTTCAGAGCATGTAAACAATTCACCTTTTTTCGGTTAGATATCCACATACCACAGAAATCAAATAATCGAACTTCATGCAACGGTACAGGTGAGTGTATAATTACGCATAATATTTTTTTTGTATGTCAGAATAACATAGTTGTGAAGTTGTCTAAAATATTTCAGTTATTTGTACAACATTCTGTAGCTAATTAGTATAGTTTTAATACAATCTTTCTAAAAACTATTATTTTGAAAGTGATGTTGCTAATGAGATCAAAGTTAAACATTATTTGATGTTATTGCGCTACCTTGTTCATGTATTAAACGCAGCATACATTTCTTAATTCTTTAGGTAAATGTGAACTTCAAAAATCAAGTAAAAATGTTCCTGTCACCACTACGAGTAAGTGTAGATTGATGTAAAGTATTATAATATTGAGAATATATGTCAATTTCAGAAATAGAAGTTTTTCAATAGAAGCTCATTACTTGATTTGATACAGGGTTCGAATATTAATAGCCGTGGTATGTGGTTAAGGGTACATTTCAATGAAACAAGGGATGTACTGTTTTATCTTCAATTTATTGGCACTAGTTTTGATTGGAAGAGTTTACGGAGCTCACTAGGCAACTCAATAGGCCAGTTTTTAAATCATTTTAAGAGACTCCTAACACCTAAGACCTACCCTAAATCTCATAAATAAAACTTATTTTTTATATGAACAAACCCTAAAAGTATACCCCCATTTACACTCCTCATATTCGGTTTCTTATTCAGGGTTCAAGACACAAAGACTTTTAGAAACAGAGAACTGAACAGGTAGTCTATGTCTACGGCGTTCACTTTATGAGACGAGCTTAATCACTACACCATAGTGGTAGTGTAATGTATGCTACTTATACGAACAGATATAAGTAGTATGTATCAGGAATTGGGAGTAGGCTTCTTACTGATAAAAGAAGAATATGAGGAGAAGAGAAATAAAGAAAAAAACAGTAGGAGTAGGAACAGGAATAAAAGAACAAGACAAATCAAGAAATATGTGCAAATGGAGTACTCAATTTATCATGCAGTGTTTGATTCATTTCAATAAGTTGGTTTACCCTATCTAAGTCTCTATATATTTTAGTGGCTGTGGTCTGCAGTTGATGAAAACAACAATTAACGTTACCTATGAAAATTGCTTCTCACAGAGTATTACTATCTTTCTCTGCAGTCCAATATAAGCTTGCAATGAAAAGATATGTTGAGCATGAAAAGCCTTTCTTAAAACCATGTTATCTCCTAACTAAAAGATTATTCCATTTCACATGGTTTAGATAACCCTCCTGAATAATATTGTTCCTTAGATTGGCGACTCCAACGGTTGAACTAACGGGCTGATTGTTGCTAACTAGGTCTTTATTCTTGATAATTTAGACTGCAAAAGAGACATACCAGACAGTTTTGTCAGAGGTTTGGTAATTACATCACTCAGGGTTGTCATAATCTTGGGATGAATACCTTCGAGACCATTAGACTTATCTCGTCTGGAGTGTTGAATTAATCCTAAAACAACTCCTTTCTTATTAATCAGATGATCCATCGACAAGTCATCATTATTATAATTAACGGTTGGTCTTTCTTCATCGTTGGTAGAAGCCACTTTACCAAACTATCCCAATAAAACTTCAGCCTTTGCAGCATCATTTCTTATCAACATCAAGAAAGCTTTTTTTTACCAAAAGTGCCGGGATCCCATCACTTCTCTGAGTTCATCTCTTTATACACATGAACAACCTTTTTCAGACTATTTTCACAAACCTTAACCAATCGTTTTTCATACAAGAATCTTAGCTTACTTGTTAACGCTTTGCATACGTCCCTAGATTTACCTCAGACACAAGTTCACAACTCTACAGTAGGTGAGTGCATATTGGTTTAAATATTTACATTACTTCTTCATATGCTATGGAGGGAAATTATGTACCAATGCTAGTAAAATGATTCCAAGTAACGTTACAGTGAATTACTTATTATCATTGATTAACATAATCCAAATATAATTTTCCTACAATTATATATTAATGAAACCAAAGCAAATATTACATACAAAATTAAACATTAAATTCACTTGGTATTGTTTACTCGAATCTTCCCATTGATGTTTAGGACTGCAACTGATCCGTCTCTTATTGGCATATGTGCATACTGTGTGAATTGTCTCGATATTGCCTTAATTCACAAGCATTATAAGCAAAGATGGATAGAGTGAACATCAACTCTGAGATGCAGGTACATCCAGGTGACGATTCCGAAATAGGACGAAACGCGCGTCCTGGATTCTACTGCTAGCCACTATCCATCTTTGTTTATAAAATAAGACATTATTTTACGAAATCAGCATGCAATTTCTATATATTAAACATAAAACTTATATATTTTCTTTCAGCTCCCCACGTTCCAACAACAACAACACACCAGAAAATTTCACAAAATCATACAAGTGAGTGCATTATTTCACAATTAAAGATTTATTATTGAAAAATTGGTAACTAATGCTATTACACTTCCGGATTTTCTCTAAGTTCATATTCTAAATAAGATTTTGCACATTATTGAGGTCTGTTAATGAATGCGTAAATTTTTATTGGGATAGTCTTTTGTCCAATGTTTCTTCAGAAAACCTTATTTCAAATTTATGTTAAAAGTTTGACATAACTGAAACATGTTCCAGTAACATTGAATTTTCGATGGAAATGAGTATAGTTAAACTTGAATAAATAATATATAATGCTAGTATTGTATTCTGTGAACATATAATGAGTAATGCGAATTGCAAATTATCAACTTTTACAAAATGTGACAATTGATGGAATAGGTATTGAAGAGAAATGTTTACGAAGATTTGATGAATTGGGTTCAAAATCGCTTATATAAGCAATGCTGATATAGATCTCGAATCACAATCAGTTCTATACTGCTTGGTTCTGTAAATAACTACTAAAGAAAAGATAACTCGTAACTACGTAAAAGGACAAAAGAAGTATTTATTGATTGAGATCATGAACTGATTGATTGATCACCGTTGGAAACCTGGAAGCACTGAACGGCCGTTTCGTCCTACTGTGTGAATCCTCAGCAATACGCACCCACGATCCCGCTCTCGGGGTTCGAACCCAGGGCCTTCAGTCCCGCGCGCGAACGCTTGACCTACTGGACCACTGAGCCGGCATCCGATGGTGTTAGTGTCTAACATCAACCAATCCACGAAAGTGCGCGACCATCTTCCATTGTACTGAGGTGGATACCTGTCACTACCCGACACGGATTAGATCCACTGGTCACGACTTCTCACTGGAACTCCGAGGATTTTCTCACGAAGCTAGTCACTAGTGAGCACATGGTAATTTTCAGCGTAGGGGTTATGGATGATCTCAATCAAAAACTTATTAAACTTCACAACCCCAATACTGAGAAGTATTTATGTTGCATTAAGTTCTAGAGATAATAAGTAAATTAAAAATAACACTGAATAGTTTATACAGAATAAGATAGCTCAATTAATATTAATTGATCAACAAATTAGATCAAAAAACTCCGCTTGAAATTCTAAGTGGAATATGAATTAGCAATGAAAACACACTTATTATTCACAACGCCTGCCAAGATTTATCATGACGTCTACGTTTGACCCAGATGTAACAATCATAAATACTTTATAATCATAATTAACTTGTGAATAGTGTTGCCGTATTGCTTTACTTTTGTCTTTTTACTAATACGTTTTATTATGTTTCTTGTTTCTTAGTTGCTCATGGAACAAAAGCAACTACTGCTGCACCTAGTAAGTCGCTTCCTATCTTATTTAAAAATTAATCGTGGGAATGTTTTGCAGTTTTGTTTTATCTGTGTCATGAGTTTATGGAACTAGAGTTTTATGAATTTCTATAAGTTTTGTTAAATCTTGACAATCTTCTTCTGTACTGTAGAACAAATGGATTAGTTTCTTGTGATGATTAGAAGTATTTGAATTATTGTAATAACTAGGACTTCCCGAAATCGTGCAATGTACAGCAAGTAGAACGAGATGAACATAAATGGACGTATTGTATTTGGCATTCAAAATCAGGCAGTCACTCAAGTACACGAGAATCATTAGTTTATACTAACACCACAGCCGCCACAGCTTAAATTAGAACCTAAGTTTCTGAAATCAATTGAACGTCTTCTTTGTAGGTTCATTGTATGTCTGTCAGACTGTGTATTGGATACAGACACTGTATGATCTAGAATATGCTCATTAGTATTAGAATTAACAACTGAAATTGGAAAAGACTCACCTGGATCATGGAATTGTATATGTTCAACATGTTGGTTGTGTAATGAAATCAATGGTATCTAGAATTTAAACCATAGATACACCAACATTATCCTCCCCCCAAATAATATAGGGTCCTTATATCTCAATGTAATAACCAATTTGACGTTCCCAATTTGCATCTTCACCTCATATTCTACACTTTGATTACAAAATGTGAGTGGTTGAAGATACTTTACCTACTTACCTACGCCTATTACCCCTTGTGGAGGAGCATAGGCCGCCCACCAACATTCTCCATCTAACTCTGTCCTGGACAATCCTTTCCAGTTGCTATACATCCTTTTTCATGCCTGCTTCCAATTCTCGGTGCAGTGTGTTCTATGGCCTACCTATTTTCCGTTTCCCCTCAGTATTCCAAATTAGTGCTTGCCTCGTTGTGCAGTTTGGTGATTTCCGTAATGTATGTTCTATCCACTTCCAACGAACTTTCCTAATTTCCTCTTCAGATGGAAGCTGGTTTGTTCTCTCCCACAGTAGGCTATTGCTGGTGGAATCTGGTCAACGGATATTGAGTACCTTGAGTAGAAAATTCTTTATAAATACTTGTAATTTTTTGATGATGCTTCTAGTTGTTCTACAAGCCTCATCTCCATACAGCAGAACTGTTTTGTGGTTCGTGTTGAAGATAAGGTATTGCCAAATGGATTTGACCCAGATTTAACAATCATAAATACTTTATAATCATAATTAACTTGTGAATAGTGTTGCCGTATTGCTTTACTTTTGTCTTTTTACTAATACGTTTTATTATGTTTCTTGTTTCTTAGTTGCTCATGGAACAAAAGCAACTACTGCTGCACCTAGTAAGTCGCTTCCTATCTTATTTAAAAATTAATCGTGGGAATGTTTTGCAGTTTTGTTTTATCTGTGTCATGAGTTTATGGAACTAGAGTTTTATGAATTTCTATAAGTTTTGTTAAATCTTGACAATCTTCTTCTGTACTGTAGAACAAATGGATTAGTTTCTTGTGATGATTAGAAGTATTTGAATTATTGTAATAACTAGGACTTCCCGAAATCGTGCAATGTACAGCAAGTAGAACGAGATGAACATAAATGGACGTATTGTATTTGGCATTCAAAATCAGGCAGTTAATCGAACCCAAAAATTTTTTAGTTTGTTGGTCACTATTTTATATATTCCCTAATCTTCGTATACAGATCGTGATGATTACCTTCACTAGATAACGCCTAAACGCTGTAATAATGGGAAGGTGGTTACCAAGTATTAATTACTTTTATTATTGCACAACACATAAATCGCCAAAATTACAGGTACGCTTAGAAAGCATGAAAGTGTAGTACAGAAAACAAAGCGGGCAAGCGAGTAAGTGAGTGAACAGGATTAGAATGTACATATATATAGGCATAGTGAAGTGAATGAATCGTCGAATCAATTAAGCGACTAGTAGTAAGGCTTGCGGAATGGATATTATGCGTAGGCATTAAGCAATGCTCAAGCATACATATCATACAAGTGCAACAATAATAAAGGTACAATTGTATAGATAAGTTGTTATTGTGCAAATGACTGTCCGTTGATTAAGTTAGCAAAAGGGCTTAACCAAATCAAATGTGAACAGACTCAATTGCACGTGAGCTGCTATAACAGCTCCCTCCAGCAAACAAAAATACAAAACAGTGTCTGTGTTTGTGAAAAAATTGTTAAATTAAACAGGGCAGTAAATATCGAAATTTACGAAATTAAGATGTATGAAGGAACTATCGTGGAAGTTATTACAAATACTTGTAAGCTTGAGTTCGCGCACGTTCGTGAGGTCAGATAAGATTATTATAGGGGATCAAAATAATACTGTAATGCTTTTAGAAGTTTATAAACGTTGATATCAGAATATACAAAATATGTCGAATATAATAGTAAACAAGTTAAAAGTACCTATGTGCACATATAAAACAAAGATTTACAAACAAAATTCACATCTGAAGAGGTGAAAGAAATTATTAATTCAAAATCGTAGCTATGTATCGTTGCGGCCTTTTCACTCTTCGATCATATCTCGTAATTGCCTGATTCTCTTCGTTGTTCTTCGTCGATGTCATTGATGATTGGGACTCACGTTCTGGCGATTCAACGGTTTTCGAAGGATCTGTATGTACTGGTTGATTGTCAGCGTCGATGGAAGCTGGTTTGACTCGTTCGATGCTAATTACAGCCGTTTTTCCAGCTTTATCTACTGTAATAATTTTATCAATTCCTCTAATCACTTTAAATGGACCATCGTAGGCCGTTTGTAAGAGAGGCCGCACATTATCCTTTCTGATAAACACATGGGTACTGTCGATCAGTTGTTTTGGTATGTACACTCGATTTGACGTAGCCTCAGGAACTTTACTCTTAGATTACTCATATGCTGCCTTAGATGCTGTACATAGTTGACTATATCAGTTGGAGCACTTTTGCCTGAGGTGAAAAACTCTTCTGGTAGACGTAGATAGTCCCATAAACCAACTCTGCTGGGCAACATTCTATATCCTGTTTAATTGCTGATCTTAAACTCAACATGACTAATGGGGGCTTGTTGGCCCAATCGTTTTTGCTAATAAGAGCTGTAAGAGATGCTTTAATTTGCTAATGTAATCTCTCTACCATACCACTCGCGATCGGATGGTAGAATGTTGCTTGAATACGTTTGATTCCGAAGAGCTTTGTGAGTTGTTGGAAGAGGCGACTCTCAAAATGAACTCCTCTATCAGTTGTGATATTAGCAGGCACTCCATACTAAGAAATCCAATGGTCCGCTAGGGTTTTGGCTATAGTTTGGCTGAAATTTCTTCGACGGTCACTGCTACAGGCGATCACATTAATCTATCAATGCATGTGAAAATATAACTTGAACCATTTGAAATCTGCAGCGGTCCCACAATATCGATATGTATACGCTCAAACCCGCTATCGTGGTGACGAAAAAAACCTACGGTGGAACTGGTGCAACTATGTATCTCAATTTCCTGACATTTTATACAAGCTTGCGTCCAGTTGAGAATATCCCTGTTCATACTTGGCCATACAAAACGCTCGATGGTTAGTTTGATTGTGGCCCTTATTCTAGGATGCTATATATTATGCATAGCTTCGCAAACTTTTCGTTTTAGTGGCTTCGGAATAACTGGTCGTGGTTGGCCCGTGGAGATACTACACGTGGTGTTTACTTTTTCGAATTGAGTTTCTTTGGGTACCAAAGAGGTTGTGTTGGCAGACCTTAGTCTATTTAGCTCAACATCTATATTTTGCAATACTGCCTATTTGTGATAATCGATTTCAGACTAGATAAGAGCATTTATCATCGTTCTGGATAATGCGTTTGCCACTTCGTTATTATTGCCTTTAATATGCTGTATGCTAGATGGAAATTAGGAAATAATTTCTAATTGTCGAATTTCCCTCGGCGAATAGTTATCCTGCTTGGCGTTTCATGCTTTCGTTTATGATTGCTTTACGATCTGTTACATTGTAAAAATGGTACCCTCTATCATATGTAACAAATGCTTTATTACCAAGTAAATCGCTAACAGTTCTCTTCCAAACGTACTATACGTCGTCTGAGTAGGATTTAATCTCTTCGAGAAAAATGCAAGTGGTCCCCATGTACTGTTTACTAACTGCTGCAGTACTGCTTCCACTGCTATGTTCGATGCGTCCGTCATGACGACTAGTGGTGCTTCGCTCTTTCGTCGTACAAATATCGTCTTCTGATCTAGCGCTCGCTTAGCGTTCTCAAACGCCTGTATAGCCTCTGTTGATAGACGAAATGCTTGGGTATGTCTTCGCAAAGCGTCCATCAATGGTTGTAATATTGTTGAGCAGTTTGGAATTAATCGTCTATAATAGTTTATTAGTCCCAAGAATAGTCATAATTTTCCTTGTGATTCGGGCAACGAATAATTACGAATAGCAGCAACTTTTGTTGGAGCTGGCATGGTACCTTGAGAATTTGTCATATGACCCAGGAATCGCAACGATCCCTTTCCGAATTCACACGCTATGTTCCTGAAGTTTCGTAAACAACTGTCATAGATGTTGTAGATGTTCTTTCATGGTAGTGCTAGCTACTAGCATATCATTGATATATGCGTATACTCCTGTCAAACCTATAAATACCTGATCAATGAATTGCTGGAAGGTTTGAGCTGCATTAGTTAATCCGATGGGCATTTGCAAAATCGTAAATAAGATAAATGGAGTGATTACAGCAGTTTTGGGTATACCTTCTGGTGCCACGTGTATGTGGTAATAAGCCCGAACAAGATCAATTTTTGAAAAGACCGTGGCACCTATATAGGTAGAGATGTCGTGGATGTGCAGTACTGGATATCTATCCGACATTAGTTTGTTTGTTAAGAGCTCTATAATCTCAGCGTGGTCTGATTTCTCCATTCCCTTTGATAACCATATACAACGGGGATGCCCAGGGACTATTCGATGGCCTTATGATACCAAGTTTCACTAATTTTTCGAATTCTCGTTTCGCAATATTCAACCTTTTTGGGCCTAGCCTTCGTGGTTTTGCGTTAGTCGGTGAACCTTTCGTTGCAATGTGGTGCTGTACAGTATGTTTAAGATCTCTGTTATTGTATGACGCTCTCGTCAAATCAGCGTACTCATTTAGAAGCCACCTATATGACCCGCTTTTGTCTTTTGACACCACTAAATTCATTGATACGTGATCGGTTGTCACTCCTTTTATCACTACTGAATGGTCTCCGTTTACAAGCCGGTTTCGTTGGGAATCCACTAGTAATTCGAAATTCTTTAATAAGTCAATACCAATTATAGATACGGATACATCTACGACAAGGGATTCCCAGCAAAATGGAGTGCTAAGACCGAAATTCAATTTCAATTTTTGCTTCCCATATGTTTTTATGTCGGATATGTTTGCTGCTTTAAGGGTTAGTGCTGTATTATTATTTCGTCTTTCGTTGAACGACGCTTATTTCTGTTCCCGTGTCTACTAAGAATTGAGTGCATGTTACTCTATCCTGGACATAAAATAAACGACTGTTTCTAAGAGCTGTGCTAGTTGTCGCAGCCGTTACGGACAACCTGTGAGATCGTTTAAATTTACATAGTGATCTACATTTTCTAGCTCTGTGGCCGAACTTCTGATGGTACCAGCGTGTTGTAGGAGCTGAGCGTCTTCTACAGCATGATCGGTTTCTATCTCTTGATCTACTTCGCGACCATCTTCTTTGTCCGTCGTCCTGAATTAGGTTCGTCAGTTTGTGGCATAAAACATCAATCTTTTCTTGTAACGCATCGATTCTTTCATCTTCTGTGGAGATATGCCTATGTGGACTCGTGTGTCCCATTCTCTCAAAAATCCTATCGGCTATTTTGGTGATGCTGTCTATGTCGACATTGCTGTCCCCAACTGCAAGCATCTGCTGCACGCAGTGGGAGTCGTCGTATTCACAAGTGATAAAATATGTTTTTCTCTACGTTTCTGGCCCCGATCGTGTTGCTCATATAATTTTTTAACTGCGACGGAGTCCTATCTCTTATTTGCATCTGACTGGGCAGCTGCTGCCGGTCGGTTGACGAGACGGCTTTTATTACTGCCTGCTTTGGTACGTCGTATGGTTTCCCTGCGTCCGGCTTAGCTAAGACCTCTCGCAAATTGTCTTTTAGTTCATCCGAAAGTAGTGGGCATCCATGACCGAATTTATCTCGCTGTAAGTGAAAACGATCAGCTACAAAGTAACTTTGAAGTCTAATGAACCAAAGATGAGGGTCAGTGACCTTAAAAGGAGGAATAGTAAGGTTAATGAACCTCATGGACGGTGCTTAACGAAGGTCTATTGTGTCGTTATTTGAAGACATTAATAAAAATTAAATACTACGCGAATAAAATGTAAATGTCACAAAAATAAATCATCACAAACTGACACAAAGACAGACCGATAAAAACAGTGATGGTAACCAATGAAACGATTTAAAACATAGATCAAACTTACTAAATTATATATATATATATATATATATATATATATATATATATAGTTACGTTCAATAATCCTTGTGAGATAATGTGCGTGTAATTAAAATAGTGATATAAAATTCCGAAATTATGATCATAATCCAGATGATAACCCGAATTGAAACGGAGCGCGTTGGAAATTCGAAGTTATATTATGTCGTCGAAAATCGTTTCGTGTACGCATGTTATTATCACCAATTCTGTGGCGGTCGGTTGGCCCAGATGTAACAATCATAAATACTTTATAATCATAATTAACTTGTGAATAGTGTTGCCGTATTGCTTT